>NC_134116.1:2784399-3984399 GCF_040939455.1 Microcebus murinus | reverse complement strand
ATCACTCTTATATTTGCTCTTTTGAGGTTATTTTCTAGACCTTATAGATGCTCATTATTCTTGCTCATTATTTTCTCTCCATTAACTGTGTATTTTCAAATAGCCTGTATCTGAGCTTACTAATTCTTCCTTTTGTTCAATGAATTCTGATGTTGAGACCCTCTTATACTTTTATTACTTCAGCCAATATATTTCTCAGGTCCTGGATTTCTATTTAATTTTTTTATTATTTCAATCTCTTTAAAAATTTTCTATGATAAATTTATGGATTATTTTATGTGTTATATTGGAGATTAATGAGATTCCTCAGGACTGTTATTTTGAATTTTTGATCTGAGACCTCACATATCACTGTCTTATTGGAGTCTTTCACTGGCTTCTTGCTTTGTCCATTTGAGGAGGTCATGGTTCTCTGTGTGTTGCTGTTTCTTAAATATATACATCTATGTCTTTGTATTGAATAATTTAGTATTTGTTTCAGTCTTGACTTTCTGGGTTGATTTGGTCTCTCTAGCTGCTAGAGTCTACCATATGTGTGTTTGGTGGTTCTATGCATTTGTCTATTCATTCCCTTATTCCTAGGTCACTGACTTCTTTAGGACACTAGATGGTGCCATAAGAACAGGTTTGCCATGGCTCTCACAAAAGTTTTAAGTGCTACCCATCCCAGATTCGTATGCTGTGTTTTAAGTTCTGGGATATTGGTGGAGATAATCTTGGCAATGGATAGTTGGTTTTGATTTTATGTAAGAAAGGGTGAAGCCAGATTGTACTCTGCCATTTTGTTACTTAGAAGTACATTTCGTTGACATCACTCTGTTGTATACACTTAAGATTTACAGTATGATGTTTTCATATACATATGCATATTTAAATGTTACTTCAGTGAAGCCAATTAACATATCCATCATCTCACAGTTACTTTCTTTTTCGTAAACTCAACTAAAATCTACTTTTTAAGCAAATTTTCATTATATACTACAAAATTATTTACTATAGTACTCATACTGTACTTTAGATTTCTAGACTTATCCATCCTACACAACTACAACTTTGTATTCTTTGATCTACCTCTCTCCATTCCTTTCCACTGCTCCACCACTGAGAATCATTACTCTGTTTGCATGTATTAATTTTTTTAAGGATTTTACAAATAAGAGAGACCATGTTGTATTTGTCTTTTTGTGTCTGAACATTTAGCATAATGTCTTCTAGATTTGTGCGCGCGTGTGTGTGTGTGTGTGTGTGTGTGTGTGTGTGTGTGTGTGTGCTCATGTGTCTGCAGTTATCTGTCAATGGATACTTAGGTGGTTTCCATATCTTTGTTATTATAATGATGCTACAATGAACATGGGACTGCAGATACATGTTCAACACACACATTTTATTTCCTTTGGATAAATAAAATCCTTTGGATTGTGGGGTTATATGGTAGTTCTATTTTAAATTTCTTTAGAAACCTTCAAACTATTTTTCATGTCTGCACCAATTCACATTCCCTACAATAGCATCCAGGTGTTCCCTTTCCTTTACACCCTTGCCAACACATTCTTTCATTCTAATCAGTATGAGGAAATACATCATTAAGGTTTTAATTTGCATTTGTCTAAAGATTAGTGATGTTGAGAACTGTTTTGTATACCTATTAGCCATTTGATTATCTTCTTTTGAGAAATATCTATTGAAGTCTTTTGCCTATTTTTAAATTGAATTATTTGTTTTCTTCCTTTTGAGTTGTCTCAGTTCCTTACATGTTTTTTACATTGACCCTTTACCAGATATATGACTTACAAATCTTTTCTCCCATTCTGTAGGTTGTGTTTTCACTCTGTTGGTTGCTTCTCTTGCTGTGAAGAAGCTTTTTAATTTGACGTAATCTGGTTCACTTATTTTTGCTTTTGTTGACCTTGTTTTGTGTTCCTATCTAAAAACAAAACAAAACAAAACAAAACAAAACTCATTTCCCAGACCAATATTATGGAGCTTTTTTGCCTGAGACTTTTTTATAATACTTTTACGGTTTCAGGTAACCCAGTTTAGATTCCCATTAACAATTTGCATGGCTGTTTTCAGGATTTTTATTTTTCAGTTCCTGGTACCTTTTAAAAAATCAGTTGACCATAAATGCAGAGGTTACTTCTGGGCACTTCTTTTGTTCCACTGGTCTCTGTGTATATTTTTATGCCAGTGCCATGCTTTCATTGATTACTGTAGACATAAAGTATATTTTGCAGTTGGGTGGCGTGACAGCTCCAGCTTTTTTCATTTTCCTCTAGGTTGCTTTAAATCAGGGTCTTTTGTGATTCCATACACATTTTAGGATTGCCTTTTTATTATTTCTGTAAAAAAAAAACATTTCAATTTTGATAGGGATTATGTTAATTTATTAGATGACTTTGGGTAGTATTCAGGAGTGGCAGAATTCAGGGGCAAAACCACCAGGTTCTGAGCTTTTATTTGATGAGACACTTTTTATTACTGATTCAGTCTTTTTACTTATTATTGGTCTGTTCAGAATTTTTATTTTTTTCATGACACAGACTTGGTAGTATCAATCTCTCCTCCAAAAATATCAGAGAAAAATGTCTCCAAATACATCTAATTTATCTAGGAATTATAAATGTGAATTATAATATGAGATGCACAGTTATGGCAAGCCACTTATGCATCTGAAGAAGGGAGGGTAAAGGGAAACCTTTTTGAAAAAAGAATGGTATATGACAACATAGTGGACTAGAGGCAGCCTGAACTCACTGCTCTCAAGGAGAGGATCAAATGTTGTGAGGAGGGGTTCACTGGTGGATGGAACATCTCTGAGAGAGCATTGTGAATCACCAGAGAAGCCACTGGAGACACCAAAGTGGCAGAGAGAGATGGGGTGATCTGCTTGGCAAGGCACGATCAGAAGGTGTGTGGGGAAGGTTAGGGAAGAAATCCCTGGGACACTGCACACCCCAGCAGACACTGAAACCTAAGGGTTAAGGGGGCCCCTCCCTCACCGCAGGGCTCCGAACTGCTCAGGGAGCTGCTGGGAAACTGTGCAGCAGCATTGCACTGGAGAGCAGGTGCAGTGGGGCAGCCAACTTCTGGTCCCAGGTCACTACAGTAGACACCAGTCTGCGTTCTCAGCCCCAAGCACCTGGTCTTCAGAGGGGTCAGTCAGTTCCCATTACCCCTGCCAGGTCAGGGAGGGTTATATTTCATGTAATCTGTCTTCGAGTTCACATGTTCTTTCTTCTCCGTGATTAATACTACTGTTGCTGCTCTTTGTTGTATTTGTCATTTCATTCATTATATTTTATGGCTCTAGAATTTCTGGTTTTCCTGTTTTAAAATAAATTTAATCTACATGAATTTTTGTATTTTGTTTATTTATCATTTTCTTGCATGTGTTGAATTATTTTTATAAAGTTTTTGAAGTTTGCTGAGATTTCTTAAAACAATTATTTTGAATTCTTTTATGAAGCATTTCTTAAATATTCATTTCTTTAGCATTGGTTACTGGTGCTTCATTTTGATTTTTTGGACAGTGCCATGCTTTCCTGAATATTTGTGATCCTAGTGTCTAAGCATTGTTGCCTGCATATTTAAAGAAATGTAGACTTATACCAGCCTTTCAGACTTCTTTCTGAGGAAGCTTTTCACCAGTCAGCCTGCTGAGAGACTCTGGGAAGTCCATTTGTCTTGGTCACTAGGTGAGCTTGCTGCTGAAGTCCTCAGGCTGATTAGACTGCTGCCCAGGTCATCAGGTGGGCAGACATTGAATCTGGATTCTTTGGGTTGGGCCTGGATCCAGGATCCAGGATCCACTTGGATGGACCAGTAGATTAGATTTTCTCGGGTCAGCCTGGAGCCTGGGTTTGTGAGGGTGAGTCTTAAGCCTGTATTTATGTGGGTTGGCCTGAAGCCTGGGAACACACGGGGTGACCTGATGCTGGGGTGGGCCTTGAGCCTGAGTGTGAAGGGGTTACCAGGTACTTAGCACCTGTGTCCAGTGGATGGGACTGGAATCTGAGTCCATGGGTGCTGGATAGGCACTGGGGTGGACCAGAAGCCTGAATCTGTATAGGTGAGCCTGCATCCTAGGTCCATGAGAGTAGACCTGGAGCCTGGGTCTATAGGACTCATCCTGAATTCTTGACCTTGGCAGGTTGGCCTGTTGCTGGGGTATAATAGGATGAGGCTAGACCCTGAGTCCACTGAAGCCAGGGCCCATGGTGATCAGCCTAAATCTTGGCTGGCCTGGTTCTGGGGCAGGCATGAAACCTGGGTTAGGCATAAAGTCTGATTCCACATGGAGTGGTCTTGAGATTGTGGTTGCTGGTCTGGTGCTTGGAGCTACTGGGATTGTTCTGGACCCTGAGGTCATGGAGATTGGCTTGGAGTTGGAGTCCACTTAGTCCAGCCTGAAGTCTGAGTGTGTGGGTGGTGGCCTGGATGAGAGGGCCTCTATGTGAGAGCTGACGTAGGTCCTATAGCTACTGGGCCTAGTCTGAAACCTGAGTCCATAAGGGACAGTTTTGGATGCCATATCCATGGCTGCTGGCCCACCACTGGGGTCTATAAGAACTGGCCCGGAGGTTGGGTCCATGGGTGCTAGTCTGGTGTTTGTGTCTGGGAGTGTTGACCTGGCACTGGAGTGGGCCTTAAGCCTGGGACTGTGTGAGCCATCCTGGCTCTGGGCTGGTCTTGATTCTTGAGTTGCCCTGGAGCTTGGGGCCGCAAGGGCTAGCCTGCTGCTGCATGGGCCTGGAGAACACATCCCCAGGACTGGCTTGGAGGCTAGATCTGCAGGTGCCAGCCTGATGATTAGGGATTTTACACCATCCTAGTACTGGAGTCAGTCTGGAGCCTGACTGACTAGGGCCAGCCTTATCCTAGGACAGGCCTGGATACTGAGTCCAGGGTTGGGCCTGCAGCCCGAGTCTGGCAGGGATGGGATTGCTGCTGGGGTGAGCCAAAGCCCAAGGCCACTGATGTCAGCCTGGCTCTGGGGAAGGCCTGCAGACTGAGTCTGCTGGGCAGGCCTGGAGTCTGGGGGTGTGGGATCCAGCCTGGTGCTGAGGTACTCCTGAAGGCTCAGTCCTCAGATAAAGGCCTGGAGTCTGGGGGTGTGGGATCCAGCCTGGTGCTGAGGTGCTCCTGAAGGCTCAGTCCTCAGATAAAGGCCTGGAGTCTGGGGGTGTGGGATCCAGCCTGGTGCTGAGGTGCTCCTGAAGGCTCAGTCCTCAGATAAAGGCCTGGAGTCTGAGGCCATGGGGAGTTTTCCCAGCACTGGGATAACTGAGGCAGGGCTGGTGTTGAGGTTCAAGGCACAGTCTGGTACTCACTTCCCTATCCTTACTTCAAGCACAGGGTATCTTTCTCCTCACTGTGTTTCCTAGAGTTGGGGTGTGGGGTGGTGTAAATGATATAAAACTACCTTTCTACGCTCTTTAATGTGTCTTGTATTTCTGTGCTACAACCAGGTGCTGTATTCTCTAATATGGCTTCCTTAGCTCTTGTGAAGGTATTTTCATGTGTGGATAGTTATAGCTAATCAACAAAACACCAATCATCTAATCAATATCTAACCAAATCATCAAATTGATGTTTCTTCAGGGGGATGAATGTTGAAAAGTACTATCCTGCCTTCTTCTTGCTGATTTCTGGACTTTAAGTGATCAAATTTATTGACATAAAAATTTGTTCTCTCTCTCTCTCTTCTCTCTCTCCCCCTCCCTGCCTCCCTCTCTCCCTCCCCCTCTTAAATCAATCTATGCTATCCTCTGCCAGATTCTTTCCATTAGGTTCTAAGAATTAGGGAATTAGAGATACTCTTTGCTTGCCATTTTTCTCTGTGTTTGATGAGCAGCAATTAATACCAGTCTAGCAATCACCAATTTATTTTATTTAGTTTTAGTCATATTCAAAGCCAGCTTCATTACACCCTTGAAAGACGCCAACATTAACCAGGCAGAGTTCCTTACTCAGAAGTCTACATTGACATCCCCCATCGAAAAGTGGGCACAACATGAATAGATTTTTTTCAAAAGAGAATATACAAATAACCACATAACATACAAAAAAATGCCAAAAATCAGTAATCATCAGGGAAATGCAAATTAAAACCACAATGAGATACACCACCTTACCCCTGTCAGAATTGCCATTACTAGTAAGTCCATAAGTAATAGATGTTGGCATAGATGTGGTAAAAAGGGGATGCTTATAAACTGTTGGTGAGAATGTAAAGTAGTACAACCTATATGGAATACAACCAGTATGGAGAGTCTTCAAGGAACTAAAAGTAGACCTACTACTCTATCTAGCAATCCCACTACTGGGTATCTACCCAAACAAAAAGATTATTTCATTATATGAAAAGGGCACCTGTACTGGAATGTTTATCACAGCACAATTCACAGTTGCAAAGATATGGAACTACCTAAGATATGGAATCAACCTAAGTACCCATCAACTGATGGGTGTATAAAGAAAATGTGGTATACATATATACCATGGAGTATGCCATATAAAGGAATGGAATAATGTCTTTTGCAGAAAATTGGATGAACTGGAAACTATTATCCTAATAGTTTCTCAAGATAGTGAAGTATCTCAAGAATGGAAAAACAAATACTACATGTTCTCACTTATAAGTGGGAGGTAAATTATGAGTATTAACGGTCATAAAGTGGTGTAATGTAAGTTGGAAACAAAGAAAGGGGGAGAATGGAATGAGGGATAAGAGATAAAAAATTACATATTGGGTATAACTTGATGAGTACACTGAAATCCCTGAATTCGGCATTGTACAATTCATCCATATAACAAAAAACATGTGTACCCTCTAAATATATTAAAATAAAATTTTTTAAAAAGAAGACTACATCACACCACCACAAGATCTTTCTCTGAATTCCTGGATACTAACTCCAGCTAGGAAGCACCCTCTTTTCAAAGATCTGTTATACAGCTTTGAAAGTCCTTTTTTTCCAGTCTTCTGGGTCTGATAACACCAATTCTTTCTCATATACCACAGTTCCAATGGCAGTAGCTGCTTTCTGTGGTTATTGTATCAGAATTTCTTCATGAATCTCTTTTATATTGTTCACAGTCCCCATCCACTTTGTAACCAATTGTCTATATTAAATTCTCTTTTTGAAATGCCTAATGTAGTTTCTTTTTTCCTGACTAGATTCTGATGGATGCACATCTCTTTTATGCCAATCCATTTCCTGCTCACAGTTTTAGAATGAGTTTAAGTCACTCCTTCCTATGAAAGACTCCTGTCCTCCAGATTTCACAGATCATACACTCCTCTGAATGGGACTTCTCATCTGTAGTATACCTCCTAAAGGTCCATATATCCAATCTAACAATAAAAACAAATAAATAAACATTCCATATAGTACTATTTAGCTATAAGAAACAATGATGATATAGCACCTCTTGTATTTTCCTGGATAGATCTGGAACCCATTCTACTAAGTGAAGTATCCAAGAATGGAAAAAATAAGCACCACATGTACTCACCAGCAAATTGGTTTACTGATCAGCACCTAAGTGCACATGTAAGAATAACGTTTGTCAGGTGTTAGGCAGATGGGAGGGGGAAAGAGGGGATGTGTGTGTGTGTATGTGTGTGTGTGTGTGTGTGTGTGTGTGTGTATATATATATATCGAGTGCAATGTGCACCATCTGGGGGATGGACACACTTGAAGCTCTGCTGGTGGGGGAGGCGAGGCAACATATATAACCTAAACATTTGTACCCCCACAATATGCTGAAATAAATAAAGATAGACAGAACATAGGAAAAAAACAAATAAATAAACAAAAATAGTTTTTATTCCCTCAACATTCATGTGACTGTTTAACTTCATAAACTCTCATCCACACCCTCACTTCCATTATCAGAAATCTCCTTGAGGAGTAACAAATATTAAAAGAATCTTTATAATTCCTTTGCTCAGTAGCAATAATTGCTATTGGGGAAAATGTGATATATGACAATAGTACTGATATGATAATAATGATTAAAACAAGCACCATGATTGACAAAAACAATGCAAACAAATGTAGTCACATTTTATCTACTGACACATATATGTACTAAATAGTCCCAGTGCTTAACAATGTTCAGTCCATCTCTTTTATTTCCTGGGCACACAGGAACAGTACATTTTTTCATTTCCTAGAGGTGGCATCATAATGTGCCTATTTGCCTAATTATTTATAAACACAAGTGATCTGCATCAATCCAAATGGAAGAACAAAAGAGTGATATGAATTCTTCATGCTGCTCATTTTTCCTTGGCAACCTCAATTTTAATGTTAAGATAACAATTTTCCAAGATGGTGCATCATTCATTAGCTGAGGCATTTTAGTCACAATGAGTAGCGGAATTTCTTCCTATCCCATATTGGACATATAGTATGATAAAAAAAAATAAATTTTCATTAACAATCATAGATTTCAAGCTTAAATTTCCACTACAGATGTTTCAATGACTGAATTTAAAGATGCCATAGGAGTTAAGAATGAAGGTTGTCCAATTTTCGCAGCATAATTTATTGAATAGGGACTCTTTTCCCCAGTGTATGTTTTTGTCTGCTTTGTCAAAGATCAGATGGCTATATGAGGATGGTTTGATATCTTGGTTCTGTGTTCTGATCTTTTGATCTATGTCTCTGTTCTTATGCCAATACCGTGCTATTTTGGTTACTATACCCTTGTAGTATAGCTTGAAGTCTGGAAAATTGCTGCCTCCTGATTTGTCTTTTTGGTTAACATTGCTTTCGCTGTATGGTGTCTTTTCTGGTTCCATATGAAGTATAGAATTATTTTTTTATATTTCTGCAAAAATGATATTGGTATTGGAATAGGGATTGCATTGAATCTGTAGATTACTTTGGCTAGTCTAGACATTTTAACAATGTTGATTTTGCTGATCCATGAGCTTAATATATTTTTCCATTTGTTTACTTCCTACATCTCACCACTCATGAAAATTAATTATTGATGGATACCAGACTGAAATCTAAGGCATGAAGCTATAAGAATTGTAGAAGAAATTGTTGAAAAACTCTTATAGATATCAGCCTAGGCAAAGAATTTATGAAGACGACATCAAAAACAATCACAGTAACAACAAAACTAAATAAATGGGATCTGATCAAATTATAAAGCTTCTGCACAGCCAAAGAAACAATCAAAAGAGTGTATAGACAACCTACAGAATGGGAGAAAATATTTGCATGCTATACAATTTACAAAGGACTGATAACAAAAGTCTACAAGGAACTCAAGCAAATCAACACAAAAACAAAAAACAAACCCATTAAAAAGAAGGCAAAATAAATGAACAGAAACTTTTCAAAAAAAGACAGACTAATGGCCAAGAAACATATGAAAAAATTTTCAACATCTCTGATCATCAGGGAAATGCAAATCAAAACCACAATGAGATATCACCTAACTCCAATGAGAATGGCTCTTATCAAAAAGTCCCAATACAACAGAAGCTGGTGTGGATTCAAAGAAAAAGGAACACTTATACACTGTTGGTGGGATTGCAAACTAGTGCAACTTCTGTGGTAAGTAGTATGGAGATACCTGAAAGAACTAAAATTGAACTACCATTTGATCCAGCAATCCCACTACTGGGTATTTACCCAAAGGTAAAAAGACATTCTATAAAAAAGACATTTACACTCAAATGTTTATAGCAGCACAATTCACAATTGCAAAAATATGGAATCAACCCAAGTGCCCATCAATATATGAGTGGATTAATAAGATATGATATATGTATACCAAGGAGTACTACTCAGCCATAAAAAATGGTGAACTAATTAATACCTTTTGTTAACAACCTGGATGGAACTGGAGACAATTCTTCTAACTGAGGTATCACAAGAATGGAAAAACAAGCACCACATGTACTTACCATCAAATTGGTATTCATTGATCAACACCTACATGCATATATAGTGGTATCATTCAGCAGGTGTTGGGCAGGTGGGAGAGGGGAGAAGGGATGGGTATATTCACACCTAATGGGTGCGTTATGCACTGTCTGGGGATGAACGTGCTTGTAGCTCTGACTTGGGCAGGGCAAAAGCAATATATGTAACCTAAACATTTACACCCCTATAACATGCTGAAATAAAAAGAAAAAATGTATATAAAATACATCATAAGATTTTTGTACTGATTAAATAAGTATATGAGTGTAAAATTCATGAAAGGTAACCTTGAGAGAACTTAATAGAAAATTCTGGGTTGTTGGTAATACTGTTTCCTGAGATGGGTGCTGTTTATATGGATGCTATCAGTTTATAAAAATTTAATAATTTGTTTTCTTAATATATAAATTCTATAGCTTTATTATTAATGAATTTTTAAATGTTCTTATTTATTTGACTTTACTATGTAAAATTTATTTATTAATGCAAGAAATTCCTAGCAACTAGAAATACTAAAAACTCATAAGCCCACATTCTTATCATCACTGCTCCCTGATGTAAGCTTTAACTTCTTACTGCACAAAATCATATCCACTTTAGATTGAAACCAATTAATAATTGCAAGACTGTTGAAGATTGGTGATTTCATGAAATGAACACTTTGTATCATATTGGTTGGAGTACAAATTGGTACAAATTTTAGAAGTCAATTTGGTGGTATGTAAAAATAGAACAAACATTATGTTAAGTGATATAAGCAAGGAACAGAAAGACAAATATTGCATATTCTCACTTATATGTGGGAGCTAGAAAATTGATCTCATGGAGAGTATAACAGTGGCTACCAGAGGCTGGAAAGGGTAGTGGGGAGGGAGAGAGTGAAGAGAGATTGGTTAATGGGTACAAAAATACAGATAGCAAGAATAAATTCTAGTGTTCAATCACATAGTAGGGCAACTGTAGTTAACAATAACTCATTTTCTCTTTCAAAATATCTAGAGGAGAAATTTTGAAATGTTCTCAACACAAAGAAATGAGTGGTAGACTGAGGTAACAGATAACTAATTACCTTGATGTGATCTTTTTACATTGTATGCATATATCAAAATATCATATATACCCCACAAATATGTGCAACTATTATGCATCAATTTAAAAACTTAATATCGATAAAAGTATTACATTTTTAGCAATGAATTCCACCCATAAATAAGTTCACAAAGTGGACTTAGGCAAACTTTGTTTACAATAATAAAAAACTGCAAATAAACTTGTATGATTATCAATAGTGGAATAATTCAATAAATTAAGATCCAGTAAAATATCACACAGTTATTAAAAATAAAGTCAATGCATGTTTAAAGAAACTGAATGATGACAACTTTTTAAAATAAATACATTATCAAATTGTTTTTATTTACAAAGAAATATATATTAAGCAAAACGTAGAGTTCAATACCTACACACACACTATCTTATACTAGCTATGTATAAGGAGATATATAGACAGAAATAAGTATAT
Organism: Microcebus murinus; assembly: GCF_040939455.1. NCBI lineage: Eukaryota > Metazoa > Chordata > Mammalia > Primates > Cheirogaleidae > Microcebus > Microcebus murinus. The sequence continues at coordinate 3,972,923 of NC_134116.1, read as the reverse complement.
AGTTACATAGAGATATACATAGATATTCACAGACACACACACACACACATATACACACCACTCGCCCTCTATTCTCTCTCCCACCTGTGTTTTGTTAGCTATTTAGATTCATCTAAAAAAGATCTCTCAATAAAAATTAGCTGAAATATGACTATACACAAATTAAAAAATAATTTGATTGCATGGTTCACTTATTTAGGCAGACTATACTAGAAAAAATATATATACATATATGATGAGTTTGACTCATTTAATTGACCTAACAATGAAACCACAACAAATATTCTGATAACCCAAAATAGATACAACATACCTTATCTTTCAAAAACATGTTATGAATTATGCAAGCTTATGTGAAATGTTGATATTATCTTGTGTTAATTTAGAAGTTTACACAAAAATGACCCACCTCTTGCAGAAAAAGATTTAAGAAAAAGAAAAATGTTATTAAGTTCAGTTAAACCCAGTTTGCTTATTTTCCTCTCTAAGGGGATTACCTAGAAATTATATAAACATACATTTCTTTTCACCTCAGATCATTTTTTCATCTCCTCAAAACAGATTTCCTAAACTATGTGTACTCTCCCCCATTAAAATCCCTGTTAACATCTCTTATCACTACTACCACAGACCATTCTTTGCTGTTTATTGGAATCCTTTTGTTTGCTTTGTTATTTAATAGCAAATAATTACAGACATGAAGGCATTTATTTATCTTGTTATTTACCATGTTGTTCCCCACAATATGTATCATAACATTTCATAAGTCATGGATGGTATATTCACATCAATTATGCTTTTAGAATCATAGTGCTAGATTTCTAGATGAAAGACCATTCCATTTTATCCAGCTTACCAAAATGCAAAATAAAAATTAATACTTATTATGTGCCCATATAGAATCCAAATCATTTCAATAAGATTTCAGGGAATATGAGGACAAACTGCACAGTACATGAAGTTATATAGTTTGCATTTTGTTGAAATTCTAACTCCATCAATTACTCTCTAAATGAGGTTACAATGATTTAATGTTTCAATTGCTTAATTTTCTTATATGCAATTTGGTAAATAATATATTTTACAGAAATGTTTAAAGATAATACCAGGAATCATTTTCTTATACATTATGAGTTAATATACAGCATATATTAGCAGCAATTATTATAAGTGGTTTGGATATTAGTTGTCATGCTCAGCAACACATAAAACAAAATCCTTATTTCTTTTCCACTACCTGTTTTCTATTAAAATCAATTTAACCAAAATATAATTTTAAATGTATCTCAAGAATATATTTTTATACTTGGACTTGATTAGGTCACCAGAAAGCTAGAAACCTAACCAATATTGGTTAGATTTGATCACATATATTCATATTGCTCTAGACCAATGTCCATGGGCTTGGAGTAAAAGCTGATAAAATCCCATTAAAGTTTTCATCCTCAAATCCAACAAGCATGACATACTTGTTATTGCTTAAAAAATAGAGATTATGATGTCTAGCTCTAGCTCGCTCGCTCGCACGCTCTCTCTCTCTCTCTCTCAAATTTTTACTGTAGGAATTCATTCTGCTCCCTTTGCCAAGTTATAGCACTTGGGTGAGTCAAACCACTCTTGTTAAAGTGAAATCTTGGGGAACAAATCTCGAATGCCCAGCACTAAGGAAGCTATCATAACTCTCACCCTTGTCTCTGGCAAAGACTGTGCTGTAGAAGTGCTGTGTGAGCTTCACTAACCACAGAGCTGATGAGGCGCCTGAGAGTCAGCCAGAGGAGAAGGAAGTCACGCAGGAGCTGCAGGTGAGGTTTATTTTATTGAGAACATGAACTGCTTGTGCAAAGACCCTGTAACTAACTCAATTAAGTTAAAGTCCAGTAAATTAGGTAGGAAATCTAAACTAATCAAAGTTGATTAATGAACTCCAATTACCCTATAAAAATGGCAGACTTTAATAGAAAAAGCACTGGATAATAATGGATTCTAAAAGGATCTCCAAAGTACCTCAGTCTATGAAATGCTTTAGCCCTCACCATAAAGAACACATACTTATTATCTACATTTGACATGTCAGGCTACTAAAATATAAGATGAAGACATTTGTCCCAAGAAGCTCAGCCAGTGTTTGAACCCAGAGTTCCTGCCACCAGAGTGCTTGGTGTTAACCACTACACTACACTGATTCTCTGTGCTATAGTACTCATATCATTGAGCTTCTTCTACATGAGAGTCTAAAATGTATTTCTACTAATTGAACATCACAAAGGCCAATATTTAGATCTTTTAAGTTGAGGATCACTGATGCAAATTTAAAATAAAAGTGACTCATAGAAATAAAAATGCTTCAGTTTCATTTTCTAAGAGAGAAAAGATAAAAGTAAAAAACATGCATGTTTTAGTTCCTTCTCTAATAAATAGGCAATGTGGTATGGGTTCTGAAGCCAAATTTCCTGTGTTAAATTGAGGCTCCGCTTTTATTAGCAGTGTGAATGTGGGTAAATCCTCTACCTCTCTCAGTCTCTATTTTCCTCTCTGTAAAGTGAGAGTAATTACCGTAAAACCTCCTACGGGGTTTTAATAGATCAAATGAGACAACATCTGGCTAGTGGCTGGGACTCTGCCTAGACTAAGACATCTACCCAATCCATCTTATCATAAAGCACGGCAGAGCACACTGCTCAGCATTTTTGTTGGATTCTTAGCAGAAGAGGAGCTAGAAATGTATTTCTTGATTTAGAGTTCAGTGAACACTCTAATATCATATCAATTGTTCACACCATCATTTCCTCAATATTCCTTAATTTATAAGTTGTCATTTTCTGATGGTATTTATTCAAATAAAGTCTGTAAGTATTGTGTATTATTACCCATCCATGGGTAATGTTTCATTGGATGCTCTACCTTATTTCCTCAGATAGACAAAAAATAGAGTAATATACACTGGGAAAATCTAACAGTGGTAACAACCAATGTCTCTTGGCAATTGTCCACTTCAAGGCTTCCATCTGAGAGGATTTCATGCATATATTTCCCATCATAAAGCTCGTCATTGACCCAGCCAGTATCAGCCCGCATGCTGGATCATTTGTGCTTGTCACCACATCATGCTATCTTTTAAGACAGTGGAATTCTACTGTCACATGAAGATCTCAAACTTAACTTAGTGACTATAAGTATTAAATAATATTTGGCTTGCAATTTTTCTCCCTCGTCTTCCTCCCCCTCCTCCCTCCCCTCCTCCCCCTTCTCCCCCTTCTCCCCCTCCTCCCTTTCTCTCCTCCTTCCCTTTCCCCTCCCCCTCCTCCTCCTCTTCGTCCTCCCCTTCCTCTTTCCCCCTTCCCCCTTCTTCTTCCTCTCTCTTTCTCTCTCTCTGGCTACACTTACACAATGGCAAATTTTACAGATGGCTCAGAATTTGTTCTACTTGGATTCCCTGGAGGTCCAGGAATGCAGACCATGCTATTTCTGATACTTTGACCCTGCATGTCATAGCCATGGTGGGAACTTTGGTATGATTGTAATTATCAAGGCGGGTGCACGCCTGCATATCCCGAGGTATGCCTGCCTTCCTCCAAAGCCCCTCCTTGCTGGACACCAGCTGTTCTTCCACAGTTGCCCCCGGCTCTGATTGACTGCATGAAAGAGGGCCACACAGTGTCCTTTGGTGGGTGCCTGCGCGGTTCTTCCCGTCTCTCCTCGGCACCACAGAGGCACTTCTGCAGGCTGCCCTGGCCCACGCCGCTTCCTCGCCCTCGGCTCCCTCCTCTGCGCCCTGGGCGGTCTCGGTCTGTGGCTGTGGCGCCCAGTTCCCACCGGCGGGCTATGCGCGGTGCTGCCACTCACAGGACGATGCCTTTCAGGCCCCCTGCTGTGGGCACAGGGAGGTGATGGCTCCTCTGTGATGCCCCCAATCTTGTCCCTCTCACGTTCCGGGTCTTTTGTAAGCCCACTGGTTCTTGCTGGTTTCTGTGGTTGCGCCACCGTCGGTGCCCTCGTGGTCATTCCGGTCTCATACCCCTATGTCGTCTGGGCCTCACTGAGGACCGCGGCGGGTGCGGGAGTTGGACAGCCCTGCACCTGCGCCCAGCCCGGGTGTGCTGGTCTTCAGCGGCCTCCGCGTGTGCCGGCCCGGCGCGGTCCAGCGCAGCAGTAGGGCAGCGCCGGTGTTCCGCCGCTGTAGCCCTGTCGAATCCCCCCGATGCGCAGCCTGCGGACCGGACGCCCACAAGCTGTGAGCAGGAGCAAGTAGGAGCTGTCTGCGACGCTGCCTCTAGGGCCTCCGGTCACCTGCCTGCTCAAGCCCTGCCTGCCACTCAGGGATCCTGCCCTGGGACTCAGCGCTCCCTCGGGGTCCTGCCCTGCGACCCGGCGCGCGCTCCGGGGTCCTGCCCTGGGGCGCGGCGCACGCTCTGGGTCCTGCCCTGGGCGCGGCGCGCTCTCCGGGGTCCTGCCTTGGGGCGCGGCGCGCGCTCTGGGTCCTGCCCTGCGACCCGGCGCGCGCTCCGGGGTCCTGCCCTGCGACCCGGCGCACGCTCTGGGTCCTGCCCTGGGCGCGGCGCGCTCTCGGGGGTCCTGCCCTGGGGCGCGGCGCGCGCTCTGGGTCCTGCCCTGGGACGCGGCGCGCGCTGGGGGGTCCTGCCCTGGGGCGCGGCGTGCTTGGGGTCCTGCCCTGGGGCGCGGCGCGAGCTCGGGGTCCTGCCCTGGGCGCGGCGCGCTCTCGGGGGTCCTGCCTTGGGGCGCGGCGCGCGCTCTGGGTCCTGCCCTGCGACCCGGCGCGCGCTCCGGGGTCCTGCCCTGCGACCCGGCGCACGCTCTGCGTCCTGCCCTGGGCGCGGCGCGCTCTCGGGGGTCCTGCCCTGGGGCGCGGCGCGCGCTGGGGGGTCCTGCCCTGGGGCGCGGCGCGAGCTCGGGGTCCTGCCCTGGGGCGCGGCGCTCTGGCTGCTTGCTTCTTCGCTGGAGTCTGCGGTGCAGAAGACATGGCGTTCCCATTGTCTTCATATGTTTAATGATTAACAAAATCAAGACTCATGAGGAATAAAATGCTGTAGACTGGAAGAATGGTGATTGGATAGATGTATATATGTGGTTATTTTCTCTCATACATACCATCTTGACCTATCAGAATATAATTATGTAAAAAATGTATACTTTCATAAAAGATTCAATAAAATGCTTATCTTGAATACAGGTCATCAAGTACAAATATAGATCATTTTCAAAGGAAAAGAAAAAAGGTGCTTTAATATTTTATCTAAAATATTTAGAATTATATAAATTAGTAATTCATATTTTTATATTTAAAAGAAATGATAAATTAGACAAATTTTAATAAGTTCTATCTTAAATAGCCATTAAGGAGGTATGATTGACATATGATAAATTTACATAAAGTGTACAACTTGTTATGTTTTGACACACGCATACATTTGTGAAGCCGTCCCCATAATCCAGATAATGAACACATTCATAGCATCAGATCTTGTGAACGTTTCCTCGGACCCCTTTCTGATGCTCCCGCACTTCCTGCATGAAACAGTCTCCTACCCCACCCTACGCAGCCATCGATCTGCTTTCTGTCACTGCAGATTAATTTACCTTTCCTTGGGGTTTCACCTAAATTGAATTGTAAATCATGTAATCTTTCTTTTGGGGTGGGGCATGGAAGGGGTATGGCTGTTTTCAGTCAGCATAATTCTTTTGAGATTCATCCAATTTGATGCTCCTATCAATGGTTTATTTAGGTTCATTACTGGAAAATATTCCATTTTATGACTATCTTACAATCTGTTTATTCATTCCCTTAATCATAAACATTTGGGTTGTTTCTAGTTTTTGCTATTACAAAACAATTGTTATGAACATTTTTTTTGTGTGTACACATATTTTTGGGTGTTTTCATTTCTCGTAAGTATATACCTAAGAAGTGGAATGGTTGAATCATATGGTATGTGTATGCTTAACATTTTAAAAACTGTCAGACTGTTTTCCAAAGTGTTTATATACTCAATGAGAGAGTTTCAGATCCTCTGCATCCTCATTAACATTTGGCATTTTCTTCCTTTTTAATTTTAGCTATCCTAATGAGCATGCAGTGGTAACTAATTTTGATTTAATTTGCTAGGTAACGAATGATGTTGAACAGCTTGTCATGTGCTTACTTGCAATCTGTATATTTTTGTTTGGTAAAATGTTTGGCCATATCTTTTGCTTATTTTTTCTTATTATTCTTATCTAAGATTTATTTATGTAACCTAAATACTATTGTTAGATAGTTTTATTTCAAATATTTTCTCACAGAGTGTAACTTGTCTTTTCATTCTTTTAACAATGTCCTTCTATGGACATTTACATTTTGATTACAGCCAATGTATTAAATTGGTTTCTGTATGGATTGTTCTTCTGCTATCTAATTTTTTTTAAAAAAATAGCCTAATCCAAAGTCACAAAAAAGCTTCTCCTATGTTTTTTCTATAGGTTTTACAGTTTTAGTTTTACATTTTGGTTCATGATCATGCTTAGTTAATTTTTTTTATATGGTGCAAGGTGTACATCAAAGTTTGTATTTTTTTTGCACATGAATCTAAATGTTTCAGCCCCATTTCTTGAAGACACTATCTTTTTTTTAACTGAATTGTCTTTGAACATATGCCAAAAATCAGTTGATCATATATATGTGACATTTTCTTCTTGACTTTTTACTGTATTCTATTGATCTATTGGTCTATCTTTACACCAATAGTGCGTTGTTTTGATTATCATAAGTTTATAATTCTTAAAATCTGGTAGTGTTACTCCTCCATTGTTTCCCCGTCTTTTTCTCAAAGCTATTTTGGCTCTTACTATTGACTTTTTATTCTCCATATAAATTTAAGAATTAATTGTTCAATTTCAACAAAAAAAGGCTGGTGGAACATTAATTAGGATTAAATCAAATCTGTACATCAATTTGGAATAAGTGTCATCTTAACAATATTGAGATTTCTAATCAATGAACACGATTTATCCCTTCATTTTTTCATAATGCTGTAATGTATGTCAGCGTAGTTCTATAGTTTTCAGTGTAGAAAACTTTCATGTCCTTGCATGTCCTTTTTCAGATTAATTCATAAGTATTTCATGTTTTTGGTGCCATTGTAAAAAATATTTTCACAATTTTAATTTCTGACTGTTGATTGACGATGAATAGAAATTCAGTGATTTTAACATATTGGTTTTGTATCTTTCAAACTTGCTCAATTCAGTTGTTATTTCTAGTAACATTTTCATATATTGCATCATAGTTTCTACATATGCTATCACGTTTTCTTTAAATATAGTATTATTTCCTTCTTTTCCAATATGGTGATTTTTACCCTTTGATTGATTTCTTCCATTTCTGTCTGATAGTTTGTATTTATTTATTTATTTTTGCTTTCTTGCACTGGCTAAAACTTCTAGTAGAAAGTAAGTGAAAAACAAGAAAAAAATTTAAACAAACACTATACACCCATTTTTTCCCTTAGGAGGGCTCTATGTTTAAAGATTATTTTTTATTTCAAAATATTAAGGGGATACAAATGTTTTAGGTTACATGGATCACTTTTGTAATGCTTGAGTCCTTTGCCTGTCACCCAAACAGTGTTCATAGTACCCATTAGGTAAGTTTTTGCCCCTTCTCTTCTCACCCCTCCTCTTCTCACCCCTCCTCTCTGAATGATTTCTACTAGATTTTACTTACTTCTGTGGACATGTGTACCTATTGGCTAGTTCCAATTTAATAGTTAGTACATATGGTATTTGTTTTCCCATTCTTGAGATACTTCACTTAGGAGAATGGTCTCCAGTTCTATCCAGATTGTTGCAAAAGGAATTAATTCACCTTTTTTATGGCTGAGTAGTACTCGATGGTGTACATACACCACATTTCCTTAATTCACTCATGAATTGATGGGCACTTGGATTGATTCCACATCTTTGCAATTGTGAATTGTGTTGCTATAAACATTTAAGTACATGTGCCTTTTCAATGAAAAGTCTTTTTTCCTTTGGGTAAATACCCGGTAGTGAGATTGCTGGAACTACTTTTAGTTCTTTGAGGAATCTCCATACTGTTTTTCATAGACTTTGTACTTATTTGCAATCCCACCAAGAGTGTATAAGCATTCCTTTCTTTCTGCAGCATCTATTGTTTTTGAACTTTTTGATAAATGCCATTCTAACTGGGATAGATGATATCTCACTGTGGTTTGAATTTACATTTCCATGATGATTAGTGATGTTGAGCATTTTTTCATATGTTTATTGGCCATTTGTCTATCTTCTTTGAAAAGCTTCTCTTTATGTCCTTTGACCACTTTTTGATGTGATTGGGTTTTTTTTCTTGCTTATTTGCTTGGGTTCATTATAGATGCTGGTTACTAGTGCTTTATGGATGTAGAGCTTGCTAATTTTTTCTCCCCTATTATTAGTTGTCTATTTGCTCTGTTGATTATTTTCTTAGCTGTGCAGAAGCTTTTTAATTTAATAAAATCCCAGTTGTTTGTTTATATTGTTGCTGTGATTGTCATTGGGGTCTTCTTCATAAATTCTTTGCCTAGGTGAATATCTAGAAGAGTTTTTTCCAATGTTTTTCTCTAGAGTTCTTATGGTTTCATTTCATAGAACTACATCTTTTATTCATCCCAAATTAATATTTGTGAGTTATGAGAGGTAGGGGTCCTACTTAATTCTTCTACAGGTGACTATCCAATTTTCACAGCACCATTTATTGAATAGGGCTTCTTTTCCTCAGTGTACATTGTTGTCTGTTTTGTCAAAGATCAGTTGATTGTAGGTAAATGGTTTTATATTTGGGTTCTTTGTTCTGTTCTATTGGACTATATCTCTATTTTTGCAGCAGTATCATGCTGCTTTGGTTACTATAGCATTGTAGAATAGCTTGAAGTCTAGTAACATGATGCCTCCAGATTAGTTCTTTTTAAGCATAAGATTACTTTGGGTTTTTGAACTCTTTTCTTGTTCCAAACCAAATGTAGAGTTACTTTTTCTAGATCTGTGAAGTATGACTTTGGTGATTTGATGGGGATTGCATTAAATTTGTAAATCACTTTGCGTAGTATGAACATTTTAACAATGTTGATTCTACCAATCCATAAACATGCCATATTTTTCCATATGTTTGTATCCTCTGAAATTTATTTCCTCAGAATTTCATAGTTCGCCTTGTAGAGGTGTTCATCTCCTCAGTAATGTATATTCCCAGGTATTTTATTTTCTTTATAACTATTGTGAATTGTATTGGGTCTTTGATTTGACTCTCATCTTGAGTGTTAGTATTAGAAATGCTATTGATTCATGTACATTGATTTCGTTTCCTGAGAATTTGGTGAATTTATTTATCAATTTTAGGAGACTTTGGTGGAATCTATTGAGTTTTCTAGAATCAAGATTGTGTCATCACCAAAGAGCAAGAGTTTGATCTCCTCTTTCCTCATTTAGTTACCCTTTATATTCTCCTCTTGCTTGATTGCTCTGGCTAGGATTTACAGCACTATGCTGAATAGTAGTGGTGACAATGGGCATCCTTGTCTTGCTCCAGTTATTAAGGGGATAGCTTTCAACTTTCCCCCAGTCAGTATGAAGTTGGTTGTGGGTTTGTCATGTATGGCTTTAATTATTCTGAGAGATGTTCCTTCTATTCCTAGTTTGTTGAGGGTTTTTATGATGAAAGGGTGGTGGATTTTGTTAAATGCTTTTTCTGCATTTATTGAAAGGATCATATAGTCTTTGTTCTTGCTTTTGTTTATTTAGTGAATCACATTTATTCTTTTATATATGTTGAACCATCCTTACATCCCTGGGATGAGGTCCAGTTGATCCTGATGGATTACTTTTTTAATGTGCTGTTGAGTTCAGTTTGCTAGTATTTTATTGAGGATTTTTGCATCTATATTCATAATGGATATTGGTCTGTAATTTTCTTTTTGTTGTTGTTGTGTCCTTTCCTGGCTTTGGTATCAAGTTGATACTGGCTTCATAGAATGAGTTGGGGAAGATTCCCTCCTTCTTGATGTTTTGAAATAATATCTGTATTATGGGTACCAGGTCTTCTCTGCAGGTCTGATAGAATTCAGCAGTGAATTCATCTGTTCCAGGTCTTTTTTTCTAGGGAGTTTTTAAAATTACTGTTTTGATGTCATTATTCATTATTCGTCTGTTCAGGCATTCTGTTACTTCCTGGTTTTCTCTTGGGAGGTTGTGTGTTTCCAGGAACTTACTCATTTCCTCTACATCCTCTAGTTTATGCTCATAGAGATTTACATAGTATTCATGGATGATGTTTGGTATTTTTGCAGTATCATTTTTAATGTCAACCATTTTCATGTCTGATTGAGCTTATTTGGGTTATTTCTCTTTTGTTCTGTTTGTTCTTAACTGTTTTGGTTTTGACTGTTCTTGGACAGTCTAGCAAGAGATCTATTGATTTCATTTATCTTTTTAAAGAAACAACTTTTAGTTTTATTAATCCTTTGTAATTTTTTTGTTTGTTTTCCAATTTCTTTAGTTCTGCTCTGACCTTCATTATTTCTTTTATTCTGCTGGCTTTGGCTTTGATTTGTTCTCCCTTTTCTAGGTTCTTGAGATGTGACAGTAGGTTGTTAAGTTGTGTTTTGATGTAGGCATTTAAGTCTATGAATTTTCCCCTGAGGAATTCTTTTGCTGTGTCCCTAAGATTTTGATAGCTTATATAATTTTTGTCATTCAGTTCAAATAATTTTTTGGTTTCCACCTTAATTTCCTTCTTGACCCTGTAATTGTTCAGTAGCAGGTTGTTTAATACCCAGGACTTTGTGTACATTGGAGTGTTTCTCTTATAATTGATTTCTAGTTTTATTCCACTGTGGTATGAGAAAATACATGGTATGATTTGGAGATTTTAAAATTTGTTGAGACCTGTTTTGTGTGGTGTAAGATATGATCAATCTTGGAGGATGTCCCAAGTGCTGCTGAGAATGTGTATTCTGTAGTTTGGGTTAGACTGTTCTGTAAATGTCTATTAGGTCCATTAGACTTAGAGTTGGGTTTAACTCCATTTTTTTTTAAATTTATTTTCTGCTATAATGATTTGTTAATCTCTGGTAGTGTGGCTGATTATGATGGTGGCTTTTTGTTTGTTTGCTTGTTTGTTTGTTTTGCATAGCTCTAGTAAAATTTGCTTTATGTAGCTTGGAGTTCCTGTGTTGGGGGGGTGTGTATGTGTGTGTGTATGTGTATATATATATATATATAATCATATATATATATATATTCAACCATATATATATATGATTGTTATGTCTTCTTGTTTGATCACTCCATTTACCATTATATAATGACCCTCTTTGTTTTCCTTTACCTTAATTGGCTTAAAGTCAATTTTATCTGATGCAAGGATAGCTACTCCTGCTATCTTTTGATTTCCATTTGCATGGAATATTTTTTCTGTTTTTTAAATATTAAGTCTTTGTGGGTCCTTGTGATTTAGATGTGGTTCCTGGAAATAGCAGATATTTGAGTTGTGTGTTTTTTTTTAATTCATTCAGTTAGTCTGTGTCTTTTGAGAGGTCCATTCAGTCCATTAACATTGATTAATAGCATTGATATGTGGGATGTTTTTCTGTTCTACATATCGGGTTTACCTTTTTGCTTTGTTTTATCTCTTGTTCCACTATTTTACAAGACTTGTGAGATTTGGTGGATTTTTTAGATGAATCTATACTGGTGGGTATCTGGTGTGCTAATTTGCATATAGTGCTTTTCTGAATGTTTCGTGTAGGGCAGGTCTGTTCATGGCAAATATTCTCAGTGTTTGCTCATCTGAAAAAGACTTAATTTCTTCATCAACTATGAAACTTAGTTTTGCAGTATACAAAATTCTAGGCTGGCAGTTCTTCTCTTTAAGTCTATTGAAGCCCCAATCCCTCTGGCTTGTTAGGTGTCCATTCAGACAGAAGTCTGCTAGCCTGATAGGTTTTCCTTTGTAGGTAATTTGACGCTTTCTTCTTGCTACTTGTAAACTTTTCTCCTTCATTTAGACTTTTGCCAAGTTGATGAGCATATATGTCTTAGAGATATTCTATTTGCTATGAATCTTCCTGGTGTTCAATGACCATCTTGTATCTGAATAGCTGAATCTCTGTAGATACCAGGGTAATTTTACTCAATAATTCCCTTGAATAGATTTTGTGTGTTTTTTTGCACTTCATTCTTCTCCATCGGAGGTACTTATAATTTGTATATTAGTTTGCTTCACATAGTTCCATATCTTTTTCAGTGATTGCTCAGATCTCTTCATACTCTTCTCTGCATCTTTGAATAGCTGGATTAGCTCAAAAGCTTTGTCTTCAAGCTCTGAGATTAATTTTCCTACTTGGTTTAGCCTGTTGTTCAAGCTTTCTGCTGGATGTTAAAATTTCCTAAATGACTTTTTTATTTTGTTAAATTCTATTATATCCTTTCTTATGTTGTCTAGCTCTTTAGGGACTTTTTCATTTTTTTCATTGATGTCCTCACTTTTTTTTTTTTTTTTTTACTTCTTTTTGTTGGTTTTCAAGTTTCTCTTCAATCCATTCATCTTATTTGCCATTCATATTCTGAATCTCAGTTTTGCCATTTTACAATTTCCTTATGGTTAGGGTCCACTACTGCAGATTCATTGTGATCCCTTGGAAGTGTTGAACTTTTTTATTTTATTCATGTTGCAAGAGTTATTTTGCTTATATCTTCTCATATGAATCTTAATCTCTCAACTCAGGACTGATAGGTTTTCAGGGAAGCTGTTCTCCTTTTCTAGGAACTCTCCTACTTAGTGTCCTACTCTGAAAGGTTGACCCAGCAGAGGAGAAGCAGGTGCACTGAGAGCCTATAATGTAGCTGTTCTGTTTTGTCCCATTCACCTGTGATAGTCACAGTTCAAGCTAGTGCTGGACAGTCTTCATGTGGAGTGATATGTTGTTCCCAAGAACATTGTTGGAAGCTTGAGTTAGGGGCTGCATAAGACCCTCTCCATGGTGGCTGACATTGTAGGGGATTACTCTGCCAGGGGCTCCCCATGGAGGTGACAGTGGCAGCTGGGTGACGCTACCTAGGCAGTGGTTGTGGGTGTCTAGGCATTGTGAGTTTGCTCAAACCAGGTCCAGGTGTAATGATAGCTTAAGGCTAGGAGGTTCCTGGCAGAATATTGGTCCATGAGGCAGTTCCCTTGTCCTAATAGCAGTAGTGGAGCCCTAGGGGCAGAGTCAAGGACCCCAGGCACAGCACTAGAATCTCCTTCACAGAGTCATGAGCCCAGCAGGAACACTGGAGTTACAGAGCTAAACCTTGGGTCCCAGGGGAGCAAACTGAGAATCAAATCAAGAACTCAATACCATTTACAGTAGCTGTGAAAAAATGAAATAAAATAAAATACCTAGGAATATACTTAATCAAGGAGGTGAAGATCTCTATAAGGAGAACTACAAAACACCAATTAAAGAAATTATATTAATAGACGACACAAATAAATGGAAAGTAATCCCATCTTCATGATTTGGAAGAATCAATATTGTTAAAATGTCCATACTGCCCAAAGTGATTTATCAATGCAAGTCCCACTAAAATATGAACATAATTTTTTATAGAATTAGAAAACAGAACCCTAAATTTCATATGGAATCAAAAAAGAGCCCAATTAGCCAAAGCAATCTCAAGAAAAAATAGCAAATCTGAAGACATCACGTTAACTGACATCAATTTATATGAAAAGTTTATAGCAAACATAACAGCATGGTATTGGTATAAAAGTTAGACACATAGATTAATGGAACAGGATGGAGAACCCAGAAATAAAACCATACACCTAAAAACAATGAAATCAACTAATCTTGCACAAAGCAGACAAAAACATATACCAGGGAGTATATGCAAGATTAGATAAGAGACCTCTTATTCAATAAATGGTGCTGGGAAAATTTTATTGCCATACACAGAAAGATAAAACTGGATCCCTCCCTATCTCTTGCCATACATAAAAATTAACTCAAGATGGATAAAAGCTGACTGTAAGACCTGACATCATACAAATTCTAGAAGAAAACTTAGGAAACACTTTTCTGTATGTTGGCCCAGGCAAATAATTTATGACTAAGCTCCCCAGAACATGTACAACAAAATAAAAAATAAATTAATGAAACTCTGCATACAAAACAATTAAGCAACCCAGTAAATAGACCCTACAGAATGGGAGAAAATATTGGCAAATTATGCATCTGACAAGTGAGTAATATTTGGAGTCTATAAGAAGCAAACACATCACCAAGAAAAAAGCAATAACCCATTAAAAAGTGGGCAAGAGACATGATCAGAATTTTTTAAAAAGAAGATAACAAATGGCCAAAAATTATAAAAAATAATTTTCCATCATAATTCAGGGAAATGCAAATTAAAACCACAGTTAAATGCCACTTTACCCCTGCTAGAATGGCCATGATTAAAAAGTAAATAAACAACAGATGTCAGTACACATGTGGTGAGAAAGGAATGCTTAGGGAGCAGACACAAAATGGCTGACCAGAGACATAAGCTGCCAGATTATCTCAGAAAGAACTTTTTAGATGAAAAATAAAAAGCAACCAAACAAACAAAGAAAGATTAGGTGAAATTCCAAAGGAAAAGTGCCAGAAGCTACCGGATGTTTCATGGGAAGGAGTTGCATAGCAGAACAAGGAGCAAGATATGTGCAGAGATCAACCTCTGAAAGTCTTGGAGTCCAGTGAAAATGGTAGGTTGGCTGGTTTACTTTCCCCTCCCTCACATCTCTGGCAGTCAACAGGCTCCTGAGCTGCTGAGGAGCCTTTCTGCCCTCATGAGCCCAAAAGCTTCTGCTGCCAGTGAACTGGGAGTTTCTGAGGACAAAGCACCAGGCTGGCAGCCCCCTTGGGGTCACTCTCTATCACCACAGACCTGAGCTGAGACAGCATGCACCATATTGCTTCTTCACCCATGATACACCTTTGTCCTCTTCAGGGTTCTTTAGTTCCTCAGTTTTCATCTTGCTCATTCCCACACAAACATTTCCCAACTCTGCCTGAGGATGCAGAAGCCACAGGGGCCAGTGGGTTCTGGGGATCTGGGTGCCCCCGGAACCTGGTCATTCCAGCTAGGCTGCCTTCTGGAGGGAGGGGCAGAGATGACAAGAGTGCTAGATTTCCTCCTTTCACACTCGTTTCTTCCCCTTTCCCTCCCGTGTCCATGGCTGCTGAGAGACAATTGAGCTGGGACTCTCAGGAGCAGCAGCTTTCCCTCTGTTAGTACGTCTGCCACACTGAGGTTTCCACAAGGGTGGGTCAAGCCTTTCCTCTTAAAGACCTGCAGCAGACAGACAAAGGGGTACTTTCACTGTGAGCTCCCTGCTCACTGGCCCTCCCCAGTCCGTCCATCTTGCCTGGCTGCGCCTTCAGAGCAGGGCACACCCCAAAGCAGAGGGACATCAAACCTGCTTGAGCACCCCACAGGAAACTCAGGACCAGCATGCTTCCCCTGGAAAGTGAGGGATTGGTCTTTGGGGACCAGCCTACAGGCCTGCAGGCCAGATCCTGTACTCCTAGGACTCTGCCATGCTGCTCAGGAGCTGGAGGAAAGATCTGTGAACTCATCTTGGGAGGTGAAGGAGACCTTGTGAGCAGAATTGAAAAGACAGTGCAATGTGGTTCCCAGCCACAGCCCACTCCTGGAGCATTTCCCACCCCACAGGAAGGCCATGCTCTCAGTTAGGGGCCAGATCCTGGGCAGGAAAGCTCCCAGCCTGCAGCGCCATCATGGGGGAGTTCAGCTAGGTTGAGCTTCGGCCTGCTGGCAGGCGCCAGAGGGAGACTGTAGAACAAGGGAGAGGAGAGAAGAGTGATACCCACTCCTGATAGGCAGACTGAGAATCTCAGATGGCCCTGCGCCCACAGCAGGCTTTCTGGCTGGGTGGGGCCACTTCAGCCCCTCCCTGGAGGGTTTCCTCAGAAGCCCGGGAGAGGACTTTTTTATTCCTGCTGAGACAGCTACAGCTTTTGTGGAGCCTGAAGGCAGGCTCACCCAACCCAGCCAGGCACAGCCTTCCTGCCCCATCCACCTCTGCTGCGGTGGAGAATAAGGACTCACTTGGAAGTTCCAGAGCCCTGCCCACCACCTGGGGCATTTGAGTGCTTCTCTGGAGGGGCTAGAGCCAGTCACAGGTCCCCCAAACAACAATAAAGGTGGTTCTTCCTGGCAAGAACCACCTACTCACAGGAAGGTCTACTTGCACAGAACAAAGTTTTTGATAAAATTTTATGATAAAAAATTAGAATCTCTATACATCTCACAGCAATATGTTCACCTAGGATTACTGACAACACAAAGCCAGTAAGTCTTACTTTATGTTCTCACCTCAACACAAGCTTCATAAAAGATAATAATATTTAAATATACTGAAGCAAAACTTCCTGGAGAACCCGAATCAGTTTGTTTCTTTGGGTTTTCCATCAAATCTCTGGTTCCCTCATTTAGCTTTTTAACCTTCAGAGAAATTACTTTTACCTCCTCACTGCTTTTTGATATTCATTCTTCTCTTGTTCATAAAGCATTTCTGTTTATCTTTTTCACTTCTTTTTTTTTTCATCATATTATGGGGGTACAAATGTTGTTAAGGTTACATATATTGCCTTTGCCTTCCCTACCCCCTTGAGTCAGAGCTTCAAGCATGTCCATCCCCCAGTTGGTGGGCATCGCACTCGTTATATAAGTATACACCCATTGCCTCCCCCCTCCACCTGCCCGACACTCAATATATGTTTTTTTTTTTTTTTTTTTTTACATTTTGGTTGCATTTTATATCTTTGCCTCTCCCTAGGAAGGGTTAGAGGTATGCTCTTCCCCTCCACAATGCTCACCACATTCCTCAGATGTGGGTCTATCACCCTCAATTCCCGAATCCCTGGTGAACACCACCACCATTTGAGCACCACAGTTTTAATCAATCAGTACCAATTTGATGGTGAATACATGTGGAGCCCATTTTCATGATCTTGTGTCGCCTCACTTTGGATAATGGGCTTAAGCTCAATCCAGGATAGTATAAGTGGTGCTAGCTCACTGTCATCATTTCTTAGGATTGAGTAATATTCCATTGTGAACATATACCAAATTTTAATTATCCACTCATGAATTGATGGGAACTTGGATTGTTTCCATGTCCTTGCAATTGTGCTGCCATAAACATTCAGGTGCAGATGTCTTTATAATAGAGTGTTATATGCTCTTTTGGGTAGATGCCCAACAATGCTCTTGCTGGATCGAATAGTATTTCTATTTTTAGTTCTTTGAGGTATCTCCAAATTCTTTTCCACAAAGTTTGCACTAATTTGCAGTTCCACCAGCAGTATAAGAGTGTATGCAATTCACCTTATAAATAAAAACAAGAACAAAGACCATATGATTCTCTCAATAGATGCAGAAAAAGCATTTGACACAGTCTAACACACCTTTATGATAAAAAACTCTGAACAAAATAGGCATAGGCGGCTCATATCTTAAATTTATCAAGTCCATTTATGACAAACCACTGCCAATATCATGCTGAATGTGGAAAAATTGAAACAATTCCCTCTTTGAACCAGAACTAGACAAGGATGCCCACTGTCTCGTCTTCTATTCAACATAGAAGTTGCTCAAAGTCCTAGCTATAGCAATCAAGCAAGAGAGGGATATTAAGGGCATCCTTAATATTAAGGCCATCTGCAAGTGTGGGCAAATGAGATCAAACTCTCACTCTTTGCTGATGATATGATATTATACCTAGAAAACCCCATGGATTCGTCCAAGAGACTCTTAGATTTGATAAATGAATTCCATAAGGTTTGAGGTTACAAAATATTTTTTCACTTCTTAGGTCTAAGCTTTACTCTAATAATTTATTTTTTTAAATTTATTTATTTTTTTATTTCAGCATATTACAGGAGTACAAATGATGAATGGTTACACAAGAGGTGCTAGATCACCATTGGTTTTTTGTGGCTGAGTAGAACTCCATGGTGCCCATATCCCACATTTTAACTTATTTTTTTCTTTTTGAGTTCCTTAGCTGTTTTTCACCTATAAAAAAGTATAGTCATATCTGTAAATCTATTAGGTACAACAAGTTAAAAATACCAAGGTAGATTTATTGTCATTTTATAGACTTTTTATGGGTAAGTAGATGGGGGATTATGTAAGAAATCCTAATTTGTATGTGTAAATTAATAATTGACAAAGTCAAATGCATAATAAAGGTTCTCTTCCCTCTGCAAACTTGTAGCATCTAATAGAAATAAGCAAACAGAATCCTCATGGCAGTGTTCTTGAGCATGATGCATCAAGGTTTATGCCCCAAGAATTACATAATATTGAAAGTCAATTAATGACCAGCATCAAAACAAAGACTATACATAGGAACAATTCTGTAGTAAACTTCTTTATTCTATTCTTTCAAAGGGGAAAATTTTCAATAAAATTTATTTGAAAAACTTAAGTCTCAATGTTTTATTTTCATATTTTTAAAAAGAAATACTGATAGCAAGTTAAACAGAACTATCTCATTCAAGTATCAGTTCTGCCTATTCATGCAATGAGCCTTATACCTACAACATCTTCCAGCTCCCTCTTTCCTTATTTCCTGGAACATTCCTCCTACAGATGCTTTGGGATTGCTAATTTTCTTAGTCTCAGAGTTACATTCACTTCCTGACTTCTCAATTACCCAAAGGATCCCTACTCCATCACGTTACTTACCAGGCTCACCGTGATTAATGTAGGAAAACATGCTCAGGAGACAAAACCCTGAGTATGGGCTCCAAGAAATTGTCAGTCATCTTGTTAGCTTAACGAGTCCCTTGACTATTGTTCAAATACTTCATTTACAAAAAGTTTTGTTAAATTCCAAAACCTTGCCTCATTATTTCAGCCATTAACTTCTCTCTGTAATTTCTCTCACTATGACTCAACTGTCCTGTGTTGTGCTTGAACTTGCCTAGTGGGGCTTCGGTGATATATGCTTTGAATGTAAGTTGTTTACATAATTCCAGGACTGAAATAACAGTGATGTTAGAATATTCTTAAGTGTCCAATGAGAAGAAAACATCAGTTAGTGACTCAGTTGGATTTCCTCTGAAAATTGAAATCTACTTTCACCTGTCCAAAATTAATATCCATTAGCACACATAGAGATGAAGATATTTAAACATGATAGTGAGGTCAATTTAAAAGTTGAAGATCTTCAGGCACCAAATGATGCTCTCAGGTCCTCTAAGACACATCTAATAAAAGAGTCTTTGTATTAGATGAGTGCAATATTTCCACACTAGCACAAATTCAGCTAAAAGTACAATAGAGTAACTGTTATGTAAGTATTAGTCAACTCAGAGAAAAATGAGAAAAAAACTTGGAACTTTTAAAAACAGTTATGGAATTTGTAAATTAACTAAATTGATTAACTTCCATGACACTTATCTTCAAGTTTTCAGTTCTGTCTAATTCTTTTTTTTTTTTTTTTGAGACAGAGTCTCACTCAGTTGCCCTGGCTAGAGCACCGTGGCATCAGCTTAGCTCACAGCAACCTCAAACACCTGACTGAGCTCAAGCAATCCTTCTGCCTCAGCCTCCTAAGTAGCTGGGACTACAGGTCTAGTGGGGGTTGAGGGATATATGATTTGAATGTAAGTTGTGCCACCATGGCGGTTAACTTTTTCTATATATTTTTACTTGGCCAATTAATTTCTTTCTATTTTTTTAATAGAGATGGGGTCTCGCTCTTGTTCAGGCTGGTCTCGAACTCCTGACCTAGAGCTATCCTCCTGTCTTGGCCTCTCAGTGTGCTAGGATTACAGGCACCGTGTGCAGCCTAATTCTTAAAACTCCTGTTATACTAGATATATAAATATTTCCACATTTTCTTGCTTCTTTTTTCAATTGCTACATATGTCTTCTGAGGAAATCTAGGGACTTAAGTTAAATTAATTTTCAATTATTTCATACTATTGCATTGTATCATTAACAGGGATTCTTTTCGGTGAGACCTCAGATTCATGGTTTCTGAATTGTGCCCACACTAGAGAGCAGATAATTGATACTATCATCATCACAGTGTGTATAAACTCAGTTAAGAATTTTCCAAGAATAAGGCTCAAAGAAGTATACAAATGTACATTTATTATTTAACTTCTTTACTTCATTTTTTCTTTTGACCTCTTTTGCATAAAAGCCTTCCTCACAGGCCATTTTAATCCCCTCGAAATCAATAAAAGGATTTATAATTACTTTTGTATGCAATCTCCAAGCATCTTTTATCTTTTTACTACACTCATGCATTTTTCTACAGAGCTGTCAATCTTCATGCTTCTAGTAAAATTTTGCTCTTAACTTTCACTTAGTTCACTTGATTTGAAGAGTCAATATTCCCTGGGTTAACATTTAAATTCAGCTAGTATGCATCAACATTGCTAACACTGGTTGTTAAAATATAGAAAAATGCCCAGAAAGACAGATTACCACATTACTTCACTTATACGTGGACTCTAAAAACTTCAAACTTATGGAAGCAAAGAGTAGAATGGCACTTACCAAGGAATGGGGCTTTGAGGAGATGTTGGCCTAAGGATATAAAATTTCAACTGGACAGAAGAAATAAGTTCAAGAGATCTCCTGTAAAACATGACGACTGTAGTTCATAGTAATATACTGCATACTTGAAAATTGCCAAAAAGGTAGATTTTAAGTATTCACACCAGACATGAAAAATAAGTATATGAGATGATGCATATGTTAGCTTGATTTAGTCATATGTATTCATATTTCAAAACATCATATTGTACCCCATAAACATACACAAATTTTATTTATTGAATAAATATTTTTAATTAAAACACAAAAATATAACCTTGTGATATATTTTGGAGTAAGGTAGTGTGATGCCTCCAGCTTTGTTCTATTAGCTCAGGATTTCTTTGGCTATTTGGGCTCTTTTGTTTTGGATCTATACACATTTTTGCATTTTTCTTTTTTGGTATTTCAAAATAACAAAACTAACATTGCTATTTTGCTAGAGGTTTCATTGAACATGCAGATTTTTTATGGGCATTTTAAAAACATTAATTCTTCTCATCCATAAGCATGGGATATCTTTCCATTTGTTTGTATCCTCTTCAATTTCTTTCAATAGTGTTTTGTAGTTTTCCTTGTAGAGATCTTTCACTTCCTTGGTTAAATTTATTTCTAGGTATTTAATTAAATTATATTTTGAGCTATTGTAAATGGGATTGTCATCTATAAATCTTTCTAAGCTGGTTCATTATCAGTATATAGAAACGCTACTGATTTTTCAGATACATAAGCCAAGGGAACAGAATAAAGAACCCAGAAATAAATCCACATATTAACAGCCAACTGATTTTCAATAAAGATGGCAAGAACATACCTTGAGGAAAAGATATCTTTTTAATAAAAGTGCTGGGAAAATTTGATATACATGTGCAAAAGAATGAAATTGGAGGCCTATTGTTATACACAAAAATCAACTAAACTTGGATTAAAGACTTAAATGTAATACCAGAAAGTATAAAACTACTAGAATAAAACAAAGGAAACACATCATGACACTGATCTAGGCAAAGAATTTATTGCCAGGACCTCAAAAGCACAAGCAAGGAAAACAAAAATAGACAAATGAGACAGTATTAAACTAAAGACCTTCTGCACACCAAAGGAAACAATCAACAGAGTAAAGAAACAACCGGTTGAATGTGAAAAAATGTTTGGAAACTATTCATTCTACAGGAGACTAATATCCAGAATATATAAAAAACTCAAACAATAGTAAAAACAAAAAAGGGAATCCCATTAAGAAGAGGGAAAAGGACATGAATAGACATATCTCAAAAGAAGATATACAGTGGGCAACAAGTATATGAAAACAAAATGCTCAACATCACTAACTCATCAGTGAAATGCAAATCAAAACTAACTGAGATATCATCTTACCCCAATTAGAATGGCTGCTATTAAAAAGACAAAAAATAACATGCTGACAAGGATACAGAGAACAGGCAACTCTTATACACTATTGGTAAGGATGTAAATTAATTAGCACAGCTACTATGGAAAACAGTATGGATATTTGTCAAAAATCTAAAACTAGAACTACCATATGATTCAGCAATCCCACTGTTGGGTATTTATCTGAAGTAAAGGAAATTAGTGTATCCAAAAAAAACATAAAAATAAACTTAAAAAAATTTAAAATGTATATACAAAAGTCCCCATACTTGTTTTTATTTTATTTTATTTTATGTTAGCATATTATAGGGGTACAAATGTTTAAGTTATATATATTACCTTTGCCCCACCCTAGTCAGAGCTTCAGGCATGTCCATCCCCCAGATGGTGCACACCACATCCATTAGGTATATATGTATCCATCCTCCCCTTCCCTCTCCCATCTGCCTGACACCTGATAAATGCTATTACTATATGTGCACTTTAGTGTTGATCAGTTAATACCAATTTGCTGGTGAGTACATGTGGTGCTTATTTTTTCATTCTTGTGATACTTCACTTAGTAGAATGGGCTCCAGCTGTATCCAGGATAATGCAAGATGTGCTGGATCACCATTGAAATCAAAACCATAATGAGATATCACTTATCTCCAGTGAGAATGGCCTTTATAAAAGAGTCCCAAAACAATAAATATTGGCATGGATGGAGAGAGATAGAAACATTCATACACTGCTGGTGGGACTGCAAACTAGTGCAACCTCTGTGGAAAATAATATGGAGATACCTCAAAGAGTTACTAGTAGAACTGCCATTTGATCCAGCAATCTCATTACTGGGCATCTACCCAAAAGAAAATAAGACATTATATTTAAAAGACATTTGCAATCGAATGTTTATAGCAGCACAGTTCACTGTTGCAAAGATGTGGAAACAACCCAGGTGCCCATTAATACATGAGTGGATTAATAAAATGTGGTATATGTGTACCATGGAGTTCTACTCAGCCCATACT
This sequence comes from Microcebus murinus, assembly GCF_040939455.1. Classification (NCBI taxonomy): domain Eukaryota; kingdom Metazoa; phylum Chordata; class Mammalia; order Primates; family Cheirogaleidae; genus Microcebus; species Microcebus murinus. The sequence continues at coordinate 3,949,863 of NC_134116.1, read as the reverse complement.
TGTTTGTAAATATCTAATAGCACTTCAAATGCTGCCTAAAATTCCTGATTCTTGATTTACCTTCCCATCTCCCAGTAATTTAGAGATCAACAAGACTGGTCACAGAAGGAATTCTCCATGACCCTCATCCCTGCTGTTGCCATTGTCCATTCTGATTGTCAGGGTCACTGCCAGTCAGTTCTCCAAAATCCTGCCTTCTGAAACCACCACTGGTTTTCCCAAAGATGACAGGAGGATTAGTAGGGTGAACATTGCAATGCATCCACTACCTCCATCCCTCTCCCCCATATCCAGCACTTGCAAGTCCATCAACACACTAGCATAGGCTCTGTAGCTTCTGAATGCTGAGCACTGTTCATGGATGTCCCCTGTCCAGGGGTGTTCCCAGTCCTGGAACCAAGGGGACTATATGGCAATCTCACAGGCAAGTCAACACAACAGTTGACAAATGTCTTCTGTCTTAATGGTAATGAAGCAGTTCCCATGTGGCTGACCTCTGACCCCGCCCCCAGACTAATTCTCATGCACCCTTGTAGGAACTGTAGCCTTCAGAGAACTTGGGCCCTAAGAGGCAGAACAATGACTAGAATGAAGAGACGTGCATTAATGAGGGTGGTCCAGGCAGGCACTGACCAAGACTTGTGGCCTATGCTGGCACAGGGTCACTCCTGGCCACAAGGAAGGCTGCTTGGAATGGAAATGGCCCATAACCATGACTTGGAACAAGGAACATAGGTCCTTGCTGACACTGATGCTATAGGATTTCACCTCTACTTAGTGGAAGAAGATCATTGCAAGCCAACAGTATCTACTTACTATGGGCAAAAAGATTAATTGCATCAATTTAAAAATGAAAACCAACAATACTATAGCACTTATTTGGGTCAGACACACTCCTAACCTAAGTTTGACTAATCTGAGTACTAAATCTTATGCCATCGATTCTCTCCAATTTATGAAAGAGAAAACAGAGGAGGCTCACATAGGTAATTTTAACTTTGTTGCAAAGCTAGCATTAAAATCCAGGCAGCCTGTTCACTAAAATCAGTCAATGAATCCATGTGACACCTGGCTTGAAATATCATGCTTGACCCAATTAGATGTGATATTCCTATTGCAATTTTTTATGACTAGATGTATAAAAAAGATACTGAGAATGCAAACAATTCAACCAAAATTATAAAGATGAGAAATAAACAGAGCATAGTTTTTCTAAGTTTAGCAGCAGCTGCAAGAGAATTCAGCACTATAAACAAGGTTGTTGGTTTCACTGGCATTATCCTAGATTTACCTAATAAGTAAAAGTTTAGTGGGAAAGCCATTGGCAGTGTTTGATGTGGTTTCCAATGTGAAATGGGACTTGCAGAACATTTGTTTAGCTATAGATGGCTATGATAAATTAAACATCACATCCACATTTTAAACAACCTGGAAATTGTTATGAATCATTTTTATAACTTGGACTTCACTTATATCAAAGCAGTTTCATTATTGAAAGCTAGATATATACTAATATCTTACAAAGGCAAAGGGTGTGGGTTATGTGCATATGTAATTTATATTTTTAGTCAATATTAATTTGTATTATGTTATTATAGCAGTTGCTATTTTTAAAATTATTACCCTTAATTGGAATAAATTCTATCATCTGGAAATCAACTTTTTTCAAAATTAAATAATTTCTCCACTTAGTCTACATCACTCACTGTGGTGTTGACTATGTGATTCATAAAAGAGTAAGAGTGTGCAGAAAAAAATAATAATGAAGATTCATATTGACTGACAAAAAGGAGAGATAAATCCACCATCATAGTGACAATTTAAGACTATCTCTATAAGTTGTAAATCACATGCAGAAACATAAGAACACAATGGAGTTGATAACATGTGCGTGTGTGTATAGTTATGTCATGAACTGAAAAATACACATTATTTCTATAAAAATTGGACCATTTACTATGCCATGAAAAGCATCAAATAGTTCAAAGATTTTATATCATAAAGATATTTTCTAAACACAATAAAAATCCACATCAATTAAATTATAACTACAAAAATAACATATCTAACAATTCAAATGAGAAACTCCAGATAATTCATAGGTCAAAGAATCTCAGTGGAAATTAGAAAATATTTATAATAAATTAAAATTAAAAAGGGCATTTGGAAATTAATTGAACAAAGTTAAGTTCGTACATATATACACTTTTTTTTTATTTCGGCATCTTATGGGGGTACAGATTTTAAAGTTTCAATAAATGCCCTTCCCCCCTCCCCCCACAAGTCTGAGTCTCCAGCATGACCATCCCTCAGATGGTGCGCCTATCACTCGTTATGTATGTATATACCCGCCCCCCTCCCCCCCCCTTCCCCAATACCCTATTACTGTAGTACCTATGTGTCCACTTAGGTGCTACTCAGTTAATACCAGTTTGCTGGAGAATATATCTGGTGCTTGTTTTTCCATTCTTGGGATACTTCACTTAGTAATATGGGTTCCAGCTCTAACCAGGAAAATATAAGATGTGCTATATCACCATTGTTTCTTAGAGCTGAATAGTACTCCATGGTATACATATACCACATTTTATTAATCCATTCTTGAATTGATGGGCACTTGGGCTGTTTCCACAGCCTTGCAATTATAAATTGTGCTGCTATGAACATTCGAGTGCAGGTGTCTTTTTTGTAGAGTGTCATTGGATCATTTGTGTAGATGCCCAGCAATGGGATTGCTGGATCAAATGGTAGATTCACTTGTATCGCTTTAAGGTATCTCCATATTGCTTTCCACAGAGGTTGAACTAGTTTGCAGTCCCACCAGCAGTATACACTTTAAGAAATGAGAAAAAGGAAAGCAAGATAAATACAAAGAAGGGGAAGGATAGAAATAAATAAGGAATAAATCAGAAATTAATAAAAAAGAAAATATGCCTAAAATAATATCACCAAATATTATTTTAAAAAAACAATAAAATTGAGAAAATTATGGCAAGATGACAAAATATTTATGTATTTATCAGTAACTATGTAAGCAGAAAAAATCAGTTAGAAACTGGAAGATTTAAATACGTAAGATATTTCACCTAAGACATATACATGATTTTTTAAGTGACTATGAAACATTGACTAGCATTGAACATGCATTGGTCCGTAAAGCAATGCACAACACATTTTCAAAAACCACTATATACATAGAATATTTTAACAATCTGGAAATCAGTAATAAATAATAAATTTAAAATCCCAATGTTTGGAAATTAAGCATTTCAATTCGAAATAATTCACGTGTCCATAAAGAAATAATGGAATTTTAAGTATATTTTGAACAACTTAATAAAATTTCAAGTCATTCAAGCTTGTTGGAATTTTTGCAGAAAACATGACTGATAGGTGGATAGACAGATAAGTAGAGGCTCAGTATCATAATATGATATAATGCATAATATCCTTGCATTCTCAGGGATTCGAATAAAGGCATACTAAAGAAAAACTTATAGCCATAGCCTTTAAAAGCATATACTAAAAGAGGAAAATATTACAAGTCTTCTGTAATTAAGAAATAAATGGTATCTAAGCAAAGATATCAAAAAATACTAAAAGAACAGACTAGAGGTTCCAGAAACAGATCTACACTTGAATTTATGACAAAGATGGCCATGCAGACCAGTTCAGTAGATGATGTTACAAAAGGAGAAAACTTTACCTCTATTTTACCTCTATCTTTCCATAGATACTATTTCCATAGTATCTATGGAAAGATACTATGAATTCAGCTACATTGTTGAATTTAATGACAAAGTTAAAAAAGAAAACTTGTGTAAGATATCATAGGATAATATTTTTATTTCAGTTAGGCAAAAATTTCATAAACAGGACACAGAAAGTATTAATCATAAAATAATATATTGATTAATTGGATTATAAAGCAATAAAAAATAATGAAAAGACATACTATGGCCAATAAAACTGTAAAAATTATACCCTCTTTAGAAATCAGGAAATGTAAACTAAAATTACAAAGTGATACTGCTGCATACAAACACATAGATGCACAAACACACACATACACCTAAGAATGGATAAAATCTTAGAGAATGTCCCATGAGCTGATGAGAAGAACGTATCCAGTGGATTTTGGGTAGAATGTCCTGTAAATGTCAGTCAGACCCAATTGTTCTAGAGTTTTGTTTAAGTCCATTATTTCTTTATTAATTTTCTGTTTAGAGGATCTGTCTTATGCTGTCAGTGGGGTGTTGAAATCTCCGGTGTTTATGGAGTTGCTATTAATCCATTTGCTTAGATCCAGTAAGGTTTGCTTTATGAAACTGGGTGCACCTAAGTTGGGTGCATATATATTTAAATTTGTTACCTCTTCTGGTTGAAGTGTGCCCTTCACCATTATATAATGACCCTCTTTGTCTTTCACTACTTTTGTTGGTTTAAAAACTAAATCTTCTGAAATTAGAACTGCCACGCCAGCCTTCTTTTGGCTTCCACTTGCCTGGAATACTGATCTCCACCCTTTTACTTTTAGTCTATATGCATCCTTGCAGGTAAGATGTGTTTTCTGAAGACAGCATATACTTGGCCTGTATTTTCTTATCCATTCAGCCAGCCTATGTCTCTTGAGTGGAGAGTTTAAGCCATTCACATCTATTGAGAGAACTGATAGGTAAGGTAGATTATTGTTCATTCTGTTGGGTTGGATGTTGTTGGTTTGATTTCTCTCTTGAGCCATTGTAATATCTGGCCTTTAATATCTTTGGGTTTTGGTTGTTTTTATATTCGTGAGTTTTTATTATGGTGTTCTGTGCGTAACACTGTTTTGAGTATTTCTTGTAGGGCTGGTCTTGTCTTGGTGAATTCTCTGAGACTTTGCTTATCTAAGAACGTCTTTATTTCTCCTTCATATGTGAAGCTTAGTTTTGCAGGGAATAAGATTCTAGACTGGGCATTGTTTTGTTTCAGAAGAGTGAGAATGGGGTCCCAGTTTCTCCATGCTTGTAAAGTCTCAGTAGAGACACAAAGTAAACCTCAAAAAATTTAAAATAATAGAAATCATACCATGCATCTTCTCAGGTCACAGTGGAAAAAAAAGTAGAAATCAACCCTAACAGAAACTCACATTTCTACACAAAAACGTGGAAATTGAACAACCTCCTACTAAATGATTACTTCATAAATGAAGAAATCAAGCTGGAAATAAAAAAATTCTATGAACAATATGACAATGGAGAGACAAGTTATCAAATCCTCTGGGACACAGCTAAAGCAGTTCTGAGAGGAAAGTTTATCTCCATAACTGCCTATAAGAAAAGTCAAAAAGATCACAAATAGAAAATCTAATGAAACGACTCAAAGAGCTGGAAAAAGAAGAACAGACCAACCCCAAACCCAGCAGAGGAAGTGTAATCAACAAGATCAAATCAGAACTAAATGAAATTGAAAACAGGGAAGCTATTCAGGAGATTAATAAAACAAAAAGTTGGTTCTTTGAAAAAATAAACAAAATTGACACGCCGTTTGCTAAGCTAACGAAAAGCAGAAAAGAGAAATCTCTAATAAGCACCATCAGAACAAAAAAGGAGATATCACCACTGATCCCAAAGAGATACAAGATATAATTTATGAATACTACAAAAATCTTTATGCACACGAACTGGAAAATATGGAGGAAATGTACAAATCTCTAGAAACACACAGATTCCCTAGGCTCAACCAGGAAAAAATAGATTTCCTGAACAGACCAATTTCAAGAGCCAAAATAGAAATAGCAATTAAAAATCTCCCCAAAAAGAAAAATCCCAATCCAGATGGTTTCACACCTGAATTTTACCACACTTACAAAGAAAAACTAGTATCTATCTTGCAGAAACTATTCCACAACATCGAGAAGAACGGAAACCTCCCTTTTATGAAGGGAATATTACTCTGATACCAAAACCAGGAAAGGATGCAACAACAAATAAAGAAAACTACAGACCAATATCCCTAATGAACATAGATGCAAAAATTTTCAACAAAATCTTAGCTAACCGAATCCAGACGCTTATCAAAAAAAATAATCCATCACAACCAAGTGGGCTTCATCCCAGGGATGCAGGGATGGTTCAACATAAGTAAATCTATAAATGCAATTGACCACATAAACAGAAGCAAAAACAAAGACCACATGATTCTTTCAATAGGTGCAGAAAAAGCTTTTGCCAAAATTCAACACCCTTTCATGATATGAACACTTAATAAAATAGGCATAGAAGAAACATACCTAAAAATGTTACAAGCCATATATGACAGACCCATAGCCAACATCATACTGAATGGGGAAAAATTGAAAGCATTCCCACTTAGAACTGGAACCAGACAAGACTGCCCACTATCTCCACCTCTATTCAACATAGTTCTGGAAGTCCTGGCTATAGCAATCAGACAGGAAAATGGAATTAAAGTTATCCAAATAGGGGCAGAAGAGATCAAACTTTCACTGTGTGCTGATGATATGATATTATATTTAGAAAACCCCAAAGATTCAACCAATAAACTCCTGGAACTGATAAATGAATTTAGTACAATCTCAGGATACAAGATCAATACACAGAAATCAGAGGCATTCAAATACACCATCAACAATCTAATTGAGAACCAAATCAAAGACTCAATTCCCTTCACAATAGCAACAAAGAAATTAAAGTACCCAGGAATATACTTAACCAAGGAGGTAAAAGACCTCTACAGGGAGAACTATGAAGCACTGAGCAAGGAAATAGCAGAGGATGTAAACAGATGGAAATCCATACCATGCTCGTGGATCGGCAAACTCAACATCATTAAAATGTCTATACTACCCAAACTGATCTACAGATTCAATGCAATACCTATTAAAATCCCATCAGCATTATTCACAGTATAGAAAAAACAGTTTTATGCTTTGTATGGAACCAAAGAAGACCCCAAATATCAAAAGCAAATCTAGGCAACAAAAACAAAATGAGAGGTATTAATATGCCAGATATCAAACTATACTGCAAAGCCGTAGTAATTAAATCAATCTGGTATTGACACAAAAATAGGAATATTGACCAGTGGAACAGATCTCAGAATCCTGATATAAAACCCTCCTCATATAGCCATCTAATCTTTGACAAGCAGACAAAAACATACACTGGGGAAAAGAATCCCTTTTCGATAAATGGTGCTGGGAAAACTGGATAGCCACTTGCAAGGCTAAAGGTTAAGCAAGACCCACACCTTTCACCTCTCACAAAAATCAACTCATACTGGATAACAGACTTAAACCTAAGGTATGAAACTATTAGAATTCTAGAGGAAAATGTTGGAAACACTCTCCTAGACATCGGCCTAGGCAAAGAGTTTATGACGAAGACCCCAAAGGCAATCACAACAGCAACAAAAATAAATAAATGCGACATGATCAAGCTAAAAACCTTCTGCACAGCCAAAGAAATAGTCATAAAGTAAACAGACAAAGTACAGAATGGGAGAAAATTTTTGCATCCTACGCATCTGATAAGGGGCTGATAACTAGAATATACTTAGAACTCACGAAATTCAGCAAGAAAAAATCAAATAACCCTACTAAAAAGTGGGCAAAGGACTTGAACAGAAACTTTTCTAAAGAAGACAGAAGAATAGCCAACAAACATATGAAAAAATGCGCAACATCTCTAATCATCAGGGAAATGCAAATCAAAACCACAATGAGATATCACTTAACTCCAGTAAGAATGGTTTTTATCAAAAAGTCTCCAAACAATAAATGCTGGCATGGATGCGGAGAGAGAGGAACACTCCTACACTGCTGGTGGGACTGCAAACTAGTTCAACCTCTGTGGAAAGTAATGTGGAGATACCTTAAAGCAATACAAGTGAATCTACCATTTGATCCAGCAATCCCATTACTGGCATCTACCCAAAAATCAAATGACACTCTACAAAAAAAGACACCTGCATTCAAATGTTATAGCAGCACAATTCATAATTGCAAGGCTATGGAAACAGCCCAAGTGTCCATCAATCCAAGAATGGATTAATCAAATGTGGTATATGTATACCATGGAGTACTATTCAGCTCTAAGAAACAACGGTGATATAGCACATCTTATATTTTCCTGGTTAGAGCTGGAACCCATACTACTAAGTGAAGTATCCCAAGAATGGAAAAACAAGCACCACATATACTCACCAGCAAACTGGTATTAACTGAGCAGCACCTAAGTGGACAGATAGGTACTACAGTAATAGGGTATTGGGCACGTGGGAAGGGGGGGGGCTGGTATATACATACATAATGAGTGAGATGTGCACCATCTGGGGGATGGTCATGCTGGAAACTCAGACTTGTGTAGGGGGGGAAAGGGCATTTATTGAAACCTTAAAATCTGTACCCCCATAATATGCCAAAATAATAAAAAAAATGAATGGATAAAATCAAATGATTGCTGATACCAAGTGTTGGTGAAGATATGGTTCAGTGAGGACTCTAATTGCTGCTACCACATGTTGGGAGAACAGCATAGGAAAAACTTAATTTTAGTAAAGGAAAGATGGAAGACATATGACAGTCCATGTCCCATAGCAGCTATGGAATTATACAAGTCATAGTTTGGAAATCTCTTACTCTGGAAAATTTGAGAAATCCTTTGGATAGGCTGTATTTCTCTTATGTTGAGTGAAATTGTTTATTCATCACATTTTTCCTCCATAAAGGAAAGCATGACTTCTACCAAGACTGAAATATTTTCAAAGGCTGTAATCTACTAATGAAAGTTTGCATACTTAAGGGTCATTTCATAGCTCAAACACTCTAACGTGCTTTCACTTTTGGAGTTTTTGCTTCTGTCAATACATGCTCTGATAAATCTTCACAAGCTTCTGATCTGTTTGTTTCCAGGGAATTGCATGGACAAGAAACCAAATCCAATGCTGTGTCCTAAAGCTCAAATTGGCTTTTATTTTTAATTTAAATATTTTTCCATCTCATCACCTTATGCAGGATGCCCCAAAGCTATCAAGATTGACACAGAAGTTCACATTCTTTATCTGACTGTTTTCTGTATCAGTTTATAAAAGTTAGAAATTTAATTGACTTTTGGTTTTTTAACTCAAAGTTTTTATCCTAATTCCTTGACTTTGGAGTTTATCCTAATTCCTGACTAACAGTTGGATTTCAAACATAAAATACCTAAAGTGATGTGTTTTTTTTTCTCCTCTACTCCTCTTCTGATTGCAAAATAACCAACTTTTTCTACACAATATTTTGTCATTCTCTTCCTATATAGTTACAAATTCAGCAAGCATGGTACCCTCTTCCTAGTTACCATAGTCAAGTGGTTTGCCAAATTCTTAATAAAACAGACCAGCTCTATTACTCTCTACTGCCTGGGCACCAAGACAATTCATCCATGTTCAGTTTTTTTGTTGTTTGTTACGGGCTGGTCAATTTATTATGCAATGTAATTAAAGACAGCTTTTATAAAAATGCTAAACATAAAAACTTAACTATCTTTAGCCTGACCACACTATGCTGATGATAAGAACAGTCAGTCCCAATATAAAGTAATGGGAAGCTGAGAGAATGTATTGACAGCTTGGGAGCAGCTAGTTGATTTTTTATTATAGTAAAACCACTCATACCCTCATAGTTTCTCTTAATATCTTCTCTTTCTTTTATCTTTCTTATAATCCCTTTCTCTTTGTTTCTCCTCTGAAATTACCCTAAATAGTTGGTACCAGCCATAGACATTTAATATGAATAGCTACCTAGGAGCAACTCAGGCAGAAATTATTCTACAAAAAAAGTATTAGAATTAGGGGATGTTCACTACACTGTAGAAAGGTTTTGCTCTTCATATTAAAAGTTCTATGTGGAATCTTTAAAAAGTCAAAATTTTACAGGCAGAGAGTAAAATGGTGTGTGCCAGGGGTTAGGGATGAGGGAAATGGGGCCATGTTGGTCAAAAGGTATAAAATATAAGTTGAAAGTTGAAAAATTTTAGGTGATGTAATATATAGCATAAGTGGTGATACATGTTTTAATTAATTTGATTGTGGTAAACATTATGCAATGTATATGTATATCTAATCATCATGTTGTACACCTTGAATATATATATAATCTTTATTTGCCAATTAAATATTTTTTTAAGTTCTGGTCTTAGCACCTTGACCTAGAAAACCACCTCGTAGTTGCTGTGAAGAGAATAAAAATTATAATAACATTACTCGTTCTTCCCTTACACGGAGATTGCCATACAAATTATGTAAATCCTCTGAAATCTAGAAAGTGGTAAGCGATATATAATGGTAAAAATGTAACGTTGGAGGTTATAGTGTGTGTGTGCACATGTTTTCTGCTTTGGAGCTGGAAAAGAAATAATCCTGGGAAATATTTCAGTAGGTATTCCTCCATTGGGACAACAGTAGACTAAGGTTAAAATCTGGGGGCTGGACACACTTGATGTTTTGACAAGGTGGGAGCAGGGGCAACATATATATAACCCTAACAATATTTGTACCCCCATAATATGATAAAATGAAAGGAAAAAAATCTTCCCTGGAAAAAATAATAGTCATTTTCCACAGTTTATTTTCCAAACATCATTGTCAACTTTTCAAAAAACATTGTTTATGCCCATTTTTCCTTCTGGTTAAACTCTTCAGTGCTCTCTAGTGAACTTTAAATAGCATCCACCTCCTCACCATTGTCCAAAAAGCATAGCAGGACCTCTCTAGCAGATGAACAGCACCTTCTTCTATGCTTCTCCTGGGATTCATTATTCAAACCATACTGGACTCAGTCTGTTTCTTCAATATGGCACATTTCTGTCTAATCCAAGTGTGTGCCAAAAATATCCACTTCACTTTCAATGGCGTTCTCTCCAACACAAGGCTTTATAGGGTCCTCTTCATTACTGTGTTTGGCCAACCTCATTCACAGGAGAAATTAAAATAAAGCTATATTACATATCCTTCCTCACTAGTCAAAATGACAAGAACACAAATGTGCAACTGTTACTTTTGACCATGCTCTGGGTATAATAACACTCATGCACTGCCACACAGAATGCAGAATTATACAGTCACTAAAGACAGTATATTTACAACATCTATCAAACATGTGCTTCTTGACTCTGAAATCTCACACCTGGGAATTTATCTTACAGGTATATTATACTTGAACATCACAAAATAATATATGTAAAGTTTACCTAATTCAACGTTTTTGGTAAGAAAATAAAAGTTGGAAAAACTTCAAATTTCCATTCAACAAATAACTAATATAAATAGTAGTACCACTACAAAGACGAATTATATATATGTGTGTGTTAAAAATGAGGAAGCTTTCTATGTAATTAAACAAAATTCTCTCTGCAATTTATTGTTAGGTCTAAAGAAGCCACAATTCAGAGTATTTTATACCATTGGAGGAAAGGTGAGATTTTTGTGTGTGTATATGAATAAACATATATGTGTGTATATGTATCAGATTTGTTTATAAACACTAGCATCAAAAAATGTGCAAAATAAATAAAGATGGTTATTTACAAGGTATAAAGCAGAGAACCAGGTAGACAAGGATGAGGTGAGAATCAGAATTCTCATGTCACGTATTTATAGATTAATATTATTTTTAAATTATGTGAAAGTATTATACATTTCACTTGTGACTTTTAAAACTATTACATTATTTAAAATGTTTATCTTCTTGTTAAACTGTACCCTTCACCATTACATAATGGCCATCTTTGTCTTTCACTACTTTTGTTGGTTTAAAAACTAAATCGTCTGAGATCAGACCTACCACACCAGCTTTCTTTTGGCTTCAACTTGATTGAAATACTGACCTCCATCCCTTTACTTTTAGTCTATATGCATCCTTGCAGGTTAGATGTGTTTCCTGAAGAAAGCAGATACTTGGCTTATATTTTCTTATGCATTCAGGCAGCCTATGTCTCTTGAGTGGAGAGTTTAAGCCATTCACATTTATTGAGAGAACTGATAAAAATTTTAAATATATATGCGGCCAACTTAGGTGCACCCAGATTCATAAAGGAAACCTTACTAGATCTAAGCAAATTGATTAACAGCAAATCCATAATAAGTGAAGATTTCAACACCCCACTGATGGCACAAGACAGATTCTCCAAACAGAAAATTAATAAAGAAATAATGAACTTAAACAAAACTCTAGAAAAATTGGGTCTGACTGACATTTGCAGGACATTCTACCCCAAATCCACTGAATATACATTCTTCTCATCAGCTCACGGGACATTCTCTAAGATTGATCATATCCTAGAACACAAAGTAAGTCTCAAAAAATTTTAAAAAATAGAAATCATACCACGTATCTTCTCAGATCACAGTGGAATAAAAATAGAACTCAAACCTAACAAACCCACATTTCTACAAAAAAATGTGGAAATTAAACAACCTTCTTCTAAATGATTACTTCACAAATGAAGAAATCAAGATGGAAATTAAAAAATTCTATGAACAAAACGACAATGGAGAGACAAGTTATCAAACCCTCTGGGACACAGCTAAAGAAGTACTGAGAGGAAAGTTTATTTCCATAAATTCCTATAACCAAAAGTCAAAAAGATCACAAATAGACAATATAATGAAACAGTTCAAAGAGCTGGAAAAAGAAGAACAGACCAACACCAAACCCAGCAGAAGAAGTGAAATCAATAAGATCAAATCAGAACTAAATGAAATTGAAAACAGAGAAGTTATACAGAAGATTAATAAAACAAAAAGTTTGTTCTTTGAAAAACTAAACAAAATTGACATGCCATTGGCTAGGCCAAAGAAAAGCAGAAAAGGGAAATCTCTAATAAGCTCCATCAGGAAAAAAAAGGAGATATAACAACTAATTCCAGAGAGATACAAGATATAATTTACTATTACTACAAACACCTTTATGCACACAAACTAGAAAATGTGGAGGAAATGGACAAATTTTTAGAAACACACAGACTCCCTCGGCTCAACCAGGAGGAAATAGAACTCCTGAACAGACCAATATCAAGAGCTGAAATAGAAACAGCAATTAAAAATCTTCCTAAAAAGAAAAGTCCCAGCCCAGACGGTTTCACACCAGAAGTTTACCACAGTTACAAAGAAAAACTGGTGCCTATTTTGCAGAAATTATTCCACAACATCAAGAAGAATGGAAACCTCCCCAACACCTTCTATGAAGCGAACATAACTCTGATACCAAAACCAGGAAAGGATGCAACAACAACAAAAAAGAAAACTACAGACCAATATCCCTTATGAATATAGATGCAAAAATTTTCAACAAAATCCTAGCTAACCGAATCCAGACACTTATCAAAAAAAAAAAAAAAAATCCATCACAACCAAGTGGGTGTCATCCCAGGGATGCAGGGATGGTTCAACATACATAAATCTATAAATGTAATTCACCACATAAACAGAAGCAAAAACAAAGACCACATGATTCTTACAATAGATGCAAAAAAAGCTTTTGACAAAATTCAACACCCTTTCATGATATGACCTCTTAATAAAATAGGCATAGAAGGAAAATACCTAAAAATGATACAAGCCACATATGACAGACCCATAGCCAACATCATACTGAATGGGGAAAAATTGAAAGCATTCTCACTTAGAACTGGAACTAGACAAGGCTTCCCACTATCTCCACTTCTATTCAACATAGTGCTGGAAGTCCTGGCTATAGCAATCAGACATGAAAGCAGAATTAAAGGTATCCAAATAGGAGCAGAAGAGATCACTGTTTCACTGTTTGCTGATGATATGATATTATATTTAGAAAACTCCAAGGATTCAACCAAGAAACTCCTGGAATTGATAAATGATTTTAGTAAAGTCTCAGGGCACAAAATCAATACACAGAAATCAGAAGCATTCATATACGCCAACAACAATCATATTAAAAACCAAACCATTGACTCAATATCCTTTGCAATAGCAACAAAGAAAATAATATACCTAGGAATATAGTTAAACAAGGAGGTAAAAGACTTCTACAGGGAGAACTATGAAACACTGACGAAGGAAATAGCAGAGAATTTAAACAGATGGAAATCTATACCATGCTCATGGGTCAGCAGACTCAACATTGTTAAAATGTTTATACTACCCAAACTGATCTACAGATTTAATGCAATACCTATTAAAATCCCAACATCATTCTTCACAATATGGAAAAAATAATTTTATGCTTCCTTTGGAACCAGAGAAGACCTCACATATGAAAAGCAATTCTAAGCAATAAAAACAAAATATATATATATATATATATATATATATATATATTAATATGGCAGATATCAAACTATACTACAAAGCTGTAGTAATTAAATCAATCTGGTATTGGCACAAAAATAGGAATATTGACCAGTAGAACCGATCTGAGAATCCTGATATAAAACTGTCCTCATATAGCCATCTAATCTTTGACAAAGTAGACAAAAACATACACTGGGGAAAAGAATCCCATTTCAATAAATGGTGCTGGGAAAACTGGATAGCCACTTGTAGAAGACTGAAGCAGGACCCACACCTTTCACCTCTCACAAAAATCAACTCACGTTGGATAACAGACTTAATCTTAGGGTATGAAACTATTAGTATTCTAGAGGAAAATGTTGGAAACACTCTCCTAGACATCGGCCTAGCAAAGAATTTATGAAGAAGACCCCAAAGGCAATCACAGCAGCAACAAAAATAAATAAATGGGACATGATCAAACTAAAAAGCTTCTGCACAGCCAAAGAAATAGTCATGAAAGTAAACAGATAACCTACAGAAAGGGAGAAAATTTTCACATCCTACGCATCTGATAAGGGGCTGATAACTAGAATCTACTTAGAACTCATGAAAATCAGCAAGAAAAATATCAAACAACCCAATGAAAAAGTGGGCAAAGGACATGAACAGAAACTTTTCAAAAGAAGACAGAATAATGGCCAACAAACATATGAAAAAATGCTCAACATTTCTAATCATCAGGGAAATGCGAATCAAAACTACAATGTGATATCACTTATTTCCAGTAAGAATGGCCTTTATCGATCGTCCCAAAACAATAGATGTTGGTGTGGATGCAGACAGATAGGAACACTCCTACACTGCTGGTGGGATTGCAAACTAGTTCAACCTCTCTGGTAAGCAATATGGAGATACCTTAAAGCGATACAAGTGGATCTACCATTTGATCCAGCAATCCCATTACTGGGCATCTACCCAAAAGATCAAATGACACTCTACAAAAAAGACACCTCACTGGAATATTTATAGCAGCACAATTCACAATTGAAAAGCTGTGCAAACAACCTAAGTGCCCATCAATACAAGAATGGATTAATAAAATTTGGTATATGTATACCATGGAGTATTACTCAGCTCTAAGAAACAACGGTGATATAGCACATCTTGTATTTTCCTGGATAGAGCTGGAACCCATACTACTAAGTGAAGTATCCCAAGAATAAGAAAAGAAGCATCACATATACTCACCAGCAAACTGGTATTAACTGAGCTGCATCTAAGTGAACACATAGGAACTACATTAATTGTGTTTGGGTGGGTGGAAGGGGGAAGTAGATGGCATGTATATACATATATAATGAGTGAGAAGTGCACCATCTAGGGGATGGTCATGCTTGAAGCTCAGACTTGTGGGGGCTGGGGGGGCAAGCGCATTATTTGAAACTTTAAAATTTGTGCCCACATAATATGCTGAAATAAAAAAATAAAATAAAATAAAAGAGAAAAAAAGGAAAGAGAAAAAAAGGAAAGAAATTATAAATTAATTATAAAAAACAAAAATAAAAAATAAAATGTTTAAATATTTTAATCATATCTGGATTTGACTTAATTTTTAAATTTTTATTTGGTTTATTACCAAATAATTGTATACATTTATCATGTACAACATGTTGCTTTGAAATATGTATACATTGTAGAACAACTAGTCAAACTGAATAACATACGCAATATCTCACATACTTGTCATGTATCTGTCCTGAGAACACTTAAAATCTACTTTCTTTGCTATTTTCAAGACTATGATATACTTTTACACTATAGTCACCATTAGATTAGATCTCTCTCAAACATTAGATCTCTCAAACTCTTATCTAACTGAAATTTTGTATCCTTTGACCAAAATCTTCCCACCCCAGGTCACCCCCTCCAATAACCAGCATTATACTCTCTACTTCCACAAGTTCAACTTTTTTAGTTTCCACATGTAAGTGAGATCATGCAGTATTGGTCTTTCTGTGCCTGGCTTATTTCACTTACTATAACGTCCTCCAGGTTCATTCATACTGTTACAAATGAAGGATTCCCTTCTTTTTTTTTTTAAAGACTGAACTGTATCTCATTGTGTATATATGCCACATTTTCTTTATCCATTAATCTTTTAATGAACATTTAGGTTGTTTCAATATTTTAGTTATTATAAATAATGCTGTAATGAAAATGGGATTGTAGATATCTCTTCCACTTACTGATTTCATTTATTTTATACATAAACTCAGAGGTATTGAATTGATGTATCATTTGGTAGTTCTATTTTATAATTAATTTTTTGAAGAACTTCCCAAATCTTTTCATAATGGCTATACTAATTTATATTCCCAACAACAGTATACAGGTGTTCCCTTTTCCTGACATTCTCTCCAACACTTATCTTTCCTCTTTTTGAGTGTAAGCATTCTAACAGGTGTGAGATTATGTCTCATTGCTAATTAATTGGCATTTCTCCAATGATTAGTGACTTTGAGCAATTTTTTATGTACTTGTTGGCCATTTGTGTTCTTTTGTAAAATACTAATTCAGATTTTTTGTCCATTATTTAATTGAGTTATTTGTTTTCTTATCATGAAGTTATCTGAATTTCTTTTATGTTTTGGATATTGACTGGTTACTGGATGTTGATTTGCAAATATTTTCTCCTATTTTGTGGGTTCTCTCTTCACTGTTTTGATTGTTTGCTTGGCAGTGCTGACGGTTTTTAGTTTGATGTTATCCTATTTGTCTATTTTTACTTTTGTTGCCTGTGCTTTTTGAGTCATATTAAAAAAAAATTGCCCAGACCAACAGGCAGGGTTCCCCCACTCAGCACTTTAAATATATCATTCCACTCTATCCTGGCCTGTATGGCTTCAGCTGAGAAATCTGCTAAAAGCCACATTAAGCTTCCATGTGTGATATGTTTCCTATCTCTTGCTGCTTCCAGTATTATTTCTTTTTCTTTGATTTTTGAAAATTTAAGATTTGTCTTGGTGAACTGCTCTTTGGGTTGTACTTGATTTGTGACCTCTGAGCTCCTGTACCTAATTTTTTTTGTATTTCCCAGATTTGGGAAATTTTCAATCATTCTTTTCTTAAATACATTTACTAGGCCTTTTTCTTTTCTTCTTTGCCAGATAATCCTATTATGTGAAGGATAGTTTGCTTGATCGTGTCCCATAATTTCTCTATGCCTTTTTCATTTAGTTTTATTTTTTTCTTTTTCTTTTTGCTCCTCTGATTGCATAATTTCAAAGGTCCTGTCTTCAAGCTCATTGATTCTTACTTCTTGATCAAGTCTGCTATTGAAGCTTTCTATCGAATTTTTCAGTTCAGGTATTATATTCTTTATCTCTGGGATTTCTATTTTTTTGTTGTTGTTGTTGTTTCTATTTCTTTGTCAAACTTCTCATTGTGTTCATAAATTGTTTTCCAAATTTCATTTAATTTTCTATCTATATTTTCTTCTACTTTCCTAAACTTTTTAAATAGTTTCTCAAATTTTGTTGTAAGTTATTTCATAGATCTCCATTTCCTCTGGGTACATTATTGTAACTTTATAAGGTTTTTTTTTCTGAGAGATAAATTGGTTACAATTTTAATTGCAAAGTTCTGCACAGTTTGGAGCTGATTAACATTCAAGTCCTCACTAAATTGCATGTTTTCTTTTTAAAAATTATTCATTTTTTTAAAAAATGTTAGATATATCTGAGCATCAAAATGTACCCCACAAGTATGTACAATGCATATATATATATATGTGTGTGTGTGTGTGTGTGTGTGTGTATGTTGTACAATTATCCAACCAAGGTAGTCAGTGTTTCATCACCTCATGCATTCATTAATCACAGCTTTGTAGTGAGAACGTTCAAAATCTTCTCTTCTAGCTATTTTGCAATTTATAATACTTAATTATTAACTATAGTCACTCTATTATACATAGCACACATGAACATTTTATTACTATCTAATTGTAAGTTTGTAGCCATTGACCAACCTCTTACCATTATCCCTTCTCACCTCCCGTCTATAGTCTCTGGTATCCAGTGTTCTAATCTTTGCTTCTATATGATGTCAACCATTTTCTTTGTTTTTTTTTTTTAAGATTACACATAGGAGTGATATCATGAATTATTTGTATTTCTGTGCCAGTTTTATTTCACTTAACATAATGTCCATCCATGTTGCCACAAATGACAGGATTTTATTCTTTTTTATAGATGAATAGTATTTCATTGTGTACATACACCACATTTTCTTTATTCATTCATGCCTGTTGTTGAACACTTAGGTTAATTCCATATCTTGGCTATTGTAAATAGTGCTTCAATAAACCTGGGAGTGCAGGTATATCTTTGACATTCTTATTTTTTTCTTCAGATATATATACCCAATATTGGAATTGTTGGATCATATGGTAGTTCTATTTTCATAGAGTGCAAGAGACTATCCTGTCTCTTGCAGGATAATCCTGAAATCTGTTTTTATTTCTGAATTATGAATTAACAGAAAAAATAATATTCAACTATTATGACTGACTAGGAAGGAAATGATAAATATGCATATCCCATTTTGAAGATTACAGAATCTGAGAACGTAAGCATTGAATTTATATTACCCCTTCCCACATCAAAATTCAGACTTAAATATAGTAATATAATACACATGAATTAAAAATAAAAGGCATAAGAAGGGATAAAATAATATTCATAGTTCATAATATGAAATAATATTTATATTTATTCACAAATAGTTTATCAGCTAGAAAATTAGCAATGAAGTTAAATAAAACTTAAAATATAACCTAGACCTGCTTAAAACAAAACTCATAAAATAGCAAAAATAGATTAGTTCTATAAATTCAATTATATTACTGATCTCCATACCTTATACAAATGTTTTCAAAAGCCCCAACAATACCTTTTATGTCTATAGCATCATCTATGTGTATATTTGTACTATATGTGCTTATCTCCAAATTTATATTATTCAAAGAACCAATAGAGGTCTCACATGCATTTAACTATCATGTCCTTTTACTCTCCATTGATGTGGAACAGTTGTTCAATATCTCTGTGGTTTTCATAAGCTTGACATTTTGAAGGATGAAAGCTTGTTGTTTCGTAGGATGTCCTTCAATTATGCCTTCTAAGGTTACCACATGGTAAGGTTCAGGTTATGCACTGCTGGAAGGAATACTACAGAAGTGCATTACATAAGGAAGTATAGAAGGTGAGTTTGTTTCACAGCTGTGATGTTAACTTGAATCATGTGGTTAAGATGGTATCTTCCAGGTTCTCATGAGTACACTTTCCTCTTTACCCTTGGTAATGAATATGCACTTTGTATGAAGATACTTTGATACTAGATCTATGACGAGATAATTTATATGCTGTCATTCTGCCTTCATATCCCTCAACATCGTTTTATATATTATATACTTTCCTGAAATTTTTAAAAAAATATTTATTTATCTATGTTAATTGAGGTATAATTGATAAATAAAAATTGTATATACTTAAGGAGTATGTGATTATTTGATATATGAATGCATTGTGAAATGATTACCTAAATTAACTTAATTAACACATCCATAACCTCACATAATTACCTGTGTATATGTGACGTGAACACTTAAGATCTACTCTCAGAATATTCCAAGTTTCTCAAGTTATATTCAATATGCTTGGCAATTTTTTCCAGATGACTTGTATAGTCTACTTATTGTCCTTTTGGCTTTATATATTGCTTTATGCTACTATTCCATTGAATTTCTTATCTACTACATTTAAATATTTTAAACTTTATATTATATATTTGTTTCTTTATGAATGTATCTGACCACGTCTGATTGCCATTTAGAGCCTCCTAAATTTTGTGAGTGCCTAAGTTATGTGTTTATAATTTGATACATATATAGCTGCCATATTTGAACATTAGCCTTTCTGATATCTTGGGTAATTTGGAGTCTTAACCTGTAGTCTTTTTATTTTATTTTTTTTACTGAAACTAAGACATGGTGAGCAAACCTTTTGAGTGCTCAGTGGTCTTTGGATGTAAGCATATGTATTTGTAAAGCAGGAATTTATAAATACTTGCATTCATAATTTTAGGTATTTGTAGGTCATCTCTGCCATCTTAGGACTAAAATGGTGAATGGATGAGTGAAGTAAAAAAGAGAGAGAGAAATGAGTTGAAATGTTGCCTGATGGAGCTGTGAGCTTCAATCATGATTTTGTAAAATATACCTCAATAAAACTAGAGGGGAAGAGGGGAAAGGAGGGAGGGGGAGAGAGAGAGAGAGAGACAGAGAGAGAGAGAGAGAGAGAGAGAGAGAGAGAGAGAGAGAGAGAGAGAGAGAGAGAGAACAAGTCTGAGAGACCACCGGAGAGATAGAGCTGAAGAATAAATTGCAAACTCACCTCATTAACCTGGTCCAACCAGAAGCCAAGGGCAGTGAGTTTGCTGATGCAGTCCAGGAAGTTTAGACCCCAGGACACAAAGCAGGCTAGAGAAGGGAAAATGGCAGATCTAGAGGAGAGGAAAAAACTAAGTGAAAAGAAAACCTAAACACAATTTGTAGTTTTGTTTTTATATATATAGTCGAGACACAACTGTTCTTCTTGAACATGTGGATTCATATCTTTTATGATTTTCAAGAAATGTCAGCCGTTACCAGTAAAATATTATATTCCTGACTTCTTTTTATTTTTTATTTGTTTTGTTTATTTTCCATATTCCTAATTTCTTGTATGTTATGTGTGTGTGTGTGTGTAAAATGATTTGGGTAATTTTTTATCTGCAAGTTTATTACCTATTTTCAATCTATTATTTTAATTTTTACTGGGATTTTAACTTAAACAATAATCTTCTTACATTAATATAAGTTCCACTTAGTTCTTTTTCAAATACATGTGTCTGACAATTATTTTCTCACTTTTTTCCTAATTTTTTTGATTTTTTCAAAAACCAACACATGATAAATACTTCTTAATATTCCAGTTCAAAAATTGTAATATATGGACTTCTTTCACAATGAGGACTTTTTAACAAATCAATATATATATATATTTATATATATATATATATACACGCAATACACATATATGGAGTACTTGCACGTTTTATAAAAATATTAACAAAAAATTCCATAGGTACATTATAAAGAGAAACTATAATATAAATTAAAAAAATATATAATAAAATCTGAAATCAACATAATCAAGTGTAATTATGACCAAATAAATTTGTTTTGTTTTTCCTGGTCCTCCAGTGTCTTTCGTTTATTTATTTGGATCCACTCACATTACTCAGAGGCTGAACAATTTCACTGAAGTAGAGAGTAGAATGGTGTTAATAGAGGCTGAGTTTCTTAAGAGGCAGAGGGATTTGGGGGGATGTCTGTCAAAGGACACATATTTTAAACTACATAAAAGAAATAACTTTGAGACATGTATTGTATGGCCTGATGACTGTAGTTAATGATGTGATGTATAATTGAAAAATGCTATGACGATTTGTGTTAACTGTTCTTGTAACCAGCTCGGTAAGCAAGAAAACATTTTTTATAGGTTTTTGGTGTTTTTTAGTTTGTAGCTTTTATGTTTCAGTTTCCAGACCACTACACTTGCAGACCAGAAATTTGCAAATTTCTGCTTCACTGATGCCTTCTGTTTTGAGTTAGGTGTCGCATAAGTAAGAGACAATTAAAACGGGAGGATATTCATGGGGAGATTTTGAAACAGGAGCCATAAGGATTTAGAGAAATGAATTCATTACAAAGCAGAGAAAATCATTGAGGTTTCTACTTTGCTAGAAAATTATCAAGACTTTTGAACTTAAATATCTTGTTCCAATATATTTCTTTCTTCTCAAAACAGGTACACACTCATATAAACACTATTACTTTCTCTACAATTCTCTTACAACTAAAGTTGATTTTTTTTATGCATCTTACATTTCAGCACCCTTAATATTCCTTGGAAGATTATATAAATGATGCCCACCTAATTTTAAGACGGCTTTTCATAGTTTTGATGCAGCAACAACTGATCACACACTTTCACAGAAACTCTAAGAATGAAGGCACAGCATCAAGTAATTTGAGAGTTGAATGACATCAATACTCATTTAACTTTCACAAAAATCAAACTCTTAATGCAAAAAGTATACTTTAAATATAATTATAATTCAACATAAAATCAATCTCCTGCACTTGTTAGACATACATACACATAAGTTATCTCAATATTTTAATTTTGGATTGTTCTCTATAATCAACACTTTGCTTTAGAGTAATGTCTGAAAGTATTAGAACCCTAGTACTTTCTACTGCAAATCCTCTGATGTTTATCTAGACTTGATTTTTTAAAATATTTTTTCACATTATGCCATCTGTAAATATATTTTAGTATAAACTCTGGTGTTTTATTATTGCATGAAGCCTTCAGCTATACATAAAGCCATGAGACATTATTAAAAAGTTTTTAATTACATTATTTAGTCAAAGTTGCCAAAAATGTTAGGATTTTTAAAATAAGACTTCAAAAGCATAGACAATAAAAGCAAAAATAGATAAATGGGATTACATGACATTTATAGTACAAATCTTTGTATAGCAAAGAAATCAATCGAATAGATAGCCTACAGAACGGAAGAAAATGTTTTTAAACTATACAACTGACAAGATGGTAATATCAATAATATATAAGAAACACGAACAACTCAACAACACAAAAATGAACAACACAATTGAAAAATAGGCAAAAAACCTTAATAGACATTTCTCAAAAGAAGACATATAAATGGCCAGCAGGCATATGAAAAAATGTTCAGCATCACAAATCATCCAGAAAAAGCAAATCAAAACCACCTCATTCCAACTAAAATGGCTAATAGAAAAAGAGAAAATAAAACTAGTGTTGGTGGGGATGTGGAGAAAAAGGAAGACCTATACACCATGGGATTGTAAGCCAGTACAAACATTATTGAAAACAGTATGGAAGTTCCTGAAAAAAATTAAAAATAGAACTACCAAATGATCCAGCAATCCCACTACTGGGCATATATCTAAAGGAAATGAATTCAGTATGTTGAAGATATACCTGTACTCAAACATGTTTATTGAAGCACTATTCACAATAGCTAAGATAATGGAAT
This sequence comes from Microcebus murinus, assembly GCF_040939455.1. Lineage (NCBI taxonomy): Eukaryota > Metazoa > Chordata > Mammalia > Primates > Cheirogaleidae > Microcebus > Microcebus murinus. The sequence continues at coordinate 3,926,382 of NC_134116.1, read as the reverse complement.
TAACCTAAGTGTCCAAAAACAGATGAACTGATAAAATGCAGTATATGTATACACAGTGAAATACTATTCATCCATAAAAAATAATGAAATCCTGTCATTTGTGACAACATAGATGAAACTGAAGGACATGATGTTAGGCAGAAAAAAAAATAGACATAGACAGACAAATACTATATGATCTTAGTCATATGTGAAATCTTTATTAAAAAAACAATTAATATTATAGTAGTAGAGAGTACAACAGTGTTATCAGAGACTGGGGAGCAGTGGGGAGAGAATATTGAAAGAGGTTGGTTAAAGGGCACAATGTTACAATTAAATAGGAGGAAAATGTTCAGGTGTTCTATTACACAGTATATACATACATAATGAGTGACATGTCCACCATCTGGGGGATGGTCATGCTGGATAATCAGACTTTTGGGGGGAGGGGGAAAGGGCATTTATTGAAACCTTAAAATCTGTACCCCCATAATATGCCTAAATAAAAAAAAAAAGTAGGATACCTAGAGTTGAACAGCTAGGTGTTACAATATGGCAAGAATAGAGGTTTTTCAATGTTCTCACCACAAAGAAATGATAAATGCATGAAGAAACAGATAAGCTGACTACCTTGATTTGATCATTTTACAACATGTACATGTATTGAAACATCTATTGTACCACTTAAGTATGTACAGTTACCATGTGTCAATTGAAAAAAAACTTAAAAATGTGTTTTTAGCAGTTTTGAAATATACTCAGTTGAGTCTTTTTATAATGTATATAGAGATCAAAACATCACATTTTATCCCATAATTATACACAATTCTTCTCAATTAAAAATAAACATAAATAAATATTTTCCAAGCAAAAAACAAAATAAGATTTCAATCATTTAAAAAATTGTAATACAGCACCATGTTAACACAACAAATTTACAGATCAAGATTTTATAATCTTTTTAAATCATTCATGGATGGGCTACAAATGTGCATGACAGTCCATGTCAAAATAAGTATTTGGCTGAAGTCAAGGTCAAAGCTGCATATTACTATTGTAAGATAAACTCTTTGAGAATGAATTAATATTATGTAAAATGTAATTAAAACTATTTTTTATTTTGGAATTAAATTTTGAGATATTTAATATCACAGAATAAATAATAAATGTCTCAGTCCATACAGCATCTAGACACCTGCTGGGTCATAATGTTGCACTTATGTATTATAAATTGATGGTGACTCACCTTCAACCAAGGTTAGGAGGTAAGCAATAATGAAGGTGTTATATTTTTCCAGAACTATAATTTTTAATATTTTTATAGTTATTCAAGACCACATTGAAAATAATATCATTTTATTGCACATAAATCCAAATAATTTTCTTCATGTAAAACATTAATGATGAAAAGTAGATATGGTACATAAAATTTATCATCATAAAGAAATTAAATTAAAGAAAGAAAATAGAAACTTAAAGTTTAATGTAATGTTATGAACACTATTCAGAAAATAGTGAACATATTAGAATTATGATATTGTTTACTATTACTTTGGTTTTAATACTATAAATTGTTTAATTTATCTTATTTTCTCTCAAAAACTTTCATATTCAATAGATTTTTGTGAGTTCTTAGTAATTGCTTTACACATGGAGTTAGGAACTTTCACAGCCATAAATTATTTATTGCTGGCTTCCAACATGCAATAAATAGATGTTTTATTTTAAATAAGTGATAGAATGTTTATAACTAATGCTTAAAATATGTTCTCATTTAAGTCACATCGTGAAACTATCTGTATTAAAGAGTGATTATGCAAGCACTAGCTACAAATCACAATGGCATGCCTTATGTATGTTACTGAAATTATTATGCTGATTAAATAAAGTGGGAATCTAGGTAAACCCATGATAACTAATCACACAGATGCTCAGGGATATCAATGACATTGAAACAGGAATCTGTTAGGCTTTCAAATTTTAGGGGGAAAGGTTAAGCAAATTAGAAACTTTTGCTGAATATTAAGGTATAAGTCAAATTTTATTGCATTTCATGATAGATACTAAAATGAGGAATCAGTAAGAGAAAAAATAAATGGTATGAAGATCTACATTAATTTCCATGTAATATACAATATCAGGGAGAATCTAAGTGTTAAAGACAGGATACTTTGGAGGAATTAGAATATATTTAACATATGCTTTTTTCAGCCACCTTAAAATATAATCTCAAAGAAGATGAGTGTGTATGTGTATATATGTAATTATTAAACAACATATGGAGAAATATAATGTGAAAATTCAAAATAAGCCAATTAGTAATAAACTCATAAATTCATTAACCCTATTACATTAAGATACTCATGTTCTATATTTAACTTTTCTTCTACATCATAGTTATGGATGACTGATAATAGTGGAAAATATAACATACCTGATCTCCCAAAACTGAAGTCAATAATTTCTAAAGACAAATATTTTCTAAAATAATAAAAGAAAGAGTAAACAGAAGATATATATCATGCTTACCTTTTTCTCAAGTAAATTTTTATTACTATATCCCTCACTGAAAAGATTGTTTTTGCTGCATATTTATATTCAGCTAAGGTCATAAGCAAGAAAATCAAAGGGCATTTATAAAATAACACTCTGTATGTGTGTCTGTGCATGTCTTCTGTGTGTGTTGTGCTATTCGCTGAGGGTGGAGGAAAATTATTGAGTTTTGTTTGTAGCAGCTTTTTCCCTTTTCAGTAGGGTCAGATGTTGAAAAGACAGGGATTGAAAGGGCAATACTGACAAGCTACATATCAAACAATTTCATATAAATTAGCTTCATATACTGGTCAATTAATTCAGAGAATTAAGAACATTTTCCAAATTTTAGGTAAGAAGTACATAGCAAAGTGGAATTTTTTAAAAAGCAATTTATCTGCAACTGAAATTCAAATTATTAATGAATTCTTAACTTTTCATATTTATACAAGCTCAAAATGTTGAAATGGTATAATCATATGAGTGTAGTAAGAGTGCTTATTAAGAAAACTTTCTATGTATGGACTAAAAAAAAAAACATAGTAATATGTATCTTCCTGTTTTATTCTCCAGCTATTTATGAATTCAATATTGAGATGCTAAATAAACGTTTTATTGACTGTAGTGCCAGTTTTGTAGATTTCAATAATACAAAAGACTCAGAAGACTGTCAATGCACACGCAGGAAAGACTTGTTGCAGGGCAAAGATAGAGCTCAGCAGGAGCAAGAAAGTGCATGAAACATGAACATGCAGGCCATCCAGGCCATCTCCCAGGGACCGTCCATGTTATACAGAACATGCTTCCCCTTCAGATCACAAACTGCAACACCTGGGATCCACAATCTCATTTGAGGATGGGTTTTGTTATAACTTTAGTTAAACAGCCAAAATCAAGATATGTGGCCCCACTCAAATAACAGAAATCAAGGTATCCTGACAGAAACAAGTGCAAAGTGTCAATGTGTACACTTTCTCTGGCAATGCTCCAAAGCCACGGTGTGTCAGGCCCAAGTGCAGCTTCATTAATAAATAGTGTATTTCATTCCACTTTCATGCCAAGGATCAGCACCATGGTTCCAGGCAACCGCAAAGATAAGCACAGAGTGGCAAGAGATCAACTTAAATTAACCCTGTATATAACACAAAAGTAGGAGAGAAATATCTCTTATTCCTTGAGAAAAATCACAACATTCTGCTTTGTCAGGAGCTTTCTAGACATCAGCTTCTCCAAACCAGTCTTCATGGCCTTGTTTCTTAGGCTGTATATGATGGGATTAAGGGAAGGGGGCAACACAATATAGAAAACAGATACAATGAGATCAGTGGATGATGTCGACCCTAAAATAGGTTTTAGGTAAGCAACAAAAGCAGTTGACAGAAACAGTGCAACAACTGCCAGGTGTGGCAGGCAAGTGACATAGGCTTTTGACTGCCCGTCTGTGGATGGAATCTTTCTGACAGTGGAGAAGATGTAGATGTGTGAGATTACAGTGCAGATAAAGCAGTCAGTATCCAAGACTGCGTTAACGAGAGTGAGCACAATTTCTGCAGTTACATGCTCCGAACGAGAAATAGCTAACAACAGGGAAATGTCACAGAAGAACTGCTGGATTCCATAGAGTTCACAGTAAGATAAAGAAAAGGTACCCACTGTGTGTACAGCAGATATCCAGCCACTGCCGAGCCAGGACAAAGCAGCCGTCCGCACACACGTGCCCCTGTCCATGATGACTTCATGGTGCAGGGATGACAAATGGCAGCATATCGGTTGATGGACATGACCGTGAGAAGGAGCAGCTCTGCAGCTCTGAAAAGGGCACGAGAAAGACCTGGGCAACACAGCCAAGGAACGAGATGGAGTTGCAGTCGGTGAAGGGGTCGGCAACAGTTTTGGGCACGAAGGCAGAGATGAGGCAAAGATCAAAGAGGGCCAGATCCCTCAAGAAGAAGCACATTGGTGTGTGGAGGAATGAGTCCAAGGAGGTTATGGTAAAAATGAGGCCATTCCCTGCCAAAGCTGCCAGGTAAATTGCTATAAAAACTCTGCTTGTAAAAACTGTAGTCTCGATGGGCCAGAGAAACCCAAAAGAAGAAATTCTGTCACCACTGAGATATTGTTTATTCTCAACGAAACATTCTGCATTAAAAAAAATAAAAGTATGATTAAAGGATCAAGCATACCAAGTGTTCTTATTTTATACTGAGCACACATCTATCAATGTCTGTGTGCATGTGCGTATGGTCTATGGCAGCTTTAACAGTGAATTTTCTCCAACAACAAAAAAATTCAGTTTATTGGTCATATGTTCCATTTGTGCTCTGTTTTATCGACTTTCTCAGTTTCTTTTTATAAGCATCTAAGGTTACAATGCTATGCAAGGCATACACAAGAATTGCTTACAGCAACACAGGACAGAGTTACTTGTGTGCCCCATAGAGAAGGACCTTACTTTTTTTTTTTTTTTTTTTTTTTGAGACAGAGTCTCACTTTGTCGCCCAGGCTACAGTGAGTGCCGTGGCGTCAGCCTGGCTCACAGCAACCTCAATCTCCGGGGCTCAGCGATCCTACTGCCTCAGCCTCCCGAGTAGCTGGGACTACAGGCATGCGCCACCATGCCCGGCTAATTTTTTGTATATATATTTTTAGTTGGTCAATTAATTTATTTCTATTTTTGGTAGAGACGGGGTCTCGCTCAGGCTGGTTTCGAACTCCTGACCTCGAGCAATCCGCCCGCCTCGGCCTCCCAGAGTGCTAGGATTACAGGCGTGAGCCACCACGCCCGGCCAACTTTTTATTTTCATTTTAAGAAAATATGAGAGTACAAACATTTTGGTTGCATTTTATATCTTTGCCTCTCCCTAGGTAGGGTTAGAAGTCTTTAAATGTGTAGAAAGTGAAGAAAAACACATGGAATTTCCAATGTTCCCAGGCCATGGCCTATTTCCATTTGCTTTGCAATGTTTTTTTTTTCAATCAATTGATTTTTTAAATTAGTAATATAAATAATTTTCTATATTTGTATTTAAAATAAATTTTATGGTTATTGGACACTCTTCCCCCATTCTACTTTCTTTCTTCTTACTCTACTGTAAAATATTTTGAGAGTTTTAGATTATTTTCATAATTGCTTAAATCTCAGATTCTCAGAGTTTTCTTCTTCGGGGCTCCTTTCGCCTTGCCATTCTCATATCCCTCCAGTTCTCTAGGGTTCATCTTTCCGGGGTCATTTCACACATTCTTGAAGTCATACACACAGATAGATGCTAGATGGATAAACCAATGGACATAGATGATAGATACAGATGTAGGCATGTGTATGCTTACCATGTTTTAATTTAAATACTGATGCACAACATAAAAAGAAAGGTTAAATTTCTATCTATAAATCTATATTTTCTCCCTATTCTAACTGCTAACTCCCTGCTTCCAATGTGCTGATGAACATTTTACTTGGATATTCTAACTCCTTCTCAAATTTATTGTCTAAATGTAATACTATATTAAATGAAAAATTGCATATACTTCTCTACTTGATTTAAAAACTATAAACTCTTTGGAAGGAAATATACAAAAAAGACAGATAGATAGAGCTACATAGATATATAAATTTAGATGAGAATATACTTGCATATCAATATGGATATCTATCTATCTATCATCTATTGCTAAATTTTATCTCTGCATGTTTCTAGTATTATAATTTTTAATACCTCAGTTGAGATCCTTGTCTGACAGTTATCTGTGACTTATCTTTCTGCCTTAAAGATTGATCATCTTTCTATTTATTTAAAAATTCAATTAATTCAATTGACAATGGATAGATGAAGTACTATTGTTTAAGGAATTTGGGTAAGCAAATTCAGCATAACATGCTGAAATAAACAGAACATTCCTCTTTTAAAAGCATGGAGTAATCAGTATTAATCATTTTATATAGTTGTTTGTCATTTGCTTCAGTGCACAAATTTAAATATTTCTTCATTTAAGATTTACAATTCATTTAAGATATGTTTTCATTTTTGGACCAATGTTCTTATATTTTCTCCCAATATCATATTTCTTTCTTTTTATGTCAGCATTTTTAAATTCTTTGAATAATGTAGATTGATAGAAAATACACGACTATAGAACCTATTGTGATTAGGTATTTGAAGGGATGCAATAACTTTGCTGTCATACTGTAATGGCAGAAAACCACTCAAAACCAGTGATTCAAAGAGAATATCTACTTAAGAAATTTATTAGAGTAGTAAAGAGATGTCTTGTTAAATTTTTAATAGGAAACCTGCTCTGTATAGGATCTAAACACTAAGAATGCCAAAAATATTTTTTCTGGTGTTCCCCAAAATATGTAAATATATATATATATATATATATATATATATATGTAATTTATGGCAGCCTCATATTTTATAGAATCAATAATAAGAGATGTTGATCGATAACTTTGTGGCCTATAATCTCAAAATTATATAGCACACTTTAGTGGAAATATATTTGCAAATTAGACATCTTTTTCAGCTCTTTATTAATTTTTGATTTCTTTTGACTTCTTGTTCATAACAAATAAATTTTACCTAATATTTTCAACTAATTTTTCATTGATTGCAGTGTAATCAGTACCCTGACATGCAATACAATGAAGTTATATAAATAATTGTTTTAATGTTGATGTATCCTTGAGCCCAACCTTTGAAATAAATCTTTTATGACCTCATGTTTCAGAAAATACGTTTCTACTCTTAGAAGACACATTTCTACAGACCTTAATATACATATTTAATCACTCAAGATGTTTACAATTACAGCATTTAACTAGCCTATTATTTCTTACTGAAATTGTAATCAACCATGGAATTAAAAAAAAAAAAAACTTACCAAAGTATCTGCCTTGCAAAAAATGGAAGTAATCAATAGGCCTTTGATATAGTTTCTGATGAAATTATTATAGGTCATTAATTCAGATGTACAACGCCAGCTATGACTTCGAAATATTGAGAAACATCCTTCCCAAGAGGCATTTTGCTTCTTGCTATCTTGAGTTTTGCAAACACAGTTGCTGATAAGAGCAAACAGAATGAGATGACAATGACTTTATATCCACTGCCATCTCCCAAAGGCTTGACCTCTGAAATATTCCAACGGGAAATGTTGCCACTGTTACTGGAATCAACTGACTTAATCTATTCTTTGGAATTGCAAGAGATCAATCTTGGCACTCTCTGATGTGTGGAATGAGTATAACAATTGGCCTTTACTTAGCAATGAGTAACTTCAAACATTGAAATACAATCGAGAGTCTCTATAATCAGTGAGAAGGCATTGGAGGTACATATTTATTCAATCACTCCTTGAGGCCTTAAGAGTAAGAGGCCATGTTCCTTGGATTTTCCCAGGGAATGGTTATCTCATTCATAGTAAATATGCACTGTCACTATATCTTTTCTTGTAATCATAAAGTTATATTTTCTCTCATAGAGCTGGAACAACTAGTCCTATTTTTTTTTTAGAAGTTTCGACTGGGAAATACATGATTCAAATGAGGAATATTAATCAATCATAGGAGTCAAAAGTAAAAACCTACACTACATATAGGCATGGAGATATATAAAAGGTAATTTAATCAACTGAGTATTAGTTTACTTATACTTTGGTATAGGTAAACCGTTTAATAAAGTAGCTGGAATTTAGTAAGTGTTCAATGATAGATTGACTTATGTATACAAATTCTGTGGTGTCTAAAATAATCCCAGATCCAGATGGTAAAAAATGTTATGGGATAAAATGACAAAAGTTCAAAGTAGGTATATATTAAATATACATATATACACATACACACATATACACATGTGGATATTTTTGAAATTATGGCATAGAACTAATACAAATATATTTTATATACTCTTCATATGTTTTGAATGTAAAATTATACAAATATCCATAACAGAACTACTGATTGTTCTGGAGGGATAACAATTAATATGAATGTTCTATTTTCCAGGATTCAAAATCTGCTGAGGAAATTCATGTCTAAACACAAAGATATCATAAAATAAAATTTTAATTTTAAAGAATAAAAGATTTTTCCCCAATTTATGTCACTTTATTCATTCAAATAAAATAAACTTGATAATACTTCAAGGTATGAAATAAATACATAAAGTTCTAAACTCTGTAAACAAAGTGAAGGAAAAGTCAGTTTTGATGCAATTATCTTTTTTGAAACAATAAAATGGACAAATTCCTTCCAGTAATGAGTTACAGACCATAAAAACACACGAAGTAAGTGGCAAAATGATACCACATACATGAAAAATGAGGTAGCTGAGTTAAAAGCTCTCTAAATGAGATATCAGAAATCTCAGGTTAAAGTTATGATGCTAGTACATGTTGGCTGTTTGACAACATGTAAAAGTCACTCAACAGTTTGTGCCATTTATGATAGGCACTGGGCATACAGTGAGGAAAAAGACACAACCCCTCCCTTGGGAAAGTTTGCATTAGTGGGGACACTTTTCAGAAAGCTATTTATGTGGTCCACAACAGCCACCAATGAACAACAGAAGCACTGTCATGCAAATGTCCCTATCCCTATAATCACGCAGGCCTGTGCAGCATCGATGCTCCTCTCCATCTTAAGGGTAACAGCAGCTTCATTTTCTTTTAAAGACTCTTATTTCCTGTGACGTGGTGAGGGGCGGGCACTTACTCAGCCCCACAGCCCTCCCGGGGAGGACATCAGGCCTAACTGCTGAGATTGGCCCAGAACTGTGCAGTGAAACAAGGCAGGCTGAGGAGATGCCATCCCTTATCTCAGAGTGGTTTGTTGGTTTTTTTTTAGAACTGCTGCAAAGCAGGTGCTCATTCTCTATCTGGGATAGTAGGTTATAAACCTGAAACTGCCATCTCATCACCACTTTGACAGAAGCTGTCATTGAGCAATGCCAAAAGAGAAGAAAGTGGAGTCCAGAGATAGAGAATGGGAGGGTTCCTGGAGATACTGCTAGAATATTTGCATATTTGTCAGCACTTTTTATTTTCTGTTATTTTTATTGTAACCATCCTAGATGGTATGAAATGGTATTATATTGTGGGGTTTATTTGTATTTTTCTAGTGATTAATAATGTTGAACATCTTTTTATGTGCATATCGGCCATTTATATATCTTCTTTGCTTAAATGTCTATTTAAGTTCTGTGAAATGTTTTAATTTGTTTTGTTTTTATTGTTGAATTGTAATAGTTTTTTGTGTATACTGGGTTCTCCATGTACCCGTATTAGATATATGCTTTACACATATTTTCTCCCAGTCCGTGGATTGCCATGTTACTTTCGTAATATCATCCTTTCATATATAAAACATTTTGATTTTGATAATGTCCAATTTCTCTATTTTGTCTTGTATTGCTTGCTCTTCAGTTTTCATATTTAAGAAAGTGTCGCCTATCCAAGGTCATAAAGATTTACACCTGTGTTTTGTTCTAAGCGGTTTATAACTTTATATCCTACATTTAGTCTTTGATACATTCTTACTGTTTTTTTTTAACATAGTGTGAGTTAATGGTCCAACTTCTTTCTTTCACATGTAATTATCCAATTGTTTCAGCAACTTTTGTTGAATACTCTTTCCATGTTTAGTGAACTCAACACCAATTAAGGCTATTCCTTTCCTTAGACCTACTACAGTGCATGACATGCCCTGTTTTTTGTTTTTTGTTTGTTTTTAATACTTTCATTTTACATCGTAGTTATTTCAGTTTACATGATGGACGAGAATGTTATCAGAGTCTGTCGCTTAAATTATGCCTGAGTGTCCCCAAATGAAAATTTAAGTATCACTACAACTATGATCTTAGGAAACTCCCTATTTTTGATGATAATATTAGGATTTCGATATCAGGACAATTGTCTGGATACTAAGGCTTAACACTGTATTTGACTAGCTATGATTTGCTAACAATGTTATTTTATAGATAAGTTTAACACTCATTCCACAAAGAATCATTCTATGTAACTGTAGTGCTTTCAGGAACTTGTCAAAGATGTTCCTATTGTTCCAGTTGATTCCACGGCTGAAAATTAGAAAACTTACAGAACAAGGTGTGTTATCTCCTTCCTCTCCTGAACACAGACACACATGTCAAAAGGAGTGTCCCCATTTTCTTATTCTCTCACTTCTCAAGTCACTCTGGTCTGCCTTTCTCCATCATTGTTTTGTTGAAATAGTTCTCCCTAAAGTCACAGGTGACCTCCAAAGGACTATGCCCAGAGGACATTTTCAGCCTTTAGTGTGTTCATTTGCCATTGTTAGTTACCCCCATCCTCGAAACATTCCCTTCTATTTCTGTGCCTTCGCCCTGTTTGACAAGCCACTTCTTGTCTGTCTGGGGCCCTGGCCTTTCCACTCACCCACCAATGACTTTAGTTGCAAGGTTCCCTTTATTAGTCTCAGTGTAAACAAATCTTCCTTGAGTTATCTTATTTTGAGCATACCACCTCTTTCCTGTTGGCACCCTCACTGATGACCCCATGCCCTGACCTATTCTTTTTCTTTTCTTTTCTTTTCTTTTCATTATTTATTTTTTAAATGTCAAAATATTAAGGAAGTACACATGTTTTAGGTTACATGAATCATTTTTGTAATGCTTGAGTCCTGGCTATAAGTGTGCCCATCACCCAAATAGTGTTCACCACTAGATTGGTTTATTCCTCTCCTTTCCTCCACCCCATTGCTTTCCACTGGGTTTTACTTCCCTATGTGCACACATGTATTCACTGGATAACCAGAATTTACAGAACTCAAGCAAATCAGCGAGAAAAAATCCAACCCTATTAAAAAGTGGGCAAAAGATATGAACAGAAGCTTCTTTAAAAAAGAAAGACAAATGGCCAATAAACATAAAGAAATGCTCAATATCAGAAATTATTGGAGAAATGCAAATTAAAATCACAATGAGATTATCACCTTATTCTGGTTAGAATGGCATGTATTTAAAAAGTCCAGAAACAATAGATGCTGGTGTGGATGCAGAGAGAAAAGATGCAGAGAGAAAATCGGAATGCTTATACTCTGTTGGTGGGACTCCAAATTAGTACAACCTCTAAGGAAAACAGTATGGAGATTCCTCAAAGAACTAAAAGTTGACCTACCACTTGATTCAGCAATCCCACTACTGAGTATTTACCCAAAGGAAAAGAAGTCATTTTATCAAAAAGACACCTGTGCTTGAATGTTTATTGCAGCAAAATTCACAATTGAAAAGATGTGGAATCAACCCAAATGCCCACTAATTCATGAGTGGATAAAAAATGGTATACATACACCATGGAATACTACTCAGCCATAAAAAGATGGATTAATACCTTTTGCAACAATCTGGATGGAACAGGAGACCATTCTCCTAAGTGAAGTACCTCAAGAATCGAAAAAGAAATACCATATGCACTCACTACTACATTGGAACTAATTATTGTTCTTTTATAATTAGGAAGAAAAGACCATAGCACCACAAATGAGGAAGAAAGTCACTGAGACTTCTAATTAATCCTTCGCCTCTCCTAACCAAGAGTTCATCACTGAGAAATAATGAAGTAGACAAAACTCTCACCCAGCAACCTGTCAGACTCATCTCTTACAATCTTTGTTTTTAACAAAGGAAGGGTACATGCTTTGAAAACTGGGGCGGAGGGAGTGCCAGAGATATATGAGTTTATTTTTGTACTCTTAATTCTATTCAATTGGTCTATATGTCTCTCTTTATGGCAGTAATACAAGATTTTGATTACTGTAGTGCTGTAGTAAGTTTTAAAATTAGGAAATGTGAAGTCTAGCAACCTTTAAAATTTTTTTCAAGACTCTTTGCTGAAAAACAATGAAGAAGTGTTATTTATTGAAATAAAATAAACAATTGGCTATTTGAAGTCAATTGATATTACATATATATTCTATGTATATATATAAAATACATAATCTATTTATATGTAATATATTCTATGTGTATATGTACATATTTATTATACATATTCTATGTATATATTATACATATGTAAAATTTAGAGATAATCATGCCAATTTCTGCAAAATTCATTTAGAATTTTAATAGAATTTTCTATATACATCATGAAACCTGTAAATAGAAATTATTTTATTTCTTCCTTTATAATAAGAATATATTTTAAAACTATTTTTCTTGCCTAATTAGCTCCTATTCTTTTAGGGAAAGTTTTCAGTATTTCACCTTTAAATGTGATGTTAGTTATGAATTTTGCATACATACTTTCCACCACTTTGAGGAAGTTACCTTCTTTTCCTAGTTTATTAAGGGTTATTTTTCATTTCCTCATGAAAGGATGTTTGGTATTATAAATTATATTTCTACTTCAGTTGAAATAATCATGATCTTTTTGTCACTCAAGTCTATTAATAAAGTTATTACATTTACTGATTTTCATGTGTTAAGCCACCCTTGTATTTCTGGGATAAATAGCACTTAGCCATGGTTTATAGACCTTTTAGTGTGCTACTGGATTCAAATTGGCAGGATTTTGTTGGGCTTTCTGCATGTATATTCATAAAAGATTTTGTCTGTAGTTTTGTTTTAATATTCCTTGTGATGTTTTTCTCTGCCTTTGGTATCAAGGCAACACTGTCTAATGAAATGACCTACTTTACTTTCTTTTGTTTTATTTTTGAAGGAGGAATGCCCATTCTTTAAACTTTAACTTTCTATTGAATAAACCAATAGAGAAAACTTTTCCTGGACTTTTGTTGTGGAAAATTGTTTTTGTGAATTTATTATTTTCACTCTTATTATTAATTCAATCTCTTTGCTTGTTATAGATCTTTTCAGATTTTAAAAAATTTGTTCTTAAGTAAGTTTTGGTACTTTGTTTCTAGGAATTCATCCAGTTTATTTAGGTTATGTAATTGGTCAACATATACTTGTTTGTAGCATTTTTTATAATACATTCTATTTCTCTAAGTCAGTAGTGATATCCTCACTTTTATTCATGATTTCACTAATATGAGACTTCTATCATTTTTTTCTTGGTCAGTATAGATAAAAGGTTGTCAATTTTGTTGATCTTTTGAAAGAACCAACTTTTGATTTTGACAATTTTCTCTTTGCTAATTTATTCTTCTGTCTGCTTTTATTATCTCTTTTTTATTTCAGCATAATACGGGGGTACAAATGTTAAGGTTATATATATTGCTCTTGCCTTCACTCCCGCTCGAGTCAGAGTTTCAAGCCTGTCCATCCACCTGACATTGCACATTGCACTTACAATGTGTATATATATATATATATATATATATATATGTATATATACCCATCCCCCCTCCCCCTCCCACTTGCCCGACACCTGATAATTTTTTTTTTTAACATTTTGGTTAGAGTTTATAACTTTGCCTTTACCTAGCAAGGGTTAGAGGTATGCCCTTCCCCTCCACACTATTCACCACATCCCTCAGATGTGGGTCTACCCCCTTGGCCCCCCCGCCCGAATCCCTGGTGAACACCACCACCCTTTGAGCACCATAGTGTTAATCAGTCAGTATCAATTTGATGGCGAGTACATATGGAGCCCTATTTTCTGATCTTGTGTCACCTCACTTTGGGTAATGGGCTTCAGCTCAATCCAGGATAATATAAGTAGTGCTAGCTCACTGTTGTTTTATAGAATTGAGTAATATTCCATTGTAAACATATACCATATTTTAATAATCCAGTCATGAATTGATGGGCACTTGGGTTGTTTCCACGTCCCTGCAATAGCGAATTGTGCTGCCAAAATCATTTGGGTGCAGATGTCTTGATAATAGAATGTCTTATGTTCTTTTGGGTAGATGCCTAATAATGCTATTCCTGGGTCGAATGGTATTTCTATTTTTAGCTGTTTGTGGCATCTCCAAATTCTTTTCCACAAAGGTTGCACTAATTTGCAGTCCCACCAGCAGTGTAAGAGTGTTCCTGTCTCTCCACATTCTCACCAGCCTTTGTTGTTTTGGGATTTCTTGATACAGGCCAATTTTACTAGGGTTAGGTGATATCTCATTGTGGTTTTTATTTGAATTTCTCTAATGATTAGAGATGTTGAGCTTTTTTTTATAAGTTTGCAGGCCATTATTCTATCTTCTTTGGAAAAGTTTCTGTTCATTTCCGTTGCTCATTTATTGATGGGATTGTTTGATTTTACCTTGATACCAAAGTCAGGAAAGGACACAACAAAAAATGAAAGATCAATATCCCTCATGTATATAGATGCAAAAATCTTCAACAAAATTCTAGCAAACAGAATTCAGCAGCACCTCAAAAAAATAATTCACCAGGACCAGATGGGCTTTATTCCAGGGATACAAGGCTGGTTCAACATACACAAGTCTATAAATGCAATTCGCCTCATAAATAAAAACAAGATCAAAGACCATATTATTCTGTCAATGGATGTAGAAAAAGCATTTGACACAGTCCAACACACCTTTATGATAAAAACTCAACAAAATAGGCATAGGTGGCTCCTACTTTAAAATTATCAAATCCATTTATGACAAACCCACAGCCAAATCATACTGAATGGGGAAAAATTGAAACCATTCCCACTTTGAACCAGAACTAGACAAGGATGCCCACTATCTCCTCTTCTATTCAACATAGTGTTCGAAGTCCTAGCTATAGCAATCAGACAAGAGAGGGGTATTAAGGGCATCCAAGTGGGCACAAATGAGATCAAACTCTCACTTTTTGCAGATGATATGATATTATACCTAGAAAACCCCATGGATTTCTCCAAGAGACTCCTAAGTTTGATGAATGAATTTGGTAAAGTCTCAGGTTAAAAAATCAATATACACAAATCAGAGGCATTCATATATGCCAAGAACCATCAAGCTGAAGCTCAAATCAAAAACATAATTCCTTTTACTGTCGCCCCAAAGAAAATTAAATATCTAGGAATATATCTAATGAAAGATACAAAAGACTTATATAAGGAGAACTACGAAACACACAAAAAAAGAAATTGTAGAAGATGTAAACAGACGGAAAAATCTACCTTGTTCATAGATTGGTAAAATCAATATCGTTAAAATGTCAGTATCACCTAAAGTCATCTAGAATCATCAGAATTAATGCAATCCCCATCAATGTACCACCATCATTCTTCACAGATCTATAAAAGATAATTCTTTGCTTTGTATGGAACCAGAAAAACCTTATATAGCCAAAGTAATCTTAAGTAAAAAGAAGAAACTGGGAGGCATTAGTCTTCCTGACTTCAAGCTGTACTATAAAGCAATAATAATTAAATCAGCCTGGGACTGACACAAGAACAGAAGCATTGATATTTGGAATTGGTCTGAGATTCCAGAGATGAAACCATATGCTTATGGTAACCTAATCTTTGATAAAGCAGACAAAAATATACAATGGGGAAAAAAATCCCTCTTCAATAAATGGTGCTGGGAAAACTGGATAGCTACATGCAGAAGAATGAATCCCTACCTCTCACCTCTTACAAAAATCCATTCAAGATGGATAACAGAATTAAATCCAAGGCATGAAACTTTAATAATTCTAGAAGAAGATGTTGGGAAGATGCTTTCAGACTACAGCCTAGGCAAAAAATACTTGAAGAAGACTCCCAAAGCAATCACCACAGCAACAAAAATAAACAAAAGGGATCTAACCAAATTAAAAAACTTCTGCACAGCCAAGGAAACTATCATTAAAGCAAACAGACAACCTACAGAATGGAAGAAAATATTAGTTCTCTACACTTCCAATAAAGGTCTGATAACAAGAATCTATCTAGTACTCAAAAGAATTAACAAGAAAAAAGCAAACAACCCCATCAAGAAATGAGCAACAGAAATGAACAGAAATTTTTCCAAAGAAGATAGAATAATGGCCTCCAAACTTAAAAACATGCTCAACATCTCTAATCTTTAGAGAAATGCAAATCAAAACCACAAGGAGATATCACCTAACCCTAGTAAAATTGGCCTGTATCAAGAAATCCCAAACAGCAAATGCTGGCGAGGATGTGGAGAGACAGGAACATTCTTACACTGCTGGTGGGACTGCAAATTAGCGCAACCTTTGTGGAAAAGAATTTGGAGATGCCACAAACAGCTAAAAATAGAAATACCATTCGACCCAGGAATAGCATTGTTGGGCATCTACCCAAAAGAGCATAAGACATTCTATCATCAAGACATCTGCACCCAAATGATTTTGGCAGCATAATTCACTATTGCAAGGATGTGGAAACAACCCAAGTGCCCGTCAATTTATGAATGGATAATTAAAATTTGGCGTATGTTTACAATGGAATATTACTCAATTCTAAAAAACGACAGTAAGCTAACACCATTTATATTATCCTGGATTGAGCTGAAGCCCGTTATCCAAAGTGAGGTGACACAAGATCAGTAAAATGGGCTCCACATGTACTCACCATCAAATTGGTACTGATCGATTACCAATATAGTGTTCAAGGATGGGATTTGGGGAACAGGAGGATAGACCCACATCTGAGGGATGTGGTGAATAGTGTGGAGGGGTAGGGCATACCTGTAACCCTTGCTAGGTAAAGGCAAAGTTATAAAATCTAACCAAAATGTTAAAAAACAAACAAACAAAAAAAAAAACATTTATCAGGTGTCGGGCAGGTGGGACCGGGGAGGAGGGGAAGGGTATATATATACACATTAGAAGTGTGATGTACATTGTCGGTGGGATGGATACACTTGAAACTCTGACTCGAGGGAGAAGTGAAGGCAAGAGCAATGTATATAACCTTAACATTTTTACCTCCATATTATGCTAAAATAAAAAAAAATTAAGAAAAAGAAATGCATAAAACCAAAAAATAAACTAAAAAGAAAAATCTCCCAGGCCTTGCATATTGCCTCTGTTTCTGTATTGGGGCACAGTCAGCAAGGTACTTGACAGCTCTGTTTGATGTCGCTTACTGCTGGTGTAAGGCTGGAAGGTCAGCCAGAGGAGAGAGCTTAGCAACTCCTCAAGCCTCTTCTGATTACGTGCCCAGCACCTAGCAGGCGTGGGGTCTCTAGATTTCCAGGCATATGTCATAGCTCTTCAAAGCCCTTATTCCCCAATATACCTTAGTTTTCTGCCTTTCTTCTCAAGCTTTTTGTTTACCAAACTGTTGAACTCAGCTCTTATTTCTTGTCCCAAGTGGCAGTGACTAGTGCATCAGCCTCTAAATATTTTCAATGAACATTCCTTGGGTAACTTACTCCGCACTGGGGGAATTCCTCCTTAGATAAAGTAAATGTAAGTGCTTTGAGTTGGTCCTCAGAAAGATCAATTAAAAAAAAAAAGAAACATAATTTATAAGAAAAGGTCCATTCTTCTCCCTCCAGCACTGGATGCCTGTGCTGTAGAAGGTGTCTTCAAAGTCAACACAGAGCTAGAGTGTGTGTGAGAGAGTAGGGAGTGAGGACAGGGTGATTGAAACGGTACAGAGTTCTCTGTTGTTCAGTTTTTGTTGTTGTTGTTTTCTTAGTATTCCTCAAATTGCTGCAAACTTTTGGTTAATTTATAGAGTCTCTGAAGACACTGACCATTCTTCCAGTTTATTTATTATTTTTTGTGGTTAGAAGGACCCTTGAAGTTTTGTATTCCATCACTTTATTAATGTCACTCCATGAAAGGTATTTTACAAACCCCTAAGTTACAATCCTTTTTTCTAAACTAGGAGTGAAATTAATGAAACTTGAAATATAACCTAAGAATATATAAAACAAATATTTAAGATATAAAAATAAATTCTTTTCGATAGTGGAGAATTAAACATATACCTCAAAATTGTAATTTGCCATTTATGTTAATTCACTATAACAAAGAACTTGGTTAATAAACATTTTTCAACATTCAGGAATATATTTTCTGTTTTCCTTTAAGTCTTCCAGGACAACAAAATGTATGTCATGTTGACGTCAGTATATACACAGTCATCTATGCTTATTAAATGAAAATGCTACAAAAGAATGTGTCTTAAATGTGATGAATCAACATTATCAATTAGAAGCTATTGATATCACAAGGAAATAATTTGATAGATATAATTCCATAATTATTGGAGGTTTCTGTTAAATAATTTTGTGTTAAATTTTTGGCCAGGCCTAGTGGCTCACACCTGTAATCCTAGCACTCTGGGAGGCCGAGGCAGGAGGATTTCTCGAGGTCAGGAGTTTGAGAACCAGCCTGAGCAAGACTGAGACTCTGTCTCTACTAAAAATAGAAAGAAATTATCTGGACAACCAAAAATGTATAGAGAAAATTATCCAGGCATGGTGGTGCATGCCTGTAGTCCCAGCTACTCAGGAGGCTGAGGCAGGAGGATCACTTGAGCCCAGGAGTTTGAGGTTGCTGTGAGCGAGGCTGATACCATGGCATTCTAGCCTGGGCAACAGAGTGAGACTCTGTCTCAAAAAAAAAATTGTGTTAAATTTTTTAAAATGTAAGTATAACTAAAGGGGCAACTACAGATAAAAATACTTGTAGTAGACGTTAGTGTCTATAATTTTATAAAAGCACATTCAAGTTAACCACAAATGTTATGACAGGGCAGATAAATGAACAAAATATATGAAAAGATGATTTATATGACTGAAAAAATTAAATAAGCATGTTCCTCTGCATGGTAAATAAATATTAAATTGAAGCAATCCCTATATCACATCTCTATGTGAAAAAAATGCCCCATGCAGTTAATATAGGAATGTCATTACAAAATCTGAATGGATTCAGTCATTGTGGAAAACACACACACACACACACACACACACACACACATATATATATATAGTTAAGAAATAGTTTCATGGACCTAATATATACTAAATATTATGAAATATGTGGAGACATAACTATGTGCTCCAAAGATTTACTTTAGAAAAATAGCATTATAAATACACAGCTCCACATTTCATAACATTTCATAGTCATTTAGAACCTGAAATTTGTAGTACAGATGCTGCAGGAGAAAAACAATTTATATATTCCTCCATGATACAAGAAACAACATGTCTAATACTAGAAGAAAGATTGATGAATGTATCAGATATCTGCAGAGAAATCTATCTAGCAGAAAATCTACCAATAAGTTTCAAAATATAATTATAAAGACTAAAGGGAAATCTCAAAATAACTATAATTAAAATAAATATCTAAACAATATATATATGTGAATCTTCTAAAACATGTTATTTATATACTTATTTATTTCTGCACTTAGAAATTTCTGTAGTATCAAGAAAGCATAGTTATTATGTTAGGACTAAAGAAATCATCTGCACAAATTAATATTCATTTCACTACCTGGCTTCAATCATAGTTCCTTTGTTCCTGTGGGGTCTGATGCCTTTCTCTGGTAAGATTCATTTAATGTATATTTTCTATTTGCCCCTTGACCAAAACCCAAAATGACTATATAGAAGGAAAGATAATTTCTCATTCAAAAGAATTTTTGAGTGAGTTCACCTCATTTATCTTATCCCCCACAATGATATTTAAATAGTAAGTCAATACATGGATCAAATATCAATAATGTGCCAATTATACAATTTTTAAAGTTGAATCAGTTATGTCATAAGAAAGTCGAGTTAGGTTTTTTGTTGCTGCTGCTGCTTCTTTAATAAAAATTGTTAATGTGAGAAAATGAGTTCTAAACGAGCATATGTCTTACAACATATTAAAAATAATTAATAGAATAGTTAATAGATTCAGCTTATGAATTGAACACCACCCAAGAAGGGATTTGGAAAATGGATCCATAATTGTAGAAATTTAAGGTTTTACTTAAGAATAGACAAAATGTAATTAATTTCCCAAGGAAAATTCCTAATGATGGAGCTGCTCTCATTTTTCTTTTAAAAATTTTACTTATAAAATTTGGAAGAAAAAATGACTAATAGGTATAAGTTGTAGATGGTATCTACTAATGAAAGGAAAAATGTGAGCTTTTACTTTTTGGTGAGATTTCCTCTATCAACATCTGTAGAGCCATCTTCATGGCCTTGTTTTTTAAACTGTATATGATGGGATTCAAGGCTGGGGGCATCATGGTATAGAACACAGAAATTACAAGGTCAGAAATAAGAGGAAATCTTGAAGGTGGCTTCAGATAAGCAATGAAACCAGTGGAAAGAAATAATACAACCACTACCAGGTGGGGAAAGCAAGTGGAGTAAGCTTTCGACTGGCCTTCTGTGGAAGGAATCTTCTTGACAGTGGAGAAGATACAGACATAGGTAATGATGATGAATATGAAACAGCAGAAATCCAAAACCACATTAATGAAGATGGGCACAATTTCTCTCATTAAATTTTCTGAGCAAGAAATAGCTAATAACTGGGGAATGTCACAGAAGAACTGATGGACCATGTTGGACCTACAGTAAGATAAGGAGAAGGTACCAGCTGTGTGCATCACAGCAATCAGACCCCCGTACAGCCAAGATACAGCTGCCGCCCGCACACAGGTGCCTCTGTTCATGATGATGTCATAGTGCAGGGGGTGGCATATGGCAGCATAGCGGTCAAAGGACATCACTGTGAGGAGGATCAGCTCTGCAGATGCTGAAAAAAGCAACAGAAAGACCTGGGAAACACAGCCGAGGAATGAAATGGAGTTGTCGTTTATCAAAGAATTGGCAATGGATTTGGGGGCAGTGACTGAAATAAGGCAGAGATCCAAGAAAGATAAATTCTTCAAGAAGAAATACATGGGAGTGTGGAGATGATGGTCCAAAGTTGTGACCATGATAACGAGCACATTCCCCATCAGGGCACACATGTATACCAACGAGAAGAGCACTGAATGCAAAATGTACATATTGTGATTGCTAGAAAACCCCATGAGCATAAATTCAGTCACAGCTGTGAGATTTGTCATTGCAGGAATAATCTGTAGGAAAAACAAAGGAGATGGGAATAAAATCAATGTCTAGTGTTTAAATTTTAAATATACATATTATATTGTATACTGAAACAGGTATATATAAGCGATTTAGACACATACACATGCACTAATCACATGTGCCTTTACCACGAAAATAACTTCCATCACTTCCTAAATGGTGCTTTGATCACCAATAATTTCCTGATTAATTTTGTGTTATTGGAACAATTTGGTTTCAGTTAACATAAATGTGTCATTGTAATATTGTGCAATATATCCTGTAAAAGGTACAGAAAGATTGAAAACTTTCTTCTGACCTTAGCAAAACTTAATAAAAGAGTTTTCCTTCCCATCCCTCTTGAAAATTCAAATTGACAAACAACGACTGCAACATTGTGCCATAGTTACTGCCCCTCCATTCTTTCTCATGAGGAACACAACCTCAGTTTCACCACTCCTAATAATTTGAGTAATGAACAATTCTAAAAGCACAATTTAACTAGTATAGATCTTCCTCAATCTAGTCTACAAAATCTTTAACCTGCCTGCTGTCTACAAAACATTTAGTTTACAGATGCACTTATATTTAAAATTTTTGACAAAACATTGAGCTAATGGTGCTTTTTATAATTCCTAATTTGCAAACTTGGGCCTATAGTTCCATAGGACACACACCCTGGTTACTATAGGGATCAAAGATCCTACAAACAGAAGCTAAGATTGTTGGCCTCATATTCACAGAATGATTTACATTTCTTTTGTAATCCTCCCTTTGATTCTTTTGACATTTTTCCATATCTGATAAGTTAAAAAGTGGTTTTTCCCACAAGCTTTATTTTCCTTTCCCTTTCCTTATATCCGCAGTTCCACTGCTACCATGCACGGCCTTAGATACCATGATCTTCATGTTTTCACGTCTACCTCGTTGCCTGTTCCCTTCCCCGTGTCCCTCTATTTCTTCTCATAAGATTATGGCAAATTCTGTGGCAGGGGAAGAGGGTTTCCACATAGCTGGAACAAAATTCAGATGGTTTTAGTCTGATGAAATAATGTGGTTGGTAGTGACGTTTTGGTGCCTTCTATTTGTACAGATTGTATTCATTGACTTTAATGTAAATAGAATAAATATTAAAACTATACACTTACCCCTCCTAATTTCCCCTCTCCTTTGGTTCCTTCTTTCAAATAGTATGCTCATTCTCTCCCCATGGTACTGAACAGAGGAACATCACACTGTAAATAGTGTTTTATGGAATTAATGATGTAAACTAATTTTAATCTATTAGAGGACAATAATCCAAATATTTTAATAAAATTTTAAAAGTAAAGATTAGGATTTATTCCAGCCAAAGAGGTAAAAATATTTTGAGTGATGATAAAATTTCATTTGATTAATTTATGTGGCTGTTCATGTTAAAATATTGTGACTTCTTCATTTTATAATATCACTCATAGTCCCTGAATGATTGAGTAAAAACTTGTTTGTGGTTATCAAGACAGATTTCCATGTCTATCTGTCTCTTTGATTGTGAAGGAAATAAAATGGCCAGGGAAAATTGCATCAGAGATAGTGGTTTTAATGAGTATATCTGACTCAGCTATATGTCATTAATATTTTAGGGGCTAAAACATATAGCATATATTTTTTAAAAGCACTTCACATTATTATTTTTAAGTTTAGTCTTAAATGTCTTCCCTCATTTACTTCTAGCTACTTCTCATTAATTGTTGTGATTTGATTTAACATTTAATATACTTTTACTGAGTGTGCTAAATGCTAAAATACATCACTAATAGTTACAACACCTGATAGTGCACATATATACTCCTGAGTCAAGATGTTACAATATACAAAGAGTATTAGAAATTATCATCCTATTGTGGAACACCTAACATTGAGGAAAAGAAAAAAGAAATATTTTATGTCATTGAAACTCATCCCCAGAAAAAGCCAGTATTTTTACTTTCAGTAATTTGAGTACCAGATTGTAGTATCTCTTCAAATTGTATTAATGTTTAGTATTTATGAAATGAGGATTTTAACCTGCTTTCTCCACAAACCAAAGATGAATTTTAACTCTAAAATATTATAAATCTAAAATGTTTTCTTCTAAAAATAAAAGTACTCATATACTTCCAATCTGGTACATGAAGTTTTCAGCTGTTGTCTGAGTCTTGTTGCTAGTGAAATTCTTGGTGATCACAATAACAAAATGATATCAGAAACTTTCATTTCAATACAGACAATAACATGTATTGATTTCTCTGAAAATTCACAGGATGCCCAAACACTCTGGCTTTATGGATATCTAACTAGGCAGAAATAGGTTACCTGAAGAGCTTGGAAATTTTACCTCTACTGCTTGTTTCCAAAGGGCTTGAAAATTGTCCAAGATTTACAATTTACAAGGTGTTTTATTCCAAAAGGAAAATAGTGCTGTGTCTCCGCTGATTTGTTTAATTGGTATCAGGTCTATAATTAAATCTTGCTGAGTAATTAGTGCAATTAGTATTTCATATGTTTATTCTATCAGCGATTTGCACATCTATGGAGAGAACTATAACTAATCCTTGCTTTCAATGTTTTTTGAATCCATTTATTGAGTATCTGCTACAGGCTGGATTCTTCTGCTGCCGCACTTCAGCAAAAACAACGCGTGAGTCCAGCTGCAAAGGTGGGTGGAGTGTGGGATGTCGCTGTCTCAAACACCAACGTCTCCCAGTCGTGCCTTGAAGAGAGGTAGAAATGTGGTAGGAGCTGTCATGAAGAGTGCAAGGTGGGGGCAACAGTGAACTTCAGGATTTGGCGAAGTCTCAGGGAGAGAGTAGGAGACCAGAGGGGAAATGGCAAGTGGAATCAGGCGACGAAGAGTGAGACAAAAACCATGGGTGGTTTTGAGTAGAGGAGTGGCATGATCTGACTTACATTTGAACATTTTTGTCTCTTTTATTATCTATTTATTTTAATGACATATATTTAAGTGTACAACATGGCTTTGATATGCATATACATAGTGAAATGACTATAGTCAAGCAAACTAATATTTCCATCACCTCACACAGTTACCTTTTACTGCATGTGTGGAGTGGCTGAAATCTACTCCCAGCAATTTTTCAATATACAAGAAAAAACCCCAAAAACCTATGGTCCTTATGTTGTGCATACGATCTGCAGATTTATTCATCCTACAAGTTTATACCATTGATCTGCCTTTTCTCATTTCCTCCCCCTCCTCACCCTGGTAACTACTGTTCTACTCCCTATATTTGAAAATTTCAGGTTCCATGTAGAAGTGAGATCATATATTTGAACAGTTTAATCACATACTCTGATAGTCTTTGAAGGACTCATATGGTTTGGGCCTTCATTATGGTACTGTAGTTTATCGCATTTGTTGATTTGGATATGTTGAATTATCTTTGCATCAAAAAGAAAATTCCCAATTGATCATGGTGAATTATTTTTTAATGTGCTGTTGAACTTGGTTTGCTGTTACTTTGTTGAGAATTTTTGCATCTATGTGTATTAGGGATATTAACCTGTAATTATATTTTTCTTGCAGTGCCCTTATCTGGCTTTAGTATCAGTAATGCTGGCATCAAAAATGGTTTTGGAAGTATTCCTGTCTCTTCAATATTTTGGAACATAGTGAGAAGGATTGGTGTTAGTTTCTCTTTAAAGATTTTGGTAGAATTCAATTATAAGGTCATCAGTTCCTGGATTTTTCTTTGTTTGTTTATCTTTTGGAAAAAAAGGAACTCTTGGTTTTGTTGACTTCCTTGTCCATGCTTCATTTATTTATGCTTTGATCTTTGTCATTTTCTACCCTCTACTAACTTTGGGCTCAGCTTTCTTTCTTAGGTTTTTGACATTTAATGTTAGGTTTTTAATTTGAGATCTTTCCCCTTTTTTGTGCAGGTGTTTCTGTTGTAAACTTCCCTATTAGAACTACATGGCTACTTCTCACCGTCTTCCAAATTGAGGAATCTCCATACTATTTTCCATAGAAGTTGCACTAGTTTGCAGTCCCACCAATGGTGTGTAAGTGTTCCTTTCCCTACGAATCCACGCTAGCAGCTCAACATAACTAATCATCAGAGAAATACAAATAGAAAACCATGATGAGATATCACCTAACCCTAGTGAGAATAGCTTTTATCAAAAGTCCCAAAACATAAGTTTCTTTTTATTTCATCATATTATGGGGTGCAAATGTTTAGGTTATGTATATTGCCCTTGCCCCCCCTGAGTCAGAGCTTCAAGCATGTACATCCCCGTGGACATGTGTCCATGTCCATCCATACCCATTAGGTGTGTATATTCATCCGCTCCTCACCCCTCCCATCTGCCCGACACCCAATGAATGTTACTAGTACATGTGCACTTAAGTTTTGATCAGTTAATACCAAGTTGCTGGTGAGTACATGTAGTGCTTGTTTTTTTCATTCTTGGGACACTTCACTTAGTAGAATGGGTTCCAGCTCTATCCAATATAATACAAGTGGCGCTACATCACCATTGTGTTTTGTAGTTGAGTAGAACTCCATGGTATACATATATCACATTTTATTAATCCACTCATGTATTGATGGGCACCTGGGCTGTTTCTACATCTTTGCAATTGTGAATTGTGCTGCTATAAATACTCGAGTGCAGATGTCTTTTTTATAGAATGTCTTTTGTTCTTTTGAGTAGATGCCCAGTAACAGTATTGTTGGCAGTTCTACTTGTATCTCTTTGAGGTACCTCCATATTGTTTTCCACAGAGGCTGTTCTAGTTTGCAGTCCCACCAGCAGTGCATGAGTGCTCCTCTCTCTCTGCATACACATCAACATTTATTGTCTTGGGACTTTTTGATAAAGGCCATTCTCACTGGCGATAAGTGATATTCATTCCGGTTTTGATTTGCATTTCCCTGATGATTAGAAATTTTGAGCATTTTTTCATATGTTTGTTAGCCATTAGTCTATCTTCTTTTAAAAAATTTCTGTTCATGTCCTTTGCCCATTTTTTGATAGGGTTGTTTGATGTTTCCTTGCTGATTTTCCACAGTTCTATATGGATTCGAGTTATCAGCCCTTTACACATCTGTGTAGCATGCGAATATTTTCTTCCATTCTGTAGGTTGTCTGTTTGCCTTCACAATAGTTTCCTTGGCTGTGTGGAAGCTTTTAAATTTGATCAGGTCCCATTTATTTATTTTTATTGCTGTTGTGATTGCTTTTGCGGTCTTCTTCATAGATTCTTTGCCTAGGCCAATGTTTATAAGAGTTTTGCCAACATTTTCTTCTAGAATTCTTATAGTTTCATGCCTTAGGTTTAAGTCTGTTATCCACTGTGAGTTGACTTTTGTGAGAGATGAGTGGTGCGGATCCTGTTTCAGTCTTCTACATGTGGCTATCCAATTTTCCCAACACCATTTATTGAATAAGCATTCTTTCCCCCAGTGTATGTTTTTGTCTGCTTTGTCAAAGATTAGATGGCTATATGAGGATGGTTTTATATCTGGGTTCTCAGTTCTGTTCCATTGGTCTATGTCTCTGTTCTTGTGCCAATCATATGATGCTTTAGTTAATATAGCCTTGTAGTATAGCTTGAAGTCTGGTAAATTGATGCCTCCCCAAATTCAACACACTTTTATGATAAAAACACTTCAAAAATAGGCATAGATGGGACTTATCTAAAAATGATATAAGCCATATATGACAAACCCACAGCCGACATCATACTGAATGGGGAAAAATTGAAAGCATTTCCACTTAGAACTGGAACCAGAGAAGGTTGCCCTTTATCCCCAGTTCTATTCAACATAGTGCTGGAAGTCCTAGCCAGAGCAATCAGATGACATATGCAAATCATGGGTACCCAAATAGGGGAAGAAGAGGTCAAACTATTGCTTTTAGCTGACAATATGATCTTATATCTAGAAAACTCCAAAGATTCTGTCATGCGACTACTGAATTAATAAAAAAAATTTCAGCAAAGTCTCAGGTTACAAAATCAATGTCCAGAAATCAGTAGCATTCCTACATGCCAACAATAGTCAAACTGAGAACCAAATCAAAGACTCAATAACCTTCACAGTAGCAACAAAGAAAATAAAATACCTAGGAATATGTTTAACTAAGGAGGTAAAAGACCTCTACAGGGAGAACTATAAAACACCGAAGAAGGAAATAGCAGTGAATGTAAACAGATGGAAAACCATACCATGCTCATGGGTCGGAAGAATCAACATTGTTAAAATGTCTATACTACCCAAAGTGACCTACAGATTCAATGCAATCCACATTAAATGTCAATATCATTTTTAAAAGATCTAGAAAAAGTAATTCTAGGCTTAATGTGGAACCACAGAAGACCCCATATAGCAAAAGCAATCTTACCCTCCTTTTTATGAATAATTTTTTTCTTTCTTTCCTTTCCTTTCCTTTCTTTTAGCCTTTTAATGTAAACAACTAAGGCTATCATTTTATTCAATATAGTACTTTAGATGAATTTTACAAGTTTTTGTGTAGTATTTTCTTTATACTTCAGTTCAAAATATTTTCTAATTTTTGTCATGATCTATGTTTTGAGTTATGTGTAACCTAAGAATATGTTTTCTAATTTCTAAATATAGGGATGATTTGAAATTATTTACTTTTTATTTTATACGTATGTTAATTTTTGTTTGAGAAATAAGAATGTATGACCTTTTTGTTTGAAATTTCTTAAGAGTTTCACTGTGAATCCATAAGGTAATAATAATTCATGAATGTTTGGTCTGCTCTTTAAAATAATCTGCATTATGCTTCAGTTGGGTGCTGCATATAACCATTGTGTTAATATATATATTTTACATATTGCCATAACTCATTGTTTATTTTTTCTCAGCTCTTCTCTGTCGTTATTGTTTTCTTTTGATATATTGAGGTATGCTGAAGTGAGAAATCACTTCTGATATAGTGTGGTAGCTCTAGAAGCTGGAAAGGCAAAGCAAAGAGATTCCTTCCTAGAGCCTCCTGAGGGAGCACGGCCCTGCCTGCCTGCACCTTGACTTCACCACAGTGAAATCCATTTCTGACTACTGATCTGCAGAACTGTGAGACAACGAAAATTATCTTATGTAATTTTATATAATAACTGTCATCCAAAGGTATGATAATAAATTTTAACCCTCTAAGTTTGTGGTAATGTGTTACAGAGGTAATAAGAAAGTAATGTATCTATCCATTACCAACAGAAATATATTAAAAACTCCCCTTAATAATAGTAACTTATTCAATTTCTGCAATTTCTGCTTCTGGCTGAGTCACAAATTTGGAGTTGCTGTATCATCCTTCAAAATGAAATTTTCATCATTATATACTGTCTATCTTAATGTAAATAACATTTGATAACGTACATTTATTTTATATGAAAATGCAATTGTTACATCAACTCTCTTTTTATTTCATATATATGGTTTCATATATATGGAAAAGGGACTATATACATGAAACCAAATATATATATATATATATTCCCTTTTTTATTATTGACAATTCTTCAGCCTTATATTATGGATACATATATTATAAAAGTTTAAGACTAGAAATGTTTTAATCCAACATAACAATCTTTTGTAAGGGAGGCTTTTATTTGTATTGAAGTTATTATAAATATTAAGATGTTTATTTCTAAAATGTAATTTTTTAATTATATTTACTGGTAAATAAGTAATATGAAGCAAATATGATGAACAGTGGATTATAACTTTTTATTACTTAAAATAAAAATTATAGCTCCAGAAATATATCCATTTTAACCAGTGTATACATTGAATATTATGGAAGAAATATTCACTACATCATTTGATTGTTGTACCTACAAGTAATTTTTAAATATATTATTGTAGTACTATAGTTATGAGATTATTGCTTCCTTTTACACACCAAAACATGTAGTTAATATTTCATTTTGTTATTTATACTAGACTGTTTGGAAATTACATAGTAAATAATAAGAACATAGTTAAGAAAATACTTAAGCAAAATATGTGAAGAAAAATAAATCATTATATAAAGTTCTTACAACAAATTTGTCTTTCCGTTTTAAACCAAAATATGTGTCAGGACAAATTTCCTGAAATGAGTTTCATCACTTTAAGTCATCACTTTAAGCTAAGAGTAGACACATATTTGCAGATAGCATTCACAAATACTTTTTTTTTTTTTTTTTGAGACAGAGTCTCGCTTTGTTTTCCAGGCTAGAGTGAGTGCCGTGGCGTCAGCCTAGCTCACAGCAACCTCAATCTCCGGGGCTCAAGCAATCCTCCTGCCTCAGCCTCCCGAGTAGCTGGGACTACAGGCATGTGCCACCATGCCCGGCTAATTTTTTTATATATATATCAGTTGGCCAATTAATTTCTTTCTATTTATAGTAGAGACGGGTCTCGCTCTTGCTCAGGCTGGTTTTGAACTCCTGACCTTGAGCAATCCGCCCGCCTCGGCCTCCCAAGAGCTAGGATTACAGGCGTGAGCCACAGCGCCCGGCCAACACAAATACTTTTTCAATGTTTGTTTCTACCGCAAAAGTATGAGGTTAAAAGTTTTCTCATTGCTTATAAAAAGTTTGTGGGACATTTGAAAAAATCTAATGACCGAAATATTCCTTCCTATTATTTCTTCTCCATATTTTTACATATCATTTAATTTGGGGTCAACTATTAGATATGACATTGCTTTGGCAAAAGTCTTAGTTATAAAATAGGATAATGCCTCAGTAAACCCAAGGTAAATTTTTTTTAAAATGCCCATCTCAGGTCACTTAGCTCCATGATTTTACAATTTTAAGAAGAAAAGGAACCAAATAATTTGGAAATTTTACACATGCTTATTTTGAAAATAATATTTAAAAGTTACTAAACAGTTCTTTTGTATTCTAGTTGTCTAAATCTATTGGATTTTTTATATTTAATCAGATGATAATTTCAAAACACAATAGATGTATCCATATTGAAAAAATATGTTCTGGTATTAGTTTCGAAAATGTACTTGATAATAAAGTCTTAAGTCTAGCTATTTTCCTAGCCAACTGACATTAAAATTTCTCAAAAAGTTCCAGGTCTCTTTAGCAAATAGGTATACTCCTAATCTATCAAGTATTTGTATTTTTACTTTTCAGTTACATCGATTTTAGACACATCAGTTTTAGAGAAATACACTTTCAAAGGGCTTCTCTCAGTGTATTCTGAATTTGACGGTTCACTTTCTTTTTTTTTTTTTTTTCTCTTTTTTTTTTTTTTTTTTTTTTTAACAATAAATCTTGGTGAGAAAGACGGTTCACTTTCTTAAGAGCTACTTTCATTTCTTTATTCCCCAGACAATAGAAGACAGGGTTCAGGTGGGCGTGGGGACTGAGTAAAACCGGTAGGCCGCGCCCTGGGGCGGGAGAGGGCTGGCGGCGCGGGGCCGGGGAGGGCGGGCGGCGCCCTGGGGCGGGAGAGGGCGGGCTGCGCGGGGCGGGGGAGGGCGGGCGGCGCCCTGGGGCGGGAGAGGGCGGGCTGCGCGGGGCGGGGGAGGGCGGGCGGCGCCCTGGGGCGGGAGAGGGCGGGCTGCGCGGGGCGGGGGAGGGCGGGCGGCGCCCTGGGGCGGGAGAGGGCGGGCTGCGCGGGGCGGGGGAGGGCGGGCGGCGCCCTGGGGCGGGAGAGGGCGGGCTGCGCGGGGCGGGGGAGGGCGGCCGCGCCCTGGGGCGGGAGAGGGCGGGCGGCGTCGGGGGGGGGGGGGCAGCGCGGGGCGGGAGAGGGCGGGCGGCGCGGGGCGGGGGAGAGCGGGCGGCGCGGGGCGGGGGAGGGCGGCCGCGCCCTGGGGCGGGGGAGGGCGGGCGGCGCGGGGCGGGGGAGGGCGGCCGCGCCCCGGGGCGGGAGAGGGCGGGCGGCGCGGGGCGGGGGAGAGCGGGCGGCGCGGGGCGGGGGAGGGCGGCCGCGCCCTGGGGCGGGGGAGAGCGGGCGGCGCGGGGCGGGGGAGGGCGGCCGGCTGCGCCCTGGGGCGGGAGAGGGCGGGCGGCGCGGGGCGGGGGAGGGCGGCCGCGCCCTGGGGCGGGGGAGGGCGGGCGGCGCGGGGCGGGGGAGGGCGGCCGCGCCCTGGGGCGGGAGAGGGCGGGCGGTCTCCGTGCGGAAGCTGAGGCCGATGGGGCGGACGCGCGGGGGTGAGATTGAGACGCAGGCGGGAGGCTCCGCAGTGGGGGCCCGGCCTCGGCCGGGGCGCGCTTGGGGAGGGCGCAGGCGCCCACGACGCAGCTGCTGCAGACTGCAGACGGAACTGGTCTCCGGCTTTCCTCGGCGGTCAGCACAGGAGCGCCTCAGAGCGGGGACGTCGCAGAGAAGGTGGTCGGCGACAGTAGGTCCACAGAATGGGAGGGAGCAGGAGCTGCAGGCGAGGAAAGTGTAGTGGAGAGCCCTGCAAGCCCGGGCCGCCGGGCGGTCGTGGCGAGCAGGGCCAGGCGCCAGGAGCCCCGGTGGCCGCGGGCCGGGAGCAGGTGGAGCTGGGCCCGCGCTCTAGGAAAGAAATGTCCCCAGGACCCGGCGGCGCCGGCGGCTTTGCGCACGTGACCGACGCGGGGCGCACGTCCAGGAGGGACAGATTCTTCGGGAGGAATGCGTGGTGTGTGGAGGGGCCGTCTCTGGTGATCACTGCCATAACAGAGAGGTTCCCCAGAAGCCGAAAGGTGTAAATGACCAGAAAAATACCCGCACCTACAGTATTTACAGTGGGACGGCTGAGAAGCCCTTTAGGACAGATCCTGCCACTGTGCTCTGATGTGTCATTTAATTGACATGGAAGAAAGTTTACAAAGAGAAGTTATTTTTTATCTTAGGTTGCATAAGGCACAAAACACCATGCAGACAACTCTTAGGAACTGCAGCTCTTTCCTTCAGAAATGCTCTCACTTCTCTACCTCTGTACACATCTTTAATTAGAATAACTTATTTAAGAACAGAGAAAAATGTCTAGCCTAAATTTTCACACCCAATGAAAATGACTTGAAATAAAAAGAATCCAAAATAGCTCTATTTGCATTACCATTAATAAAAAGGAAACATTTATTGAGTGTGTATTGTGTGTGAGACTCCTTTCCAGAAACTATACATGGACAATTGCATCTTTTCCTCACAAATATTTTATAAAATAGATAAGTTCGGGTCAATTTGGGGGGAACTAAATGGAGTCCAGGAGAAGTTAACTAATTTGCACAAGAGTGTAACTTAAGTAGCAAAGCTGGGACGCACACATAGATAGGCTTTGATCTTAAACAATATACTCAACTCTGTTATCTAGAAGAGCAAAGTAATCCATCTGAAATGAGAATATTGGAAACACTTCCATCATCGAAGACATCAGTGTAGCATTATTCAAGCGTAGACCTCTGTCTGCTGGGAAGACCAGAGCACATTATCTACTTCCAGACCCAGGACACATTATTTTCTTTCTTGCCCCAGGTCACATGAACTTGGCCCACTTTTTATTCATTTCTTAGGTTTCGTCTTAATACATCAGTTCCTTGCTTTCTTGATTGCACCTTTCTCCTGCCCCCCACCGCCCCAAAAAAGATAATACCTCAAATTTAATTAAGGCTTTTTTTTTTTTCCAAAATGCAATAGCCTGTCTTCCACTTCTCATAATGATGGAATAATAATGACTGGACCTAACCTTTCACCACAAACAGCTAAATCCGGACAAAAATACCTGAAATTATGTCAGACAATTAGGCAAAAGGCAGTGCGGGAATATGTTACCTGAGTGAAGAAAGAAATTAGTTAAATCCTATGGTCACCCTTGCTTTTTTCCCAGGGGGCAATTTCTTGACTGTAAGAAAGAGAATTGCATTGCAGAGCCCAGGGCCATCCCTGATTTGAGAGAAAATTGGCATGACTGGGACAGGAGGCAGCTGGCAGTAGAGCAGCATACTGGAAAGAAAGAGGCTATACAGAGGGAAAATGACATCAGAAATCTGCACGGGGTCTTGTTGAAGCTTTGGTGAACATCGGACCTCCCATGGATAGAGCAAAACTTCACAAAGTCAGGAGACGAATGACCTTGTAGTTACAACAGGTCACACAAGGCAGGGAGTTATTTAGGCTTCAACAAGCCAAAGTGGGAAATCCTAGACCTAGGCACTTACGTGAGGCATTGAGTGGAGACCACAAATCCTAGTGATATAAAGTAATGGAGCTGAACTCCAGCTGGACTGAAGGGTGTTTTCCATCCAACCCAGCAAGCTTGAAATTATGTCTCTAAGATATCAAATGGATTTGCAAGTAAGTGACTTACCTGTCAAAATGAAAGCACAAGACTTTTTAAAAAGAAGATAATAAAATCCAGACGTGGATATGGAATATTTTTATCTCTCTTCTCTTTTTCATATTGGCATAGATTAGAAATTCCAACTCTTTGAGATATCAGACCTAATAAGAACCTCTTGTGATTTTTTTTATTTCGGCATAATATGGGGGTACAGATTGTAAGGTTTCAATAAATGCCCATTTCTCCCCTTCCCCCCACAAGTCTGAGTCTCCATCATGACCATCCCCCAGATGGTGCACATCTCAACCATTATGTATGTATATGCCCACCCCCCTCCCCCCTCCCACCTGCCTAATACCCTATTACTGTAGTACCTATGTGACCCCTTAGGTGCTGTTCAGTTAATACCAATTTGCTGGTGAGTATATGTGGTGCTTGCTTTTCCATTCTTGGGAAATGTCACTTAATAGTATGGGTTCCAGCTCTAACCAGGAAAATATAAGATGTGCTATGTCACCATTGTTTCTTAGAGCTGAATAGTACTCTATGGTATACATATACCACATTTGATTAATCCATTCTTGGATTGATGGACACTTGGGCTGTTTCCATAGCCTTGCAATTATGAATTGTGCTGCTATAAACATTCGAGTGCAGGTGTCTTTTTTGTAGAGTGTCATTGGACCTTTTGGATAGATGCCCAGCAATGGGATTGCTGGATCAAATGGTAGAATCACTTGTATCGCTTTAAGATATC
This sequence comes from Microcebus murinus, assembly GCF_040939455.1. NCBI lineage: Eukaryota > Metazoa > Chordata > Mammalia > Primates > Cheirogaleidae > Microcebus > Microcebus murinus. The sequence continues at coordinate 3,891,910 of NC_134116.1, read as the reverse complement.
TCCATATTGCTTTCCACAGAGGTTGAACTAGTTTGCAGTCCCACCAGCAGTGTACGAGTGTTCCTCTCTCTCCCCAACCACGCCAGCATTTATTGTTTGGAGATTTTTTGATAAAGGCCATTCTCACTGGGGTTAAGTGATATCTCATTGTGGTTTTGATTTGCATTTACCTGATGATTAGAGATGTTGAGCATTTCTTCATATGTTTGTTGGCCATTTTTCTGTCTTCTTTAGAAAAGTTTCTGTTCAAGTCCTTTGCCCACTTTTTAATGGGGTTATTTGATTTTTTCTTCCTGATTTTCGTGAGTACTAAGTATATTCTAGTTATCAGTCCCTTATCAGGTGCATAAGATGGAAAAATTTTCTCCCATTCTGTACTTTGTCTGTTTACTTTCATGACTATTTCTTTGGCTGTGCAGAAGCTTTGTAGTTTGATCATGTCCCATTTATTTATTTTTGTAGCTGCTGTGATTGCCTTTGGGGACTTCTTCATAAACTCTTTGCCCAGGCCGATGTCTAGGAGAGTGTTTCCAACTTTTTCCTCTAGAGTTCTAATAGTTTCATACCTTAGGTTTAAGTCTGTTATCCAGCGTGAGTTGGTTTTTGTGAGAGGTGAAAGGTGTGGGTCCTGTTTTAGCCTTCTACAGGTGGCTATCCAGTTTTCCCAGCACCATTTATTGAAAAGGGATTCTTTTCCCCAGCGTATATTTTTGTCTGCTTTGTCAAAGATTAGATGGCTATATGAGGATGGTTTTATATCAGGATTCTCACATCTGTTCCACTGGTCCATATACCTATTTTTGTGCCAATACCATATTGATTTAATTACTACAGCTTTGTAGTATAGTTTGATATCTGGCATATTAATGCCTCCCATTTTGTTTTTGTGGCCTAGAGTTGCTTTTGATATTCAGGGTCTTCTTTGGTTCCATACGAAGCGTAAAATTATTTTTTCTATATCTGTGAAGAATGCTGATAGGATTTTAGGTATTGCATTGAATCTGTAGATCAGTTTGGGTAGTATAGACATTTTGATGATGTTGAGTTTGCCGATCCACGAGCATGGTATGGATTTCCATCTGTTTACATCCTCTGCTATTTCCTTCCTCAGTGTTTCATAGTTCTCCCTGTAGAGGTCTTTTACCTCCTTGGTTAAGTATATTCCTAGGTACTTTAATTTCTTTGTTGCTATTGTGAAGGGAATTGAGTCTTTGATTTGGTTCTCAATTAGATTGTTGTTGGCGTATATGAATGCCTCTGATTTCTGTGTATTGATTTTGTATCCTGAGACTTTACTAAATTCATTGATCAGTTCCAGGAGTTTCTTGGTTGAATCTTTGGGGTTTTATAGATACAATATCATATCATCAGCAAACAGTGAAAGTTTGATCTCTTCTGCCCCGATTTGGATACCTTTGATTCCATTTTACTGTCTGATTGCTGTAGCCAAGACTTCCAGCACTATGTTGAACAGAAGTGGAGATAGTGGGCAGCCTTCTCTGGTTCCAGTTTTAAGTGGGAATGATTTCAATTTTTCCCCATCCAGTATGATGTTGGCTATGGGTCTGTCATATATGGCTTGTATCATTTTTAGGTATGTCCCTTCTATGCCTATTTTCTTAAGTGTTCGTATCATGAAAGGGTGTTGAATTTTGTCAAAAACTTTTTCTGCATCTATTGAAAGAATCATGTGGTCTTTGTTTTTGCTTCTGTTTATGTGGTGAATTGCATTTATAGATTTACGTATGTTGAACCATCCCTGCATCCCTGGGATGAAGCCCATTTGGTCGTGGTGGATTATTTTTTTGATAAGTGTCTGGATTCGGTTAGCTAAGATTTTGTTGAAAATTTTTGCATCTATATTCATTAGGGATATTGGTCTGTAGTTTTCTTTTTTTGTTGCATCCTTTCCTGGTTTTGGTATCAGAGTAATATTCGCTTCATAAAAGGTGTCAGGGAGGTCTCCATTCTTCTCGATGTTGTGGAATAGTTTCTGCAAGATAGGTACTAGTTCTTCTTTGTAAGTGTGGTAAAATTCGGGTGTGAAGCCATCTGGACCGGGACGTTTTTTTTTAGGGAGATTTTTTAATTGCTGTTTCTATTTCAGCTGTTGAGATTGGTCTGTTCAGGGAATCTATTTCCTCCTGGTTGAGCCTAGGGAGGCTGTGTGTTTCTAGAAATTTGTCCATTTCCTCCACATTTTCCAGTTTGTGTGCATAAAGATTTTTGTAGTATTCATAAATTGTATCTTGTATCTCTTTGGGATCAGTTGTGATATGTCCTTTTTTATTCCTGATGGAGCTTATTAGAGATTTCTCTTTTCTGCTTTTCGTTAGCTTAGCCAACGGCGTGTCAATTTTGTTTATTTTTTCAAAGAATCAACTTTTTGTTTTATTAATCTCCTGAATAGCTTCCCTGTTTTCAATTTCATTTAGTTCTGATTTGATCTTGTTGATTTCACTTCTTCTGCTGGGTTTGGGGTTGGTCTGTTCTTCTTTTTCCAGCTCTTTGAGTCGTTTCATTAGATTGTCTATTTGTGATCTTCTTGACTTTTGGTTATAGGCATTTATGGAGATAAACTTTCCTCTCAGAACTCCTTTAGCTGTGTCCCAGAGGAGTTGATAACTTGTCTCTCCATTGTCGTTTTCTTCATAGAATTTTTTTATTTCCGTCTTGATTTCTTCATTTATGAAGTAATCATTTAGTAGGAGATTGTTTAATGTCCACGTTTTTGTGTAGAAATGTGAGTTTCTGTTAGTGTTGATATCTACTTTTATTCCACCGTGATCTGAGAAGATGCATGGTATGATTTCTATTTTTTTAAATTTCTTGAGATTTACTTTGTGTCCTAGGATATGGTCAATCTTAGTAATGTCCCGTGAGCTGATGAGAAGAACGTATATTCAGTGGATTTTGGGTAGAATGTTCTGTAAATGTCAGTCGGACCCAATTGTTCTAGAGTTTTGTTTAAGTCCATTATTTTTTTTATTAATTTTCTGTTTGGAGGATCTGTCTCGTGCCGTCAGTGGGGTGTTGAAATCTCCGGTGATTATGGAGTTGATATTAATCCATTTGCTTAGCTCCAGTAAGGTTTGCTTTATGAATCTGTGTGCACCTAATTTGGGTGCATATATATTTAAAATTGTTATCATTCCTTGTTGAACTGTGCCCTTCACCATTATATAATGACCCTCTTTGTCTTTTACTACTTTTGTTGGTTTAAAAACTAAATCATCTGAAATTAGAACTGCCACACCAGCCTTCTTTTGGCTTCTATTTGCTTGGAATATTCATCTCCACCCTTTTATTTTTAGTCTATATGCATCCTTGCAGGTTAGATGTGTTTCCTGAAGACAGCATATACTTGGCCTGTATTTTCTTATCCATTCAGCCAGCCTATGTCTCTTGAGTGGAGAGTTTAAGCCATTCACATTTATTGAGAGAACTGATAGGTAAGGTAGATTACTGTTCCTTCTGTTGGGTTGGATGTTGTTGCTATGATTTCTGTCTTGAGCCATTGTAATATCTGGCCTTTAATATCTTTGTGTTTTGGTTGTTTTTATATTCGTGGGTTATTATTATGTTGTTCTGTGCGTAACGCTGTTTTAAGTACTTCTTGTAGGGCTGGTCTTGTCTTGGTGAATTCTCTGAGCCTTTGCTTGTCTGAGAATGTTTTTATTTCTTCTTCATATAGGAAGCTTAGTTTTGCAGGGAATAATATTCTAGGCTGGGCATTGTTTTGTTTCAAAAGAGTGAGAATGGGGCCCCAGTCTCTCCTTGCTTGTAAAGTCTCATTAGAGAAGTCTGATGTTATTCGAATTGGCTTTCCCTTGTATGTTACTTGCTTCTTTTGTCTTACAGCTCTTAGAAGGGCCTCTTTAGTTGATACTTTGCTCAGTCTGATGACTGCATGTCGTGACGTCTTCCTGTTTGCGTTGAATCTCCCAGGGGTCCTCTGAGCTTCTGGAACTTGTATATCAAGATTTTGAGCAAGGCCTGGGAAATTTTCCTCTATTATATCTTCAAACAGCTTGTCCAACCTGTGAGTGTTGTCTTCTTCCCCTTCTGGTAAGCCTATGACCCTCACATTAGGTTTCTTCACATAATCCCACAGCTCTTGTAGACTTTGCTCTTTTCTCTTGTTTCTCTGCTCTATTTCTGTGACTGATTTATTTAATTGGAGGGTGTTATCTTCACGCTCTGAGATTCGTTCTTCTGTTTGATGTACCCTGTTCTTGAGACTTTCCACTGTAATTTGTAGTTCCTTGAATTGATTCTTCATTTCCAGGAGTTCGGTGTAAGTTTTCTTCATTGTGTCTATTTCTTTTCCCATATCCTGGAGGCTTTTTGTGGTTTCTTTGTGTTGGTTATTGAGTTGTTGTTGCAGCTGGGTGAGTGTTCTTATGATCCACATACGAAATTCCTCTTCTGTCATATTGGTTGCCTGATTTTGGTTGGTGTCCATTTCTAGGGGGCTGGTGCTCCTCTTTGGGGGTGTATTTTCCGTTTGGTTCTTCATATTTCCTGAGTTCTTTCGCTGATTTCTTCCCATGTCGATCAGTTGTTGTTTCTTTCCTTAAGTTATTGTTTGGGTATGCACACACCTTGTTTAGTTTCTGAGGCGTTAGGTGGTATCTGTGGGTGAAAATGGACCACTCCCTGTGTTGAGTCAGTGGGTGCCGTGGATAGGCTATGCAAGATGCCGTCCCTGTCAGTAGGTGGCGTTTGCTGGGAGGAACAGTCTATGCTGTTGATTTTGTGTCCTGTTATCAGCTCTTGTTCTTGGCGGAGCTGGGTTGGGTAAGCCTGCCCTCAGGCCGTTAGCAGGGGTCAAAGTTCTGTTCTCTGCTTCCAGGAAAAGCTGTCAGGGCGGGGCTTGAATGGTCCCACTCAGCCAGAAAGTCTGGGTGTGGGGGTGGGGCTGTCTGAGACCTGCAGTCTGGAGTGGGCCTCGCTTCTTTCCACCCTCCCCAACTCCACAGCTACTCCTGGGCCTTTGCCAGCAGGCCAGACCACGAGCCACCAGGCCTCCCCAGACTGTGATGCCGGTGGGGAGGTTTCCTGCACAGGAACACCACCTGGGCTGGGCGCACGGCCTCCTCCTGGGAGGAGGGTTGCCCTCTAGGATGCTGATAAGTCCCTGGAGGCACACACACCTCAGTAGGCTGTTCATGTATAACCCTTCTGTGCCCCGGGCAATGCTAGCCCTCGGTGCAGGGGATCTGGTCTGCAGGTCCGACCTGTGGGTCCCAGAGTTCAAACTGTTTCCCCACCAGGGAGAGGAGTTCCGGTCCCAATTCACCCACAGGGAGCCCAAGCTGGGTCTATGTCTCTCAGCCTCTGAGTCAGCACCGTTCTCCTGGGAACACCGTGCCAGCAGTACCTGGGAGGGCTGCCGGGTAGGGAGCTCACAGTCTGAGTTCCCCTTAGTCAGCTATAGGGTTCCAAAAGGGAAGGTCCTATTCCTTGGAGGTGCCTCTGGCTGGTGGCTGTATTGTCTCTCCGGGTAGCCGCGGGTAGGGTCGGGGGGGGCGGGGGGGGAGGAGGCAATATGACGCCTGCCGTGCGGCTCGGGTCTGTGCACATGGAGGTGCCTGGAGGAAGTTGGGAACCTGGTGCCACGTCTGCTACAGGCTCACCGCTGGCTGGAGGCGGCCGTCTCTGGGATGGTGTCCGCAGGTCTCTCCACCCGCTGGGGAGCCCACCAGCAGTCCCAAATGCAGGGGAGGGGAAACAGCAAATCCATCTACCCTTGCCACTGGTCTCCGGGCTGCTCCGGTGGCCTCAGCCTCCAGTTCTCCTCCGCAGCCTCCTCCCATGGAGTCTCCCGGGGTCTCAGGTACCCCTCCTTCTGACCCTCGTCCACTGTATGCTCGTCTTCTTGCTTATTTTTTCTAATTTCTGCTAGAATCTGTTTTTTCTGCAGAGACACTCTGTTTGGCGGTGTTTCTCGTCCGCCATCTTGCTCCACCCCCTCTTTTGTGATTTAATAAAAGTAAAACTAAACGAAACAAGAGATAATGCTTTTTTTTTTTTTCCAGAACAAATTCATAAGCATGCTAACCTTCTGACTCAGCATTCAGATATTTTCGTTATTTTCTGCAAATTGGTTAACGGAGGGAAATCAGGTTATATATCCAAGAAAGAGTTGGTTCAAAACCGTAGCTCAACACTTACATCTGCCCTCTAGAATTACTAACTTTATGTCAAAGCTATCATTAAGCAATGCTATTTTTGCACTTGTGGGGAAATAGTCAATATTGGTGAACTTGTGTATCTGTATGGATGGAACAATCGATCCCTGTCAGCCCTGGCATCTCAGTGTCTTCCTTATTAATAATGTCAGAGATGCTGCTGTTTGCTCAAACTAAGGGGTTCCAGAACTGGAAATGGTCATTCTTTTACTTATATCTAGGAATTGTACTCTTTCTGCTAGACATAATTCTGAAAACATACCACCACTTTTCCTTGCTTGAGCTCTCTCTATCATCCCTAGGTAGGTTCCCTTATGCTCACTTTTTATTTTCCCAAAATTTCAACTTATTATTTAAAACATATCTGCTCCTAACCCATAATTTTCCACCTTTAGATGTTGAGACTTGGGGCTGTCCCAGGGAGCAGCTGTCATCACGTGGCAACTCCTCAAGTCCTTTCTCCTGGGACAGCATTGAGGACTAAACCCTAAAGGCTCACTTCGAGGCCCTGCCTTGACAGCATTATGCAGGGAAACATTTTTCTTCTTCTGGAGTGTCTAGCTCACCTGCTGTTCTCACCACAGGGTGCAAAGCTGTTGTCGGAAAGTGGGGGGAGGGAAGGCAAGAAACCATCGTAATAACTGCAATCTGGGCAGAATCACTGTTTCTTTCCACTCTCTGTACTGGACGCTTTGCATACATATTTATTTTACCTTCAATCAATCCTATGGGTTAAGCACTACTGATCCTATTTTAAAAGCAAGAAAATTAATGTCAAAAGAGTTTAAGAACCTCCAGGGTCATAATAAAGTTTAAAGAAACCATATTTTCCCTTCCCAAGTCCACAAGCTGCAAGACCTCTAAACATTTCTAGAGTTGCTACAAGAGTCGGCCTCCTTCTTTGCAGCAAGGTTTTTGGGTCATCCTTTCTTTTTAGTAGAGCCCTTTATAAAAGTCACGGCTGTGTATATCCTTGAAACTAGTGTTGGGACTCAATCCTCCCTAATTCTATTATATTTCCTGCTGTATTTCCTGACACTAGGAAATAAAATGTGCAAGTGACCCATCAGCTGCTTTCCTTCCTGGAGTTCTGCAGCATTTATAGTAGCCTTAAAAATAAAGATTTACAACATGTTGATTTATTTCTAAACCTGCTCAGGTAAAGGAATAAACTGTTGGTTTTGCTGATTAGCATAGTAACTTTCCACTATCTGTGCAACATGTTCTCCCAAATTCACCTTGCAGTGGGGAAAATATCCACTGTGAACCATGTCTGCTTACCTTTATACTGTAAGTTTTCAGCATTGAAAACTATTTTATTTTATTTTTTTATCTTATGTTCTTTCGTTGTAGCTAGCACAGTTTCTGACAAGGAATTAGTGATCTACTCCTAATTGTTGAATTAATGAATATTAGTATAATTAGTTTCAAAATTAAGTTTAGATGAATATAACTTTTGATGACATGATATCAACTTATTTTATTTCTTTCATTTAATTTGTAAGATTCTGGCATCTATTCATTTTAATTTTATACCTATTAATATTACCTTACTCTTGACAGTTGGAACAATGTATAATAAGTCAAAATTATACCATACCTTAAAAGAAGAGTTTTATTTTAATTCAGGAAACATAGTGCATCAGAATTTCAGGAAATTCTATATTGTCAGCCTGAGGAATAGCATGTAATTGAAAAAGGAATGAAAAAGAGTGATTGATTAAAATTAAATTGATCTCATCTTGAGTAGCTCAAGTGACCAAGTAAAGCAGGATGTGAGGGGCAGACTTCACCGGATCTGTTCAGCTGTCCCGCAGGCACTGTAGTGCTCTCTGTGGGGGTGTTAAATCACATGGTGGAATAATACACAAAGCTCTCTTGCTGCAAACAGTCCCCAAGGAACCAACTAGAACATATTCCCAGTGTGATATTTCAAAGGATACCTGCATTCTCCACATTAAGTTGTTTTACAGGCGAACATAGTCTTCTCTGTTAGATTTTCCTAACACTTGCACATCATGGAACCCTACAGATGGAAGAGCCTCAGACTTTAATGTGCTGATGAGTGGCGTGGGGAGCATGTTCAAATGTGGATTCTGATTTCGTACACGGGTGCAAGGCCTGAGATTTGGCATTTCCAAAACCCCCAGGTGATGCTGATGGTGCCCAGGCTTAGGACCCCACTTCAAGTTATAAGGCACCTTCCTTCTTTTTTCCCTTTTCTTTTTATTTATTTTTATTTCAAAATATTAAGGGGGTACACATGTTTTTGGTTATATAGATCATTTTTGTAATGCTTGAGTCACCCAAATAGTGTTCCTTGTACCTGCTAGGTAGATTCTTGCCTCTCCCCTCCTCCCCATACCCCCTGCTTGATTTCCAATGACTTTTACTTCCCTCTGTGCACCTGTGTGCCAATCGTTTAGTTCCAATTTATTAGAGAGTACACATGGTGTTTGTTTCTCCATTCTTGAGATACTTGGCTTAGGATAATGGTCTCCAGTTCCATCAAAATTGTTGCAAGAAGCATTGATTCATCCTTTTTGTGCCTGAATAGTACTCCATGGTATACATATACCACATTTTGTTAATTCACTCATGTATTGATGGGCACTTGGGTTGATTCCATGTCTTTGCAATTGTAAATTGTACTGCAGTAAACATTTGAGTGCAAGTGTCTTTTTGATAAAATGACTTCTTTTTTTTGGGTAGATACCCAGTAGTGGGATTGCTGGATCAAATGGTAGGTCTACTTTTAGTTCTTTGAGGAATCTCCATACTGTTTTCCAAAGAGGTGATACTAATTAGAAGTCTCACCAGCAGGGTATAAGCATTCCTTTCTTTCTGTATCCAGACCAGCAACTATTGTTTTTGGACTTTTTATTAAAAGCCATTATTACAGGGGTCAGGTGATATCTCATTGCAGTTTTAAGTTGCATTTCCCTAATAATTAGTGACATTCAGCATTTTCAAATATGTTTATTTGTTATTGGTCTATCTTCTTTTGAAAAGCTTTGTTCACATCTTTTGCTTAGTTTTTAATGGGGTGGTTTATTTTTTTCTTGCTCATTTGTAGAATCTGAATATTAGCCCTTTATTGGATGTATAGTTCATGAATATTTTCTCCCATTCTGTAGGTTTTCTATTTGCTCTATTAAAAAGCTGTGGAGAAGCTTTTTAATTTAATCAAGTCCCATTTATTTATTTATTTTTGCTGTTGCTGCAATTGCCTTTGGGTCTTCTTCATAAATTCTTTGCCTAGGCTGATATCTAGAAGAATTTTTCCAATATTTTCTTCTAGAATTCTTATAGTTTCATGCCTTACATTTAAGTCTTTTATCCATCTTGAATTAATTTTTGTGAACGGTGAGAGATATGGATGCTGTTTCATTCCTCTGCATGTGTCTACACAATTTTCCTCATCTTCTTTCTTTTAGAGATATATGCCAGTGCCCTGATTAAAAAGGTGTGCTTTCCGTGTATACACACTTTCAAAACTTAAAGTAAACCTCTTTTAGCAGAAAAAAATTATGCATTATACTCCAAGAAACAGACTATATTCTAGCATTGAGCTTTGTAACAGACTAAGCCACCTCAGATTACAAGGGGCAGGGCAGGCAGTGCCTACAGCATGTTGTTCAGTGTGGCTTTCAACCCACCATCATAGAATGAGGAGGAGAGAGGAGATGAGAAAAATTGCCACTGATTCTATGCATGAGTGGGCTCCTGCCATGATGATGTATAAAAAGATGTCAATTGGAACACTTAAATTAAATCGAGAGGATAGGTTGGTTTGGTTTGCACTGTTTTTAAAGTTCTTTAGTGGAAAGGAATGTGGAAACATTGCCATGGAGACAGCTACACAAAGCAAGAACATAGCACATCGCTTGTTGCAGGAATCTTCTCAGTTCTGCCACAGTTCTCATAGGATTACAATTGCTCAGTAATGCCACACACTGGTGGCATTCCACAGATCGTCAATAGTCACACTATTTTGCCTTTCTAATTATTTTAGTGTATCTACAGACACTCCTGAATATTTTGGAGACTGCTTCATGACTTTCTGATCATCAAGTATAAGTTATCAGTTAAAAAGTAAATCCAAGCACAATCCTGACGTTGGTTGGGTGAATCCAGGGTAAATTTCTCTTACCCCCAGGTTTATTTTATATAGGGTGAAGCTTCAGGTTTGCCTAAGCTTTAATCTGCAATCTGTCCTCTAAAAGTTTAGCAGGTTTATTCTTCTCTATCGCTGTCTCAAAGTAAACTATCTGAACTGTTAGTGAAGAGAAAGTGTTGCATTGGTTAGACCTGTCTTTACATCCCTCAATTTTTTTAACAAGAGTTTGCAAGAAGATCAACTAATTGAATGTCAATTGTACTAAAATATTTTTGACAGACACTGGGCACCACACATTGGATTTATGTAGATAGGTAAGATTTACCTCTCTATATATCATTTTATATTTTTATTTTTCAGCATTATTACCCAAGCTCAAATTAGCAAAAATCCCATTTCTCTCCATAAGCAATCAATATTTTTGGAAGACCAGATGTTTACAGTTTGGAGAACTGCTATATACTATCTACTTTGTTTTGAGATCAGACACCTTTGCATTAATTAAACACATGGCTGCAACCTTTATTCTCAGCAACCACTTTGAAGAAAAAATGGTTTTGTTACTATCTACCAAAGCTGAGAATATGTATACAACATGACCAACTAATGCCAATTTTGTTATATACCCCACAGAAATAGACACATGTCCACAAAAATACATGTATAATAATATTTATAACAATGTATTTTTATAGCATCAAAGTAGAAGCCCCCAACTAATCTTCAAGGAAAGAATCAATCAATCAATCAATCAAGAGATTTTGTTTATAATGGGATATTTCTTATCAGCAAAAAGGAAATTCTACACTGAAAATCTGTAAGAAACTGCAAATTACAAATATATACCACAACATGTATAAATCTCACACATGAACATGAGTCATGCCAAATGCAAACTTAAAACAAGGGCATATTTACAAATATGGAGTTATCCAATCAGGATAGTGGTTAATTTGGGGGACATAGTGATTAGAAAGAGGAATGAGGGAGACCTGAGTCACTGTTCATGTTCTTTATCTTGATCAGAGTTTTGGTTACATAAACTTTTCACATAGCAAAACTTCATAGAGCTTTAGACTACTTTTCTTTTTGTATTTATATTTGCATAAGCAACTTTACTTAAAATTCAAGAGACAAATTATGTAGCAGATTAAACACTTCTGATAAAGAGTCAATAAACTGGAATATGTATACACAAGCATACATATATATTTGTATGTACATATATATATATATATCTTCAAAACATTACACATATCTCTTAAATACCTCCCATTCTGAAATCTGATAGACTTGTCACATTTTTCTCATGAACACTGCTCTGCACAGAAATTCCAGTATTATGTTAAATAAAAATGGTGAAAATAGATGTCCTTATCTTGTTCTAGATCTTAAAGGAAAGGCTTTGAATTTTCCCCAACTCAGTATGATGTTAGCTGTGGGTTTGTCATATATGGCCTTTCTTATTTTGAGGTATGCACCCAGGTTGTTGATGTTTTTTTATAACACACAAATGTTGAATTTTATTGAATGCTTTTTTCAGCATCTATTGAAATGATTCTATTGTTTTTGTTCTTGGTTCTGTTAATATGATATACCATGTTTATTGATTTGCATATGTTGAATCAGCCTTTCATCCCTGGGGTGAGCCCCTCTTGATCATGGAGACTGACCTTTTAATGTGCTGTTGAATCAAATTTGCCAGGATTTTGCTCATTCATCAGTGATATTGCCTCTAGCTTTCATTTTTTGTTGTGTCCTTGTCTGGTTTTGGTGTCAGGGTAATGGTGGCCTCATAGATCAGTTTTAAAGTATTCTCTGATGTTGGGAAATAGGCTAAGAGACGTGAAAAGATTTTAGGAGTTCTGCAGGGCTTTCCTTGAAGGAATCTGTGGACATGTTAGTTCACAAAATAGAAGCTTCTTCCAACAAGGGGCATTGTCAGAGGACGTTTGCAAAGCAGCGTTTCTTCTCTTGCTACCAGTCATCGCCTTGAGCTTTTTGGCAAGGCAGAAGCTCGGTTTGGGTCCTTGGTGGAGAAGCTGATTAAAATGCCTGCCCAGCAGATGATGTGCAGCTGGAGCTATCCTAGACTTCAAGGCTATTCCTGCTTCACCCCTGACTACATGTCTCTGTGTTTAGAAGAGGTAGATTAGAGTAGTACACAGACTCAGTGTTCTCATTTTATACATTATCTTTAATTTGTATGCTCAGCTAGGTCTGTCTAACTTAGAGCTTAACATGCTTATCTCAGAAAAATTGTGTAACTTTCTATTCTTGCAGACAGAATTAGGTAAGGTTCCCCTGGAAACCTCAAAAAAATGAACTGTACATGTAATTTTCTAACAAAAGACAACTATTTGCTGTACCAAAAAATACTGATGGGGGACTTCACTCGGGGAGCTGAGAACCCCTGACTTCCCCATCTATTGAACTGCTTTTTGACTCCATCTCAATCATTTCTCCGTGTATAACATATTATCTCTGTTTCTTATTCCCACATCCTTGCGACAATCCTGCCTTAGGTCTTGTTTGTGCTGGGAGGGTGACCAATGCCCGACATTCTCCTCTTCATTTTTTTGAAGAATTTCAGTAGAATTGGTATTAAATTTTCCTTATATGTTTGGTATTAGCCAGAATTGAAGTCTTAGGCTTTTGTGGAGTGGGAGACTTTTATTATGGCTTAAATCTTATTATTCCTTTTTGGTTTGTTGTAATATTCTATTTCTTCATGATTCGATCTTGTAGGTTATATATGTCCCAAAATGTATCCATTTCATCTAGGTTTTCAAATTTATTATCATACAGTTGTTCATAATGGTCTTTAATGATTCTTTGCATTTCTGTGGTCTCAGTTGTTATGCTTTTTTTTATTTCTGATTTTATTTATTGGGGTCCTCTGTCAAAATTTTTTTCTTAGTCTAGCTAAAGGTTTGTTGATTTTATCTGTCTTTTACAAAACCAACTTTTCATTTCATCGGTCATCTGTATTGTTTTTTAGACTCTGATGCATTTATCTCTACTCTGATATTTATTATTTCTTTCCTTCTACTAATTTAGGGTTTAGTATGTTCTTGTTTTTCAAGTTCCTTGAGGTACATTGTTAATTTGTTTATGTAAAGACTTTTTTTTAGTATAGGTGTTTATCGCTATAAACTTTCCTCTTAGTGCTGCTGTTTATTTATCCCACAGATTTTGATTTGTTCTATTTCCATTTTCATTTGTTTCAAGAAATGTTCTAATTTCTTCATTGAATCATTGATTGATAATAAGCATATTGTTTAATTTTCATTTGCTTATGTAGTTTCTTTGTTTTTTTCTTTGAGACAGAGTCTCGGTCTGTCACCCCAGGTAAAGTGCAGTGGTGTCAGCTTAGTTTAGGCAAACACAAACTCCTGGGTTCAAGGGGTCCTCTTGCTTCAGCCTCATGAGTAGCTTGGGCTATTCAGGCCACCATACCTGGCTAAGTTTTAAATTTTTAGTAGAGGTGGAGTCTCACTGTTGCTCAGGCTGGTTTCAAACTCCTGAGTTCAAGCAATCCTTCTGCCTTGGCCTCCCAGCGTACTAGGATTACAGGCATGAGCCACCACACCTGGCCTATTTGTGGGTTCCGTTATTGAATTCTAGTTTTCTTTCATTGTGGTCAGAAAAGACTCTTGATATGATTTCTACTTTTTTGAATTTGTTAAGACTTCTTTGTGGCCTATGCTAGAGTCTATTCTGGAGAGTGTTCCACATGCTAATTTAAAAAAAAAATGTATATTTTGTGGTAGTTGGGTGAAATGTCCTTTAAACATCAATTAGGCCTATTAGATGCAGTTTAACTCCGAAGTTTCATTGTTTATCTTCTGTCAGAATGATCTATCAGTTACTGAGAGTGGGGTGTTAACACCCCCTAGTATTGTTATATTGCAATCTGTCTCTACCTTTAGATTTTAAATGTTTGCTTTGTATACTTTGGAACTCCTATCTTGGGTGTATAGATATTTATAATTGTTATATGCTCTTATTGACTTGAACCCTTACTGAATTAAACTCTTTATGAGTAATCTTCTTTGTCTATTTTTAAAGGCTTTGATTTGTAGTTTATCTGATATTACTTAGTTTATCTTAGTTTATCTTATATTACTATAGCTACTCCTGCTCTTTTTTGGTTTCCCCTTGCATAGAATATCTTTCTCCACCTCTCCAACTCACTTTCTCTCTATGTGTGTCTGCATAGGAGAAGAGGCTTTCTTGTAGGCAGCATATAGTTTGGTTGTATTTCTTCATTTATTCAGCCACTTTATGCTTTTCATTAGATAACTGAGTCCATTTATATTCAGTGTTATTATTTATAAGTAAGGACTGCTATTTTGTTGCTTGTTTTCTGATAGTTTTATAATTCCTCTCTTCCTTTTCTTTCTTTCTGTCTTCCTTTCTAGTTAAGTATTTTCTCTAGTAGTATGTTTTAATTTATTGGTTTTTATTTTTAGTGAATGCATTATAGATTTTTACATTGTGGTAACCATATTGTTTACAAAAATGTATTGATATAACAACAGATTTTAAAGAAATGATAACTCATCTTAGATCACAAATAAAAGAATAAAAGCATAGAAAAAATGAAAAATATCCTCTAGAGTTTAAGCCTATTGATCCCATATTTTGACTTTATGTTGTCTCAACGTATGTAGTTTTATACTGCCTATCCCTTAATAGGTTTCTGTAGGTATTATTGTTTTTGACATATTTATCTTTTGGGCTTCATATTAGATTTATATGTGGACTGCACACTACAATTACAGTATTAGAGTATTTTGAGTTTGTGTACTTAATTTTACCTATGGATTTTATACCTCCAAATGTTTTCTTTTTGCACATTAGTGGATTTTTTCTTTCAGGTTGAAGAGCTTCCTTTGGCATTTCTTGTAAGATAGATCTGATGGTGGTGAGTTCTCTCAGATTTTTTTTTTTTTTCAGTCTAGGAAAGACTTTATTTTATTTTATTTATTTATTTAATTTTTTATTTTGGGACATTATAGGGGTACAAATATTTTCATTACAAGTAATGCCTTTGCCTTGCCCAAATCAGGGCTAGAGCCTTGCCCTTCTCCATTTGGTTAGCTCCACATCCATTTGTTGCGAGTTTACCCACCCCTACCCTCCCGCCATGACTGACACCAAATGAATGCTACTCCCACATGAGCATGTTAATGTTCATTTAGTACCAATTTGATGGCAAGTACATGTGGTGCTTATTTTTCCATTCTTTTGATATCTCACTTTGAAGGATGGGCTCAAGCTCTATCCAGGATAATATAAGAGGTGCTAGATTATAATTGTTTTCATAATAGAATAGTATTCCATAGTACACATATAACACATTTTGTTAATCCACTCATGTATTAATGGGCACTTGGGTTGTTTCCACATCTTTGTAATTGAGAATTGTGCTGCCATAAACATTCAAGTGCAGATGTCTTTACTATAGAACATATTTTTTGCCTTTGGGCAGATGCCTACCAGTGGGATTGCTGGATCAAATGGTATTTCTATTTTTAGCTCTTTGAGGTATCTGTAAATTATTTTCCACAGAGGTTGTACTAATTTTCAGTCCCACCAGCAGTGTAAGAGTGCTCCAGTCTCTCCACATCCACGCCAGCATTTGTTGTTTGGGGATTTTTTGATAAAAGCCATTCTCACTGGAGTTAGGTGATATCTCATTGAGGTTTTTATTTGCATTTCCCTAATTATTAGAGATGTTGAGCACTTTTTAATATGTTTACTCGCCATTATTCTGTCTTCTTCTTAAAATTTTCTGTTCATGTCCTTCGCCCATTTATTGATGGGGTTGTTTGAATTTTTCTTTTTGATTTTCTTAAGTTTGCTATAGATTGTTGTTGTCAGCCCTTTATCGGATATGTAGACAGCAAATATTTTCTCCCATTCTGAACGTTGTCTAGTCACTGCTCATGACAGTTTCCTTGGCTGTGCAGAAGCTTTCTAATTTGATCAGGTCCTATTCATTTATTTTTGTTGCTGCTGTGATTGCTTTGGGGGTCTTCTCCATAAATTCTTTGCCTAGGCTGCTGGGTATAAGAGTTTTTTCCAACATTTTCTTCTAGAATTCTTATGGTTTCATGCTTTAGGTTTGAGTTTGTCATCCACCATGAGTTGGTTTTTGTGAGAGGTGGGGATCCAGTTTCAATCTTCTACATGTAGTTATCAGTTTTCCAAGAACCATTTATTGAATAGAGATTCTTTTCCGTCTAGGAGAGACTTTATCTCCTGTTCATATTTGAAAGGTAGTTTTGCTGGATTCAGTATTATTGAATGGTAAGTTTTTATTTTTCTCACAACTTTGAAAATGTCATCCCATTTATTCCTAGCATATATTGTTTCAACTGAGAGGTCTGCTGCTAGCAGATTTGGAGGTCTCTTCTATTCTCTTGCTGCTTATAGGATCCTCTATTTGTCTTTCACCTTTGAGAGTTTTATTATATGCCTTATTAGTCTTATTTGGGTAGGATCTCTTTGGTGTTCTCTAACTTCCTGTACCAGAATATTTATCTATATCTAAAGGCTTGGAAATTTTATTATCTCATGCTCAGCTCTCTCTTGAATACCAATAATTCTTAGATTTGGTCTTTGAGGTAATTTTTTTATCTTGTGGGTGATCTTCATTTCTTATCATTTATCAATTATCATTATCAGTCCTTCTTTCCTCTCTATGCATTTTCAGATAGTCTGTTTTCATGCTTACCAATTCTTTTTTCTGCTTGATTGATTCTACTGTTGAGAACCACCAATACATTTTTCAGTTCAACAAGTATACTTCTCAAATATCAGTCTACAAGATTTCTGTTTGATTTTTTAAAAAATATTTCAACCTGTGAAAGTTCTCTGACAAATATCTGAATTGCTTTTCTGTGTTATCTGGGAGATCTCTGAGTTTCCTTAAAATGGTATTTTGAATTTTTGTCAGAGAGTTCACATATCACTGTCTCATTCAAGTCAGTCACTGGTTAATGCTTTGTCCATTTGAGGAGGTAATGGTTCCCTATCTGTTAATGTTTCTTCTGGATATTTGTCTATGTCTTTGCATTGAAAGATTATTTATTTCATATTTTCTCTTTGGCTTGTTTTATTATTTTATTGTATATGTTTGCTTAGAATCTTTGAAACTTATCTCTTGTCTTTCTTTCTGTTTTCCCCCTAGGTCACTTGCCTACTTTTTGGCATTAGACAGTGCCTTACGCCCTGGTTTGCCTCAGTTTTAGTAAACAATCAGGATGCCACCCAACCCCAATGGGAGTGGTCCCAAAAAGGATATCTCAGTGGTATGGGAAGGCTGGCTAGGAATTTGTGCCCAGAGGACCTGTGGAATAAATGTCCTATAATGTGGCACTGCTAAATAGCCATTCTGATTTAGTGTCTCCTTGGATCGAGTTACATAGGAAGATTTCCAGGGCTGGAGACCTGCCTTCTGCTTTGTCTCTGGTTGTGCTCAGGGATATCTATTTTAGGCATTCCCTATGCTTCCTGTTGGCACACATTTCAGGAAACTAGTACAACATGACAGGGTCTGGCACTAAACCATTCTAAGTCCTCTTTTCCTATTCTTTTAAATGGCTAGTTCAAGGAAATGCACTTAGATATCTGTGAGGTTCCTAATCTGGCAATCATTCATTCAGTCATTCTATATGTGCTTATTCATACGTGCCAAGCACTGCTTGAGTGCTAGGGATAAATTTATATTCCAGTGGTATTGGTGCACAATTGCATCAAGAGCCACTTAGGGTTTTTCCCTGCATTCCATATAGAAGGGTTCTACTATATTTTTGGGGGAAAAGCATTCCAGATGACAGCTGAGATCTGAGAGCTTGGGCAGTACCCCATGCCTGATGTACACTAAATAATGTGTCCACAGTACATTATCCTTCCATGGAGACCCTGTTCTACTGAGGCTACTGGTGAGGCTGAGTATACTGAAACCAAACCATGGCACAAAGAAGATAAGGCCAGGGGCATTTGTTTTGCTTTTGTTTATAAAAAGTTTAAAATTAAAACTAAATTTGGTCCTGGTCCTAAGCTGTTGATTGTAGGCCAACTCCCTCTGTTGCTTTTGATATGGCATTAACAGCACCAAGCTTGTAGTTTGATCTCCCCTTCAGTAAACTTTTGGGCAAAGTAAACTCAATTTCATATTTAAAGACTATATCTATGATTGGCTACCTTCTTGCAATTTCTTTCTTACAACATAGAGAGAGGTGAAAGTCTGCAATGGGGTGTTTTTAACTCTTGCTGGAAAACTAAATCAATAACTTTATCTATGTTCCTTATAGAAGGCAACACACAAGTTGTTACTTATGTATCATGTTCATTTCACTAATATGGAAGCTGGAGCCTCATTGTTTGCGAGTTAGCCAATTATGTGGGCATCTTTCCCACTTGCTCCTGAGCTCCTCCAGTGTCCAGACAGACCCTCACCTTTTTGAATACATCAATGCAAAGTGAGGTTCCAGCCTTAGTGGAGGTCATTATTAAATTGCTGCTAGTGTCATATGGCCAAACATTAATGAGGGACAAGAGGAGGTCAATCAACTGTAAATGAGATTCTAAGGTAATTTTAAGACGCTCTTTGTCATCATTTTCACTCTATTGCAACACATTTTTACTTTTGGAGTAATTAACAAGAAGGAAGAAGGATTGACTAAAAAATCTTCCTCTGTTGTGTCATATCTTTCAGTAGCAATGTACTTGGATACTTGTGATTCAGGTATATCATAACAAAAGAAACCTCTCTTAGGGTAAAGCTATTGAGTTTTCATAATATCATACTAATTTTAGCTGCTGTACCCACTTTAAAAGTCACATATAGAAAAGGCAAAACCTGTTATTTCAAAATGGGGTGGTGACAATAGCTCCTTTAAATTCTCAGTGGAAAACATATTTATGATATGCCTTGAAGAAAAATATCATTAATGCCACACTTGGAATATAATAACTTGGTAACATCTCTGTGAACTCTCCACAGCTAGAATAACAAGTTATGAAATACAACCACCATCACAGCTGAGAGGGATTTGAGGGGTGATTCTGAAATGAAATCACCAACCCACAGTGCTCAACTGAAAGTGTCTTCTCTTCCAAAACCAGAGCCTAGACCTCAGCAGAACTCCTAACTTGATTTGAGATGAGATTTCACAGGATTTAATATGAACTTTTCTTCAAAGGTCAGATGCATCAAAGTTATAGTGTCTCAAGTAATTTTAGTCAAATTAAAATTTGAAGAGTTAAACTTATATTAATACAAAACCAGCATGAGTGAAAAATTAAAGAAAAATGTAAGTGCCATTTCAAAACAGGCTTAAGAAACAAAACAAAACAAAACAAAAGCTCACCAACCTTTTGCAAAAACCACTTGGAAGAAATGAGGGAAAAACACAGTTATATAATAAAACTTCAACTACTTGCAAAGTATTTAACCAGAATCTTCAATCATGTGAATCATTTATTTTATTTTATTTTTAGACAAATTGTATTTCTGTAATTTGAAACACAATTTAACTCTTCTGGAACCATACTTATTTGCAATAGTTTCAAAAATTTAGCACAAAATTTTAAGAAGTGTAGTACTATAAAGAATAACATAGTAAGAAAATTTCTTTAAGACAGGCTATACCTTCTTAAATTTAGATGGAAGAAAAACTAATTATGTAAAAAGAAGAAATATTCATCATGCATATATGATTGGCTAAGTATACCATGTATATTTTTATTGTAGTCCAGGATTGAAGAATAAACGCAAACCCTCTGTAAAACAGATTAGATGATCCTAGCTGGAACTCTCTCATTTCCTTTAGTGATATTTAATTGCAAACATATTTAGCAAGTTTTGTTGAAAAGCAGACATGGCCCATGTACCAAGAAACACCTAAAGTCAAGAAGTAAGATTCTATAAGTTGCTGGCCACTCAGCTGTAGTAGAGGTATGCAAGGCTCTTTTTCATCATATTTTCCTTAATTTTATTTTTGTGCTTCAGGGCCTGAGATGCAGGCTGGGGCCATGTCTCAGGGTTCTGTAGAAGCTATTGCTAGGGTCAAAAGCTCTTCTTAAAGCTGATTTTGATTCTAGGTTTTTCAAAAGTGTAGAGCATTTCCACAAATGTGGAGAAGAAAACATTTGAGAATTCTATAACTTTGTAACTCTAGATATGCCCGAAATAGCCATGGTTGAAGGGTAAGAACCATAAAGAATGATAAATGTGGTAAAGGTAAAAGCAAACTTAGATGTTGAAGTCATTTCTACTCAGCTTTTAAAGTAAAATAAAAAATCAGGGAACAATGGAAGCATATCTGTGGCATGATATTATGTAAATGAATGGAATTTTCATGGTCTCAGCAATTTTTTTATTTCAGTTGTAAGGTAAATGCTGGTTTATTATGGTAAACGTTTATAACTATTTTCAAAAGTTGGATAAAAGTTTATTTTTGAAAACTTTGCCTTCATTAGGTAGGTAGTAAGATAGTGAGGAAATCATAGTAAACAGGATATTTGTTTTTGTAAACATCTGTGTGAGTGTGTGTTGATTATTTTAAATTTTTTTATATTTGTTTATTTATTTTGGTTTTTGTTTGTTTTTTTATTTTTTTTATTTCAGCATATTATGGGGGTACGAATGTTTAGGCTACATATATTGTCTTTGCCTCACCTAAGTAAAGAGTTTCAAGCATGTCCATCCCCCAGATTTTAATTAAATTTTATATTTTACAGGGGGTGTCAGAAGTAAAGATGAGATTAGTGTGGCATGAAAACAATTTAAAAAAGCATATTTGATATGGCATATCATTGGTGGTGGCTTTTAAAGTCCAATGTTGACTTTGTGAATTTGACACTTTTCCAATTCTAAATGTAATCTGAGTCTTTGCAGACAGAAACAATGTTAATAATATTTTAAAAATCACAGAAAGAGAGAATATGAAGGAGTTTACCAGAAGCTTAGTGGGGAGAGGGAGAGATAGGGAAAGGGAGAAGTTGATAAAGGGTACAAAGTTTCAGTTAGAATGGAGGAATAGTTGTAATGGAAGTTTCAGCCAAGAACATTGGGCAAGAAAAACAAATAAAAGGCATCAAAAGTAGAAAAGAAGAAGTAAAACTATCTGTATTCAAAGATAACAAGATATTATGTAAAGAAAATGCTAAATAATAGACAAAAAAGTATTAAAACTAACAAATCAATTCAGCAAAGTTGTAGGATACAAGGTGAATGAACAAAAATCAATGATTTTCTATAAATTAGTAATGAACAATCCAACTGTGAAATATACATTTTGGGAAAATAACCAAGATTTTACAGGATTATAGATGAAATAATTCTTGAGGCTGTTTCCTTAACTTTACTCCAAGATCTTAGAACCTCAAAATTTCTGCTTTCTATTAAAAAGGCTGTGTTTAGTAAATTAAAATGCTGAAATTATCTTTATCTAATTTCAGATTAGAAAGCTGTTATATAAATTATCCAAATTTACATTCTCATTCATCCTTAAATTTGTGAGGCTTAAGTTCTATTAACTAGATTGGAACAAAGTGCCAGCGGATACATGAGAAACTATGGTTACTTTTTGATATAATGTTTATAGATGTGTCCCAGACTCTGAGTAAATGTCATCGTCTGCTTTGAAGTCATAAAAGTAAGAATTCCTTATCATGATATCTTGAGCATCACTCGCATCACTCAGTCACTGGGTGGTTACGTATGTCAAACAGATGTCAGAGACGTAGTAAGAGAATTGATTGGGACTGTGATGTCCACAGGAATAACCGTGAGAACAGTAGTGTTGACGGGTTTCTGCTCATAAAAGATAACTGACTTTTGCAAGATTTCCCTGGGATGGGAATTAAAATGGTTTAAAAAATTGGACAAAACTTTGAGTATCCATATCAAAAGAAATAGGATTCATTCAGAGTCTCATATCTCAGTTTAATTTTCAAATAAACCTAATATTATTACAGGTTCTTCTCTCTTATCAAAGCTGAGATAGAGGTAGGGATATTTAAAGATTATTAACTATCCTGCAATAACTCAGATGCAGAAATTCAAATAATTTGTGTTCTCACTTATAATTTACAAATGGACATAGAGAGTGAAATAGTAGACATTGGAGACCTAAAGAAGTGGGAGGGTGAGAGGGGTGTGTGGGATAAGAAATTACCTAATAGGTACTCTGTACACTAATAGGGTAATGGTTACCCAAGAAGTCCAGACTTCACTACACAATATATCCATGTAACAAAACTATACTTGCACCCCCTAAATCTATGTAAATAATAAAAATGTACTAATGCAGAAAGAAAAAGATTATCCAAAACTACCTAAAAGGGCAACCAAATCATAATAAAAATATAGTTCTCACTTTTCTAGTGATTTTTATGTATTAGAATAACTTTTAAGTTCTCATTTAATCTTCCCATCAAGTATATGATACTAAAATTATTATTATTCTCAATGTATATATGAATAGAAAAGTATGAAGAGTAGACAAGATAAAATTTCTAAGAATATAATTCTAAAAAATACGATATGTTAGATAAAAGGGAAACTGGAGAAAAACAATGATAGAATACCCTAAAAGTGAGAGAAAATAGTAGAAATGAGCGTTGTCATTGGTAGTCAGGGAAATATGTTCAAGATGGCGGGATGTTAAATTTAATCAGTGGTAAAATATTGTCAAATAATGAAGTATTTATTGTTTTGCATGTTAAAGTTTGGGTTAATTTGTTTTGTGGCAATAGATAATACACAATAAAATTAGAAGTTTATTAATAACAATGATAGTGCAAACTATGAGTGCTAAGTATGCAGTGAAGAAAATCATGGAAGAGTCATAAAGAAAGTGATTCAAATAGGGTTTTTGAAGATGAACAGGATGTAAATATAGAGGGGACAATGAAGCATATAAATGAAGAAAATTATTTGAATAATGTAATGTCAGTTTGAATAAATATTGTTTGAATAAATATTTTAATAAATTTGAATAAAGTTTGAATAAATATTATTATTTTGCTTTTATATTGATCATCCTAATCATAGACATAGTTGACTGTTTTTGCAGTTTATTTAGTTTATTCCCAAAGACATTTTCCTATAAAGATCTATAGTTTTTGAAATGCACCTTATGTGTCACCAAGCAAACTTAGGTGGGCAATTCGAATGTGGGCAGAAAGGACTAAAAGAGTCATTTAGTCTGCATACCAAGTGAGGGCCCTCTGCAGTAAACTGAATGTTCGCTGCCCACCCCACCCCCATTCAAATGCTAAAACCCTAATTCCAATGTGATGGTATTTGGAGGTGGAGGCCTTTGGAAGGTAATTAGGTCATAGGGGTGGAACTCTTAAGAATGAGGTTAGTGCCCTTATAATATTAATAAGAGGTTATCTTTCAGCCATGTGAGGATCCAATAGGCCACCTGGCATTGTTACAGCAGTCTGAACTAAGACACCCTCAAAATACAGCCATTCCACCAATACTACTAAAGTTTTTCTGTTCTATCTCATGCTTATTCCTATGTATCAATTGACCTACAATTCTGCTGAGAATCCTGTGATATGTATGTGTTTTGGTCACGTATGAACAGACAGCACGATTCTCCATATATTAACCAACGGGCCTTGGTATTTTATATTTCATAAGCCCTGCACATGCCAATGAGTTGTCCAATGTCTCAATCTAATTTCTTCTTATTCATTCATTTTACCTTCAGAAAGGTTACATAATTCTCACTCATGAATATCAAATACCAACTATATTTTATAATTTAAGTTTCCTAAAGTTTGATCAATACTATATCTATCAAATAATGTATAGCATGGGTGGTGATAAATGTACTAATTAATTTGATTGTGATATTCATTTAACCACTTCGGCTCGGGGCTCACCAGCTGCAAAACCTCGCCCACAGCCGCACTCACAGTCCGCACGATAGCTTGTGTTGTGCATTGACGACAGATCCGTTTTGCTCTTGTGTGATGAGGAAAGTTTTAAAGCACCAAAAGCTTGTTTTACTTTGCAGGCAGCTTTACTTGTCATATAAATCAGAATAGGTAACATATACATACATGTTTTCATTACATTATTTTTAAATTTTCACAATTTTATTTTGATAAATGAAAAATTAGAAAAGTCGTATCACGGCTGTCGACTAAAGTCGACGCTCAGCTGTGCGCCTTCATAGCAGGGCTGTCGGCTACAGTCACTGTGTGTGTTCATCTGTGGTTGTCGACTACAGTCGACGCTGGTACCAAAGTGGTTAACAATGCATTTGTATATCAAATCACCACATTGTATACCTTAAATATATACAAACTGTGTCAATTAAATATTTTTAAAAATGCAAAATCAAAAAAGAGCCATATTAAATATAACTTTAATTATAAGTTTTAAGAAAAGAAAAATGTCAGTGTCTGCCATCTTTTGAAATGTAGTAAAGGTATATAATTTATATTTAGAAATTCATAGGAAGAAAGTCAAGTTTATGAAAAAGTCTTTTAAATATTAGCTTTCTTGCATACATTTGAGATGAATATATTATAGAAAAGGGAATGGAATGTAAAAGTCATATGCACATAGTAACTCAGATTAGAAAGTTAGCTTTATCTCACCTGAGCAGTGCCTAAGTGTTTTGTATCCTCCTTTCTCTTAGTCCCCTACACAGAACATCTGTGTAAAGCTAGCACGAGTCCCCAGGGCTTGGGACCTCAGATTTGTTATATCTTGAAATACAGAGATGTGTAAGCCCTGTGAAACACACAGGGACTTATTCTCATTCCAGCGTCATCTTACTTCAGTCCCTTACCTGCTCTTCGGAGAAAACAGCAAAACTGTTCAAGTGTCGGTCAGCTCAGGAATCCCTAACTCAGAGCCCAGGGAGATTCCTCTTTTTAATGCAGGTTCTGTAGAAACTGGTGAAATCATGACACCAAGACAATTCAGAATAATATGGGTGAATTTGACTGGTTAAAAAATAGATCTGAAGTCTTGTTTTGATTCCTTCTCTTGAAGACTAAAGTTTTCATCATCTTTGGATAATGTCTTTCATTAGCGTTCAGGAAAGACTGCAATCTCTTCACGGTAGTTATCTTTCCATTTGGATAAGTTCTTCCGAGTTTTCTTCCTTTCTTAAGGGTGAGACCACTTATTATTAATATTTTTATTGTTTGTGAGAAAGGGACCCTTACATATGTGGTTGGATAAAAAAATATTATATTGCTATTTCTAGAAATTTGCCTGCCTTATTTGTGACTAAGTGCTTGTGTTAAAGAATCATGTAACAGAAGAGGAAATAATGATGAAATAGTTATTTTGCTGTAGTCCTCTGTTAAGCTGATTAGTTTGAGTTTCTGGTAATCAGGAAAACCAGTGGATTAATGGTATGAATCAGAATCGAACTCTCTTTATTTGAATCCTGGCCCCATCATTAACTGGGTATATATGCTTGGCAAGTGGTTGTACTCTATGAATAAACCATTTTCACTGCAGAATGATGATAAAAGTAGAAGCCATCTCATATAGTTACTGCATAAAGTGAATGAATTAATCCAAATAAAGCAATTTTAGACTCTAAAATATAAAAACAACAGTACTAATTATATAACAGTAGAGCTAAGAGTTATTGTGTGTCTGGTACTGTTACAATTCAAGAGACAGACTGTGTTTGTTTAAGGACTGTGGGATTTTAAGTTATTCGCCACCCGTCTGATTACAGTTCACCACAAATGCCTGCAAGTGTTGTCTTGGCTTTCCCATCTCAAGACAGTTGTCCTCAAACATTTTAATATGTATTATATTTAAATAAAACATCATTCTATAAAAGCATATTACAACACATTTTTTATGCAAGCATTACATTTTGTACAGGTGGGGCACTGTTTTGGTGGCAGGCTTGAGAATTTTGCGAGCTTATAGCTATTGCAACAGGTAACCATTGTGCTAAATGTAACTATATACACACAGATAAAGAGCGCATCTGAGAGGCACAGCAGCAGCAGTAGTCCCTTAAGGGCCGGTGCACAGTGAGGAAAGACCTCCCCTGGCCTTATGATTGTCATTTTTTCCTTTAGAAAGCGAGCCAGCTTCACCTGGGCACCCCGCAGCCCTTCAAGGCTGGTGATAGTGCCAATAGTGATTCCTGGTTGTTGGTGTTTCATGCAGAGTTGTAACAGAGTCCTCCTCTTTTCTTTCCTTAAAAGGAGAACTTCTTTGTTTAAAGAAATCTGATACATGGACAGCCCATATAGAGCAGGTTATATTTAGAATAGAGTAAAATATTTAACGGTATAATTTACATAAACTTAAAACCATGTAGAAAGTTGCAGTACACAGCTTCCTAGGGTAAATATATACAAAAGTATATACCCTAGGGGGTACAGATTAAGGATACAAAAGATTAGTGGCTAAAATGGATTCTTTTTTATGAGGTGATTATAACAAATTGAGAGTTGCTTTGTTAGGTTTTCAGCAAATAGCTTCATTCTGCCAACACTTAATAAAATAGTTATTCTTCATGTAAATTAGCTTTTTTCAATTCATACCAAAAAGAAAACTGTTTATGGCAAGTGCCTTTTACAATAAAAATAGTAAGATGTTTATAACTTTCAAGAAAATGACTTCCCAAAACTTCATTTATCTTATTCTGCTATCATTACTTATCAGGCTGTACCTTTTCCCTAACTAAAGTCACATGAATTGGAGGGACCAAAGAGGTACGTACACACAGTGTGTTTAGAGTGTGTCCTGGTGCAAAAATCTGACCTAAATATACTCATCTTTGGGGGAAAGGACAATGGGTATGTTAAAGAAAAATATCAATTAGACATTATTTGGAAGGAACTGGAGAACCCATTATTTGAGATAGCAAGTTTGTATTTCAGCCTGTGACATGGTTCTTTCAAGGTATCCATGTAACAAAAACATTTGTGTCTCCTTAAGATTTTGAAATTAACAAAAAGAAAAATATAAAGTGGTAAACATTAAAATAAGTGAAAGAACTCACTTATTCCTCATACTAAGAGAACTTGATGTTTGCCTTTTGAGGTGGAGAATGGATCAGAAATGAGTTTAAATTAATATGTATTTTCATTTTCCGCTAAATCACAAAGGATACACAGCACATCCCTGTAAGTAAACAAATGCATGCATTCCAAGGAGCCCTCCTCTCTGCAGTGCAGACCCGGGGAGAGCAAACATGCAGGCGCAGATGAGATTATCTGAATTCTATGTCCCTCTGTGCCACTTATCTCGAGAATTTGGCAAACTCACTACAGTCCTCTGACGTCACGTAAGACATCTTCAAATGACTATTTTATATTTTACTATCATAATAATCTTAGAAAATTTTGAAGGATTCTATCATGTGCTGCATACTGCACATAGGCATGTTTGAACAAAAACCAAAGTCTCATAGTGGGGAGGGAAGGCAATAGCAATGTATGCAACCTTAAAATTTGTGCCTCCATATTATGCTGAAATAAAAAAAAAAAACTTATACTGTTCATGTTAGCAAAGGTCATATAGGAGCAATATAAAATAATTTATCCTTTATTTGTATTTGTGTGCATCTCTCTGCATGCATGTTTGTGTTTTTGTATTTATGGTCACTTTCAGAACTTGAATAGGAACTTTGTTATTATAATATGTGAAAACCTTTTTCAAACTTCAGTATGAATGTAAAAGAAGTTTTCAAAAAGAGATAGTTCAGTGCAATGAGTTACTGAATGCATTCTTCTTAGCAGCATTTGATGACATTAAAGAATTAGAGTGTCTTTGTTACTTCATGATTCTGTTACCCTCAAAATACATTTCTTCTTCTCTCTTCGACAGTTTAATGCTGATCACCAAGATGTTTCAGGAAAATTCCAGCACTGTCACTGAGCTGGTCCTTCTTGGGTTTTCTAATCACCCACAGGTTGAGACTCCACTCTTCCTCCTCTTATCTCTGGTTTACCTGGTCAATCTCTTTGGAAACACAGCTGTTATCATTTTGGTGGTAATTGATTCCTGTCTCCAGACACCCATGTATTTTTTCCTCTGTCACTTGGCCTTTCTCAACATATTGTATACCACAGCTGTGGTCCCCAAGATGCTCTCCAACCTCCTGGCCTCCAAGAAAGTCATCTCTGACACGCTCTGCCTGGCCCAGACCTACATCTCCCTGTTCATGGGAGCAGCGGAGTGCATCATTCTGGCAGTCATGGCCCTGGATCGTTATGTGGCCATCTGTCACCCTCTGCGGTACCTGCTCATCATGAACTGGTCTCTGAGTGTGAAGCTGGCTGTGGGGGCCTGGGGCGCCAGCTTCTTTGCCTCCGTGGTGCCTCTCTACATCACCATACCTCCCTTCTGTGGCCCTTATGTTATTGATCATATTTTTTGTGAAGTCCCTGTTCTTCTTCATATGGTCTGTGGTGACACATCCCTGCAGGAGACCATGATGGTGATAGGAGCATCTGGTACCCTCCTCCTCCCCTTCCTCCTCATTCTCCTCTCTTACCTGAACATACTGCTTGCTGTGATGAGGATGAACTCAGCTGAGGGTAGGAGAAAAGCTTTTTCTACCTGCAGCTCTCACCTGACTGTGGTGACCATTTATTATGGGACAGGGATGTTCATGTACATGAGGCCCAAATCTCTATATTCTGCCGAGGGCGATAAACTGATTTCCTTGTTCTATGCAGTCATCAATCCTGCTCTAAATCCTCTAATTTATAGCCTGAGAAATGAGGACATGAAAAGAGCCTTAAGGAGAGTCTTAGAGAGATGGAAAGTCTCCCACAGGCAGAAGATATTAATACTATCTTGAGTACTTAGAATTTGCTTATCCTAATACACTCCTTAAGGCTAGTGACAGATGTATGTCATACATTTTATTTAATTAGCCACATTTACATGTAACTACATGTCAAAATTATTACAAATATATTAAGTCATTCTTCTCTGACCGCACTTTGCTGTGACCTTCCTTTCCATGACTGTTATTGGATTTGACCCCAGGTACTGAATACTTCTGCATATCAAAAAATTATTCCTAACAATATGCAAGTTTCATTTAGTGAGGAAACTGGATTTGGAATTTCAGGGCAGGCTTTCTGACTTCATAATTTGACACAGCCTACATATTTTATTATTCATCTTCCCTGCAATATTTAGTCTCTTATTTTTTGTTTGTTGATCATATGTCATAGCGCCCTCTTTAGTTACCCTATACCCACTATGCGTCTACTTGAAACACCTGTTTCACTAATGGCAGAGATTCTTTCTATAGCTTAGGATCAAATAGCTTACAATAGATCAAATAGGATCTATAGCTTACAATCAAATCTGACAAATAAGTAAGTTTCAGAGAAAAAGGCTTTATGACTCTCAATTTTTGGATGTTTTACAGATATTATGAAGCATGATTCAACTCTCCATCTCTAAGCTGATAAATCCTGATGCTCCTGTCAAATGCAGTGTTTTCAAAATGTTACATTCCCTCAAGTCTGTGCATTTGACCAATTATTGCCTTCCTCGAGCATGTAATTGATATATGTATTTTAAGCATCAACTCAGTTGTCACCTTCTTCATGACATATTTCCCTGAAAACTAACCCTTTTACCTTGCTGTGAATTCTCCTTTCTTTGATGCAGGAAGTTAAACTTTATCTTGTTTCTTTGCCTGTTTTATTTTGTTAACTTTGCACTTGTTTGGACCAATCATGGAACATTGATTCTGCCCAGAAACCTCCTAATTTAACTTTGGAGAAAGTGGAGAAATCAGCACCCTGATTTCTATCTGCAGTGCCAGGCAATAAAAGCCCAGCAAAATGTAGGGGCATCAAGAAAGCCCTCTTTCTAAAGATTATTTAAGTACAGTCATAAAAAATGAGGAAAATCCACTAACTGTACATGTCAAAAGATAAAATTCAAATGGAGGTGTAGGCTGAGCACTGTGCCTTACACCCATAATCCCAGCATTTTGGGAGGCTGAGGCAGGAGGATCACTTGAGGCCAGAAGTTCAAGACCAGCCTGGGCAACATAGTGGGATCCCACCTTAAAAAAAAATAGAAAACTAGAAAAATTAGCTGGGTATGATGGCACATGCCTGTAGTCACTGCTACTTGGGAGGCTGAGGCAGGAGGATCACTTGAACCTTACAAGTTTGAAGTTGCAGTGAGCTATCATGATACCACTGCATTCTAGCCCAGGCAACAGAGAAAGACCCTGTCTCAAAAACAAAACAAAACAAGAAAAAGCAAATGGAGGTGCAGAGTGGGGAAAAAAGCACCAAGAATTCAGTGAAAATAGTTCAAAGTGTCTTCTGCACTCCCCGCTGTCCTCAAGGCTTATCCACATTTTTCCTTTTGCTCTTAACAAATGGAACGAGGTCTTAGCATTTTTCTTGTTTTCCCCTAATACCAAGTTCCTTGTGCACCCCGTTTTCTAATTGAATTGGATTATTTTTGCCTAATTTACTTATATATAATGAATTTTTCTTGTCTTATTGTTTTTGAATGACATTTCATCATTTCAGATATGTTTATCTTTTATTTACCCAAAATTAAATTGTATGTGCTTTGTTCAGTTTATATGCTTTTTAGAGATGTAATCTGGCTCTGCTGCCCAGGATGGAGTGCAGTGATATGATTACAGCTCATTGGAACCTCGAACTCCTAAGTTCAAGTCATCCTCCTGCCTCAGCCTCTTGAGTAACTAACAGCATAGGTACATGCCATCAGGCCCGGCTAATTTTTTTTATTTTACTTTTTGTAAAGACAGGGTTTCGCTATGTTGCCCAGGATGGTCTTGAATTGTTGGTCTCAAGTAATCCTTCATTTTTTATTAATATGCAGAGTGTGGTGATTTTTTATAAAAAACACAGGTCAGGGTTATAGTACCAGATACTACAGATGAAATTCACTTAAGCCTCATTATCTGCATAGGTAAATTTTTAAAAAAGAAAACATTTAACATGCAGTTATGGGGTTACAAAACTTTGTGATAAATCTTTAGAAAATCAAAGTTTAGTCCCCAAGACTCTGAATTTTCAAAGTATTGTTCTGTTTTTTTAAATCAAAGTGCTATATGTAAATATTTTTCATCAACCACAGTATCATTATCAATTTTTCTTACTCAAAGATTATTGAAATGTTCCTATATTTCTGTGATTGTGGTGAGTTTGTTGTGTTTTGCAATGCACGGCTTATCTGGTAGTTTCTAGCTGTTGACATTAGTTCTTTGTAGTGCAGAACGTAACTCCATGGGACATAGGCAGCCAGCTGAAGACCTTGAAATAAAATAATCTGTTCTATGTCCCATCTTTTTCACTTTGGAGAGAGCTACTGGGAATTCATTACTAGAACTCTACTTTTAACAAGCAAGTTCTCCTCTGGGAGTGCCCCCAACACCACATGCACTCAGACTCACCCACGGGTATACTCGTGTGCACTCACACATTCTTTGCCGTCCGTTACACACTGCGCCACCTCTGCCCTATTCCTATGCTGTTTTCCTTCTCTAGAATTTCTTCTTTCCCACTTTCTTCACAAATTAAAGCACTATCATTTTTATCATGTCCTAAATTGCCATGATGTCTTACACCCAAATACTGTTCTCCCTGACATTATTAGTATCCCTCCTGTGGCTGGTGTTCTGGAATTCTTTCATGCCTTACATCTTTTAGTCCCTGTACAGTGTGCAAGTATACTGAGCAATCTGAACACCAACATTCATCTCTACCTCGCCATCACAAGTGGCTAATAAATGAATAAATTTTAAAATATGACTAGGTACCTGGAATATGTTTACAATGTAAACATGACTAATTCTTTTTATGTGCAGTTTTGGCTAATAAAATTTATGTATAAAGAAGGAAGTTGTCATATGATATCAGGAACATATAAACTCCAGTTTGTTATTTATTCATTTTCTGTGGGTGACTCTGGTTTAAGTACAAAAATGATTTCATTCTGTGTCTATACAATAAACATGGAGGGTTTCTTCACCAAACAGCATCTCCATCCTCGACTTGAGGCCATGGTGAGGTGCAGAAGGCACAATTGAGCAGACTGTACTCTGCCCTGGGAGCCCTACACTTCTTTCAACTTTCATTCTTAATTATGGCTAACAATACATTCTTGTTCTGGTTGATGTTATGTTCTGTAACCTAAAAATAATATTATCCTTCAATACTGTTACATTTCTACATATAATTCCTTCTCTTGATAATGTCCCTTTGCTCCTCTCTACATATAGATAAAATTAAATTTAATTTTCAGGGTCTAATACTGATTTCCACCAGTTTTGTTTTCCCTCTGACTGAAAGTCTAGGTTCTTTCACCTCCTCTCTATTCCTCTAGCAGTACACTTGCATACATTTTTTAACATCTCCACGTTTATTTTATATTCCACTTGGTTTTATACCTCTCAAGTTGTTGAAACAAATAATAGAGGAATTGATACATTGTTGAGAGTAACAAAACCTCTAAGTATCATATTTTCTAACATATTTATCTGATCATATTTTCTAACTACTTACTATCATACTTTCCTTCTTTCTAAGAAGAATGTTATGAATAAAACTTTTAACACACTGGATTGGAGACGAGTGAAGACTTCATCCATAAAGGCTTCAGAATTGGGGGCTGGAAAAGTATTGGAGGGTATATGGAAAAGTGATTCAGTGATAGCTTATCCTCAAACCAATCTGTTTATAATAGACATTAGGAAGTTATAATCAGCTTCCAATGAGCAATATTTGAGAAGGAAACACATATTGTGCATAAATAGCAGAGAAATTACAATAGGAAAAAATGCTCTGAGATTTTTTAAAATTTCTTATGAAAGAAAGAAATATTTTTATGGAAATAAACAGAGGATAAAACAGCAGAAGGCAGCAGTGGCTTTCTCTATCCTGATACAGATCCATTCACCTCATGAAGATGAAAATCCTTCTAATTTTTAGAAGCCATATACAGAAATTGTGGATAATGAAGACTTCCGCAGATTATATCTCCTCTGGAAGACACTTGTCTTCTTGACTTCTTTCTATGTTTTTCTGTCCTCCAAAGTAGAACTTGATAGGCATCTTTTTTTTCATTTTTTTTAAAATTTTTATTTATTTTTATTTTTTTTATTTCGGCATATTATGGGGGTACAGATTTTAAGGTTTCAATAAATGCCCATTTCCCCCCCTCCCCCCACAAGTCTGAGTCTCCATCATGACCATCCCCCAGATGGTGCACATCTCACTCATTATGTATGTATATACCCGTCCCCCTCCCCCCTCCCACCTGCCCAATACCCTATTACTGTAGTACCTATGTGTCCACTTAGGTGCTGCTCAGTTAATACCAATTTGCTGGTGAGTACATGTGGTGCTTGTTTTTCCATTCTTGGGATACTTCACTTAGTAGTATGGGTTCCAGCTCTAACCAGGAAAATATAAGATGTGCTATATCACCATTGTTTCTTAGAGCTGAATAGTACTCCATGGTATACATATACCACATTTGATTAATCCATTCTTGGATTGATGGAAACTTGGGCTGTTTCCACAGCCTTGCAATTATGAATTGTGCTGCTATAAACATTCGAGTGCAGGTGTCTTTTTTGTAGAGTGTCATTGGATCATTTGGGTAGATGCCCAGCAATGGGATTGCTGGATCAAATGGTAGATTCACTTGTATCGCTTTAAGATATCTCCATATTGCTTTCCACAGAGGTTGAACTAGTTTGCAGTCCCACCAGCAGTGTAGGAGTGTTCCTCTCTCTCCGCAACCACGCCAGCATTTATTGTTTGGAGATTTTTTGATAAAGGCCATTCTCACTGGGGTTAAGTGATATCTCATTGTGGTTTTGATTTGCATTTCCCTGATGATTAGGGATGTTGAGCATTTTTTCATATGTTTGTTGGCCATTCTTCTGTCTTCTTTAGAAAAGTTTCTGTTCAAGTCCTTTGCCCACTTTTTAATGGGGTTATTTGATTTTTTCTTCCTGATTTTCGTGAGTTCTAAGTATATTCTAGTTATCAGTCCCTTATCAGATGCATAGGATGCAAAAATTTTCTCCCATTCTGTAGGTTGTCTGTTTACTTTCATGACTATTTCTTTGGCTGTGCAGAAGCTTTGTAGTTTGATCATGTCCCCTACTGACCAAGGTCTGGAGGAAGTCCAGTCCACACAGAGACCAGGCAGGATCCACACACACTCAAGCCCCTGGGAACAGTGTCATGAATCATGGACATGACTACACACACGACAGCAGCCACTTGATCTGGCACCAACCTCACTGGACTGCAATCTCAGAGGCCCATTAGGTCCCAGAGGTCCCATTAGGCTGGGACCAAACAGGAGAATGCCTTTACCTGGCCAATCAGTCTGAAGTGGAAATACAAAATATATTATGTCAAATTTTCTTACTACCATGTGATTTCCACTTCTGTCTTTATTTCTAAAAGTTGTCTGTCATAAATTTGATGATATCTCTCATATCCATACTTTCATGATATTTTAATCCTCATTGAAAATTTTAATAGGCCTCTAGGTGGACCCCTTCTTTTTCTGTCTTTTTGTATTAATTGCTTTAAATAATAATTTTTCTGCCATTACTATTACTTTTTCAATCTTTTGTATGTGTTTCCTGATGTATTTAAATCAATGCTTATATTCTGATGTATTGAGCCATTTATTTTGTGTTTGTTTATGGAAAACTGCATAAAGTTTTATATTCCAAACTCAGAATTCTAATAGTAAGATTTAATATTTTCATTATTGTTAGTACAATTTTTATTAGATTTATATTTTCAAAATTCTTTTTTCATTTTTATGTTTCTGTTCTTGAACATACATATTATATTTTTCTCATTTTCCTGCTTTTTGTTGAGAAAAATCACATTTGGTACATATCATTTCTGTGCAATGATATCTCTATAATTTATATTTTTCTCCTTATCCCTTTTATATGATCAGTTTTCAAACTTGAGGATTCTTTGTGTATTCACTCCTTTAAGTCATTGTATTAAATAAACTGACATTTCCTAGAAAAGGAAATGTTATGTTGACAATGATCTTCACAGAGGAGAACATTGTCTCAGATCTTTGAATAATTCAGGCATAAACCTGTAGTTGAACACACTCATTTCCACACTATAAACTATTGCAAAAAGTTTTTTTCTATAGGAATATTATGTAAATAGTAATTTAAGCTACTTTTACAAATATACTTTATATATGTAATTCTTTTGTACTGACTGAAAAATTTTCAATTATAGCTTATGTTTAAGGGACTTGAGTGAAATGAAAATGAGATGAAAGTCAGAAGGGAAGGCCAAGTTGAAATCTAAAGACAATAATTTTAAATATTGAAGAAACACAAGCCAGTTGAGTTTGATTTTTCCATCCTCACTGGCAGATGGAATACTAGAATCCCAAATAGCAAAGTCATCCTTTTATAATGGCTGCCATGTGGGTCCATTGTCCAATGTGATACTGGAAGATGTAGCCGTGCCACTGACTCAGGTCTCAAGTCCTGTGCCCTCTGGGAGTGCTCTGAACCTCTCTGGAAGTCCAGTTCCTAAAAGGTAAACACTGGCCATAAACTGTTATTATATTTACAAGTGCCAACTACATCTTTTATTGCTATATTTATCAAACATTTACTTAACAATATCTTATTGATAAAAATTATCTAATAAAATATTTAACATATTTTCACCTAAAATAAGGAAATATTTAAAAACACAGAATTAGGGAACATAATTTTAATATATTCTTATCTGGGTTTTTGTAGAAAATCTTGCAAACTACAATAATTTTGGAAATGAAACTCAATTTTGATATTGGCAGAATGACTAATATCATCTGAATTTCTCCTGGATTTCATGATTTAGTGGGTGATTCAAATTACTTCTCTTCCTTAATTCTCTTTACTGTGAAAACAGGAATAAACATGAAGATGGGAAATTAATTTGCTTACTGAGTTTATACTTGTGGATACACCAACCACCAGAGACCCTGGAGGCCTCCCATTTGTGAATTTTTATTGTGGTAAGTGGTAACTGTCTGTGGAAACACCCTCATCATTACCCTGACTCTTGTGGATCTCATGCTCCACTCACCCATGGATCTCTTCTTCAGCAATCTCTGTTAGTGGAATATAAACGTTACCTGTGCTGTTCCCAAGATGCTGGCAAGACTTTTGTCAGAGAAGAAGTTGTATGAAGAGAAGAAGTTGTCCTAAATGAAGACCTCATGTAGTCCACGCTTCACTCAGACTTATTTATAGACTGGGCATTCTTGCCAGAAGAGGAAAGGGTTACCCCAGCAGCGCACTCAGCCCCCACCGACCTCAGCAGAGCGGCTCACCGCCACCACCCCGCCTGCACCCAACCCCACCTGCACCCCCAGTCCTCCCCGACGCCCCAGCGCAGGCGGTGGCAGGCAGTGGCTCCTGCCAGGCCCGCACGTCCCACACTTCCCCAGGAACAGGCCAGGCGGGCATCCCTCCCCACCCCCGCGAGGAAGGAACGAGAGGAAAGCGGACGCCAAGCGAAACACCGTCTTCCTTAGAAGGCAAAGGCCAGGCAAGGCGTGCCACCGCCCAGCCCCTGCGAACCACGGGCCGCCCCTGGGGACGGCGCCAAGGCTTGCTCCCTGCTGGCAGGAGAAGTGGCCGGGCGCACGGCGCGGCACCAGGCCGCCCAGTCACTAACAAGGAGAAGGAAGGCCTCAGGCGCGGGTGCCCCGCCACGCTGCCCTTGACGGGGCGCGAAAGCTTCCTGGCGCGGGGGGCTCACCCGGAAGAAGAAAGAAGGCGGCGGCGCGGGCACCGTGCAGGGCGAGGAGAGCGGCGGGCGAGGCGGGCGGCACCGGGCAGGGGAGCGCGCCGCCTGGCGTGGCCGAGCGAGCCGGAGGGGCCGTGGCGGGAAAGGCGTCCTCCCACCTCCCACCGCAGTCTCTGCTTCTGCCTCACGGGAGGGCGGGCGTGGCGTTGCGGGCGAGGCCGAGGGCGGCGGAGTCTCCCTCCCGCCTTTTCCACGCCTCGCCGGGCGCAGGCTTCCGGGGGAGGTGGCGCCGCGTGCGCTCGGCCTCTCGGGCGGGAAGGGCGGCTCGCCTCCTGTCGCCGAGGTGTTCCTGCCCTTGTGGTCTCAGGGGGCGCCCACCGCGGGCCAGACCGCGCCGCCGGGCAGGAGGCCCGCGGGCACCAGGCGCCGGCCACAGCCCCCACGGCCCTGCCCAGGGCGCGCCTCCAGGAGAGGCGACTTCGGGCCGAGGCGCAGGGCAGACGGCCGAGACAGAGCGGCTCCCACCAGCCAACACACGCTCGGACACTCTTTCTCTCTCACACATTCACACACACACACTCTTTCTCTCTCTCTCACACATTCACACGCACACACACACACACATTCACTCACACACATACACATTCACTCACACACACAGATTCACTCACACACATACACATTCACTCACACACACACATTCACTCACACACATACACATTCACTCACACACATTCACTCACACACACATTCACTCACATACACATTCACTCACACACATTCACTCACACACACATATTCACTCACACACTCATACACATTCACTCACACACATTCACTCACACACACACATTCACTCACACACACATACACTCACACACACTCATACACATTCACTCACACATTCACACACACACATTCACTCACACACACTCATGCACATTCACTCACACATTCACTCATACACACACACATTCACTCACACACACACTCACACACTCATGCACATTCACTCACACATTCACTCACACACACACTCACACACACTCATACACACTCATACACATTCACTCACACACACATTCACTCACACACATTCACTCACAGTCTCACACACATTTACTCACACTCACACACCCATTCACTCACACATACATATTCACTCACACACACTGATGTGGCCTGATTACAGGGCGAGGAATGACACAGAACATAAAATAACGACACAGACACACATGGACATGACAATGACTAGAGTGGCCAATGCACCCAGTGCTTTATTTTTATACACCCCAGACTCAGGGTTAGTTCCTTGTACGGGAGCATCTGAGCATAGCAGCGATATCAGTCAATTCCGGAGTTATTTCAAAAGGGAACAATTTCCCATGGTCTCAGACCCCTAATGGTTACTAAAGTTAAGAAGTGCTTCTTGGTCTCAATCCCAGGCAGCGGCTCCTTCCTGGCACCGGTTGTGCCTGTCTTAGGTCGCCCCCTCCATGGGGAGTCTTACCCGCCATTGACTACCAACCATCAATTGGGGGCCAGTTCTTGGGAGAGTTCTTCTTGTTCTTGTTCTCCTGGCCTCCAGACTCCCACCTCGGGGCCCTCCGTGTGGGAGTTGGGAGCATTTGCTTATGTGCAACAACTCAGGCCTCTTATCAAGTCACAGGGTAGCAACTGTGTCTGAAGAAAATGCCGACTGCTGCTGCCTCAGGCAGCACACGTACATTACAGACTATAGTGAATGAGTAGTAAGGCATAACACCAGAATCAGCCCCCAACACACTCATATACACACACACATTCTTTCTTACATTCACTCACACACACTGACACACTCTCACATATACTCACGGAGACACACTCACACATTCACACAGACTGACACACTCACACTCACACAGTCACTCACACATTCACACAAACATTCACACAGTCTCACAAACACACACTCAGACACACATTCATGCACACACGCTCAGTCTCACACACACACTCAGACACGCATTTGCAGACATACACTCACCCACACGCCACAGTCACCCAGGCAGGTCCTGACACCACCAGGCTCGCCGCTGGTGAGGAGGGGCCCTGGGCGCGGGGCGCAGAGGTGTGCAGGGGCACAGAGGGGCGCAGGGGCATAGTGGCGCGGGGGTCTCAGGGGCACAGAGGGGCGCAGGGGCATAGTGGCGCCGGGGTCTCAGGGGCACAGAGGGGCGCAGGGGCATAGAGGCGCGGGGGTCTCAGGGGCGCAGAGGGGCGCAGGGGCATAGAGGCGCGGGGGTCTCAGGGGTGCAGAGGGGCGCAGGGGCATAGAGGCGCGGGGGTCTCAGGGGTGCAGAGGGGCGCAGGGGCATAGAGGCGCGGGGGTCTCAGGGGCGCAGAGGGGCGCAGGGGCATAGAGGCGCGGGGGTCTCAGGGGCGCAGAGGGGCGCAGGGGCATAGAGGCGCGGGGGTCTCAGGGGCGCAGAGGGGCGCAGGGGCATAGAGGCGCGGGGGGTCTCAGGGGTGCAGAGGGGCGTAGGGGGCGCGCAGAGCGGTGCAGGGGCGCCCGCGGCGGCCGCGGTGGCTCCCAGGCGGCGGCAGCGGCGCGACCCGGCGGTCCGGGCGGTCGGGGACGCGCCAGGGCGTCGGTGCAGGGCGAGAGCGCGCGGGCCCGGGCGTCTGGCAGGGCGGAAGGAGGCCGCGGGACCGGGACCGGGACCGAGGGGCACAGCCTCCCGTCCGGTTCTCGGGACCCCTCTGAGCAGACCTCGGCGTGGGCTCGCGGCTCCCGGCGGAGGGCCGGCCTCAGGGCGGCAGGCGGACGTTCCGGTCCTCCCGCTGGGACCGAGCTGCAGGAGACACTGGGGACAGGCGTGGAGGTGTGGGCGGGGCGGCGCGACCCCTGTCGGGCGCTGGCGGTCCGGCTCGGGCTGCTCCTCCAGCGCGGAGGACCAGCGGGCGGCCCCTGCCCAATTCCCCGGCCCCGCGGCCGCCGCGCGGGTGAGAGCCCAGGGCGCGGTGGCCGCCCGGTCGGGCTGGCGGGGGCGGCGCTCCGAGGCCGCGGCCGCAGCGGCTGCGGGGCTGCCCTGGGCTCCGGGCGGCCCCTGGGGAGCCGCTGCCGCCGCCGCCCTGTAGGTGACAAACTGGAGGCTGCGGGCGCCCCCGGGCTTGACGCCGCTGCGGCTCCCAGCTCCGTGAGAGCAGGTCACCCCAGAGGGCGGGGTAGGCAGGTCACATGTTAGCATGACTGCCACCACCGTGGCCATGTCTGCCATCAAATGTCATTTATTTTATTTCAATTATGCAAGATGAATACATTCTGTGATCTAGTGTACATAATTGCCATCACAATCATACCGTATTGTGTACTTGAAATTTTGGTAAGAGGATAGATCTTAAATTTACTTGACTCATACACACAAATCCTAACTGTGGAGATATATATGTGAAATTGCTG
The DNA here is from genome assembly GCF_040939455.1 of Microcebus murinus. Lineage (NCBI taxonomy): Eukaryota > Metazoa > Chordata > Mammalia > Primates > Cheirogaleidae > Microcebus > Microcebus murinus. The sequence goes on along the minus strand of NC_134116.1, from coordinate 3,851,355 downwards.
AATAGTGAACATTTCAAAATGTACATATCAAAACATCAAGTACGCCTTAAATATATAGTTTTTATATGTCAATGATATCTCAGTAAAGCTGCTGGACAACATAATATCACTAGAGGATAGTCAATATTTGGTCCAAATCAACAGCTACCTGGAAAAACTTTGTCCCTTGGGTATTTGGGATGTTTAATTTGACTCAGAGCTCAGATAAGCGAAAAATTTGTACATGAAAGTTCACCAAAGCATTATTCCCAACAGACAAAAAGAAGCAAGTCCTCACTGTTCATAAAGAGATTTTAAAAATGTGTATCTGTGAAATGGAATATTATTGCATATGGAGAAAGAGTGAGTACAGATACATGCTATAACACAAATGAATCTTGGAGAGATTATGCTAAGTGAAAGAAGCCAGTCACGCAAGAGCACCTAGTGTTTGATTGCATTGCTATGGAAAATCCAAATATGCAGATCTACAGACACAGAAAGTAGATTAGTGGTTGCTTACAACTGTGGAGGGGAACAGATGTGGAGTGACTGGAACAGGGTGTGAGGGTTCTTTTTTGGGTTACAAAAATGTTCAAAAACTAAATGGTCAGAATGTTTTCACAGCTTTATAAATACACTAAAAATGAAATGAATGGTATAATCCAAAAGGTATGGTTATATAATATGTAAATTATATCTCAAGCTGCTAGAAAAAAATAAACATAACTGCACATTGTAGAAAGAAAAATATTAATAATTCTGGTCTACTACCAGATTAGGGAATTGGGCCTTCAGTTTGCAGCAGGCAGAACAGAGTCTGAATACATGGTAGTCTTGCTCCATGAGAACAAAGGGGAGGATAGTTGGGAAGCACAAATTTATTAGCGCAGTGATGTTCACCAGCCATCACCTGGGTTCATTGGAAAAAAACACATAAACTGTTAAGGTGGAGAGGGTGAGAAAAGTTACAAAGTTTCTTAACATAAGAATTCTTTGGGTAGCTCTGGCCTTAGGAGAGAATCTGGGAGAAATATTGGCCCTATAAATGTGTTAGACTCACTGCCTGTCTGTACAAGATGAAAACCACAGAACCACTAGCTCAGAAAGTTGAAGACCCAAAATACTAGGAAGGCTGCAAACTTAGAAGTATGGTAATAAGGTCATCACTTTGTCATAAAATACACAAGAACAATATCTGAATCCTAGGTCAGGCATGGTGGCTCACACCTATAATCCTAGCACTCTGAGAGGCCGAGGTGGGGGAATTGCTTGAGGTCAGGAGTTCAAGACCAGACTCAGCAAGAGCGAGGAGACCCCGTTTCTACTAAAAATAGAAAAAAATAGCCAGGCGACTAAAAATAGAAACAAAAAATTAGCCAGGGGTGGTAGCTGGTGCCTGTAGTCCCAGCTACTCCAAAGGCTGAGGCAGGAGGATCACTTGAGCCCAGGAGTTTGAGGTTGCTGTGAGCTAGGCCCGGGCACTTTACTCAGAATAACAGAATGACACACTGTCTCAAAAGAAGAAAAAAAATCTCAATCCTTTGTTTTGTGGTTTCCTTCTTGCTCTATTTTACACAAATATATATATAGAAAGATAAATTAAAATAATTTGCAATATACAGCAAAGAATGCTGAATTGTACTTGTGAGCTCAATGGACTTGTGGAGCTTTTACTTTAATCTGTGATCGCCTGGAGTTCCAGGGACAGATTGCAATGACCTGGAAGATACCTCAACTGCAGGAAAATCCAAAGGACACACCTCTCATTATTCTGTAAAACTAAGACCTAAGTTTACATTCGGAATCATTGAAGAAATGTGTTGGGGGCTGATTCTGGTGTTATGCCTTATACTAATCATTCACTATAGTCTGTAATGTATGTGTGCTGCCTGAGGCAGCAGCAGTCGGCATTTTCTTCAGACACAGTTGCTGCCTTGTGACTTGATAAGAGGCCTGAGTTGTTGCACATAAGCAAATGCTCCCAACTCCCACATGGAGGGCCCTAAGGTGGGAGTCTGGAGGCCATGAGAACAAGAACAAGAAGAACTCTCCCAAGAACTGGCCCCCAATTGATGGTTGGTAGTCAATGGCGGGTAAGACTCCCCATGGAGGGGGCGACCTAAGACAGGCACAACCGCTGGGGCCAGGAAGGAGCCGCCGCCTGGGATTGAGACCAAGAAGCACTTCACATGGCTGCATTGTTTTATGTTGCCTATCTCTGCCTTGGCTTTTGAGCTCTGTCTGGCACCTTAACTTTAGTAACCGTTTTGAGGTCTGAGACCATGGGAAATTGTTCCCTTTTGAAACAACTCCGGAATTGGCTGATATCGCTGCTATGCTCAGATGCTCACGTATACGGAACTAACCTTGGGTCTGGGGAGTATAATAATAAAGCGATGGGTGCATTGGTCACTCGAGTCATTGTCATGTCCATGTGTGTCTGTGTCCTCCCCCGTCCTGTAATTGGGCCACGACAGAAATGTTTCATCTCTAACATTGCCATTTTCTGGGAGACTCCTTTAGAGAAAATGGCCAAGGTGTTAGCTAATTTCAGGTCCTTGACAAATCTGTGGACCTTAACAAGTATCTAGTTAATTAAAGGTAGTGTAATGATAAATAAAAAAATTAAATTAATCAGGATTCCAACTATACACTACAGTCAGGAGATAAGCCCTATTGCCAGATCCTTGGAGACCATTCTGCCATGTTATTGTGCTGATATTAATATCCTCTGTGGAGCCAGAGAACACTGAAGAGAAACATGACAAGTGTTACTTAAAGGCTCCTGACGTCCAATATTCTCAACTTAGAATTTATTAGAAACACTTATTATTCTCTTACCAAAGTAGTTGATTATGTTTGCATATTTATTATGCTTTATACAGCACTTAGAGTAAGAGTCATTATTATTATAGAGTTAGAATTAGGGTTACATACAATTGCAGACTGATACTCAACTCTGCAAAAGTGTTGATGTTATTATTCTCATGACTGACAAGGAAGCTTAGGCAAAGGCAAAGTAAAATATTCACATAATTTCCATCCCAGTATGTTGCCTGAATTAAAGTTTAAACCCAGGTTGTTAGGCTGTCACAAAAAGATTCTTACTCAGAATACTACATTAACAAGTTTGTATATGTCCCCTTGATGGAGAAATTCAGATTACAATGGTGCCAACCATTGTAATTCTGCAATATCATTGCAGAATACTACTGTGAGCTTAGGTACAGAATCTGACACATGGATATAAGGTAAAGCACTGCAATGTACAGACTACATCGATTATGATTATATTGTAATTTGTTTAATAAAAATGGAATAATAATATTTTATGACAATGTAATTATTATTATTTATACTCTAATATAAGATAAATATATAAAGATGTATCCAAAAGTAATGAAAAAAGTGCATTGAATAATTATTGGAGACATTCATGTGAGGTGAGAGATGCTATTGCAATTTTTAAAGCAAAAACTATTAAAGGTCTTGATTTTCTTTTGCTATCTTAAATTCCAAATCGAAATGTAACTTCTTTTCTTAAATACACATTTTATTATTTCAACAGAAAAAACAATCTCAGCATAATCAACAGACAGCATAGTTTTCCTGTCAAAATGGATATTGTCACCATTTAGAATATCAGACACTTAGCATCAGCCAGGTGCCCTGGCTCACGTCCGTATTCCTAACACTCTGAGAGGCTAAGGCTGGAGGATCACTTAAGGTCAGGAGTTTGAGACCAGGCTGGGCAAGAGTGAGACCCCCATCTCTACTAAAAATAGAAAGAAATTAGCCGGGCAACTAAAAATATAAAAAATTAGCTAGGCGTGGTGGTGCATGCCTGGAGTCCTAGCTACTTGGGAGGCTGAGGCAGAAGGATTGCTTGAGCCCAGGAGTTTGACATTGCTGTGAGCTAGGCTGATGCCATGGTACTGTAGCTGGGGCAACAGAGTGAGACTCTGTCTCAAAAAAAAAAAAAAAGAAAAAAAAATACACACACACACACACACACACACACACATATATATATATAAAGTAAAATACAATAAAATTAAAAAAGAGACACTCAGCATCAGATACTTACATTCTAGTCACTGCTACTCAGACACAGTTTCTGTACAGCAGTAGATCAGTGTATTAAAGTTCCATTTAATTATCATCACATGCATGGATAGTTTAAACAATTATTTTTATTTTCCTGAAAATGATGTTTGGGATTCAAGTAAAGGAGATTAATTTCAGAATGACAATCATAGTGAATTTAAGTATCCACTTAAATTTACTAAGGAAACATTCACTTTCTTTACTATGGAGGAGAAGATAGATATCAGTGTACAGCCTAGGGCCTCAGCCTATTTTCAAGAGTTCAGCCCTTACCTCAGGAATTATTTTTCCATTCTGAGTGTATTTGGCACTAGACCACTTTTAAATCCAAACGAATCAGTCCCTGGATGACTGATCGATCTGAATATAAATAAAAGTGTGAAAACCAGACATGTACATTCAGTTGTGCTGTCTGAATGGGAATGTTCTAGAAGCTTAAAATACACAGTGACTTTGAAAGATTTAGTACCAAAAATAATCATTAATAATATTTTGGATATATTGGGTTAAATAAATTATGACAATGAACTCATGTGTTATTTTCTTCTATGTTCATATGATAAAATTTAAAGTGACACGCGCAGCTCATATTTAGAAATAGCTGCCTCAGAGGATTGTCTCTGTTTTCAAAACTCAGATTGTGGCGGAGCGGTGGCTCACACCTGTAATCCTAGCACTCTGGGAGGCTGAGGTGGGCAGATACATTGAGGTCAGCAGTCAGACCAGCCTGAGCAAGAGCGAGACCTGGTCTCTACTAAAAATAGAAATAATAAGCCGAGCATGGTGGCACGCTCCTGTAGTCCCAGCTACTCGGGGAGGCTGATGCAGGAGGATAGCTTGAGCTCAGGAGCTTGAGGTTGCTGTGAACTAGGCTGATACCCCGGCACTCTAGCCAGGGCGACAGAGCCAGACTCAAAAAACAAACCTCAGGCTGCCTCCTTAGAGACAAAAGGCCATGAAGGTTATGAAATGTGAAATTTAAAAATAATTATCATTGCATTGTTTCCAATTTTGAATATTACATTTATTATTCACAAGAGGATATAACCTTCTATACAAGGCTAAATGCAAATGCCCCCCAAGCAGCACCAAGTCTTGGCACAGAGAGGGAAGTCCTGATGCAGCCATGAATTTGTGGGATCTCATCGTCTGTCACTGAGAACTCCAAGGGGTGGGACCTGGGGCCTTATCCAACCAGGGGCGCTGATGTGATAACTATCCAATCAGGCGCCGCAGAGGGAGCGGAGGGTGCCGCCTTGCGCGATCTGGCGGCCATGTCCGCCCCCGGCCCGGCGCGGGAGGCGGAGGACGCAGTGGCACTCCTTTCCCGGCCGCGTGGCGAAGCCCGCGCGCAGCCTCGTCCGGCAGCCTCGTCGCCCCAGATTGTGCGGGAGGACGAGAGCGTCCCCAGGGGAGAATCCCCACTAGGTGTGCGGGGTTCCTGCGGGGAGGAGCCGTGAACTGTGGGGTTCTCTATCCCTCCTTTCTCCTGTTAAAAATTAAACCGAGGAATGCTAAAACGTAAGTAAACAGAGATTCATGAATGAGGAAGCCCCCAGCCATGGTTTGTGGTTTGGGGGATCACCCTAGGGGCTTGAAGGCCAGGCTTTTATAAGGTACATGAGGAAGCAAACCAAATTAAGTCATTGATTGGGTGCAGTTTATATTGTCGCCTTATTTGGCCTATCCAGGTGGAAATTTCCTGGTTATGTAATCAGAAGTTTATTGCAGGTTTGTAGTTCTTTAGGACTAAATTTTGTTTCCATTTAAGCTAATAATTTACAAGAAATGCAATTTTGTATTTTTTATGTGGGAACCCAGGGCACTAGAGCCACTTCAGTCTAATTGCCTTTTATTTAATTATTTTAACACTCAGAGGAGGACTGGTTTTCCCCTGCATTTTCCAAAGTTATGGCAAGCAGGCTGTCAAATTCACAATCCCGTTTCTCCCTCCTGACCCCAAAGAGTCAGCCTGAGTCTCTTCTGACCGGATTACTATGGGGATCTTACCTCTCACCAGCATCTGGGTGACTCTGAGACATTGAGGATGTCCTTTCAGACTGGGGTCAGACTAACAACAGGGTCTACTTGTCCTTTTGTCTTAGCGAAAGAGGAATGCATGTGTCATCCAGGTTTTGTTTTAGTCCTCACAGAATCTCTCTCGTTGGTACCCAGATGGGAGTTGTTCCAGTTTCCTGGTACTTGGGTGAAGAACAAGGAGGAGGTCTGAAGGTACAAACTAATAGATAAATCAAGTGTTTCCATTTCATATGGGCATTTCATTTCATATGGAGAACAGGTGAAGTAGTCATGGTCCCTACCATCCATGAACTTTTAACTAGAGAAAATGGATAAATGGCTACATCGTATGGTCAGTACAAAGAGGGGAAATGTACAGGGGATGCTGGCTTCATCTGGGCCACTTCCCTTATGTTGTGTGAGTTCTGACGTCACTACATGAAGGTTATTTTTTTTTCCTTTTATCTTGCTAAGAATAAATATTTACCTTCTAGTATAATTGTCCTAGAAATCCTAAGGATTTTAGTTAAATTGCTTGTTTTTGTATGTTATAAAATAAACAAGGAAGTGACTACAGTAGATTACAATTATTCAAACTCTGGGAGTACAGTTTCTGTTGAGAAAGCTCAGGAAAGACAGACCTGAAAATATCCCATTGACGTAGATATGAGAGGCCCAGGACCTGCTTCCTGCTCCAGCCCTGCAGATCCGGCCTCTTCTTAGGCCCCATCCAGGTCAGGCCCTACCTTGGAATCTCCCCCAGACCCATGAAATTGATTAAAGGAGATCAGAGTTTTGAATGGCTGCTGCTGCTACCTCTCTAGAACTTATGCTCACAATTTCCTGAAAGCAAAATGCAGATAAATGGGAACAAAAAGAAAATGATATACTTGGGGTACTTAATTTTTTCTTCTTTATTAAAACAAGTGCTTCTAGAGACATCCTGCTAGGCAGCCTGACTTCTATTCCTGCAGATGCAGTAGTTGCTACACAAGTCAGAAGAAAGTAATTACAAATAGAACATCGAAAAAAATCCTTCTGAACTATATTTTATTTATATGTCCCTCCCATCTGTGTATATTTAGATATTCTTTTTCTTTTTCATTTGCCTTTGAATGCCGGGATAGTTTTATTTATTTATTTTTTAAATTTTTTTTATGCAGGGTCTCACTTTTTCACCCAAGCTGGAGTTCAGTGAGACCATCATATCTTAATACAGCCCTAAACTCTTGGGCTCAAGAGATCCTCCTGCATCTGACGTCTGAGAAGCTGGTATAATGGGTGCCAACCACCACAACTGGCTAATTTTTAAATTTTTGGTAGAGATGAGGTCACACCACATTGCCCTTGCTGTTCTCAAACTCCCTACCTGAAGCAATTTTCCCATTGTGGTCTCCCAAAGTGCTAGAATTACAGATGTGAGCAATAGCACCCAGCCTATATTTAGTTTTTATTCTAAATAAAAATAGTTTTTTTTTTTTTTTTTTTTTTTTTTGAGACAGAGTCTCGCTTTGTTGCCCAGGCTAGAGTGAGTGCCGTGGCGTCAGCCTAGCTCACAGCAACCTCAAACTCCTGGGCTCGAGCGATCCTTCTGCCTCAGCCTCCCTGGTAGCTGGGACTACAGGCATGTGCCACCATGCCCGGCTAATTTTTTATATATATATCAGTTGGCCAATTGATTTCTTTCTATTTATAGTAGAGACGGGGTCTCGCTCTTGCTCAGGCTGGTTTTGAACTCCTGACCTTGAGCAATCCGCCCGCGTCGGCCTCCCAAGAGCTAGGATTACAGGCGTGAGCCACAGCGCCCGGCCTTAAAAATAGTTTTATTTAGAAAAAAGAATGGAAATTCTGGGCCCTTTATCTAAATGCTGGGAATTATGCTGATATTGGTACTCAGTTTCCAGGCTGTTGTGAGGAAAAATTAACACACTATGAGATTCCCAGTAAAGTACACGATAGCATACTTTTGAGCACATAGTACATGAAGCCTTACTCAAACATTGCTGCTGTCTCCAGCCTCTGTAAACTTTAAAGGGCCAGCAATGAATGTCATGCTTCAGGATGGTGATTGGTAGTTTTCACTTTGGACCAAAAGTATTTGTGTTGGTAGGTTTTTGGGTGCAAGGGACTCTATGTGCTGTGCCTGCTGTCACTAGCTGAGTGCTAGTGAGAACAGGTCTGGGGGAACAACATCAGCATTAACTGGAAATTTCTTACAGAAGCCAATTATGAACCACTTCCAAACCTACAGAATCACACTACATAGAGTGGGGTCCAGAATCCCAAGTGATTTACATGCTCATTAAAGACCGAGAGACAATGTGCAGGTAAGTTGTTCTCAGTCCAGTCTTCCTGTTAGAATCACAAGGCCAGCTTGAAGAGATGCCATCCTCAGCCCTCCCCACAAACTCTATTCTGGCTGGGAGTATCCAAGTGTTTTTAATTAAGTGTCCCACATGATTGTAAAGAAACCCAGAGTTAAACATGAGGGGACCCAGGCACATTCACGAGAGTTGAGTTCAGACTTCGTTCCAAAGTGAGGTCGCAGGACCTGCTCTGCTTGGGTCTGGTAGGGCTGTCACCCTGGTAGGGCTGACATCAGAATGTCATCTACACTGCTTGCTGCAGCAGAATTGCTGGTGTCTGGGGAAGGGGCAGTCACTGAAGGGTGGGAAAGGAGACACATTTTGGTCGTCTTGTAGGAACTCATTGTTCCTGAATTTCTCCTGTGATAAGATACAGAGGAAGGTAGACATTTTCTGTACTTCAAGACCCTTCTTCTGCCTATGAGTATGGTGGTAGCAGGTGAAGTGGTTGTGCTGAGACCTTTAAAGGCATATTCTCAGGATACGGGTGTGATTTGTCCAGACAATCTCAATCTCAAAAATATCCCAGGGAAGAAAGAGAACGAGGAAGAAATGGCTGTTCTTGGGTGAATGTGTCCCAGTTCAAGGGCTGTGTCCACTTTTCCTCCTGAAATCTCACATGTTTAAAACTTAGAAACATTTTCATCTCAACTTCTGATGTTCATGCCTAATATGTTTCTTTCAACTAGTTTTTCTTTCTTTTCTTTCTTTCTTTTTTTTGAGACAGAGCCTCACTCTGTTGTCTAGGTTAGAGTGCCATGGCATCAGCCTAGCTCACAGCAACCTCTAACTCTTGGATTCAAGTGATTCTTCTTGAATCCCAGCTGCCTAGTAGCTGGGATTACAGGTGCACACTACCACATCTGGCTAATTTCTTTCTGTTTTTAGTAGAGACAGGGTCTCACTCTTGCTCCAGCTAGTTTTGAACTCTTGACCTGAAGGGATCCTCCCACCTCAGCCTTCCAGAGTGCTAGGATTACAGGTATGAGCCACTGAGCCTGGCCTCAACTCCTTTTTACATCTTAATGTCGTCAGGAAGTTCCAGGAATTCCTTCTCCTCTATATAACAGAGCCTTCTCTCCATTCTTTTCATCCAGGCTTCTTGCATGCTATGATCAATTCTCACTGAGTGTATGAGCTGCAGTATTAAAAATGTTCTATTTGTGACAGATGAGCATGGGAATATAAATTGATGGGATATGCAAGATTCTTATGGAAAATGGGGTTGGGTCCTTGTGTATCAGTGAGGAAAGGGAACATGGACTGTTTAGGTTCCATCTGGATACTCCATTTGCTTTTGCAGAACAGGATTAAGAAAATGCACATTTAAAGAGGATGGCATTAATTTCCCAGAATACCTCAGAAAGTTCTGAAAAAGAATAATTAAAAGAGGTTTGCTTCCTAGGATTCAAAAAAAGACTATCTAAATACACTATTAGAGATTACAGAACCTGGGAGGTATCTGAAATTTGAGTTTTGCATAAAACTGATGTTTCTTTATGATTAAGTATGATTATGTTTCTTTATAATTAAATTCAGGTTATAATTTACGTTTTGTGGCAAATAATCTCACAACATTGATGTTGTGTCCTCCTGTGCATCATCATCTTATACCAATTTTTCTGTTACAATTGATGTTTTGATTCACTTAAAGTGTTCTCTGACAGATTTTTCCATGTTGGAGTTAATTACTTTTCTTTTTATTATTAATAAGTACCTTGGGGAGATTTACCAACTGATGTACATAAACCATCACATTTAATCTGGAAGCTCTTTTTTCTCTTTTGATTCCCTTACAGCTTGCTTTGGGAAATGATGGCTCTCATTTTTGTTTACTGGACAGATGAACTTAGAGAAACACAGGCTTTCCCACCTACTAGATGTTTGACAAAATATTTTTCTTGGTACAGAGCACTGGCATCACTAGTGAGCTTGTTAGAAATTCAGAAGCTGGCTAGGCATGATGGCTTAAACTGTAATCCTAGTGCTCTGGGAGGCCAAGGTGGGAAGATGGCTTGAGCTCAGGAGTTTAAGATCAGCTTAAGCAAGAGTAAGAGTGAGACCCAATCTCTAGTAAAAAATTGAAAAAAATTAGCCAAGCCTGGTGGCGCATGCCTGTAATCCCAGCTACTCAAGGGGCTGAGGCAGGAGGATTGCTTTGGGCCAGGATTTAAGCTTGCAGTGAGTTATGAGGACACCATTGCACTCTAGCCAGGGTGACAGAGTGAAACTCTGTCTCCAAAAAAAAAAAGAAATTCAGAAACTTAGGCTTCACCCCAGATCTCCTGATTAGAATCTGCATTTCAACAAAATCTCTAGTTCATTGTTATACACATCAGATTTTGAGAGATACCTTTCAAATCCCTGAGAAATATACACAACTTATTCTGTATAATGTAAATATAACAGTCAAAATGTGTGTGCCTTAATTTGGTTCCCTTAATTTTATCATTTATTATCCACAAAAGTCTAATAGTTACACTGGTTTTGTGGATTGTCTGCCATGCTTTTTTTTCAGAAAATACATTAGAGAATATTAACATGTTAAAAATTGTCTTATTGGACAATTCCAGTCAGTCATACTAGTCAGAGCCAGTTCTCTTCACTCAGTCTTTTCACCTGGAGTCAAAGAATACTGTCCATGGCCACTTGGTGAATATGTTTCTCCCACCCCAGGAACTAGTGACATTCAGGGATGTGGCCTTAGAATTCTTTCCAGAGAAGTGGGCATGCTTGGGCCCTACTCGGAGGAGTTTATATAGGGATGCAATGTCAGGGAGCTACAGAAACCTGGTCTCTCTGGGTATTGCACAATTCCCATTCCACACTAAGGATTTCATTTATTTCCTTTATAAAATGTTCTTTGAAAACTTGGTTTGCATGAACTAGTTTTTTCTTTTTTATTGTGTTTTTTTTTTTTTTGAAGGTTGGTGGGGTTGTGAGGAGGGTTGTTTAGTTTTCTTTGTGTGTGTGTTTTTTTGGTTTTTTTTTTTGAGACAGAGACTCACTCCATTGCCCTGGGTGGAGTGCAGTGGTGTCATTGTAGCTCACTGCAAACTCCAACTGCTGGGCTCTAAGGGACCTTTCTGCCTCAGCCTCCTATGTAGCATGGCCTACAGGCATATGCCACAGCTCCTGGCTGCTTTTTTTTTTTTTTTTCCTTTTTGGTAGAGTTGGGGTCTCAATCTTGCTCAGGCTAGTCTCAAACTCCCGAGCTCAAGCAATCCTCCTGCCTCAGCCTCCTAGAGTGTTAGGACTACAGGCATGAGCCACCATGCCCAGCCTGCATGAACATGTCTCTGAGCCTTCCATTCAAGGAAAACTGGGATTTTTTTGGTGCAGGAAAGAAAATATTCAAGATGTTTTCCATTGGCATTGGCCTTCCCATTTCTATAGGTTATGCACATTCTTCACTATAGATTAGTGGCAATTCTATTAATAGAAATTTTATAGCATAATATGCTGTTGCCCACCCCTTAATATCCAACTTTTATCACATTTTTGATTCAGCAGTACTGGGTGGTGTAGCTAATGACCCACAAATTTAAAATACTTTCAAAACATTCTAAAGGTTCTGTCAGTAAACATTATTTTAGAATTAGCTTTCTTCATATTTTCTATAATGATCTCTCTTCTTTAATGAGTACAGTACTTGGTGGTAATTGAAGAACATCACTAAGAGTCATGTTAATTTTTTTCTAATAACTCAGGTCTTGCTGTCTCTAACCCAGACCTGATCATCTGTGTGGAGTAGAAGAAAGAGCCCTGGAATGTGAAAAGACACATGAGAAAGTAGCCAAGCCAAGGTAGGTAGAAGTCAATGAAGCAGTTGATGTATGTTAGGCCCAACAGTAAAGGAGGAAGACAGACTTTAAAATATTTTTTGGAAAGTTCTGCTGCAATGGGAATGGTTTCTGAGAAGCCTGAGAAGTTTCTTTCTCTTGCTCCCACATAGGGGCATCTCCATCCCATGCTCCAGAATTCTCTGAGGACTCTACTTCCTCTTCAGAGATCTTCCTTTGCATTTCCAGTGAGAGCCAAAGTCCTCTTTGTGGCTTATAAAGGACTGTATGATCTGAGTGCTCTTCCATTGCTTTCAGAGACATGAGAACACTGTGCATATTCTTGAGGAATTCTACATTAAACTATTTTTAAAGTTCCATTTTTGTGGGACTTTAAAATATATTCTTGTATAGTGTCTAAAATGTGTGAGAGTAGTGTCGATGTTGTGATTTGGTTTGAAAATCCCAAGACCACCACAAGCAGATGTGTGTGTTTTCTGCTTTATGAGCATTATGATTTTATGATTTCCAGTCCTGTGGGGGTTTCAAATGGGATTTTACAGAGATCCATTCTCAGTAATTTTATCAGAACACTAAGCATCTCCCTAAATATAAAAAAAACTGATGTTATTTTATTTGAAAATTTAATTATTTTAGTATTAATTGAGTTGGCAATTTATACTTTATATACCCAAATTCCTCAACTGTAATATAGTGTAATGTAGATACTCCCTATTTTTCTTAATGTCATTGGACAGCTTAGAATATTTGAGCATATATTAAACTCCTTACTTTATTTTTAATAGCTATTACTATTTGTTTAATATGAAGTTTAGTAAAACTGCCATTCTTATATTTATGACGTGTGTAAATATATATATGATTCTGTATCTATCATCAATTTTTAAAAAATAAAAATTGTATAACTATATATAATCATATATGTGTATATATATATATATATATATATATATATTTTGTTGTTGTTGTTGTTGTTGTTTTGTTTTTGTTTTGAGACAGTTTGGCTCTGTTGCCCAGGCTAGAGTGCTGTGGCATCAGCCTAGCTTACAGCAACCTCAAACTCTCAGGCTCAAGCAATCCTCCTGCCTGAGCTTCCTGAGTAGCTGGGACTATAGGTGTGCACCACCACGCCCAGCTAATTATTTTTGTATTTTTAGTTGCCCAGCTAATTTCCTTCTATTTTTAATAGAGATGGGGTCTTGCTCTTGCCGAAGCTGGTCTTGAACTCCTGACTTCAAGGCATCCTCCCACCTCAGCCTCTTAGAGTGCTAGGATTACAGGTGAGAGCCACCGCACCTGGCCTGTATAACTACATCTTTATTGTATAGAATATAATAATTTGATATATACATATATGTTGTGAAATGATTAATACAATTAAGTTAATGAACATATCTATCACCTTACATTGTTAACCTTTTTTAATAGTTAGAATCTTAAAGTCTACTGTCTTTGCAAATTTTATACATATAAAACATTATTAACTATAGTCATGAAGATATACATTAGATCCCCAAAACTTTTTCATCTCATAACTGAAAGTTTGTGTCCTTTGAAGAACATTACCCCACTTTCCTCCAGGCCCTGGCAACCACTTTTACATTCTTTACTTCTGTGAGTTCAATGTTTTTAGATTTCCAAGATAAGTGAGATCATAACAGTGTTTTTCTTTCTGTTCCTGGCTTATTTAATTTAGCTTTATGTCCTCCAGGTTTATCTATGTTGAATGACAGGATTTTATTATTTTATGGTTTATTATTGTTAATATATACCATATTTTTTATCCATTCAGTGTTTACAAATGTTTAGTTTGTTTTTATATCTTGGCAATTGTGAATAATACTGCAGTGAACACAGGGGTGCAGGTATTTCTTCAAGATACTTATTTCCGCCGGGCGCGGTGGCTCACGCCTGTAATCCTAGCACTCTGGGAGGCCGAGGCGGGCGGATTGCTCGAGGTCAGGAGTTCAAAACCAGCCTGAGCAAGACCCCGTCTCTACCAAAATATAGAAAGAAATTAATTGACTAACTAAAAATATATATACAAAAAAAAAAATTAGCCAGGCATGGTGGCGCATGCCTGTAGTCCCAGCTACTAGGGAGGCTGAGGCAGTAGGATCGCTGAGCCCAGGAGATTGAGGTTGCTGTGAGCCAGGCTGACGACACGGCACTCACTCTAGCCTGGGCAAGAAAGTGAGACTCTGTCTCAAAAAAAAAAAAAAAAAAAAAAAAAAAGATACTTATTTCCTATGGTTATACACAGAAGTAGGATTGCCATATTTTACGTACATTAGTTTTTTGTGTTTTTTTTTTTTTTTTTTTGGAGAACTACCACACTTTTTTTTTAATGATTCTGCCAATTTACAACTAAGCAGTAGTGCACAGATTTTACTTTTCTCCACACCCTTGAAAACACTCTAATTTTTTTTTTTTTTGGTATTAACCATACTAACAGGTATGAAGTAATATCTTATTATGGTTTTGATTCGTAGTTGCCTGATGATCATCATCTTTTACACCTTTTCATATACTTGCTGACCATTTCTATGTCTTCATTGGAAAAAATATCTATTTAGTCTTTTGCCTATTTTTCAGTTATATTTTTATTGTTTTATTCCTTCAACTTGTATGAGTTTCTTATATATTTTGAATATTAACTTCTTATCAGTTTTATGGTTTGCATATATTTTCTTTCATCCTATAGGTTTTCTTATTTTGTTTCCTTTGCTGTGCAGAGCTTTTTCTTATAGTTTGATGCAGTCCAGCTGTATTTGCTTTTGTTGCCATACTTTTGCTGTTGTATCCCAAAAAATCATTGCCAGTACCAATGTCAAGGAAATGTTTTACATGTTTTTTTTTATTTAGCGTATTATGGGGATACAAGTGTTAAGGTTACTTATATTGCCCATGCCCCCCTCCCCCCTCGAGTAAGAGCTTCAAGCGTGTCCATCCCCCAAACGTTGCACATCTTACTCGTTGTGGTTGTATATACCCATCCCTTCCATCCCCCTCCCACCCTCCCGACACTCAGTAAATGTTACTCCTACATGTCCACTTAGGTGTTGATCCGTTAATACCAATTTGCTGGTGAGTACATGTGGTGCTGGTTTTTCCATTCTTGAGATACTTCACTTAGTAGAATGGGTTCCAGCTATATCCAGGAATATACAAGAGGTGCTATATCACCATTGTTTCTTAAAGCTGAGTAGTACTCCATGGTATACATATGCCACATTTTACTACATGTTTACTTTAAAAATTTTTAAGGATTCATATCTTCCCATTTTAACCTGTTTTATTTTTAATTAATTTTTGAGTATGCTATAGGAAAAATGGTCTAATTTTATTATTTTGCTTGGGGGTATCTAGTTTTTTCAAGTATTGAAGGACTATACTTTCTGCATTGTGCATCCCTGGTGCCCTAGTCAGAGATTAGTTGACCTTACATGTATAGGTTTATTTCTCGGTTCTCTATTCTGTTCCAGTGGTCTTTGTGTTAGTTTTATGCACATACCATGTTTATTACTAGAGTTCAGAAACATAGTTTGAAACTGGAAAGTATGATACCACAGCTTTGTTCTATTCCTCAAGAATGCTTTGGGTATTCAAAGTCTCTTGCAATTTCATATAAATTTTAGAATTATATTTTCTATTACTGTAAAATATGCCCTTGGAATTTTGATAGGAATCCAGTTTAATTTACAGATTGCTTTGGATAATAGGGAACTTTAGCAATATTTATTCTTCTAATCCACAAACACAGGAAATTTTTATATTTACTTATATCTTTAATTTTTTCATCAATATCTTAATATTTTTCATAGTAAAGATCTTTCATTTCCTTGGTTAAATTTATTTCTAAGCAGTTTATTAATATTATTATTTTGATGCTATTATAAATGAGATTATTTTTTATTAGACAGTTTCATGTTAGTGTATGTAAACACAAGTGATATTTGTATGTTAATTTAATATTTTACAAAATTACTGACTACATTTATTAGTTTAAGCAGTTTTGGTATACTGTTTATGAATTTCTATATATAAGATCATTCCATCTACAAAAAAGAACATTTTTCTTTTCAATTTGGATGGCTTTTTGTCTTTTTTCTTTTTTCTTTTTTTTCCCTAATTGTTCTTTTTAGGACTTTTAGTGTTATGTTAAAATAGTAATGCTGAAAATGGGCACAATAACTTTGCATGGGTATCTGTAAATTTAAAGGAGCAGACACCTCTTCCAGTTTATCTAAACTGGTTTCAGCAGGCAAAGGTCTTCTCTTTTGGGGCACCAAGACTAATGGGATCCCTGCTGGATTTGTTGGAGGAAGGGCTGTATTTGGGTCACAGTGCTGCTACTGGATCTGCGTGTAGGCCTGTGACCAGGGCCTTGGGTGGTTGTGAGTCCTGTCCTATTCCTGGGTGTGGGGCACGGTGGCAACGCCATTCCAAGATGGCGCCCGCTTCCTGGTCACACCCTACTGTGCGTCTGACAAACGGATGTTCAGCGCATGTGCAAAGCCTTGCCTCCTCTCCTGTTCTGTGTTGACCAATCAGGTTATGCCCCGTGTATTTACTGTCTATATAAGCAGCCACCGAGAACGCCTCGGTGTCTTCCGCATGTAACCAGTTAAGCAATCCCCATTAAAGCGCTGTCAGAAGAACTCCAGTTGCCGTCTCTTCCTTGCTGGCGAGGCGGGCGCGACAAGTGGTGCCGAAACCCGGGAACCGAAACAACTTTGAAGCACCAGCGGAGACAACCTCGATAGAGGTGAGTTCAGAACTGACGCGTGGGACGGAACCGAATTTGGACCTTTGCTGACCAAAGTAGGCTGTTAGTGAGAGCCCGTGAGCCCCCTGCTTTCGTTTTGAACAAGTATATTTTGCTCTTCGCTCCTGTAGATAAAGGAGACATGGGTAACTCCCAAAGCCGCCCTTTTGTACAAGCTTTGCAGGGTGTGCTGCAGGCGCGGGACCTGGCCCTATCGGAGCGTCTGCTGTGGAATTTTATGAAGGAGGTGGACAGGGTCGCGCCGTGGTTTCTCCATTCCGGGTCATTAAATGTCCCGTCTTGGGATAAGTTGGAGAAAGATCTGCTGCGGGGAGAGGAGCAAGGCACGTTACGGCAGGGCACGCTCCCTGTGTGGACTATGATCCGGTCGTGCCTGAATGATAAAAGTTGTGCAGCCCAGGTACAGGCAGGGCAAAAGGTGCTCTCTGACTATCAAGACCGTACCTCAGAGTCAGACAAAGGGAGAAGGCCTGGAAAAAAGAAAAGGGAGAGAAAGAAATGTAAAGGTACCAAGAATAAAAATAACAAAGGAAAGGACAGGACAGAAGACAGGGGAGAAAGCCTTTTTCTGTCAGAATTTAAGAAATTAGATATTTCTGAGGATGATTCCTCTTCTTCCTCTTCTCTTACTTCCTCAAGTTCAGGGGAGGAGGCGGGGGAGGAGCTAGATTCAGAGGAGGAAGCTACTTTGGAAGAGGAAGCGGCAAAGTATGAGGCGGGGCGATATCGGCCGCCGCCCTACAGTGACGCTGCTTTTGCTGCCCCTACCGCCCCTCCTCTGAGAGAGCAGGGAGGAGCCAGACCCAAACAAGTCAGCGGGAGCTTGTTTATCAGGCCCCGCGATATGAGGAAAATGTTTCTCTCATTCCCTGTTTTCGAGAATAACAATCAGCAACGGTATCATGAGCCTCTCCAGCACAAACAATTGAAAGACCTTGCTGAGTCGGTGCGGTCCTGGGGGGTTACGGCGTCTTTCACCATAGCCCAAGTGGAGAGGCTTGGTAACTTAGCTATGACCCCTGATGACTGGAGTAATACAACAAGGGCCTGCTTGACTACTGGTCAGTATCTAGACTGGAAATCAATTTTTTAGGAAGGTTGTATGAACCAAGCCAGAGCAAACGCACAGCTGGGGATCCTCTGCCCATACCCTAGAAAACAGAGGAGCCAGTGTGGGTACCTCAGTGGCCCTTACCCTCTAAAAAGTTACTCGCTGCCCATAACCTAGTGCAAGAACAACTTACTCTTGGGCACCTTGAGCCCTCTCAATCTCCCTGGAATACCCCTATTTTTGTGATTAAGAAAAGGTCTGGTAAATGGAGACTGTTGCATGACCTTAGAGCAATTAATGCCCAGATGCAGCTTATGGGGCCTGTTCAAAGAGGACTGCCCCTTCTCTCTGCTTTGCCTAAACATTGGAGTCTAATTATCTTGGACATCAAAGACTGTTTTTTCTCTATTCCCCTGCACCCACAAGATAAAAGCAGATTTGCATTCACGCTTCCTTCCATAAACCATGAGCAGCCTGATGCAAGATATCAATGGCAGGTTTTACCTCAGGGCATGGCTAATAGTCCCACTATGTGCCAACTTTATGTGGCCTCGGCTATCCAGCCGGTTAGGCAGAAGTTTTCAAAGGTAAAAATTATACACTATATGGATGATATTCTCTTGTGTCATTGTGATGATGGCGTACTTCGCCAGGCTTATGCGTCCCTTCAGGCTCACTTAAGGCAAAAGGGCTTGCTGGTCGCCCCTGAGAAGGTGCAAGAGGGAGAAGTGGGCGCGTTTCTTGGTAGTAGCATTCTCCCTGACAAAATCGTACCCCAAAGACTGTCCATCCGAAGAGATGCCTTAAAAACATTAAATGATTTCCAAAAGCTACTAGGAGATATCAATTGGCTTCGACCTTTCCTATGTCTTACCACAGCAGAACTGAAGCCATTATTTCAGATTCTAGAGGGAGACTCACACATTACGTCCCCTAGAACTTTGACTCCTGAGGCCCTTAAGGCTCTTCATAAGGTAGAAGAAGCCATTCAGAAGGCGCAACTGGTGCGCATTCAGCACCACGATCCTTTCTCCCTCTGTGTACTCCCTTCTCCTACGCTCCCTACGGCAGTGCTTTGGCAGGATGGCCCCCTTTTATGGGTGCATCCTCAAGCCTCTCCAGGAAAGGTGATTGGCCACTATCCTACCTGTGTGGCCGAGATAGCTTTAAAGGGTGTTAGTTTGGCTGTATCCCATTTTAGGCGTCACCCTGATAGCCTGATTTGTCCATATACTGCCAATCAGGTGAACACCTTATGTGCCACTCTTGATGCATGGGCCATATTGAGAGGCACCTTTCCGGGGAGCATTGATAACCATTATCCCAGACATGCCTTGCTGCAGTTTGCAATTTTCCCAAGAGTAACTTTGCTGCAACCTTTGGTTGATGCCTTGGATGTGTATACCAATGGCTCTAAGACAAGTATTGGGAGCTATGTCATTCAGGACAAGGTGTATACCAAACAGTTTAACTATTCTTCTCCTCAGCTAGTAGAGTGTGCCGTAGTCGGTCTGGTTCTCAGTACCATCACTGAACCTATCAACATCATCTCAGACTCCTTTTACGTGGTCAACGCAGTTAAACAGTTAGAGAACTCCTTTCACATTCTTGCCAAGAGTACTGTCTTTTCTGTATTTACAGAAATTAGGAATACTATTCAAAATAGAAAAAACCCATTTTCCATTCAGCATATCAGAGCTCATTCCTTGTTACCTGGACCTATGGCTGCGGGAAATGCTATGGCAGATCATGCCACTCGCGCCCTCTGGGTGTCTGATGGCCACGCCGCCGCCATAGACTTTCATAAACTTTATCATGTGCCAGCTGAAACCTTACGACTTAAGTTCAACATCACGCGTGCAAGTGCTCGTGAGATTGTGCTGCAATGCCCAAATTGTGCCCCTTTTCGCACTGTTATTCCCACGGGCGTGAATCCCAGGGGTTTGCGTCCTCTACATCTGTGGCAAATGGATGTAACTCATGTCCCATCTTTTGGGAAGCTTCAATATGTTCACGTGTCTGTAGACATGTGCTCAGGCGTCCTTCATGCCACGCCTCTGGCTGGAGAAAAGGCAAGTTACGTTATCACTCACTGCCTAGAAGCTTGGGCAGCCTGGGGCAAGCCCCGGGCTATTAAGACAGATAATGGCCCGGCTTATACCTCAAAATCTTTTCAGCAGTTTTGCACTCGCTTGGGTGTGGAGCACCGTACAGGTCTCCCCTATAACCCTCAAGCGCAAGGCATCGTGGAGCGTGCTCATGGCACGCTCAAAATGTACTTACAAAAACAAAAGGGGGGAGATGCCCTACAGCTAGGGCTATCACCTAGAGGACGCCTCTCCTTTGCTCTCTTTACTTTAAATTTTTTAAATTTAGATGTCAAGGGACGTTCGGCAGCAGACAGGCATGTCACGCCTGCTCCGCCACAGAAAGAATTAGTGAAGTGGAAAGATGTGTTGTCTAATCTATGGAAAGGCCCGGATCCAGTAATAATGAGATCCAGGGGAGCTATTTGTATTTTTCCACAGGACCAGGACAATCCCATCTGGGTGCCCACACGGCTGACTAGAACGGTGCAGCAGCCTCTGGAGCAGCATGAAGACGTGCTGGCTACTTCTCCTGACGACAGCATGGATGATCGCGAGGATGGCAGCGGAGCCACGCTGGGGGATCCTGTCAGTACTTCCCCTGCTGATGCCTGTGACACATAACTCACCAATTTTCCCCCGCCTCTTTTCTACTAATGTTTCCCTGGGCACTGTGTACCTGCCGTTGGACACGCAGAGTAGTAAACTGGAGGGAAATAGATCCTTCTCCTTGAAGGGGACTTTGTGTTTTGTGTGGGATTAACGGAAGCTGCACAGACTTGGCTTCCCTGTCCATAGTGGCTGGGGGTATAGCAGGGAATGCTAGTTTCGCATGGAATCTTAGCAACTCTTTTGAAGGTTCTGTGAGGGTGATTGCGGGAGGGCGAAACGTGACCTTTGCCCCTACACCTGTCTGTGTTTGGCCCCCGTTTATCTGGGTGGTATCCACGGAAAAACCCTCTGGTACACATGTGAACTGTTCCTCTAATACGTGCAATTATACATTGTGTTGGAATGCCACGTCTCACCCCTCTGCCATTGTTACCCGCTTGCCTAGATACATTCCTGTTCCTGTTGAAGCTCCTAGCTCTATGACTCTGTTTCGGTCTTGCAGCCACGGCCGTCTTGCTGCTTGCTGCAGCTGGCGGCGGGCTGTGGGCCATCTGTAGGCTGCAGGCCCAGAGACGGAGGGACCATGTGGTATTGACACAGGCATTTGCTGCGCTTGAACTGGGACAGTCTACACAGGTGTGGTTGACCATGCTAAAAGGTTAGCCTAGTTTTGGGTTGCACCCGCTCCTACCCCCAGGTATTTTAGCAGACATGGCCTTTGCACTCTGAGGGATCTCTCCCATTGCATCAGATAAGGCATGTCTCCAATCCCACAGCCAGCCTTTGCACACCTCCGAGTTTTGCTCATTGCACGAGGTAAGGTGGTTGCTGGTGGAAGTGAGGCTCTGCATCCTTGATCGTACTGTCGAAGGACGGTGCTGAACGGTTGCTCAGCTCTCATTTAATTAATAAAATAGGGGGAGATGTGGGGCGCGGTGGCAACGCCATTCCAAGATGGCGCCCGCTTCCTGGTCACACCCTACTGTGCGTCTGACAAACAGATGTTCAGCGCATGTGCAAAGCCTTGCCTCCTCTCCTGTTCTGTGTTGACCAATCAGGTTATGCCCCGTGTATTTACTGTCTATATAAGCAGCCGCCGAGAACGCCTCGGCGTCTTCCGCATGTAACCAGTTAAGCAATCCCCATTAAAGCGCTGTCAGAAGAACTCCAGTTGCCGTGTCTTCCTTGCTGGCGAGGCGGGCGCGACACCTGGGCAGACTGGATTGCCTTCAGGACTTTAATAAAAGTTGGGCAGGCACCAGGGCAGGGTTCTGCATTTGAGTCCACATATGGTGAGCCTGATATCAAGGGTGTTGGTGAGTGTGGCTCCCATGGAGAGTTTCTCCAGGGTACTCACTGGCGGGCCTCTAGGTGGGCAGGACTGCATGGACTGTGGCTGAGAGGGCTGGGGCCGCGTCACAGAGTTGCGTCAGAGACCACAGTAACGTCCAAGTTCTGCAGGCTGCCTCCATGGCCATGCATGGGCATCTCCCTTCAGATCTCTAGATTTGCAGGACCACTCTGCATGGGCTGGGATGAGTTGGAGATATTTACCGTGTCACTTCATAATTTTCTGTGAGACCAAGTTGGGTGGGCTATATTCACATCTATAGGCAAGACCAGGGGTCCTCAAGATTGCCACCTATATGAGAGCTTATTTTCTCAAAATAATACTGCTTGGTCTTGTGTTTAGTAGGGTTTCATATCCTCTTTCCTGAATCCCAGAGCTCTCAGAAAGGCACTTCTTTTGAGACAGGGTCTCATTTTATCACACATGCTGGGCTCAGACTCCTGGGTTGAAGCGATCTTCCTGCCTAAGCAACCTGAATAGCTGGGATTACAGACACGAGCTATGGTGGCTGACTGTCTAATAAAGGCACTTTTGTCCATGGAGGGCTGCCGAATTATTGTTTCTGTGGAAGGATATACAAGCAGAACTCCCACCGTCTTGATGATGTCACTCTCCCTCTGCATGTTCCCTTTCTATTTTGTTCTATTTCAAATTTGTTTGTAATTTTAGATTCAAACATTCAGAACAATATGCTAGAATTTATACAACATATAAGGACAAATTAGATAATTAATAGGCACCCCATATTTATTATAATGTTCACTTGTAAATTTATGTTTACAGCAGGCAAAAGGGAATCATTAGTATTTCTATTTACTTTACTATTCATAGTGGCTGCATTATTTTTTCCTACTAATAGTCACCAGGCTTCCAATTTCTCCATATCCTTGACAGATTGTTTTATCGTAGCCATTCTAATGTATTTGAGGTGATATCTTATTGTGATTTTGCTTTGGATTTATCTAAAAATTAATTTTGAGCATCTTTTCAACTGCTTGTTCACTATCTGTGTATCTTTGGAGAAATCTCAGTTCAATCCTTTGTCCATTTTTAGTCAATTTACTTTTTGTTGTTGAGTTTCAGGAATTTCTTTATGAATTTTTGATTATATACTGTCAAATATATAATATGCAAATATTTTCTCCCATTTTAAGGGTGGCATTTGAGTCTACTAAATGTTTCCTTTGATATGCAGAAAAATTGAAATTGAATGTAGTTCCATTTTTCTGTTCTTTTTTATTTATGTATCTTTTCACCACTTTAATTTTTAGTTATTATGGATACATAGTCATTGTATATAGGGTACATGTGATATTTTGATACAGACGTACAATTTGAATTAATCAAATTAGGGCATTTTGGGTATAAACACCTCAGGCATTTATGTTGCTTTTGATGTCATATCCAAAATAGCAGTGCTAAGACCAATGCCATGATCTTTTTGTGTATTTACTCTGAATTTTGTTAGTTATATTTCTTGTGTTTATTTAATCCATTTACAATAGTTATTGTATATAATGCAGAGGAAGCCTCCAACTTTGTGTTGTCCATGTAGATATTTAACTTTTCAACATGATTTATTTAGGAGAATCTTTTTTTTTTTTTCACTGTGTAGTCATGACAATCTTGTGAAAGATCATTTTATCATAAATAAAAGGGTTTATTCCTGGACTTTCTATTCTTTTCCATTATCTATTTGTGCCAGTATGACATTGTTTTCATTTTTGTAGCTTTGCAATATGTCCTGAAGTCATAAAGTGTAATACTTCTTTGTTGTTCTCTTTCAGGGAGAAAGGCCAGTCATAATTTTTAAACACATTTTATTTTATTTTTTTCTTTTTTCTTTTTTTTTTTTTTGAGACAGAGTCTCGCTCTCTTGCCCAGGCTAGAGTGCCGAGGCTTCAGCCTAGCTCACAGCAACCTCAAACTCCTGGGCTTAGGCGATCCTCCTGCCTCAGGCTCCCAAGTAGCTGGGACTATAGGCACTCGCCACTACACCCATCTAATTTTTGTTTTTATTTTTAGTTGTCCAGCTAATTTTTTTTTATTTTTAGTAGAGACAGGGGTCTCGCTCTTGCTCATGCTGGTCTCAGACTCCTGAGCTCAAAACGATCTGCCTGCCTCAGCCTCCCAGAATGCTAGGATTACAGGTGTGAGCCACTGCGCCCGGCCTAAATTTTTTTGTATGTTTCTTAAAAAAGGCACCCTTATGTTGCGGCCTGATTACAGAACAGGAGATGACATACACAGAACATATACATAAAACGCAGACAGAATTGGCTGCAGTCCCAGAAGAAAAAAGGACACAGAGACAAGAGACGGTTTCAGACTGTAGCAGCCAAAACTGTGCAAGCCAATTTATTTTATACAGTTTAATTGGGCAAGTGTCCTGTAGCTATTTTCTCATGCCAGCTACTTTCCCAGCTACTTTTTGGTACGTGACTTCCCACGGCCAACAACACCTGCTTCTCCAGTCAAAGCAAAAAGCATGGCCGTCTACAAGAGGTCTCTTTGATGTTTTGCACCACTTTCGGATAACAAACAATCTCGGCTTGAGTGGGAGACTTTGAGTCCTTGGAGACCATGAGTCCTTGACCGTCTTGCAGGGCCTAGCACCGCGTGCTGATTACCAGGCAACCTTGGCTCGCACGCGAGGCCACAGGTCTTGGCCATTTGCCTGGAGAAACAGTTTCTTCAGCCGGTCACCAAGCCACATCCTGCTAATTGTAGGAACAAGCAATGGCCTCCCGTTCTGCTGACTTGGGGTCTCAGCCAATCTGACCCTGGGACGGCTTGCTCACTTCAGCTCATTTCACCCTTAGGATTTTGATAGAGATTACACTGAAATTGTACAACACTGTGGGTAGTTGTCACATCTTAACAATATTAAATCACCTAACCCTTGTGCAAGAATATTTTCAAAAGTGTATTTAATTTTCACATACTTTTGCATTCCTAATTTTCCTTCTGCTTTTGACTCCTAGTTTCACTCCAATTTGGGTAGAAAAGATCCATTGTATGATTTTAGTCTTAAATTTGATAAGACTTGTTATGTGTCTTAATAGATGTACCATGTGTAATTGAGAATATTATGTCTCTGCTGCTTATGACTGAAAAGTTCTGTATATGTTTGTTCAACCTAGTTTATAATATTGTTAAAGTTTTCTGTTTTCTCATCTATCTTGTATCTGATTTTTTTATTTATTAATGAAGTGGAGTGTTACATTCTACAATTATTATGTTGCTATATATTTCTTGTTTTTGTTCCTATTGATAATTATCTTGATATATTTAGGAGTCCTGATGCTATAGTTGTATATGCTTATACACGTATACATATATTTATTTATTTATATTTACAACTGTAATAGATTTCTGGTAAATGGACCCGTGTTACCATATAACATCAATTTCTGTGACAGGTTTTTATTGAAAGTGTATCCCCTACCTAAATGTAGTTATTGTTTGCATGGGATATATGATTTTCATCTTGTACTTTCATCCTGTTTTAATCTTTAGAGCTAAAGTGACTTTGTTATAGACAGCATATTGCAGGATCTTGTTTGTTCTTAATCCATTGAATTATTTTATTTATTTTTATTAAAGAGTTTAATCTATATTTAAAATACTTCCTGAATGAAATAAAGTTATTACTGTTCTGTTTTTTTCTGTTTCTTGTGGTGTCCCATATTTCATCTTAATGCCTTCATTTTTTTTATTGACTTTCTAGTGACATGCCTTGATTACTTTCACCTTTCCTTTTGTATATCTTCTATACGAATTCTTTGTAATCACCTTGAGAAATGGAGAGTACATAAAACACCTTAAAGTATAACAATATACTTTAATCGTATAACTTCAATTGAATATGAAAACTGCCTCTTTACATTCCACTTTATTATTAATGCCACAAATAATAAATTTTTGTATTGTGTATCAACAGATTTATGCAGGCTTATTTTTTTTCTAGATTCTATAGGAGAATTTTGGAGGGTTTGGTACCATCATTTTGATAGTGGAGAATTTTAGTTGTGTATGTATATTTACTTTTAACAGAGATCCTTATGCTTCCATATGGTTGTATGATGCTGTCCATCATCACTTCGTTTTTTCACATAATAGATTCCCTTTAGAATTTCTTGTTGGACTGTTGTAATGGTGGTGAACACTCTTAGCTTTTATTTATCTTGCAAAGTCTTTATTTTTCCCTTAGTTTTGAAGTTAAATTTTCCTAGATCAAGCATTCTTGGTTTATAGTATTTTTTTTTTCATCATTTGGAAATTTCTCAGCCATTTTTTTCTTCCAATAATCTCTTGGCTACTTTGTCCCTATAGTCTTCTAGGACTCATAAATATGTTGGTCTACTTGATGACGTATAATAAGTTCCATACTCCATCTTCACTTTCCTCCTTTTTAAAAAAGTTTTTCTTCCATGCCTCAATATTTATAAATGATATGTCTTCAACTTCCTGATTATTTCTTCTATTTTATTAAGTCTGCTGTTGTATTTTTCTAGTGAATTTTTCAACTTAGTTATTATACTCTTCAGCCCCACGATTTCTGTTAAGTTCATTTTTTACAATTTTTGTTTCTTTGGTATTATTTTCTTCAGGCATCATTATTCTGATTTTGTTGTTCATCTCTATTCTATTTTTATCATATATCATGTTTTAAATAACTATTTTAGATTCTTTGCCAGTTAACATGAAAATCTGCATTTCTTGAGGCTCAGTTTCTGGAGATTTGATTTTTCCTTCAATTAGGGCATGTTTTCCACCCTCTCTGTATGTTCTATCATCTTTTGATATGATCTGGGAGTTTACGTAAGAGCTGTCCAGTCTAGTATGTACAGACTGACCTGTGGCAGGGGAATATGGACTGCAGTCGGCAGGCTGAACATTCCGCCTGCTGCACAGACGTTCTCAGACCTCTTCTTATAGTGGGTGTGTATTCTCTATGTAGAGATGTCCCTCTACATTTCTTTTAGATTCTGTAATGGTTTTCTTCCACAATTGACAACTGTGGTAAAGCAGTTTCTCTAGTGTTGCTACAAGGATTCACTTTTTTCTCATGAGACACAAACCATCATTCATAATGTTCCTTCATTTCCTCCAGCAGCCAATGTTCCCGGAGACAGAATTGAGTAATCAGGCACCAGAAACCCTCCCCTCCCCGCCCCAAAGCCAAAACTTTTGGCACATGTCCCACTGCTGCAGCTCACTCCAGGGAGGTGGTGGGAGCCAGGCAGTCACTATCCCAGGAGAGAGACAAGGGCTGAGCCAGGCAGCCATGAGACGAGGGGCTGTGCCTGGATGCCAGGAAGGAGGCGAGGGCTGTGCCTGGATGTCAGGAAGGAGACGAGGGCTGTGCCTGGATGTCAGGAAGGAGACGAGGGCTGTGCCGGGATGTCAGGAAGGACACGAGGGCTGTGCCGGGATGTCAGGAAGGACACGAGGGCTGTGCCGGGATGTCAGGAAGGAGACGAGGGCTGTGCCTGGCAGTGAGGAAGGAGACGAGGGCTGTGCCGGGATGTCAGGAAGGAGGCGAGGGCTGTGCCTGGATGCCAGGAAGGAGACGAGGGCTGTGCCTGGATGTCAGGAAGGAGACGAGGGCTGTGCCTGGATGTCAGGAAGGAGGCGAGGGCTGTGCCGGGATGTCAGGAAGGACACGAGGGGCTGTGCCAGGCAGTGAGGAAGGAGACGAGGGCTGTGCCAGGCAGTGAGGATGGAGACGAGGGCTGTGCCTGGATGTCAGGAAGGAGACGAGGGCTGTGCCGGGATGTCAGGAAGGACACGAGGGGCTGTGCCAGGCAGTGAGGAAGGAGACGAGGGCTGTGCCTGGCAGTGAGGATGGAGACAAGGGCTGTGCCTGGATGTCAGGAAGGAGACGAGGGCTGTGCCTGGATGTCAGGAAGGAGACGAGGGCTGTGCCAGGCAGTGAGGATGGAGACGAGGGCTGTGTCAGGCAGTGAGGATGGAGACGAGGGCTGTGCCTGGATGTCAGGAAGGAGGCGAGGGCTGTGCCTGGCAGTGAGGAAGGAGACGAGGGCTGTGCCTGGATGTCAGGAAGGAGGCGAGGGCTGTGCCTGGATGTCAGGAAGGAGGCGAGGGCTGTGCCTGGATGTCAGGAAGGAGACGAGGGCTGTGCCTGGATGTCAGGAAGGAGGCGAGGGCTGTGCCTGGCAGTGAGGAAGGAGACGAGGGCTGTGCCTGGCAGTGAGGATGGAGACGAGGGCTGTGCCTGGCAGTGAGGATGGAGACGAGGGCTGTGCCTGGCAGTGAGGATGGAGACGAGGGCTGTGCCTGGCAGTGAGGAAGGAGACGAGGGCTGTGCCTGGCAGTGAGGATGGAGACGAGGGCTGTGCCAGGCAGTGAGGAAGGAGACGAGGGCTGTGCCTGGATGTCAGGAAGGAGACGAGGGCTGTGTCAGGCAGTGAGGAAGGAGACGAGGGCTGTGCCAGGCAGTCCCCAGGCCAGATGCTGGTGCTCTTTAAGCGAATAAAAATCTCTGGGATATGAAAAAAGATGATAAAAGAGCCATATTCCCTGATCGCAGGGAATAAGTGAGCAGATAACACGTGTGAGAGGAACAATATCAAGGTGGAAGCCAGAGTTAATCTGTTTGCGAAGCTCTCTGTCCCAGTGCATTGGTTTTCCAAATGCCTAGGTTTATTTATGTCTCTGATTGTTACACAGGGAACTTCCTCACCTATGCTTATTAGGCTCTTGAATCCTCTATGGATGCTCTTGTCTCTCAAATGATCTTTCAGTAAGTTCCAGGTGACATCAAATGTTCCTCTCTTCTTCTGCGAGAGAGTCTGCGTGATCTGACTGCTCTTCTATTGCTTTTGACAGTCTGGGGCGATCTGTGCACCTTTGGAGACCTTTATGCTAAGCCATTTTTAAGCTCTGTTCGTGCCTCATGTCAGAACTGTGAGGGAAGTAGTGGAGACATTGACATTTGGTTTAGAAATTCCAGGAATACCAGCGTCAGTTGTGGCATGTTTTCTGCTTCATGGTTGCTAGTCTTATGGGGGCTTCAAAGATGGTCCTACAGAAAATGTGACTGAGAAATTTTATCAGAGCACAAAGCATAACATTAAATATGCAAAGATCTCATTGTCTTAGTCACTTTAATTGTATTATTAGTAGGAAAAATTAGAAATTTAAACTCTATGCCAAATAACTCTACTGTAGAAAGCTTTACTTGCTATAGTCACATAGAATTCTCAATGAAACTAACACCATTGGGACACTTAGAACATTTACCAGCATATAGTGAATTCCCAATTTTTACCTTATTTCCTGATAACCATTTATTGTGCAATTGTTTTCTTTACTATGACAATTACTGGGATAGTATCTCATATGTTTTCACCTTATTTGTCATATGCCAAATTTGTCTGTAATTTCATCTTCACAAGGTCTAAAATAACATGTTTATATATTTGTTCTATAAAAAGTGAATTAAATAATTAGCGTGTACTTCACATTCATTAAACAGTTTTTTTGTATGTTTAAGTTTACTGCATGCGAAATCATTAGTTTTTTATTCACTTTAGTCAACCTTTATCTGAATGATAGTGTAATTTATTCCTAATTGTTTATTTTAAACATCAGTGTTTCATACCATATTGATGTAATTTAACTCTCAACTTATTTGACACTCCTTCATTGCTAGTGTGTATTTAAAGGAGTATGATCACTTTTTGCTGCATCAGTGCTATGAGAGGTCCCTCTCTATTTTGTAGGAATAATTTATATACTTTGTATGGAGGAGGAAAGAAACCAAAATGTAAAAACCTGAAGAAAATTTAAGTGGAGAGGCTCTTGTTGGTTGACTTATAACAGTGTTGTAAGTGGTACATGGGTTACCTGTTCAGAGTAATAATCTCTTCTGTATTATAGTAAGAGAGAAACATTTTGAATTTTGGAAATGAATTATTTCACTGATTGCACATGAAGGTGATAAAATATAGTGGGTTTTATAATCAATGCTTTTTTTTAAAGTATGTGTGAACTTAAATTGTTCACAAATTAAAAACAAATAAAACAGTTTTTAACGTATTAAAAGTGTTGTGCATTGAATGAAATGTTATCCTATCAGCAATGTTAATCTGTCTCAATTTAAGGTGAAAGGTAACAAATGGTAACAATATATGATTGAATAAAATGGTGACATGACATTTCTAGTTATTTTTTTCCAGTAGCTTTAAACTTCAAATAATTTGGAGAATATTTTTCCTATCAACTATATTTTTCTTCTTTTTAGAGTGAGATTATGAAATTTTTGTCTTTCTGTGCCTGGGTTATTTCAGTTAACACAGTGTTCTCCAGGTTCATCTGTGTGATCGGAAGTCAAAAAATTTTCTTGTGTTTTATGGCTATTTTCCATTGCATACATATACCACCTTTTCCTCAGCCATTCTTTTGATGATGGACACTTAAGTTAAATTCATACTTTGGTTACTTTGAACAGTGCTGCAGTAAAAATGGAAGTGTAGATGTCTTTTCACCATACTTATTTCATTTTAAAAATATATCTAATAGTGTGTGAAAGGATGGTGGGTCTTCTGAGCAAAATAAATTGGCTCTCTGCTCGCTCTCTGCTATCTCTCTGCTCTCTCCCTCCCTCTCCACCTTGCTAACTGGCTACCGGCAGGGTCTCTGTATCACAAACATCTCAAAGGAGTCCATCAGACAAAAAGGGATTGTAGAGTTTTTAACACTTGCTAGACGTATTGACTAAAACTTTCATTTAGCATCTCTTTCTATATCCTAGAGTAGGACCTGAGAAGTTCCTGGGGGGCAGGGGGGACAATCTCCAGACATCAAACCCAGCCCCAAATCAAATCTTGAGGGCAAGGTCACTTTATCCTTAAAACAAAGAGAAAGGATGCAGGAGATACACACAAGCAGATTCCATTATCTGCTTGTAGTTAAGAAGAGAAGGAGCAAATAGGAGAACTCACAACAATTACAATTTTTCTCTTTGTCTCCATAAAAGCAGCAAACCACTTGGCCTCAAGTGGGAATCTCCCTTCTCTTTCTCTGGGATGCCACAACGTCTCTCTGCTCCCCCCTTCTCTTTCTCTCTGTCTCTGTCTCTGATTCTCTCTGTCCTTCTAAAGCATAAAATAAATTTTACTTTTATATATCTTAATCTCTGTGTGAGAATCTTTCTCCACCTATGCCGTGAGCACCTATTAGGTTTTCCACCCTAACAGTGTGATTACTGGATTATATGGTAGTTATATTTTTTAGTATTTTGGGAAATTTCCATAGTGTCTTCCATAATTCCTGTAGTAATTTATGTTCACACCAACAGTGTACAGGCATTCCCTTTCTCCACATCTTTTCCAACTCTTACCATCATTTACCTTTTTAATAATATTTATACTAACAGGAGTAAACTGATATCATAGTGATTTTGACTTATCTTTCCCTGACAATAATTGATGTTGAATATTTTTTTATATATCTTTTGGCAATGTCTTTTTTGAGAAATCTGTATTTAGGTATTTCACCTGTTTTTAATAGTTTTTTATATAATTCTTTGAGTTCTTACATATGTTGGATATTAAGCCCTTGTCAGATATATAATTTGCAAATATTTTCTAGCATTCATAGGTTGTTTTACCATTCTGCTGATTTTATCTCATGCTGTGCAAAATTTTTTTAGTTTTGAAGTAAGTCCATTTGTCTATTTTTACTTTTATTGCCTTGGAGGTTAGGTTAAATCCAAAAGAATCATTTTCCAGACCAATGCCAGGGAGTTTTCACCCTATGTTTTTTAATAGTAGTTTTAGCGTTTCATGTCTTGGGTACCTTTCCAAACTAGAAACTACTCAAATCTACATTAGTAATAGAAATAAAAAAGAAAAGAGGCTGTATATCTTGTAATAAAGGATGTTATACCTATATAATAATCAAATACAGCCACATTAATTATGTGGTATAAAAACTTGCAAACCTAATTAAATTATACTGACATAAAAGAGTATATTATATATAACTTCACTAAAACAGTTTAAGAGAAGCAAAATGAATTCAGCAGTTAGAATATTTTGCTGCCATTGGGGAAGAAAGGATAGTGAGTTGGGATGAGAATATAAGGGGGCTCATAAGAGGTTTCTAATGTTCTATTTCTAATGGGTACTGGTTACTCTGTGTGTTCCTATCAAATAATTTATTATCATATGCAGGCTGAGTGTGTCTTATCCAAAATGCTTGGGACCAGAGTGTTTCAAGTTTCAGATTTTTAAAATTTTGGAATATGTATGCGTATATAAAATGAGATTTTGGGGATGGATCCATGTCTAAATATAAAATTTAGACTATTGGGAGGAGAAAAATGGCAGAATAGGGCTGACTTCTTGGCTCACAGCTCTCAGGGTGAGAGGTGAAGAGGGCAGACAGCCACACGCAAGTCATCTGCACCTACTCTGGATCAGCTTCGCAAGACTGCAAAGAGACACCGGGATACGGAAAATGTAGACAATAATCAAAGGTGAACCGAAATTCTTCCACAAAATCCGGGGAGTCGGAAGTATAGTGGGGAGGAACCGCACCGGTGCGTCTGCCGCCCCACGGGCTGGCGGGAGGAGGCATCCCTTCTCCAATGAACAGGGAGACGATCTCTTCCCACTGGTCCCCATGCCCACGCAGGCAGGAAATTGCCTGAAGTTGATGGGAGGTGGCAACGTGGGCAGACGAGCGGTTTGGAGGGGAGTCTGGAGCAGGCAGCATTTTGAATTCTACACAGCACCCAACTGAAGCAGTGGGGAGTGCAGGAAGGGTCTGAACCTGGCGCCAGCTCCCCAGCCCCGCCGCCCTGCCCTCGAGGCTTGGAGACACCCCGCAGAGCTGCACAGGAGGCGTTCTCCGGGCTTCCCCACTGCCCCAAAGCAGCTGAACTGTTCCTGCTTCTGGAGAGAGCAGCTTATCGAGCTCCCAGCGCTGCTGAAGCCGCAGTAGGTGTGGTGAAAGTCCGAGCCCTGCAGCCACTTCCCAGCACCACCGCCCCGCCCCGAGGCTTGGAGAAGCTGTGGAGGGCTGTGCTGGAGGAGTTTGCCAGGCATCCCCACTACCCCAAATCAGACAAACTGTTCGAGCTGCTGGAGAAGGCATCTTGTTGAACCCCCAGAGCTCCACTGAAGCAGTAGCGGGAGGGGAAAGGGTCCAAACCCTGCAGCCACTTCTTAGCACTGCCACACTGCCCTGAAGCTTAGAGATGCTGTGGAGGGCCTCACTGGAAGAGTTTCTCTGGCACCTCCTCTACCCTAAACTGGCTGAACTGTTCGAGCCTCTGGAGAAGGCAACCTGTTGAGCTCCCAGTGCTCCACTGAAGCAGTAGCGAGTGGGAGAGGGTCCAAACCCAGCAGCAGCTTCCCAGCTCCGCCGCACTGCTCCTTAGCATGGAAACACTGCGGAGGGCTGCCCTGGTAGTGAACTCGGTCTTCTCCTCTGCCCTAACCTGGCAGGTGGCCTCGGAAGCTGAATTTATAAGGGGGGAAAGTTGAGAGTGGTCCTTTGTTTGGCAGCTATCTCACAAGTTTGAACCTGAGTGGTTTCTTGCTGCACTCAACAGTTGGTGTTCTGTGCCCAGAAAGCAGAGCTTGTCTTAGCAAGGCAGAGAAGTGAAGGAGGCTGCTATTCCTGAGGACTCAAGGAACCCATGGGGATAGGTAAGACATTTGCTTAACACTGAGATTCCAGTATATCCTATTTGGAGACTTAGAGTGCAATACAAAGATCTTGGGATATATTGATAACAGACTCCTTCCCACAAACCACAGAGAACAAAAGAAAGAGTTAACTTAGTGCTTAACACAGTGCCTCCCACTTCAACCTAGTGGTGGAAACTGGTTTCCATCTCACTAGTGTGAACGATCCCTTGGGTGTCTAAGCAAGGGACCCAAACCCACTAAACTCTGTGGACAGAAGGTAAAGACATCAGGTCAAAGATAACCCAACAGGCCCAAACTTCTCTTAGAGGATACAGGACCAGAACACATCCTCCCCAGCTCTTCCAAGGATCATTCCTTTGGAACCCAAGAACACAGCTCATAACCGACTTCCAGCACCCCTGGTCCTCAACAAAGTATCCAGATGAGGAAGAACCAGTGAAAGACATCAGGAATCATGAAAGATCAGAGAGAAAAGTCACCTCCAAAAGAAAATACTCATTCTCCACCAACTGACACCAACTTACATGATATGATTAAAGTAACAGAGGAAGAATTCCAAATATGGATTGTTAGAAAGCTCAACAGAATCCAAGAGAAAATAGAATCTGAACATAGAGAAACCACAAGAACAATCCAGGAAATGAATGAAAAATTCTCCAAAGATATAGAAGTAATTTAGAGAAACCAAGCAGAAATTCTGGCAATGAAGGAAACATTCAAGGAACTCCATAATACAGTGGAAAGCCTCAAAAACAGGATAGACCATGCTGAGGAAAGAATCTCAGAGCTTGAAGATTATACCTACATGCTAAACAAATCAGAGGAAGAAAGGGTGCACAGAAATAAGAGACAAGATCAAAGCTTACAGGAAGTATGGGATTATGTTAAAAAGTTGAATCTCAGATTGATTGGGATTCCAGAAGGGGGAAGAGGAACATTCACAAGGGTTGGAAAACTTATTTTACGGCATACTGGGGGAAAATATGCCAGGCCTAGCTAGAAATCTGGATATCCAAATTCAAGAAGTGCACAGAACCCCTGGGAGACACAATGTTAATAGGCAATTGTCTCCTCATGTGGTTATTAAGCTGACCAAATTAAATGTGTAAGAAGCAATCCTCCGTAGAGCATGGCGTAAACAACAAATAACCTATAAAGGAAAGCCTATCAGACTAACTGCAGACTTCTCATCTGAAAACTTACAAGCCAGGAGGGAGTGGGTGCCTATCCTTAATCTTCTAAAACAGAACACAGCCCAACCTAGAATTCTTTATCCAGCAAAATTAAGTTTCATCTATGAGAGTGAAATAAAATCCTTCTCAGACAAGCAATTGGTGAAGGATTATGCAAAGACCAGACCAGCACTACAGGAAATTCTCAGACCTGCCTTCCACAGTGAACAAGGTAATAGACACTCCTCTAATTGAAATCCTCATAGAATTAAAGTCTAGATCTCGAACTTCATGATGGCTCAAGCTCTAAGTCAAAGCAATAGGACTTCTCCCATCAATATGAATAGAAATCTTCCTCCAATTTCAATCCTCTCAATAAATGTAAATGGTTTAAACTGTCCTCTGAAGAGACATAGGCTGGCAGAGTGGATAAAATTCCACAAGCCTAGTATTTGCTGTCTACAGGAAAAACACCTAGACCATAAAGATGCCTACTGGCTGAAGATCAAGGGATGGAAAACTATCATCCAGGAAAATGGAAGTCAAAAGAAAGCAGGAGATGCTATATTATTCACAGACAACATTAGATTTAGATTAGCAAAAGTAAAAAAGGATAAAGAAGGCCACTTCATAATGGTGAAAGGGAAGATTCAACAAGATCTAAAAATTCTTAATATTTATGCTCCCAATGCAGGAGCAACCAATTACATAAAGCAAACCTTGTCTGAGCTAAATACCACCTTAAACAATACTGCCACAGTAGGCAGGGGACTTCAATACACCACTAAATGAACTGGATGGATCCTCCAAACAGAAATTAAGTAAAGAAATAAGGGACCTAAACAAAGTTATTGACCAAAAAGGTCTGACAGATCTATACAGAACATTCCACCCAAATAAAGTTGAATTTACATTCTTCTCAGCAGCCCACAGATTGATCACATACTAGGCTGCAAAGCAGATCTCAAAAAATTCAAGAAAATAGAAATAATACCTTGTGTCTTCTCTGACCATAGTGGTATAAAATTATAGTTCAACTCTAACAGAAATACACACCACATCACTAAGTCATGGAAACTAAGCAATCTACTGTTGAATAACTATTGAGTCAAGGAAGAAATTAACAGGGAAATCAAGAATTTCTTTGAACAAAACAACAATGGAGCCACATCTTACCCAAACCTTGGGGATACAGCAAAAGCATATCAGAGAGGAAAACTAATAGCAATAAACACTCACATCCAAAGAACAGAAAGATTAGACATCAACAACCTAATGAATAGACTCAAGGAATTGGAAAAAGAAGAGCAAACCAATTCCAATCCTAGCAGAAGAAAAGAAATATCTAAGATCAAAGCTCAACTAAATGAAATGGAGAATAAGAGAATTATATGGAAGATCAACAAAACCAGAAGCTGGTTTTTCGAAAAGATCAACAAAATTGACAGCCCTCTGGCTAGGCTGACAAGAACTCAAATGGAAAGGACTCTAATAACCTCATTAAGAAATGAAAAAGGAGAGATCAAAACAGACTCCACAGAAATACAAAACATTATGTTTCACTACTATAGAAACCTATATGCCCCAAAACTACAGAATGAAGATGAAATGGACAGATTCCTGGAATCACACAACCTCCCTAAGTTCACCCAGCAGGAATCTGAGTTCTTAAACAGACTAATCACAAGCTCAGAAATGGAAACAGTCATTAAAAACCTCCCCAAACAGAAAAGTCCTGGGCCAGATGGCTACACTCCAGAGTTCTACCAAACATTCAAAGATGAACTCATACCTATACTACAGAAACTATTCCACACCATTGAGAAGGATGGTACTCTTCGTAACTCATTCTACGAAGCCAATATCACCCTGATACCAAAGCCAGGAAAGGATGCAACAAAAAAAGAAAATTACAGACCAATATCCCTCATGAATATAGATGCAAAAATCCTAGACAAAATTTTAGCAAATAGAATTCAGCAGCACATCAAAAAAATAATTCACCATGACCAAGTGGGATTTATTCCTGGCATGCAAGGATGGTTCAACATATGTAAGTCTATAAATGCAATTCACTTTATAAATAAAGTCAAGAACAAAGTCCTTATGATTCTGTCAGTAGATGCACAAAAGCCTTTGACAAAGTCCAACATAACTTTATGATAAAAACTCTTAACAAAATAGGCATAGACAGCCCATACCTTAAATTTATCAAATCCGTTTATGACAAACCAATGGCTAACATCATTCTAAATGGGGAAAAATTGAAATCATTCCCTCTTCGAACCAGAATTAGACAAGGATGCCTACTTTCTTCTCTCCTATTCAACATAGTGCTCAAAGTCCTAGCTATAGCAATCAGGCATGAGAGGAGTATTAAGGGCATCCAAGTCGGGGCAGATGAGATCAAACTCTCACTCTTCATTGATGATATGATATTATATCTAGAAAACCCCATGGACTCATCCAAGAGACTCCTAGATTTGATAAATGAATTCGGTAAAGTTTCAGGGTATAAAATAAATATACACAAATCAAAAGCATTCATATATGCCAAGAACCATCAAGCAGAAACTCAAATCAAAAATGCAATATCCTTTACTATAGCCCCAAAGAAAATTAAATACGAAAGATATGAAAGATTTATACAAGGAGAACTACGAAACACTAAAAAAAGAAATTGCAGATGATTTGAACAGATGGAAAAATCTACCATGGTCATGGCTTGGTAGAATCAATATTGTTAAAATGTCAATATTACTTAAGGTGATCTACAGAATCAATGCAATCCCCATCAAAATACCACCAGCATTCTTCACAGATCTATAAAAAATAATTCTTCGCTTTGTATGGAACCAGAGAAAACCACATATAGCCAAAAAAATCTTAAATAAAAAGAACAAACTGGGAGGGATCAGTTTTCCTGACTTCAAGCTGTACTATAAAGCAATAATAGTTAAATCTGCCTTGTATTGGCACAAGAACAGAAGCATAGATATCTGGAATATATCTGAGATTCCAGAGATGAAACCATCTGTATACAGTAACCTAATCTTTGATAAAGCAGACAAAAATATACTATGGGGAAAAGATTCTCTCTTCAATAAATGGTGCTGGGAAAACTGGTTAGCAACATGCAGAAGAGCAAATCAGGATTCCAACCTCTCACCTCTCATAAAAATTCACTCAAGATGGATAACAGACCTAAACCTAAGGCATGAAACTTTAAGAATCCTAGAAGAAGATGTTGGGAAAACTCTATCAAATATTGGTCTAGGCAAAGAATTTATGAGGAAGACCCCCAAGGCAATCACCGCCACATCAAAAATAAACAAATGGAATCTGAACAAATTAAAAAGTTTCTGTACTATCAAGGAAACGATCATAAGAGCAGATAGACAACCCACAGAATAGGATAAAATATTTGCTCTCTACACTTCAGATAAAGGTCTAATAACAAGAATCTATCTAGAACATAAAAGAATAAACAAGAAAAAATCAAACAAACCCATCAAGAAATGGGCAATGGAAATGAATAGAAACTTCTCCAAAGAAGACAGAATAATGGCCTGCAAACATATAAAAAAATGTTCAACATCTCTAATCATTAGAGAAATGCAAATCAAAACCACAATGAGATACCACCTAACCCCAGTGACAATGGCCTGTATCAAGAAATCCCCAAACAACAAATGCTGGCGAGGATGTGGAGAGACAGGAACACTCTTACACTGCTGGTGGGACTGCAAATTAGTGCAACCTTTGTGGAAAAGAATTTGGAGATGCCTCAAACAGCTAGAAATAGAAATACCATTCGACCCAGCAATAGCATTGTTGGGCATCTACCCAAAAGAACATAAGTCACTCTATTATAAAGACATCTGCACCCAAATGTTTATGGCAGCACAATTCACTATTGCACGGTCATGGAAACAACCCAAGTGCCCGTCAATTCATGAGTGAATAACTAAAATGTGGTATATGCTCACAGTGGAATATTACTCAATCCTAAGAAACGATAGTGAGCTAGCACCGTTTATGCTATCCTGGATTAAGCTTAAGCCCTTAATACAAAGAGAGATGACACAAGATCTGGAAAATGGGCTACACATCTACTCGCCATCAGATTGGTACTGACTGACTAAAACTATGGTGCTCATTAAATGGTAGTTTTCAACAGGGATTTGGTGGGGGGAGACCCACATCTTAAGGATGTGGTGAGCATTGTTGGGGGGAAGGGATTATCTCTATCCCTTTTTAGAGGGAGGCAAAGATACACACTGTAACTAAAAAGTCTAAAAATAATCTGTTATTGGGAGGTGGACAGGGGGAAGAGGGGAGATGGGGAAGGGTATACACTTACATGGTGGGTGTGGTGTGCACCACTTGGAGGCTGGACACACTAGAAGCTCTGGCATAGTGGGGGAGGGGGGCAGGGGCAAGATATGTAACCCTAAGAATATTTGTACCCCCATAATATGAGGTAATAAAAAAATTATATATACATATATATACACATACACACACACACTTTATACACATAACCTGAAAATAATTTTATAAATAATTTTTAGGTTTTTTTACATGAAACATTTCCATATATTGAACCATCAGAAAGCAAAGGTGTCAATATTTCTACCACCCATATAGACAATCTGTGCATCTATTTCAATACATAATTAAGATCTTTGTTTTTGCCTTTACACGGTGTTCATTATCTTCTGAATATCACATTCAGTGTAGAATTTCAACTATTTATCCTTCTGTTTCTTCAGGTCATATATGTTGTTCATTCCAACATTATACTTTTCTGTAAGATGTTCCATACTTTCAGCACTGTCCAGTTTCTCCAAAATATTGACTTTCTGTGCTATAGACAAATGTAAATGCTTCCTCTTTTTCTTGTTACTATTATCCATAAGAGTATCTGCAGGCATTTTGAGCATTGTAATATATCTTCACAGACAGAGCAGGAAATAAACAAAAAACAGCCACAGTAGACAATGCACACAGGTCTTGGCCCTTTGCTAGCATCGTGGGGAACGTGCCACTGGTGCCCGTGGCCTGCACACATTCATTCCCTTTTGTGGGTGTGTTCGCGTGGGGAAGTAAGGGAGTGCCCGCGAGTAAGCTGTGCGTTATGCAGCTGGGTTTTGACTCTGACCCATCACATGAGGTCCTGTGTGAAACTCCAGGTGTCATGTCAGCACTCAAAAACTTTAGCTTTTTGAACCTTCCAAATTTCTGGTTTAGGAAGCTCAACCTGTTCTTATCATTGCCATATTTTTAAGTACACATGCTATGCTTCAACACACAAGTGTAACTGGTTGGATCCAGAACTTTTTCTGGTTAGTTTCAAGGTCAGTAGGCATAAAGGTTTGCTGAAGACTCTAGAATTACAGGGTCTAGATTTATATCCTGGATCTCACCACTTTTTATCTCAGGGCCACATTTCTGATCCTCAGTTTCTTTATCTGCAAAATAATTTAATTATGTTCCTCTTGCATAGTAAGTGAGGGGATCTATCTTCTTAATAAATATTATCTCTGAGAATGATACTTGTTTTTTATTCTATGGGCTGTAGGAAAATGGACATTAGCCTGAGGCATAGACAAGATGAGGTTCTAGTCAAAGACCTTTTCAAGGTAAATAGTGAAGAGGTAAAAATTAGAGATGCTTACCAGATAAAAGAAAAAGGGTAAAGGCATATTTTCTATTTCTGGCCTCCTGCTCATCTTTGAACATGGCTGGGGGGACTACCCACGTAATATACAGAAGGAAGAGAGGGAAGAAAAGTAGGAATTTTGTGATGTCCAAGGCCCGGGTCCTGTCCAGCAGGGCATCCTTGGATAGGACAGAGATATAAGAGGGTATAAAGAATTCTGTTTTCTATTTATAATTGTTTTTCATCTCTTCCATCGGTTATGTACACTTTTTTTTCCACATAAAACTTACTCAATCTTCCTTACAATTTACCTTGTTAATAAACCCTAGGAGCAAAGAACAAGTATAAAAAGATTTTCTACTTACTGTTTCTTAATTTCTAAAACTAGTCTAGATGAAATCTTCCCTTGTTCTTGGAAGTTGGCGTAGACAGCATTTATCATCATACCATTCTGAGCAGGGATCTCTGTTAAGAGGAAGGATTCTATGAGAAGGAGCCGGGTGTCACATGTACATGGGGAACACTCAGACAGGTTAGGTGACAACCACTAACATTTCACTGTGGCCAGGCAGTACTTGGGCTGGCTGTGTGAGAAAAGAGCCAAACTCTAAGGGAATCAAACCAGGTCATTTTGTGGATTAGTGCATTCATCCAGAGATTATTT
This sequence comes from Microcebus murinus, assembly GCF_040939455.1. Taxonomy (NCBI): domain Eukaryota; kingdom Metazoa; phylum Chordata; class Mammalia; order Primates; family Cheirogaleidae; genus Microcebus; species Microcebus murinus. The sequence goes on along the minus strand of NC_134116.1, from coordinate 3,809,997 downwards.
ATTGTGTTAGATTATTTGACAGACACTAAGCTAAGGGCAAAGTTAAATAGATACCAATAATGCATACTTGTCCTTCAGGAAACACATGCTAGTCAAATGCTCTCAACTCCTGTAATTGGAAACAACCAACTGCAAGCTCGTCCAGAGAGGGAATGTACTCGGGGCAGGACGATGAAATGAGGTGTCCTCATGAGTGGATGAGACATTTGCCCCTGGTCATGCACTGGCATCTGGGTGAGGTTGGGACATGTGGGGACAGAAGTAACCCCGCAGAGGCAGAAGCATGAGGGAGGGTAGGCACATGGGGGCTCATTCAGGATAAGCAGTGAGGTGCTGGACCAACAAGACTCAAGGTGGGAAGTGGAGAGTATGGGGTCTCTGATCGTCTGGGGACTGTGGTGGATTTGGTGGGGGCTGTAGAGTTAGTGAGGCACTTTTGAGCAAGAAGGTGGGTAGGTGAAAGCTGTATTTCAGGGGAACATGGGCACTTGTTATTAGGATGAATGGAACTCAGTGTGTCACAGAAATTAGACTTTTCGTGATAATTCCATTCAAGCCTTGAGACCTCCTCCTCTGTTAAACTTAGAAAGGGATGGTCTCCTTGAGAGATGCTTCCAGCTTCTTACTCACAGGCAACATGACCATATGCTATCTCCCAGCAGCAGTTGGTTTGAACCAGAGAAAATGAAATAGGGTAATTTTTCTTGCTCACAATGGCCAATGTGGTTTTTAGAACATTTATCGTGTTGCTCTGGATGCTCCAGGCAGTCTCGAAATATTTCGTTGCACAGATAAGAAATTGGCATTGATGGAAAAATTGAATATGTGACTATACTTCAAGTGCTGTGCTCCTCTTAGGGCTCTCTCCCCTGGCATGATTGTTTTACTTTTGCGTGGCTGCCCCTCCCCTTTGTTTCATTTAAAGTAATAAAAAAAGAACAGGTGAACTAGAGCCTCCCAAGAAAATGGTCCCACCAACTCCCTAGGACTGGCACTGTGGGCACAAGTAGGTTTTCAAAGCGCTGGGTCAGAATCAAGAACAACATCCACACAAGTTTTCTGGACACTCGTTTTTCTTTTCTTTTTTCTTTTTTTTTTTTTTTGAGAATATATTATTTTAAAGTTTCTCCTTCCATTGGTTCATATTATATAGGTTAATATATGCAGGTGTGAGGCAAATGTTAGCATGCTTTCTTTCTTTCTTTTCTTTTCTTTTTTTTTTTTTTTTTTTTGAGACAGAGTCTCACTTTGTTGCCCAGGCTAGATTGAGTCAGCCTGGCTCACAGCAACCTCAAACTCCTGGGCTCAAGCAATCCTGCTGCCTCAGCCTCCCTAGTAGCTGGGACTACAGACATGCGCCACCATGCCCAGCTAATTTTTTCTATATATATTAGTTGGCCAATTAATTTCTTTCTATTTATAGTAGAGATGGGGTCTCGCTCTTGCTCAGGCTGGTCTCGAACCCCTGACCTCAAGCAATCCGCCCGCCTCAGCCTCCCAGAGTGCTAGGATTACAGGTGTGAGCCCCCACACCTGGCCTAGCATGCTTTCTTAAGATTTAAGCATAACCTGTTGTATTTAGTGTTTGGAGAGTTTGACAGAGAAAGACATTTTATGCTGATATTTAGCATAAAGGTACTAGAATTAGTTTTTTTCTCCATTTGACCTGAATATGCATAATAGTGAAATCCTGCATAAATCCCAACTGTAAAAATACTTTTTTTTTATTTCGGCATATTATGGGGGTACAGATTTTAAGGTTTCGATAAATGCCTTTTCTCCCCCTCCCCCCACAGGTCTGAGTTTCCAGTATGACCATCCCCCAGATGGTACACATCTCACTCTTTATGTATGTATACATACATACATCAAAAACTGTTTTCTTTCACTGAATGGAACAATTTGACAGAATCCCATTTGTAAGCTAATATTGAGATTTTTTAAGATTTATTTCTCTTTAATTGGTTCATATTATTCATATTTACATACACAGCTTTAAGAGAAAACTATAAGAATGCTTTCTCAAAGAATATATAAGCTGCTCTCTTTCAGTGAATAAATGCTTTCTACACAGAAATACATTTGTATGCGAACATTTGGTATAATTTACTAGAATACATTTCTTCCTCCAACATACCTGAAGTGGCCTTATAGACAAATCCTACAATAACAGCCAAATAACCAAAAGTAAAAATGCTTTCTTTAAAATTTCAAGATTTGGGGGATATAAGTGTTTTATTTTTACATAAATAATTGTATAGTGGGGAAGTCGGGGTTTTCAGTGTACCTGTCACCAAAATTGTGTACACTGTAGCCAATGGGTAATTTTTTGTCTCTCCCCTTCTACCAATATTCCCCCTTCTAAGTCTCCAGTGTCAATTATACCACTCTGTATGGCCATGTTTCCACATCATTTAACTACCACTTATACATGAGAATACGTGGCATTTGTTTTTTCATTCCTGAGATACTTCACTTAGGATAAGGTTCTCCAGTTCTATCCAAGTTGCTGTAAAAGATCTTTCTTTTTTTATGCCTGATTACTATTCCATGGCACGTGTGTGTGTGTGTGTATGAGTGTGTATGTGTGTGTGCACGTGTGTGTGTTTGTGGGTGTGTGTGCATACCACATTTTGTTCATCCACTTGTTATTTGATGGACACTTATGTCGATTCCATATCTTTGCAATTGCATATTGTGCTGTGATAAACAGACAAGTACAGATGTCTTTTTGATATAATGACTTATTTTTCTATGGGTAGATACCCAGTAGTGAGATTGAAGGATCAAACGGCAGGTCTAATTTTAGTTCTTGGAGCAATCGCCATACTGTTTTCTATAGAGGTTGCAGTGATTTACATTCCCGCCAACAGTATTCTTTTTTCATTGCATGTTTGCCAACATTGATTGCTTTTTTTTTTACATTTTAAAAATGGCCATTTTAACATGAGTAAGGTGATATCTCATTGTCATTTTAATTTGCATTTCCCTGATGATTAGTGATGCTGAGCATTTGTTTTCATATAGTTCTTCTTCTTTTTTTTTTTTTTTTTTTTGAGACAGAGTCTCACTTTGTTTCCCAGGCTAGAGTGAGTGCCGTGGCGTCAGCCTGGCTCACAGCAACCTCAAACTCCTGGGCTCAAGCGATCCTCCTGCCTCAGCCTCCTGAGTAGCTGGGACTACAGGCATGCGCTACCATGCCCGGCTAATTTTTTGTATATATATATGTTTTAGTTGGTCAATTCGTTTCTTCCTATTTTTAGTAGAGACGGGGTCTCACTCAGGCTGGTTTTAAACTCTTGACCTTGAGCAATCCACCCGCCTCAGCCTCCCAGAGTGCTAGGATTACAGGCGTGAGCCACCGCGCCTGGACAGTTTTCATATAGTTCTTGGCCATTTGTTTATCTTCTTTTGAAAAATGTCTGTTTATGTCTTTTGCCCACTCTTTAATGGGCTTGTTTTTTTCTTGCTGATTTTAATTTTTTATAGATTTTTGATATTAGTCCATTTTTGGATACAGTTTGCAAGTACTCTTCTCACATTATCTAGGTTTTCTATTTACTTTGTTGATGATTTTTTTGCTGTCAAAAACTTTTTAGTTTAATTGAATCCTATTTGTGTATTTTTGTTTTTGTTGTGTTTGCTTTTGGGGTCTTAGTAATAAGTACTTTGCCCAGGGCACTGTACAGAGAGTTTTTCTTAAGTTTTCTTATGGAAATTTTATAGCTTTAGGTTTTGCATTTAAATTTAATCTGTGTGGAGTTGATTTTTGTATATGTATACAAGGTTTTTCTGGACATTGGTTTTCTGAGGCGCATCTGGCCAGCAGGCAGGATGTGGTCAGTGGGGAGGGTGACCTAGGCTCAGAGATCCAGAGGCCCAGCAGATCTAGAGGCTGAGGCAGGGCTGCCCTGCTGCCCTCCTGCTCCCTAGCTTTACTCTACCAAACGTCCCTATATTGCCTTCTAACTTCCTTCTGCTCTGCCAAATGTTCATCCCTCCCAGGGCTTCCTTGCCAGGGAGTCTAAAGAAATAAATATTTTTAAATTGCTTTGATTTAAAAAAATTTTTATTAATTTTCACAATGTACTGATACAAACTTACAATGTGTATTTTTACATTAATTAAATTAATTTCATAATTAGAATTAAAATAAAATTTCAAAATTTAAGTTACTCAGAAAGTACATGAATTAACCACTGTGTGGCCTGGGTCTCTTTCTGATGCATAATAACATTTATAATTTTTCTATTTAAAAATGGTTTTGGCTCTGTCCTAGTATTTAGAAAGCTGAATTCTTCTTTTCACAAGACTTCAGAGACCCTCTCCAGGCCAATGCCACTTGTGGACTTCTTAATGTTCAGTGGCTGTGTGATCGTTGATCTAGGACCCCCACAATGCATTAAAGCAATGTCTTGTTGATGATCATGTAGATTGTTCAAATCACCTGGCCTTTTATGAAGCATTGCATAGATAAAGCAAGACTTTGAAAGAAACACACAGACTGATACTGTATTATTTCTTTGAAGTTCTGCACTACTTATTTAAAAGGGATTTTCATTTCTAAGTGGAGCCCTAAGTAACACTCTCTTTTTGGAAATTACAAAAGGACAAAGACTCAAATTTCTCAGAGTATTTCTCCCATAAGTAAAACCCTATTCTTAATGTTTGGCATATTTCTTTCCAGTCATTGGTTATGCACTTTCCATTTTCAGCTCATACTGTAGAACACTGACTATTTTACTAAGTTATACATTGAATTGATACTTTTAATAGTATATCATCTCTCATAAGCATTTCCCCATGTTCTACAGTTTTGTAAATCCCACTTTTAATAAATGACTAAAGTTCCACTGGAGGGGAATACCTTGTTTACTCAACCAATCGCTTATTATTGGACAGTTCTGTTTTCCCAAATTCTTGTGATCATAAAAAATGTTGAGATGAACATCTTGGTCCTCATTTGAATTTCCTACAAGATGCCTTCTTGGAAGTGGCTGAATGCCCGTTAAAGACAGGAGAGCCTCCCTGAAGGGGAGGCATCAGGCCCTCCCTGAGGTGCCCTGGTTTGATGTCTCCTTGCAAAATGCCTTCCTGGTTGCAGGTCTCCATGTGTTCTTCTAAGGTCAGCACATTTGGCCTCAGGATGCTGGGGAGTCTGCAAGCTGTGACCTCCTCTCATATTGTCCATGAATTCAGGATCAACTGGCCTACTCTCTGGTGGCCACAAGGAAGAGCTGTGGAGCATTTTATGACCTTGAAGAACGACACAGCGCCATTGATGAAGAGGGTAAAAATCTCTAAAGGAGAAATAATGTGTTGTCAGCAGCAGAGCTGGGTATACAATCTACCCAAACCCTGTTCTCTCCAGGTAGGGCTGCAGTCCAGTCCAAACCCCTACACACTGGGGTGTGGATCTTTAAAAACACAAGATGAGCTCAAACAAGTTGAAATCCAGGGAGGAGTTAAATCTATATTTTTCAAAAGTGCAAATAGAAAGTTCATCAAGAAGGATCACAGGCTAACCCAGAAAATAAGTTTCAATATATTTAAAAAGTCTAAAATCATCCAGAGAATTTTCTGTGACTACAATGAAATTAAATTAGAAATCAATTTTTAAAAGTGGTATGCATAAAAATTCCCAAATATTTAGGAGGCACTTCTACATAAACCTTGGGACTAGGAACAAATACAATTTTAAAAAATAAAATAATACATTGAATATATTTTATTATTGATAAAAGAACAATACATTATTTGTAGATGCATCTAAAGTAGTGGTTAGAGCTGAAGTTATAGACTTAAATGCTTCCATTAGGGGAAAAAAGTCTTAAAATAAATGATGCAAATTTCTGCCTAAAAAAACTAAAAAAGAAATACATAGCAAACCAAAAGTAGTTTAAAAAGAGAATAGAGAAAATCATAATGAACTGGAAAACATAGAGTATAGAGGAATTTAATGAAGCCAAAAGTTGTTTTTATGAAAAGATTAATAAAATGTACACGACCCTAGCAAGAATGTCCAAGGAAAAAAGGGAGAAACCACAAATTATCAATATGAAGAATAAAAGTAGAGATAAACTATAGATTCTACATATAAGAAGGGATAAGAGAAGAATAATTTTGGTTCAACTGCAAATTAAGTTGCAACAAACTACCATCAAACAGTGGCTAAAAACAATAGCAATTACCTATTTTGCACATAGACTGACTGCAGGCTCTCCTCCAGACCCTCAGCAGCTGGAGCGGCCCTTGGTTGGGCTGGGTCACTGCATTCACAGGGTCAGCACGGAGGCTGAGGAGACTCAGTTCACGACAATTTCCACGTGCTGAACTTGAGGTAGTTAGACATGGTTATTTGCTTCCTAATGGTAAAATGCATAGATTTTAGTTGTACAATTTTATACATTTTGACAAATATAAACACTTATGTGAGGAAAACCCCAATCAAGACATTAAACTTTTCCATCTCCCAGCTCACACTCCACTTCCAGTTAATCCTCAATCTCTGGAGGCAACCAGCATTCCTATATCTATTAGCAAGCTTTGGACTGCAAAAGGGTGAAAACATATATTATGTAAATTGCTATGATGTTATGTACATATAATATTTAAACTGCCACACTGCTTTTAATGTAATATTTGTTTTGAGATTCATTCACATAGTTGTAAATATCTATAGTATATAAATTTTATTTTCAAATTTCAGAATATCATGGGGGTATACATGTTTGGGTTACATAATTTGCTTTTATACAATTTGAGTCAAAGTTATAAGTCTGTCCTTTACCCAGTTAGTGTGCATTTTACCTGTTAGGTGTGAATTTACCCATCTCCTCCTCAGCCATCCCAGCTACTTGATTTTCCTTGAGTTTTACTTCCAAATATGCACATTAAGTGTTGATTGATTGGTTCTAATTTAATGGTTTGTACATGTAGTGTCTCTTTTTTCCATTCTTGCAATACTTCACTTAGAATAATGGTCTCCAGTTCCATATAGGTTGTTACAAAAGATACGATATCACCATTTTATATAACTGAGTAGAACTCCATGGTACACATATACCACATTTTATTAATCCACCCATGTATTGATGGGTACCAGTTTCCACATCTTTCAATTGTGAATTTTGCTACTATAAAGATTAGAGTGTAGATGTCTTTTTTATAGAATGCCTTTTTTCCTTTGGGTAAATACGTATTAGTGGGATTGCTGAATCAAATGGTAGGCTTTTTTTTTTTTTTTAGTTCTTTGAGATATTTCCATACTACTTTACGTAGAGGTTGTACTGGTTTGCAGTCCCACCAGCAGTGTTATGGATTAATAAAATGTGGTATATGTATACCATGGAGTACTACTCAGCTATAAAAAAAATGGTGGTATAGTACTGGTTTACAGTCCCACCAAAAGTGTATTTGTGTTCCTTTCACTCCACATCCTCACGAGCATCTCTTGCTTTGGGACTTTTTGATAAAAGCCATTCTCACTAGAGTTAGAGGATATGTCATTGTGCTTTTTATTTGCATTTACCTGATTATTAGAGATATTGAGCATTTTTTAATGTGTTTGTTGGGCATTTGCCTATTGTAATTTGAATAGCTTCTGTTCATGTCTTTTGCTCACTTTTTAATGGGGTTGTTTGATTTTTTTCTTACTGATTTGCTCTAGTTCTTTGTGGTCTCTGGTTATCAGCCCTTTATCAGATATATAGCATGTGGATGTTTTCTCCCATTCTTTAGATTGTCTGTTTGTTCTATTGATTGTGTCCTTGGCTGTGCAGAAGCTTTTAAATTTGACCAGGTCCGATTTATTTATTGTTGCTGTTGTTGTGATTGCTTTTTTTTTTTATCTTCTTCTTCATAAGCTATTTGCCTATGCTGATAACTATAAGAGTTTTCTAACATTTTCTTCTCGAATTCTTATAGTTTCATGCCTTAGGTTTAAGTCTATTATCCATCATTAATTATTTTGTGAGTGGTGACAGGTGCAGATACTGTTTCAGTCTTCTACATGTGGCTATCCAGTTTTCCCAGCACCATTTATTGAATAGTGATTCTTTCCCCCAGTGTATGTTTTTGTCTGATTTGTAAAAGATCAGGGGGCAATGTGAGGATGGATTTATATCTGGGTTCTCTGTTCTGATCCATAGATCTACGTCTCTGTTTTTGTACCATTTATATGCTGTTTTGGTTACTATAGCCTCGTAGTATAGCTTGAAGTCTGGTAAATTGATACCTCCCAATTTGTTCTTTTTGTTAAGGTTGATTTGGCTATATGGGTTCCATACAAAGCATATTATTTTTCAAGATCTGCGAAAAATGATGTTGGCATTTTAATAGGGATTGAATTGAATCTGTAGATCAGTTTGGGTGGTATAGACATTTAACAATGTTTATTCTGTCCATTCTGTAACAATGGACATTATGGTTGTCCATTGTTACATCCTCTGCTATTTCCTTCCTCAGTGTTTCATCTTATCCCTGTAAAGGTCTTTTGCCTCATTAGTTAAATATATTCCTAGGTACTTTTTTTTCTTTGTTGCTATCGTGAAAGGTATTGAGTCTTTGATTTGGTTCTCAGCTTGACTATTGTTAGTATATGCAAATGCTACTGATGTGTGTACATTGATTTTGTAACTTGAGACGTCACTGAATTTATTTAACAGTTTCAGTAGTCTCTTGGCAGATTCTTCCAGGTTTTCTAGATATAAGATCGTATTGTCAGCAGAGTGATAGTTTGACCTCTTCTGTCCCACCCCCCTTTGAATACCCTTGATTTCCTTCTCTTGTCTGACTGCTCTGGCTAGAACTTCCAGTACTTTATTGAATAGTAGTGGTGATAGGAGGCAGTATTGTCTGGTTTAAGTTCTAAGCAGGAATGCTTTCAATTTTTCCCCATTTAGTATCATGTTGCCTATGGTTTTTATCGTTTTGAGGTAAGTCCTGTCTATACCTATTTTTTAAAAGGGTGGTCAATTTTGTCAAATGCTTTTTCTTCATCTTTTGAGAGGATCATATGATCTTTATTTTTGCTCCTATTTATGTGGTGAATTACATTTTTAGATAAAAATGGAGCTCCCATAATAAAGTGTAACTACGATGATGTGTGAAGCACAGGTGGAGAAAGCCTTCTGTCGTCCCTGCGCAGAGGGCATTCTCAGGACAGTAATGACAATGTAGATGTAAGACACTCCTGTCAGGAGCAAGGAGCCCAGGAGCAAGGAAATAAAGTCAGCCAGCTCAGCCAGAGAGATGTTTGCACAGACCAGCTTCAGCACTGGAGCACTGTCACAGAAGAAATGGTGGGTTTTGTTTTGCCTACAAAAATTATGGGTGAAGTTAAAATGGATGGCACCAAAATTGACAAAAATGCACCCACATAGGATCCCAGAAGCAGCATTATGCATGTCTGTGTGTTCATGATGATGGCATACCTCAGTGGGCTGCAGATGGCAACATATCGATCAAAGGACATGACAGCCAGGATGAAGAATTCTGTGGATCCCAGAAGGAAGTAGAAAAAAGATTGTGTGAGACAGCCCACAAAGGATATTGTTTTGGTGAGGGAAAATGTGTTGGCCAGCATCTTGGGCACCACCGTGGAGGTGATGGCGACTTCAAGGAAGGCAAGGTTGGCCACAAAGAAATATATGGATGAGTGCAGACGGTAGTCACAGCACACCAGAAGGATGATCATGGTGTTGCCAAGCAGAGATGACATGCACATGAGCAGGAATGTAAAAAATAGAAGAAATTCTACTTTCGCACTTTGAAATCCTAAAAGAATCAACTTGGTGACTTTAGTCTTACCTCTGTGATCCTTAATGCTTTCAGTTCAACCTGGTATAACAGAAGAGATTTTATGCTTTGTTCTTGCATATTTTTTTTAAGTTGACAGATAAAATTGTATGTATTTATCATGTATAACATCATGTTTTGAAGTGTAACATATATATGCATTGTAAAATGGTTAATTCTGACTAATTAACACATGCATTGACTCACATAGCTATCATTTTTGTGTAAGAACACTTAGCATCCACTCTCAGCATTTCTCAAAAATAAAATATATTATCATTAACCACAGCCATATAACACAAAAGATTGCCTGAACTTATTTCTCCTAACTGTAATTTTGTATCTTTTGACCGATATCTCCCCAACTCCCTCCTCCCCAACCACCCCAGTTTCTGGCAACTAACATTCTACTTTGACTTTCTATGAAGTCAAATTTTATAGGTTCCACATATGAGTGAGTGAGATCATGTGGCACCCGTCTTTCTTTGCCTGGCTTATTTCACATAACATAATGTCCTCCAGGTTCATCCATGTTGCTGCAGATGACAGGATTTCCTTCTTCTTTATGGATCAGTAGTATCCCATTGTGTTTATGTACCCAATTTTCTTTATTTACCTATCAGTTGATGAACACTTAGGTTATTCCATATCTTGGCTATTGTAAATAGTGTTGCAATAAACACAGGGGTGCAAATATATCTTTGATATAGTGATTTCATTCCATTTAGATATATACCGAGTAGTGGGATTGCTGGATCATATGGTAGATTCCCTTGTATCACTTTAAGGTATCTCCATATTGTTTTCCACAGAGGTTGAACTAGTTTACAGTCCCACCAACAGTGTAGGAGAGTGTTCCTCTCTCTCCGCATCCACGTGAGCATTTGATATTTGGAGACTTTCTGATAAAGGCCATTCTCACTGGAGTTAAGTGATATCTCATTGTGGTTTTGATTTGCATTTCCCTGATGATTAGAGATGTTGAGCATTTTTTCATATATTTGTTGGCCATTCTTCTGTCCTTTTTAGAAAAGTTTCTGTTCATGTCCTTTGCTCACTTTTTAATAGAGTTATTTGATTTTTTTTCTTGCTGATTTTCGTGAGTTCTAAGTATATTCTAGTTAAGAGCCCCTTATCAGATGTGTAGGATGCAAAAATTTTCTCTCATTCTGTAAGTTGGCTGTTTACTTTCATGACTGTTTCTTTGGCTGTGCAGAAGTTTTTTAGCTTGATCATGTCCCATTTATTTATTTTTGTTGCTGCTGTGATTGCCTTTGGGGACTTCTTCATAAACTCTTTGCCTAGGCTGATGTCTAGGAGAGTGTTTCCAACACTTTCCTCTAGAATTCTAATAGTTTCATACTTTAGGTTTAAGTCTGTTATCCAGCATGAGTTGATTTTTGTGAGAGGTGAGAGGTGTGGGTCCTGCTTTAGCCTTCTACAAGTGGCTATCCAGTTTTCCCAGCACCATTTATTGAAAAGGGATTCTTTTCCCCAGCATATGTTTTTGTCTGCTTTGTCAAAGATTAGATGGCTATATGAGGATGGTTTTATATCAGGATTCTCAGATCTGTTCAACTGGTCAATATTCCTATTTTTGTGCCAATACCAGATTGATTTAATTATTACAGCTTTGTAGTATAGTTTGATATCTGGCATATTAATGCCTCTCATTTTGTTTTTGTTGCCTAGAATTGCTTTTGATATTCGGGGTCTTCTTTGGTTCCATAAGAAGGGTAAAATTATTTTTTCTATATCTGTGAAGAATGCTGATGGGATTTTAATAGGTATTGCATTGAATCTGTAGATCAGTTTGGGTAGTATAGACATTTTAATGATGTTCAGTCTGCCAATCCATGAGCATGGAATGGATTTCCATCTGTTTACATCCTCTGCTATTTCCTTCCTCAGTGTTTCATAGTTCTCCCTATAGAGGTCTTTTATCTCCTTGGTTAAGTATATTCCTAGGTACTTTAATTTCTTTGTTGCTATTATGAAGAAAATTTAGTCTTTAATTTGGTTCTCGATTTGATTGTTGTTGGCGTATACGAATGCCTCTGATTTCTGTATATTGATTTTGCGTCCTGAGACTTTACTAAATTCATTTATCAGTTCCAGGAGTTTCTTGGTTGAATTTTTGGAGTTTTCTAAATATAATAACATAGCATCAGGAAATAGTGAAAGTTTGATCTCTTCTGCCCCTATTTGGATAGCTTTAATTCCACTTTCCTGTCTGATTGCTGTAGCCAGGACTTCCAGCACTACATTGAATAGAAGTGGAGATAGTGGGCAGCGTTGTCTGGTTCCAGTTCTAAGTGGGAATGCTTTCAGTTTTTCCCCATTCAGTATGATGTGGGCTATGGGTCTGTCATATATGGCTTGTATCATTTTTAGGTATGTTCCTTCTATGCGTATTTTATTAAGTGTTCGTATCATGAAAGGGTGTTGAATTTTGTCAAAAGCTTTTTCTGCATCTATTGAAAGAATCATGTGGTCTTTGTTTTTCCTTCTGTTTATGTGGCGAATTGCATTTATTGATTTAGATATGTTGAAACATCCCTGCATCCCTGGGATGAAGCCCACTTGATCGTGATGGATTATTTTTTTGATAAGCATCTGGATTTGGTTAGCTAATATTCTGTTGTAAATTTTTTCATCTATATTCATTAGGGATATTGGTCTGTAGTTTTCTTTTTTTGTTGCATCCTTTCCTGGTTTTGGTATCAAGCAATAATCACTTCATAAAAGGTGTCGGGGAGTTTTCCATTCTTCTCAATGTTATGGAATACTTTCTGCAAGATAGGTTAGTTCTTCTTTGTAAGTGTGGTAAAATTCAGGTGTGAAACCATCTGGCCATGACTTTTTTTTTTAGGTAGATTTTTAATTGCTGTTTCTATTTCTGCTCTTGAGATTGGTCTGTTCGGGTTGTCTATTTCTTCCTGGTTGAGTCTAGGGAGGCTGTGTGTTTCTAGAAATTTGTCCATTTCCTCCACATTTTCCAGTTTGTATGCATAAAGATTTTTGTAGTACTCATAAATTGTATCTTGTATCGCTTTGGGAGCAGTTGTGATATCTCCTTTTTTGTTCTTGATGGAGCTTATTAAAGATTTCCTTTTTTTGCTTTTCGTTAGATTAGCCAGTGGCATGTCAATTTTGTTTATTTTTTCAAAGAACCAACTTTTTGTTCTATTAATCACCTGAATAGCTTTCCTGTTTTCAATTTCATTTAGTTCTGATTTGATCTTGTTGATTTCACTTCTGCTGGGTTTGGAATTGGTCTGTTCTTCTTTTTCCAGCTCTTTGAGTCGTTTCATTAGATTGTTCATTTGTGATCTTTTTGACTTTTGGTTATAGGCATTTATGAAGGTAAACTTTCCTCTCAGAACTGCTTTAGCTGTGTCCCAGAGGAGTTGATAACTTGTCTCTCCATTGTCACTTTGTTCATAGAAATAAATTTTTTTTATTTCCATCTTGATTTCTTCACTTATGAAGTAATCATTTAGTAGAAGGTTATTTAATTTCCACGTTTTTGTGTAGAAATGTGAGTTTCTGTTATGGTTCATTTCTACTTTTATTCCACTGTGATCTGAGAAGATACATGGTATGATTTCTATTTTTTTAAATTTCTTGAGATTTACTTTGTGTCCTAGGATATGGTCTATTTTAGAGAATGTCCCATGAGCTGATGAGAAGAACGTATATTCAGTGTATTTTGGGTAGAATGTCCTGTAAATGTCAGTCTGACCCAGTTGTTCTAGAGTTTTGTTTAGGTCCATTATTTTTTTTATTAATTTTCTGTTTGGAGGATCTGTCTTGTGCCATCAGTGGGGTATTGAAATCTCCAGTGATTATGGAGTTGTATTATTCAATTTGCTTAGATCCACTAAGGTTTGCTTTATAAATCTTGGTGCACCTCAGTTGGGTGCATATATATTTAAAATTGTTATCTCTTCTTATTAAACTGTGCCCTTCACTATTATATAATGACCCTCTTTGTCTTTCACTACTTTTGTTGGTTTAAAAACTAAATCATCTGAAATTAGAACTGCCACGCCAGCCTTTTTTGGCTTCCACTTACTTGGAATACTGATCTCCACCCCTTTACTTTTAGTCTATATGCATCCTTGCAGGTTAGATGTGTTTCCTGAAGACAGCATATACTTGACCTGTATTTTCTTATCCATTCAGCCAGCCTATGTCTCTTGAGTGGAGAGTTTAAGCCATTCACATTTATTGAGAGAACTGATAGGTAAGGTAGATTACTGTTCATTGTGTTGGGTTGAATATTGTTGCTTTGATTTCTCTCATGAACCATTGTAATATCTGGCCTTTAATCTTTGGGTTCTGGTTATTTTTATTTTTATTTTTATTTATTTATTTTTTTTTTTGAGACAGAGTCTCGCTTTGTTGCACAGGCTAGAGTGAGTGCCGTGGCGTCAGCCTAGCTCACAGCAACCTCAAACTCCTGGGCTCGAGCGATCCTTCTGCCTCAGCCTCCCGGGTAGCTGGGACTACAGGCATGCGCCACCATGCCCGGCTAATTTTTTTATATATATATTAGTTGGTCAATTAATTTCTTTCTATTTATAGTAGAGACGGGGTCTCGCTCTTGCTCAGGCTGGTTTTGAACTCCTGACCTTGAGCAATCCGCCCGCCTCGGCCTCCCAAGAGCTAGGATTACAGGCGTGAGCCACAGCGCCCGGCCTGGTTATTTTTATATTCATGAGTTTTTATTATGGTGTTCCGTGTGTAACACTGTTTTCAGTACTTCTTGTAGGGCTGGTCTTGTCTTGGTGAATTCTCTGAAACTTTGCTTATCTGAGAATGTCTTTATTACTCCTTCATATAGGAAGCTAAGTTTTGTAGGGAATAAGATTCTAGGCTGGGCATTGTTTTGTTTCAGAATAATGAGAATGGGGCCCCAGTCTCTCCTTGCTTGTAAAGTCTCATTAGAGAAGTCTGGTGTTATTTGAATTGGCTTTCCCTTGTATGTTTACTTGCTTCTTTCGTCTTACAACTCTTAGATTGGCCTCTTTAGTTGATATTTTGGTCAGTCTGATGACTGCTTGTCGTGACATCTTCCTGTTTCCATTTAATCTCCCAGTGGTCCTCTGAGCTTCTTGAACTTTTATATTGAGATTTTTAGCAAGGCCTGGGAAATTTTCCTCTATTATATCTTCAAATAGCTTTTCCAACCCTTGAGTGTTGTCTTCTTTCCATTCTGGTAACCCTATGACCCTCACATTAGGTGTCTTCACATAATCCCACATCTCTTGTAGGCTTTGCCCTTTTCTCTTGTTTCTCTGCTCTGTCTCTGAGACTGATTTATTTAATTGGAGGGTGTTATCTTTAATCTCTGAGATTCTTTCTTCTGTTTGATCTACCCTGTTCTTGAGTCTTTCCACTGTATTTTGTGGTTCCCTGAATTGATTCATTTCCAGGATTCGGTTAAACTTTTCTTCATTTTGTCGATTTCTTTAGTGAACTTTTGTTCCAGATCCTGGAGGCTTTTTGTGGTTTCTTTGTGTTGATTATTGAGTTTTTCTTTCAGGTCATTGAATTTTCTGATGATCCACATTCGAAATTCCTCTTCTGTCATTTTGGTTGCCTTATTTTGGTTGGTGTCTGTTTCTAGGGGGCTGGTACTCCTCTTTGGGGGTATGTTTTCCGTTTGGTTCTTCATATTTCCTGAGTTCCTTCGCTGATTTCTTCTCATGTCCATCAGTTGTTGTTTCTTTCCTTTAGGTTTTTGTTTGGGTATTCACATGCCTTGTTTAGTTTCTGAGCCCATAGGTGGTGTCTGTGGGTGAGATTCGACCACTCCCTGTATAATGAGTCAGTGGGTGCCGTGAAAAGGGTGTGCAGGATGCCGTCCCTGTCAGTAGGTGGCGCTTGCTTGGAGGAACAGGCTATGCTGTTGTTTTTGTGTCCTGTTATCAGCTCTTGTTCCTGTAGGGAGGCACTCTAGTGCCTCAGGTGGTCGGTTGGGCCCTAAGACTTCCAGGTGTGTCCTTTTCTCCCCCTCAGTGAGGGTTGTTCTAGGAGAGAGTCTGAGCAGAGCCGGGTTGGGTAAGCCTGACCTCAGGCACCACCAATGCCTTTAGCAGGGGTCAAAGTTCTGTTCTCTGCTTCCAGGAAAAGCTGTCAGGGAGGGGCTGTTATGGCCCCTCCCTGTCAGGAAGTTTGCGTGTGAGGGTGGGGCTGTCTGAGACTCACAGTCTGGAGCAAGCCTTGCTTCTTTCCACTGTCCCCAACTCTGCGACTATTCCTGGGCCTCTGCCAGCAGGCCAGACCATACGCTACCAGGGCTCCCCTGCCTGTGATGCCGGCAGGGAGGTTCCCTGCGCAGGAACGCCACCTGGGCTGGGTGCACGGCCTCCCTTTTGGGGGAGGGTTGCCCTCTAGGATGCTGATCTGCCCCTGGAGGCACACACACCTCAGTAGGCTGTTCTCGTATATCCCTTCTGTGCCCCGGGCAATGCTAGCCCTCGGTGCACTGGATCTGGTCTGCAGGTCTGACCTCTGTGCCCCAGAGTTCAAACTGTATCCCCACCAGGGAGAGGAGTGCCAGTCCCAATTCGCCCACAGGGACCCCAAGCTGGGTCTATGTCTCTCAGCCTCAGGGTCTGCCCTGTTCTCCTGGGATCACTGTGCCAGCAGCACCTGGGAGGGCGGGCGGGTAGGGAGCTCACAGTCTGAGTTCACCTTATTCAGCTGTAGGGCCCCAAAAGAGAAGGCCCCATTCCCTGTAGGTGCCTCCGCCTGGTGGCTGCATTGTCTCTCTGGGCAGCCATGTATAGGGTCGGCAGAGGGGAGAATGAGGCAATATGGTGACTGCCGCGCAGCTCAAGTCTGTGCACAGGGAGGTGCCCTCAGGGAGTTGTGAGCCTGGTGCTGTATCTGCCACTGGCATTTCGCTCACTGGTGGCGGCCGCTGCTGGGCTGGTGTCCGCAGGTTTCTCCACCTGCTGGGTAGCCCACCAGCAGTCCCAGATGCAGGGGAGGGGAAACAGTCGAGCCACCTACCCTTCCTGCTGGCTCTGGGCTGCTCCGGTGGTCCCAGCTTCCAGTTCTCCTCTGCAATCTCCTCCAGTGGAGTCTCCTGTGGTCTCAGGTACTCCTCCTTCCGGCCCTTGTCCGATGTAGGCTCGTCTTCTTGCTTCTTTCTTCTAATTTCTGCTAGAATCTGTCTTTTCTGCAGAGACACTCTGTCTGGCGGTGTTTCTTATCCGCCATCTTCTCCAATTCTCTTGTTTAACTTTTAAAACAATAGAATCCAATGTTGTCAACTCAGTGTTCCCATGGCATTAATATTTTGAATTGTCCTCTTTTATACCCTGAAATGAAGTCCATTGGAAATAATGATGACTCAAATACTTAAAATCAAGATAATGTATATAATGACCAAAGTTAATATAGAGAAATGTGCATAATCCAGCTATCCATTCATTAACTTAACTAACTGTTTTACTGCCTTATGTGTGGGACAATGTTAAAAGTGCTATTTATGTGAGGATAAACAAAAATGAAAATTGACAGAAATCTCTGCTGATCAACAACCTTAATTCCATCTGCCATGCTAATTTACCTTTGCCTTATAACCTAACATAATGACATTTCCAGAGATTAGGACATGGACATCTTTCCTGCATTATTTTTCTCCCTACCTCTTTAAGGTTCTGTGAAATAGTGTAAGTTTAACAGACAAACACCAATGCTAACTCCTAGCAACTCCAAGCCTTAATTGATAATACCTGGCCAAGTATGAATGACAGATGATTATTTTCTTAGCGGAAGAATATTCAATTTCCTCACATAGATCATTTGCACTCTTTCTGGGTGGGTTTCCTTTGGGTTAATTCGTCTTATTATAATGTTTTCATTTTCTGTATCCACTTAAATACTCCAATAAAATTTAGAATATAAATACTTCAGGAAAAAATTTTAAGTGTAGTACAAAGAATTAAACAAAACAAGATTACGATGATTTCAGTAAATATTGCAGTGTGATATTTTGACATGTAACAGGGATTGTTCCTAAGTTATGTTCTTAAAAATATTCACCAGACTGGTAAAGCATCACATAGAAAACACTTCAATGAACCAAGTGCTACAGAAAGCTCAGAAAATGTATTTCCTTATTAACACACACACATTCACACACACAGACACATACATATAAAACTTCGTGATTAGCTTGTGCAAATGCTGTTGCTATCTTATGACGGAGACTGACACCAAGACCCATAGTGGTTAAGGACTTCTCCAAGGACACACCACGAATAGCAAACAAATCATGACATGAACTCATATTAGCTGATCCTCAGAGCCCTCCAAATCAATTACTCTTTTATGCTTTAACAATTTTAGACACAAGTAAGATCTAAATATATTTTCTGATTTTATGGAGCTCTTATTGTGGTTTTATTGAGGATTTGTTTCCTGCCAGACCACATCATGAGTTGCTTACCTGTATTATTTATTTCTCAAAAATCACCAGTGGTAGGTGCTATCCCCAGACACACTAGAAAAGAAGTAAATCTCTGAGTAAAGAAAGGAAAGGATGAGTTCCTCTTCTATTCATACAGATTACGCCATCCTGCCCAACTTCCTTCCACTGCCCCGTACCACTTGTACTCTACTGCTTAATGTATAAGGAGATACTTCTATTTTTAAATCACAAGATGCATTTCAAGATAACTTGCTCATAACCATCCTAAATAGTTTACTTTGGATGGCACATAATAACCTTCACATATTTTTTCACACAATGTCAAGTGAAAATAACAAAGAAAAAATTGATAAACACTACTGAAATACATTATATCTAAACTGAGAGGCAGATATGAAGCTAAAGACTTAATCTTTGGTGCCTCTCATGTGCACAAGCCCTTTGGAGGCTCTATCTTGATGTCTATTTGTATTTTCTAATTCCTTTTTCTTAATGAGGACACCCCAAATGATACATGCTTCATGCTTCTCAAAACTTAGGTTGTTCTTGTATATTTTAGAATTATTCCCATCAGTGATTTTCCTTCTGAAACTTACAATTCCATGTCTAAACACTGGAATTTCTTTCTGTGGAAACTGTTACAAAGTGTTTGACATAAAAGTGAGGCAAAATATTCTAAACTAAAGAACTGAAAATATTACAGTGAGGGAAATAAAAATAAAATATATATTTTCAATGGGAATTTATATCCCAGTTAAATCCAGGATAAGCCTATGTATCTTGCTCTGAATTCTAAATCTTGTCTCTTAAATTATTATTTCACTATTTTTGTTTTTAGACTTGAGCAAAGGGATTGCCTTATGTCTGTCATCCATGGGATTATGTATTCAACCTCACTTTAATTTACCTAGATTAACAACATCTTGTTGCAATAGAACAAGATTAAATGAGAACATGCCATTATGTAACTTCATCTCTATATAAGCTTGGGCACAATTAGCTGTTAGTGGTTACAACAATTTTAATTGTACCTGTGGATTTTCAGAGATATGAGTCTCTTACTTCCAAGACAATGTCACTCTGCCCCCCCAAAGGTGGGACCAAGTGCAGGCCCCAACAGAGACTAGGGGACAGCCATAGGCCCCTGGAGTAACAGCACAGGGAGGAGTGCAAAACACCCAGCGTGGGGAAGCAGAGGTGGCCAGGCTCCGCAGCCCAGCAATCTGCAGAGGGGCCCACTGCTCCCTCACACTCCAGGCTATCAAACTCCCAGCCAGGCAGGGCTTCCCCCACAGCCTAACATCGACAGCAAGTTGGGACAGCTAGCCCAGGCACGCGTGGTTTGCCTTCAGACTAGAAAACCACCCCAGACCACACAGCCTGGGTCAAAACCATGCCTCTCAGGCTAAACCCTTCCTGCTCCAGTCCCACCAGCAGGGGTCACCCAACTCCAGTGCCCACGGCTAGAAACCACATCACACTCACCTCTCAGCTCGGGACATGGGAAATCCTCCCCACGTTCAAGACCATATCTCAGAGCCTTGACTGGACACTCTCCATACCAGTGACTGCCACCTGTTCTGGCTGGCAAGATCCCGTGTAGCCATCTATGAGTAAGGATCCAGATGGCCTCCCTCTACGGATGCCCAGGTCTCAGTGCACATGTGGGGCACTTCCCAGGGCCCTTTCTTCACATAATCTCTTGACTGCTCCTCAAGTCAGATCCAGGGCTTAGGAGGGTAAAAGAGCTCTGCCGTGATCTAGATTGTCTGGCTCCACAATGGGAATATGTATCTGGGACACACTCATTTCCCCACTCACACACTGAGGATTTGCTCACAACTTTTATTTGTTGCAATTCACTCACAATTTTATTTTATTTGTTGCAATTCACTCCACCATATGAAATGCTGCTTGCCCTCTCTCTCTTTTGCAGAATATGAAGTTTCCTTTTGCTTTATGTTGAACTTACATGTTCTTTCTTAGGTAAAAGTTCAGTGTGCATCTCTATATACAGTATTTTGCTGTTTTCCAGTTGGCGAGGCATGCCGGCTGAGCTTCTAGTCTACCATCTTAGAAAAATAGCAAGCTTACCTTTCTTATAATGTCCTTGTTAGGTTTGGGTATTAAGTGGTATTTGTTAGGCTTGCTAAAATTAATTGGAAAGAGGCCCACATGGCAAGGAAACAACCAATAAGGACCTAAGACCTCAAATAAAAAGCCATCTCAGAAGTTGATCCACTAGCAGCAAACTGCTAAACAAATATTATAAGGAATTTAGAACAATTTACTCCAATCACCTTCTTCTCTTTCTTGTTACTATTATCCAGCTTAGTTTTTCTATCCGCCACATTAGTTACCACTATTATTTTAGTCAAATGGGATCTTAGATTTACCTATGTGTACTAGTTTCTTTCCTCATCCGCTGCCATGCCAGTTACCAATTCACTGCGTCTCAGCGCCAACTCTCAGCTTCGTTGTCCCCTTGTGTGATACCGGAGCTGGAGCCTGTAAATAAGCGTTTCTCCTTCACGAGCTGACACAATGTAATGCTGAGCTATGCCAGCAGAGGGCGCAAGGCGCTCACTGCTGCAGGAAGGGGCTTCTCTTTCTGGATCCAGTGTGTTTCCATTCTTGTCTTACTCCCGCAGCGAGGAGATGGCCAGCAGAGTGCATGCTTCCTACAACGGTTTTGCTGGCACTTCCTCCTCACCAATCTTAGCTTGTGCTCCCTGCTCTCTGGCTTGATTTTTGCATTTCCTTCCTCCTGGGATCAAATTTCTTATTCTTATCCTTTGCTTATTGTTTTAATGAGGATTTATCACTGGTGAATTCTCTCAGCCTTCGATTAGCACTTGGTCTTTAATGATGTACACGTCTTTATTTAGCCCTCAATTTTGAATGACAATTTGGCTGGGTAAGAAATTCTAGACTAACCATTACTTCCTCTTAGCACTTAAGAGATATCGCTTTACTCTGTTCTTTCATTGTTTCTTATTTCTGGCTTAATTACTTAATAAATAATCTGTTTATTCCATTTTACTGTTTCTAAGATATCTGTCTTTAATATTTTACAATTTAATTCTATCTTGTTTATATGTGGATTTCTTATCTTGTCTGTTAAGAATTTATTATGTCTCTGAATCTGAGGCATATTGTGTTTTATTATTTCTGGAGAAAACTCAAGCCATTATCTCTTCAAATATTTCCTCCTCTTCAGTCTGTGTAGTTTCTCCTTCTGGTATTCTGTATAAAAGTATATTGAAGTTTCCTATTCTACTGTATGTATCTCTCCACCTGTCTTTAATAATTTCTGTCACCACTTTGTGCTATCTCTTGATAATTCCCCCAGATGTATTCTCTCTTCCTCTCACTGGCATCTGATGTCAATTTTACTCCATTCACTAAATTATTCTTATTTCAATGATCATAATCTTCATTCTTGTATTAGAAAGTTGTATCCAATCTAAAGTTTATCCCCTCCACTGAGTTATTTTATTTCAGTTATCATATTTTATATTATGAATTTTTTGTCAGATGTTATTTAGCATCTTTTTAATTAGAATTTCAAGTCCTTATTTTATGCATTTAATTATATGAAATTCTTGGTTGAGCATATATAGATATGCTCTTTGTTGTATCTGCTGACAATCGCTCATGTGAACTGTTCATGCATGTGTTTTGTAATTGTAGATTGTGAGCTCATTTTCACTGGTGTTTTCTTAGGGGATGTCTTGTGGCCTGGGTTATGGCTGTATTTCTACAGAGCGATAAACTTTACATCCTTCTAGCACCTCAGAATTAACACTTACCTGGAACCAATTATAATTCTTGACTGTGGGTTTCCACATCATGTAGTTTAAACTTTAAACCCTAAGGAGACTAAGTGGTAAGTCCAAGATTTAAATTTACTAACAGAAACATTTTTGAAATCCAGATCCCAGTCATAGCCCTTGCCATTTCCCTGTGATAATGTATAGTTTTTTATTTGCATCTACATATGCAACAAAACCCAAGCCCCTAGGCAAGCATCAGATTCTATAATTCACCATGACCAACCAATATTTCAGGTTGTATAAATTTTTTTCCAGAAGCATTCAGCACCATGGGAAGGCAAATAGTTGGAATTAACCAGTTTGTGATTTTCTCACCAGAAAAGTGGAATAAAAATGATAATATATTAGCCAAGAGTGATGGCATGCACCTGCAGTCCCAGGGACTCAGGAGGTTGAGGCAGGAGGATTGCTTGAGCTCAGGAATGTAAAGGTTGCAGTAAGCTGTGATGATATCACTGCACTCTATCTGGGGTGATGCAGCAAGACCCTGTCTCAAAAAAATATACAGTAAGAGAATGTAGCATTAGAAAGAAAATTACCAGAATTATACCATATAATATGAAATGTATAAGGAGAGAAATAAAGGAAACAGGGGAATCAGAGATAATAGATATGGAAAAACAAAGGATCAATGAGTTGGAGGCCCCAGGGAAGTGGAAGTAATTGAGTGATTATACTGGAAGGACAGGAAGTAGCGATCAGATAACATAATGTCTGAATAAGATTTCAGAAGGAGGATAACTCCTGGGTAACGAGAAGTACCAGATATGGCCATAAGTGGGTGAAGTAGAATGTAAGTAGTAGTCTTTGGCAATACAGAGCCAACTATGTATCTCATACAAGGTTAATATTATGAATACACAAGAAACTCAACACAACCGCCAAAAAAAGGGAACAAATAATAAAATTTTAAGACCTGAACAGATATTTCTTAAGAGAAGACCTACACATGGCTAAAAGGTAGATGACAAAATTTTCAACATCACTAATCATCAGGGAAATGCAAATCAAAACAAAAATGAGAAATCACCTCATATCAATTAGGATACCTATTACTAAAATGATAAAAAATGACAAATGCCAGTGTAGAAGTGGAGAAATGAGCAGGTGGGAATGTACATTAGTATAGCCATTGTGCAAAACAATATGCTAGTTACTTAAAAAAAAAATAAAAAGTAGAAATACCTTTTGATCTAGCAATCCTAATATTGGATATTTACCCAAGGAAAAGTAAATTAGAATGTGGGGGCCAAGATGGCAGACTAGAAGCAGACTGCATATACCACTTTCAAGGAGAAGATGGAAAGTCATGAGCAGGTAACTCACTTTGTGATTGACTATCTATCATTGGAAATAAACAGAGAGGTGATGACAGGATCCCAAAGTGAAGGAGAGGAAAGTGGGTGCCCCACTTGCCAGGATGGAGGTCCACATGTGGGGAAAGGACAAAGGAGAGCACCCTGGGGCACCACACTCCCCAGCAGACATTGAAGTCAGAGCTCTGGGGGGCTCCTCTGCCACAGCAGGCCACTGGAATGACATGGGGAGCTGAATGGAGACTGCGAGACAGCACTGCTAAGGAGAGAAGACACAGCAGAATCCGACTGGCTTACAAACCCTGGGCGCTGTGGCTGGTGCCATTTTGAGGTCACAGCCCCAGAATGCTACTCCTACTTGGGAGTCAGATCTGTTGCTGCCACCTCACAATCACCCAATGGCCCATGGAGGGAGCAGAGAGGCTGGGCTTATCATGTACCTTGTGGGTAGATACCACATACCCACAGACACTGGGGGACCTGGGCAGAGCAGGTACCTACAGACCAAGAACCTGCTGTTGCTGCCTGGGCAACCCACCCAGAAAAAGCTGCTGTGTGCATATGGAGAGAGCACCTGTGGCCCTAGGGCCCAACACTGCCACCTGAGTGGGGCAACAGCCACTGCCATTGCCTGGGAAATAGGACATGCAACCATGAAAAGAGCTCAAATAGTCAGATCAATCCTAAGGAAAAATAACACATCTGGAGGTATCACATTACCTGACTTCAAATAACACAACAAGGCTATAATTTCTAAAACAGATGGTACTAGAATAAAGGTAAACACAGATCAATGGAACAGAATAGAGAACTGTGATACAAAGACATACAGTTACAACCAACTAATTTTTTGACAAAACAGAAAAAAATGTACACTGGGGAAAGGATGTCCTACTCAGTAAATTGTGCTGGGAAAACTGAATACCTACATGTGGAAGAATAAAATCAGATCCCTATCTCTTGCCATACACAAAAATTAACTCAAGATGGATAAAGACTTAAGTGTAAGACCTGAAATCATAAAAATTCTAGAAGAAAACTTAGAGAAACCCTTCTGGTCATTGGCCTAGGCAAAGAATTTATGAATGAGTCCCCCAAAATAAATACAGCAACAACAAAAATAAATAAATGGGACTAAATTAAAATAAAATGTTTCTGCACATCAAAGGGATTAATCAGCAGACTAAACAGACAACCTACAGAATGAAAGGAAATATTCCCAAACTATATATCCAAGAAAAGGCTAATATTCAGAATCCATAAAGAACTTAAATCAGCAATAAAATATTCCCCCCATCAAAAAATGAGTAAGGCATATAAACAGACATTATTCAAAAGAAAATATACAAATGGCCAATAAACGCATGAAAAACTGTTCAGCATCACTAATCATTAGGGAAATGCAAATTAAAACCATGACGAGAAACCACATTATTACTGTCAGAATGGCCATTAATAAAAAATTAAAAAATAAAAAATAAAAAATAGTCTCTGAGCCAGTAGGTGGTGTTTGTGGGAGAGATTCAACCACACCCTGTATGATGAGTCAGTAGGTGCCGTGAAAAGGGTGTGCAGATTGTCCGCCCTGTCAGTAGGTGGTGCTTGCTGGGAGGAACAGGTTACGCTGTTGTTTTTGTGTTCTGTAACCTACTCTTGTTCCTGTAGAGAGGCACTGCAGTGCCTCAGGTGGTTGGTGGGGCCCTGGGACTTCCAGGTGTGTCCTTTTCTCCCCCTCAGTGAGGGCTGGTCTAGGAGAGAGTCTGGGCAGAGCTGGGTTGGGTAAGCCTGACCTCAGGCACCACCAATGCCGTTAGCAGGGGTCAAAGTTCTGTTCTCTCCTTCCAGGAAAAGCTATCAGGGAGGGGCTGGAATGGCCTTGCTCAGCCAGAAAGTCTGTGTGTGGGGGTGGGGCCGTCTGAGACCCGCAGTCTGGAGCCGGCCTCGCTTCTTTCCACCCTCCCCAACTCCTCGGTCTCTCCTGGGCCTCTGCCAGCTGGCCAGACCTCATGCCACCGGGCCTCCCCAGATCCTGGCATTAATGCAGTGAAATTGGAACATTTTTACACATTTGATGGGAACATAAATTAGTAAAACCTCTACAGAGAATAGTATGGAGATTCATCACAGAACTAAAAGTAGACCTATCATTCAATTCAGCAATTCAACTCCTGGGTATCTATCCAATGGAAAAGGAATCACTATATCAAAAAGACACCTAGACCAAATGTTTGTCACAGCACAATTCACAATTCTAAACATATAGAACCAACCTAAGTACCCATCAACTGAAGAACTGATAAGTGGATAAAGAAAATGTGGTTTGTATGCATATTCATACACACACACACACACACACACACACACACATTACATGGAGTACTATGCAGCCACAACAGAATAAAATAATGTCTTTTGCAGCCACTTGAATGGAACTGGAGATCAGAATTATCCTAAGCTAAGTATCTCAGGAATGGAAAAATAAATACCACTTGTTCTCACTTATAAGTGGGAGCTAATCAAGAGGTATATTTGGGCATAAAGTGGTATAATTGACATTGAAAATTAAGAAGGGGGGAGAGTGGAAGATGAGTGAGAAATAAAAATCTACCAAGGGGCACAAATGTAAAGAATTCTGGTGACAGGTACACTGAAAGCCCTGATGTCAGCATGGCACAATCCATTCATGTAGCAAAACACACTTGAACCCCTAAACCAATTGAAATAATAAATAAATAGCAAAAAACAAAAAAAATTTAATTGCAAAAAAAAAAAATGAAAAACAAAAAAATGAAATCAGTATGTCAAAGCGATATCTGTATTCCTGTATTTATTGAATACTGATTCACAATAGCCACAATATGGAATCATCTTAAGTGTCCGTCCATGAATAATGGATAAAGAAAATATAGTACAGACAGATACACAATGGAAGAATCTTCAGCCATAACAAAAATGAAGCTCTGTCATTTGCAGCAACATGGATGAACCTAGAGTACATTATGTTGAGTGAATTAAGCCAGGCAGAGAAAGACAGACACCACACAATCTCACTTACCTGTGGAATGTAAAAAGCTGACCTCATGGAAGCACAGAGTATAACAGTGGCTACTAGAGGCTGGGCTTTGGGTGGAGGGAGGGAAAAGGGTGGGAAAGAGGAGCTAACAAATACGAAATTACAGTTGTATAGGAGAAATAAGTCCTGGTGCTGTGTCACTCAGAATGGCGACTTTAGTTAACAACACTGTATATCTCAAAGTAGCTTGGAGGGAGGATGTATGATGTTCTCTCCACAAGGCAGTGGTGAGTGTTAGAGGAGGTGCATGTGCTGAATCCCCTGATGTGGTCATTGTACAACATATACCTGTATCGAAACATCACACAAAATAAATACGTACGATTTTGTATCAGTGAACATTTTTTTTAAATGCAGAAGACTTATTCAAAGTAAAAATAAAATCAACACAAAGAGAGGCCAAAGAACTGAATCAGTCCATCTAAGTGGACACTGAAGTGACTCAGGATGATGGGCTCAAGAATGAGGCCTTGAGACAGGTGTGTAAGTTTCCACAGAAAACAGAGTACGCAGGGGATCTGACAGTGGCAGTGCCAGGGCCATGGTGGAGGACAGCACAAAATTCTAAGGAGCAAGAGCTTTTAGTAGAAAGAAAGGAATAATGGTTTTGAAGGAATTAGAAGGAGCATGGAGAATCCACAACCCACACTCCCTGAAGTACTTTAGAGTTTCAGACAATGTCTCCTTGAGACATAAGTGACCCAGTGTCCTTAAGGGAAATCCAGGTCACAGTTCAAGCCAGGAGATGCAAGAACTGTCAGCAAAGAACCAGTTTAAGAAAATAAAGGGAGTTTGCTAATCAAGTAGCTGGACTTCCAGAGAATGTAAGTGAAAGTTTTGTGAAATATGGGAGGAGAGGATGTTGGGTTAAAGGAGAAAAATCAGAATACCATGGTAATAAGAGAACAGTAGACTGCAGGGGAACAAAGGGCTTATGGTTTGGATGGAGGTCAAAGAAACCAGGAACGTTAGCAGAGAGGGTTCCCACATCCCACAGGAGAAAGGGGGGTGCAGGAGCCTCCTTAATCTTCTGACACGGAGTTGGCGTCTCAGGCAGTGAGCAACAAACTCCGCATCTAGTCACGGGACACTCAGGTGTGGCCGTCATCCCAGCAGCTTTGGCCCAAGGTCTCTGGTTCCAGGTCAGAGCAAGGCCTCAAACCCACAGACCAGGGACCAAGAGGTTCCCTATGAAAAGGAAGGTTCTGCTCTGGAGCGCCCGCTGCGTGACCCGGTCCAGAGGGTGGGAGGTGACGCTGCCGCTCGGTGCTTTGTGCCAGTTTGTGCTCCCTCCCCCCTGCCCTCCCCTTGGCCCAGTTCTAGTCCCGGCTGCTTTGTCACCCGCTGCCTGCCCGTGGCAGCTCCCTCTCTGTCTCCAGTGTCCTCACCGGTGTGATCGACACCACGTCTCTCTTTGTGCAGCGACATAAATGCTGTAAGGAGCTCTGAACAGTGCAGTAGGCTGAGGAGACTGGGGCACTGGCTCCGTCCTGCGTCCCAATTCCTGCCGCAGGGCCACTCTGCCAGGCCCTGACCCCCAACTATATCCTGACCCCTGGTCACTCTTTGCCTGCTGTGCTGCTGAGCGGCAAAGCTACGGGGTAAACCAAGGACAGACACTAACATCACAGCCCCGTTTCTTCCTTTGCTACTTCCCGTGATCACTCTTAAACCTAGAAGCCGGGACGTGTCTGCGGCAGGTGTGGCCTGGTCACCAGACCCGAGGGAGGGGCAGGCACATGTCACAATGAGCATTCAGGCAGGGGAGATGCCAGGGCGGCTGGGAGATGAATGCTGGGCACTTCTGGGCGCAGCGCAGTCACTCGCTGGGACTCACTTGTTCCCCTGACCAACTGCAGCCCTCGCCTTCTCAATGACGAGGAAACTAGCCCCGCTTCACCTTTTCAAACCCCAGCCTCCACCTCCTCCTCCTCCTCCGCGCTGCCGCTATCCAACCCTCTTTCCTCCCATTTCTCCTCACTCCTCTCGTGCTCGGTCTGTTCTTCAGTTCTACCCAAGCTTTTCTGATTTCTGCCCCACCTGCTTTCCCTCTCTGAGCCGCGTCCTCCCTCCCCACCACCCCACCCTGAAACTCTCCATGCCCAGCTCTTCCTCTCTTTCTTCCAAACCCTCGCCCATCTGCCGCCCCCATGGCTGCTGGACCGCCCGCCGCCCCTGCCCCTTTCTCTCTGCGCCCACTCCTCCTCCCAGCCCTGCGTTCTAGGCCCCTGCACTCTGGTCCCCACCCGCCCCGCCACCTGCAGCCACACGCGGCGGCTTGGTTCCCACAGCTCGTCCTGGACAGGTGGTTCCCTCCCGCTGGGCGGCCCTGGCGCCCTCAACGGCCAGGACTGGGTCCACAGCAGCCCGACCCGGCGGCGCAGGGACGCAAGGCGGCGGCAAACCACACTCAGCCTCGTGAGTTACGGCGCCCTTTTCCACGGCCACATCCTGGTTATCTTACTGCGTCTGTGTTTTACCTTCATCCTCATCTTGTTAATCCCCTTCCGATGCCAGAGACACCTTTAACCCTTTCCTTTTCATAGACGGCCTGCGCCTTCCCTCCCCTGCCTGGTCGGCCAGCCCGCGTGGCCCCTGCGCTTGTGCCTGGCTTCCCCCGGAACGTGGTCTCGAGCCGCAGAGTCAGCTGCAGGGGCGCGGACAGAGAAGGTAGAGGACAGTGAGGAGCAAACGCATCTCGCCTGTGTGCAATAAGGGTAACCCGTGCTGATGCGCCCTGGGTTAGAGTGGGTGTAAGAAGGGGTGACCCCTGAGGACTCCACACAGGGCACAAGGCCCTGCTACAAATAGATGGGGACGCAGGTTTGTTTCTGTCTGTTTGGGTTTTATTTGCTCGTTCGGTCTGCTTCTCCCCAGGCTCCACTTTTCTTACCTGGGATTCCGGAACCATGCCAGGGACTTCCCGCCCTTGGGAGACTGCGCGCTGCCGAGGGGCGGGGCCTGCATTGTGCGGTCATCGCGGCTGAGGGCTCAGCCCGGCAGTCCCCGCGGCCTCCGCCCCGCCGTGGGGAAGGAGCGGAGTCCAGAGGGCAAGACACACGGCTCCCACCCGGATGACAGCGTCGGATGAGCAGACGCTTTTTGTTTTTGTTTTTCCTTCTAAGTGAGCTCTTTAAACTGATACCTATAGAATCTAAATCAAAATCACGACAGATATATTTTGGGGACGTGACAAGCTGATTATAATTTATATGGAAATGCAAGGGGCCAATAATAGTCAAGATACTCTTAAGAAGACATTCTCACCTAGTAGATACCAGAACTTATTAGAAAAGTATAGTAGTTAAGACAGTGTAGTATTGAAGAATAGACAAAAAGACAAATGGCACAGAATGGATTCCATAAATAGACTAACACATATGTGGACACTTTCTTTAAGTCAAAAGTAGGACAGCAGAACATTGGAGATAAGACTATCTTTTAAATAAATGATGCTTGGTCAATTTGATATTCATTTGGAAAAAATTCCTACCTAATACTCATTTATTTATTTAAGAGTATTACGGGGATACAAACATTTTTGGTCACATGGATTGCTTTTGTAATGCTTGAGTCATGGCTACAGGTGTGTCTGTCACCCACGCAGTGTTCACTGTACCCATTAGGGAGGTTGTTGCTCTTCCCCTCCTCTCCCTGTCCCCGGCTTACTCTCCACTGAGTTTTACTTTCTTCCGTGCACATGTGAGCTCATCAGTTAGCTCCAACTCAATAGTGTGTACATGTGGTGTTTGTTTTTCCATTCTTGAGATACTTCATGTACAGAATGCTCTCCAGTTGCATCCAAATTGTTGCAAAAGGCATCAATGCACATTTCTCACAACCTTCCTCCTCACTCTCTGCCCTGCTACATGGCCCAACTCGCCCCTGCCTCAGGGCCTTTGCCCTCGCCGCCCCCGCGCGTTTCCCTCTGCCTCTTCCCAGGGCCGCGCTCCCCGAGAGGGTCTCGCACCACGCACTGCCAGCCGGCCGCCTTCTCGGGCCCTTGCCCCCCTCCCTTCACAGGGTGTCCCTGTGTGCCACCATTGGGTCCATTATTACCCGTGACTGTGTCCTCTGTCCCACCTGGACCGGACCGCAGGCCGCGGGAGCAGGGCGCACGCCGGCCTCGCTGCACGCCCCAGGCCCAGCACGGCGCCCGGCGCGGAGGCTCTGCGCACCACGCGGCTGCGAGCGGCATCCGCACGGAGGCCTCAGGCCCGAACACGCTGTCGCGACAGAACAGCGTGGCCAGAGTGGGGGGCACAGGGAACCCACCGTCCCCAAGCCTGAGTCCTTTGCCTCACACCCCGGCTCCCGGCCAGGTTTCCGAATCTCATTCCCGCGCTGCCGGGGGCCCAGGAAGCATAGGCTGCGGCACAGAATGAAAGCCAAGGCACTGGACGGGACCCAGAGCCCTTTCCACGGCGCACGCCAGGAAGCACAGTGGCAGCGCAGGGAGTGGCCTGGCCTGGGTTTGAATTCTGGCTCCCACTTTCTCGCTGCGTGGCCCTGGTGAGATGCTAAGCACTGTGACAGCAGTTTCTCCGCTGTGAAATGGAGATACTGCAGCGCGTGCCTGGTAAGGTCGTTGTGAGGATTAAACCACAAGCCTATGATCTGTGAAGTTGTTAGAACAGCGCCTGCCTCAGTGAACACTGTGCTGTGGTGATTACACACAGGTGTGAGGACAGGTGCTGGCGTCTGCCCCACCAGGTGTCAGCAGGCTGGGCTTGGGAATGCCACGCTCAGTCTCTGATCCGGACAAGGGGAATGTAGCAGTCTCTCCTCATTTGATTAGAAGGGCACAGCTAGCTGCACGGGAGCCTGAGACATGTGGTCTTGAGCCCACTCTCACCCTGAGTACCATGGGGCTTCTCTCACTCGTCACTTCTGCACTGACAAGTGCAGAATTTGGAGTAGACAACTTCAGGATGTTTCTGCAACATGTGTCTGTTAACTCTGCCTAAGTCTTTCTTCACGCCACTGGCTTTCACTTTTAAGTCAGCAAGCACACCAGTCCTCTCGATTATGGTTTCTGGGTTTTCCGCTTTTCTTAGGAAAACCTTTAAAACCCTGTTATGAAACAACAATTCTTCTGTACTCTTTCAAAAGGCTTTCTTCTCCTTCTTCTTTTTTAGATGTGGCTTTGAATACCTTTGGTATGTTTGTGTCCGCTATTAAGTTGCAGTCACTGTTCCTTGGCTGGGTCTGAACCCCACCCCTCCAAGACACCAGGATCTACAAACCCTGCGTCTCCCCATTTGCTCTTCTGCTCAGCCCCGGACGCCCTGCTCATTGGGGAAGTCCCACTCACTGCTCAAGAGCCAGCTCAGGTCCCACCTCCCCTTCCATAAAGTCCCCTTAAGGGACTTTGCCACCCCGTTCCCCATCACAAAGAGCTGGGCACTTTCCCTTTGGCTTCTGTGGCACCTGGTGCTACATTTACCTCAGTGTCTCACTGTATCATGGTATTGCCCCAGTGACAGCTCGAGTTCAAATCCCAGCTCCACCACTTTCTGGATGTGTGGCCACAACCTTTCTTAGCCTCCATTCATGCAGCGTAAAATGGGGTGATAATGGCATCTGCACTTGAAGGTTTGTTGTGAGGATTATGGCTCAGGGCCGTCACGTAGCGAGTGCTCAGTAAATGTGGGCTCCCTCGAGCTGATGAGGAAGAATAGGAAGGAGGGCACAAAGCCCCACTGAGGACCAACCGGGAGTCCTCCTGGGTCCCTGGCTCGACTCCATCTGCCTCCATCCACCGAGGACTTTCCAGGGTGTCCCTTTCTGAGGCCTCCCACGCCCTGTCCCGTGCGATCCTGCTGCAGGAGCCCGGCCTCCCCTCCCACTCCCACAGCTCGGGCGCCGGCGAGCGGCTCTGCCGGGGGCTGCCGCGCAGAGACGGAACTCACGGCCCAGGAAGCCCAGCAGTCCCCAGTGAGGAGGACGGTAAGTGAGCGCATCGTCCGCGGCAGCTTCTCCTCAGATGAGGAACGTCTCCTGGGGAGGGGAGGCTGCGGGAGACCGGGCAGGATTCCACCTGGAGCCCCACCACGCGCATGAGAAGGGGCTGAGTCCAAGAGTGGGGTGGTTAGAGCGCTGGAGAAGGAACAGCCACTCAAAGACAGGGGTCTAGCGTACAGTGAGTGATGGCAGAGTATTCAAAAAGTATTCAATGGCAATTACTGCACGTGAATGATACGTGCTGACCCAGGGACCGTCCAAAACCAGCAGGAAGACTTTCCAGTGGGGAACTGTCCTGAGGGGCGCAGTCAGCACCACGGGTCTGTGGTGAGGGGGGAGATGGGGCTCAGCTCCGAACACAGGTGGGCACGTGGGAAGGTGCAGCCCAGGAGCAGGGTGGGGCCAGTGACGGGAAGTGACCAACAGGGACATCAGGGCAGGGCAAGATGCTGGCTACACTCCAGCTAACCGGACTGTTCCTGAAGGCAGGCCAGGGAGGTCAGACCTCACCTGGGGGGCGGTGGGGGCTGGGGAGCCTGATCAGATAGTGAGGATATCGAGGGGGGTCAGAGGGTGGGGGTAATGGTTGCGCTGATTTAGCAGGACTTTTCCTAAAATTAGACGCTGTAGTAGGGTACACACTGAAGTCCAAGTCAGGCCTAGTTGAAAAAGAGTTCAGGGAGCCTGGGAAGAGTTTGGTCAAGGAGAAAATCTTTATCAGGGGAGAAGAAAGCTTGTAAAGGAAGGAAGGTTGGGGTGAAGATAGAAATTACTCACTTTAGACAATTAAGCGGCAACTTAGAAAAACATCACAAAGTGGAAGTAATTAATTCAAAATTCTTCCTTTTCCTAAGGGGTAAAGACCTGGCTCACGGGTATGTAAAGTGTTTGTGTGGAAATGTTGCATCCTAGACCCAGCAGGCTCACGTAACAAGGAGGACATGCGTGGCTGGCCCAGCCAGGCCTGCCCTGCAAGGCCCCTCCTAGGCTTTGCAGATGGCGGACTGCACGCCCCCGGTCAGGCATCACGCTGGAGTCTGCAGCCCTCCACGCTCGAGCATCACCGTGAGCGTGGCGCACTGCCATCAGATGGTGCTGCTGGCAGAGCAAGAAAGTACAACCCAGCTGTGCAGCCACAAGAGTAATCAAGCTGGAGATTCAGAGAGCTGTGGCTGGGGACAGAGAGGCTTGATCAGACCAACTTGGGGCTCCCTGCCAGCACCTCACCCTGAACAGGGAGAATATGTCCAACTTCACTGCTGGGCCTCAAGGAGCACCTCTCAGCCTCATCTCTCCCCGTGACATTGGCTGTGGGTCTGTCCTTTCAGTTCATTGCACAGTGTAGATTCTGTACCATGTCTGTGTCAGAGCACTCGCTTGTACTCAGTTCTCCGTGTGACTCCATCAACAGATTATGTCAGCAACTGTGTACTGACCACCCAGTGCGCACTGGATGCTGATGTAGGCGCTGGGGATCCTCCAAGACGGACGCGGCCCCAGCAGAGCTCACGTCCTAGTGGGGGGTCTGCAGGTGCGGCCTCCACTGTAGGCAGCGGGACGGAGCGCGGCAGAGCGGCACGGTCACCTCCTTCCACCTAGCAACGTCCGACGTGGGTGTTGGCATCTCCCCTCCGCAGCGCAGCCGCATGTCAGGAGAGCAGCCTGATGGCAGCCGGTCCCTCCGCTCCTGACCCAGGTCCTCCCACGTCCCGCAGGCTTCTTTCTGATCCCCCATCCTCCTCTCTAGGTCAAGCCAGGACGCCAGGGCCGCAGGCTTGATGACTTCGGGCCGCACAGTGGCATCGCTCTGCACACGGGCGAGTCGTGGAGCTGGGAGAAGATGGTCATCGCGAGGAGCGTCCCAGCCGGGGAGCGTCCCTGGACCTAAGGCCCCAGTGCGCGCTGACCAGGGAATAAGTGCTACGTCAAAGCCGAGTCTCAGCTTTCTCATTTCTGTCCCAGTCCACTGGTTCCAATCTTCACCTTATAAAGCAGTGTGCTTCCAGCTCCATACGGCGCTCCTACTGTTTTGATGTATCTGAGCCCTCTGCTCTTCCCATTTCTCAGGGAATAATCTTTCAGCCTCCTGTGCAGGGGAGGAGTTATGAGCCTGGCTGCTGGGGTGTCAGTGGGACAATAGCAGCCTTCCTAATAGTACTCATTTTCCGTTCTCTGCTTCATGCCCGCTCTGTCTTGGAGTCATGCACTCTCTTCAGGGCTTTGGAAGGCCTGGGCTCTATACTCATTGGTATCCCAATGGCTTTTGTTTTCTAGTTTCCACCACCCTACTTTATCAGCTGTCTTATTTATTTTATTTTTTTATTTTTTTTTATTTCAGCATATTATGGGGGTACAAATGTTTAGGTTACATATACTGCCTTTGCCCCACCCCAGTCAGAGCTTCAAGCATGTCCATCTGCCAGACGGTGCACACCTCACCCATTAGGGGTGTACAAGCCCCACCATTATCCACAACTATGCACAGTATATACTTCAGGACATGAAATATGGAGGACAGCCTCGAGGGAAAGCCATTACAGTAAGGACAAACTTGATCTGTATTATCTGTCTTCTGAGAATGGTGAGGGGCTTCGCCCTTACCTCAGGACAAACTGATTGTCACTTCTCATACTGGATGCTGAGATGTGCATTCAGGTTTGCTTGTTTTTAACAAATAAGAAGCCAATTTTATTTACACTCTAATCAACCTAAATTTGACTTCCATGAATTTAAGTTCTATATTTGACCTCTATTTCACTTCTCACATTGTACCATTATTCCATACCCCAAGATTATTTTCATTATTAGAGTTTGCATATCCAGCAAGTAAACCTGTGATGGTTTATTTCATATCTAACTTGACTGGGATAAGGAATACTCAGGTAGCTGGTAAAATGTTATTCTGGGGTTTGTTTGTGAGGGTGTTTCTAGAGAGGATTCGTATTTGAACCAATAAACTGATTAAAGGAGTTTGTCTTCTTCAATATAGATGGGTGTTGTCCAATCTACTGAGGGCATGAATAGAACAAAAAGGAAGAGGAAGGGGGAGTTCACTTTTTAATCTGGGACATGCATTTTCTCCTGTACTCAGACACTGGCACATTTGATTCCCAGCCCTTTAAACTGGGAGGAGGAATTAGACCAATGTTTTTTTTTTTTTTTTTTTTTTTTTGCTTTTTGTTTTTTCTTCAATGATTCCCAGGCCTTCGGTTTGGACTCTAGTCCTACACCACCTTCACTGGGCCTCCAAAATGCAGATGGAAGACTGTATAATTTTTTAGCCTTCACATTGCATGAGTCTATCTCTAATAACAACTCTCTTCTTGTGTATACATCTATCTAATATGTACTTCCATAGCTCTCATCCATTCCTCTTACTGGTTCTCTTGGCCTGGAGAACTCTGAGTAATACTCTATTAAGCTGAAATTTCAGATAAACAAATGACATTTTAGTGTCAGTATGCAAAATTTGCATACCTCTTTGCAATATTTGTAGGAATTAGGGAAAATTTATAATATAATAAATCTATTCATCTGAAATTCACATTTGAATGGTTGTTTTATATTTTATCTGGCAACTCCAAGATGAAACACAGAACTACACACACTACTACCCATGATTTTACCCTAGTGAGACCCTTTTTGGTCTTCCAACCTCTGGAACTGTAACATAAGAAATTGTTATGTGTTTATAGATATTGCTTGTAATTGTATCAACAGCAATAGGACATTAATACGAACTACAATACTGTACTGTCCCATAAGTAGATTTTTTTTAAATCATCTTAACATTAATTAGTCCTTTCTACTTTTGTTTCAAAACAGTAATATTTCTTAAAATTGACTGTAGAACTCCCTTGTGTCATCCAAACACAAGTTATAGGGTATAAACCAGAACAATAAAAGCCCAGAAAAGATGAACATAAAAATGTTTCACAATTATTTTTGTTTTTCGGTGATTTTTCTCATTAGGATAAAATTTACTTCACTTCAGCTGTGCAAACAATTTTTGTATGACCATTACTCTTCTGGAATATCAATATTGAAGTAGATAAAACTGAACAGTAAAGAAAAACTTTCCAAAGAAGGTGGCTCAGATTCTGTGGGAGTACAGATTAGAGGCAGGCATGACTGTGGAAGGGTCCTGTTGGTTGTTTTTATAAGTTATTTGCTATATGATATAATGCTGAAGATGAATTTTTAAGAATTTGTAAACATTCATCAGGTAAACCAAAAACAACTGGGTGAAATAAAAATTATGATGGTAATGATTTTGACTACTGAAGGAATTTCACTGATGGTGGGAGACCTATTGTGTTTTGATTTTAGACATACAGTTATGACTTTCCTCACTGCCATTAAATAAGCACACTTTTCCCACATGTTGCCATTAATAAATGTGTCGTTTCCCAAGCCAGCATTAAAATATCAGCGGCACCTTCCTTCTCGCCCACATACATCTTCATGCTGCTTCTGGATTGAAGGCCTAAGCCGGCTGA
This sequence comes from Microcebus murinus, assembly GCF_040939455.1. Lineage (NCBI taxonomy): Eukaryota > Metazoa > Chordata > Mammalia > Primates > Cheirogaleidae > Microcebus > Microcebus murinus. The sequence continues at coordinate 3,773,059 of NC_134116.1, read as the reverse complement.
CCTGACCTTCTGTCACTTGGCGCTCATCCACGTAGTGATGTTCCTTACTGCAGTGTTTTTCTTGTCTCAGAACCTGTGTGGGTCACTGGATTTCTGGAATGACTTCAAGTATAAGGTGCTTTTCTACATGAACAGGATGAAGAGGGGCCTCTCCATGTGCACCCCCTGTCTCCTGAGCATGCTCCAGGCCATCACCATCAACCCCAGCACCTCCTCACCTCTTATTCATGTTTTCTTTTTCTGGTCCTTAAGTTTTTCTTTCTATAGTATCCTGATAGTACACACTGTTGTTTCTTTCAATATGACCCACACAAATCTAATAAACACCCTCGACTACTGCCTACTTGTATCCCATGAGCTGCTGACCAGGGTGTTATGCTTACACTGAGAACATACAGGGATGGATGCCTTCTTTCTAGGAATGCTGCTGCTCTCGAGTGCAAACATGGTGCTTTTCTTGTCCAGGCATCAGAGGAGAACCCAGCACCTTCAGAGCACCAGCCTCTCTCCAGAGCCTCCCAGAGAAACGGGCCACCCGGACCATCCTGCTGCTGGTGAGTTTCTTTGTGGTCATGCTCTGGGTGGACTTGAGCATCTCATCCTCCTCACCTGTAGTATAAGGATAGGCCCTAGCAGTCCTGGAGGTCCAGAGTCACGTCGGTCAGTGCCTATGCCACTGTCAGTCCTTTGTTGCTTACTGGTTGTGATGAGAGGATAATATTTTGCAAAATATGTTGTGTAAGTGCTTTTAATTTCTTTAACCACTTCGGTACGAGCGTCAACTTTAGTCGACAGTCAAAAGCTTTTACTTTTACGGCTTTTATTAGCATTCTAATTTTTCATTTATCAAAATAAAATTATGAACATTTAAAAATAAAGTAATAAGAACATATATGTATATGTTACCTATTCTGATTTACATTACAAGCTGCCTGTAAAGTAAAACAAGCTTTCGGTGCTTTCAAGTTTTCCTCATCACACGAGAGCAAAGCGGATCCGTGGTCGACGCGCAGCGCACACTGCCGCGCGGACCGCGAGTGCCGGTGTGGGCACGGTTTCGTGGCCGGCAAGCGCCAAGCCAAAGTGGTTAAGATTGTGATGAAAATAGTTGGCTAAATAATTGGGTCACCTCACATTATATAAATTATTCAAGAAGAACAGGTTACTATCTGATTAATTAAATAGCATGCAATTACACTTTTATTATATATAAGACTTTTGCCACCAATGATACCAAGGATTAGTAGTTCCATTAACTCAAAGTCCACCATGATTTGATATTTTCATATGTTTAAAGGTTACATAACTCTTTCATTTTGATTACTGGTCTTTACACAGGAAAATCTTTCTTTCTACCTAATGTATACTCTTTAGAAGTTCCTTTTGGTAGTCAAGTCTTTTATGATTTTTACTTTGGAAAGCATTTTTATATTACGCTTATTAACTACATGTAGTTAGGTATAGGAGTCCAGTTTGGATATCAGCTTTGTCCAGCAATGTTAATTTTGTATTTCTCTGTGGTTTGCCTTCTACAAAGGCTGTGGAGAAACTTTCGTTGCCACCTTTTTAGGTTGTTACCTCTTCACTCTCACTTCTCTTTGTTGTAATGCAATTTGACTATTTCTGTTTGAATATTTCCCTTTAATTTTGTGATACAATGCAATGCTGAATTCAATTTGTTAGATATTGACTTTTTTGGTTTTAGATATTTATAAATTTTAGCTATCAAAATAGATGTTCACTCCTCCTCATTCTATGTGTCAGTGTCTATATTGTATTTCCTATTTCATCGCCACTCTGTAATATGTTCTGGCAGCTGTATCTACCAGTTCACTAATCCTCTCATCAACAAAGTTAAATTGAATGCTTTGCGTGTTTATTGCATATTAACTTTACTTATCTTTTTCAAATGTTTAAATTTTGTTTAGTTATTGTCCACATATGGCGTATAAAGTCTGTGATTTCTTGCTCTTTACGCATTATTTCAATTTCTTTCTCTTCCTTTTGTATTTATTTAAACATTTTAACATTCTAATATCTGAAGTTTTGGGGATATCTAATTTCTCAGAACCTTTATTCTGGAAGCTTATTCTTTGTGTACTTTATAAATTCCAGTTTGGGTCTCACATTTGGGATACCTTACATTCTTGGAAAGTCTCTGGTCTGTGTGTTTGTTCATTACAGCTGAGCCGAGGGGAAGCTGGGTTGCCTGCAGAGGTCTGAGGCTTCCGGGATCAGCCAGTGGCCTGAAGGCAGCACTTTCTCTTGATTTCCTTGCGAGATCCATTTACTTTTGTTTCTTGGAAGTTTCTATATCTTCCTTTAAACTCTACTGGACATTTCAAGCATTCTTGTAACTTCCTGAGTATTTTTAGTGGTTGCACTAGAAGATAGTTGGGCTTATGCAGTACATATTTTTCAAGAGCACATATATCAAAGCTTCATATGCAAGCAAAATATTTCATATAGAATTTTTTGTGGCAGACGATAGTCTCATGAGAAATCCCAAGTTTCTTATATCAGAATATACTCTGACCTCAGCAATATACCATATATAAATAATAATTTGTAGAGTGTGATAATTATTATCTAAATAATAATTTTTATGAACAAATTTCTAAAGGTATATTTTATTTTAGTGAAAAATACTCAATATGGTCAGAATTAATAAAATTTTTAGCTATTTTAAAACAGTTTTGTTGATTAATTACATGAGTTCAGGTTTGGATTCTGACCACCATGCTTCCTCCTAAGAACTTCCCTGATTCCTTAAAAAGTATCTGGGTTTAGGTTTTCTATTTTATTCAGGTGTTATTTTAAATGATATGAAATTATATTTATATATGGCTAGATAATATTTCTTGGTTGCACTTTAACTGGTAGTTTTTTTTTTTTTTTTTTTTTTTTTGAGACAGAGTCTCGCTTTGTTGTCCAGGCTAGAGTGAGTGCCATGGCGTCAGCCTAGCTCACAGCAACCTCAAACTCCTGGGCTCGAGTGATCCTTCTGCCTCAGCCTCCCGAGTAGCTGGGACTACAGGCATGTGCCACCATGCCCGGCTAATTTTTATATATATATATCAGTTGGCCAATTAATTTCTTTCTATTTATAGTAGAGACAGGGTCTCGCTCTTGCTCAGGCTGGTTTTGAACTCCTGACCTTGAGCAATCCGCCCGCCTCAGCCTCCCAAGAGCTAGGATTACAGGCGTGAGCCACAGCACCCGGCCCTAACTGGTAGTTTTTATTGTTATTTCACAGTTGATAGAAAATACAGCCTGTAGGATTTCTGCTTTCATGACATTATTGATACATTTGGAGCCTAAAACTATATAATTTTCAAGAATGTTTTCCTACTAATTGAAAATAATGTGTATACTCTGGTTAGTGTAAAAATTGTTATTTGAGTGTCTATCTGCCTAACTAATCAATCTTGCTAATAAAGTTAGTTAGCCTTCGTTGTGTTAACATGTGCCTTAGATAGCAAAACAATTGATTTTGTGACAGTTTTAATGTCACCTATGATAACTGCAAATGTGCCAACTTATCCTTCTTTTTAATGAATCTTTATTCTATATATTTAAAACTATTAAAGATGTATGTGTAGCTGGCTTGGAAAAATGTATGATACACTCTATGTGCCACTCTGATTCATCAAATGATCAAGTAATGATACCATTCTTAACTTACAATGTTATTTTGTATTTTTCTCATTACAAGGTTCATTTTATATGTTATATGAATTTTGACAGACAAGAGGATAGTAGGCTCAGTCTGTCACCATTTGATAAATCCCAAAGTTAAATGGCACAATCTGGCCTACTCTAGATATAATACCTCATTTGTCTTAGGCATGGCAGCAGTTAAAGTCTTTTTCTCCTTCCTATATAAGAGGATTATGAGAGAAAGGGTATTCACAGATTGCCTTAAAGTCTCATTCACATTATTTTAAATAGCAACTACCATGAAAATTTAGAAACATCAAACAATAACAAATCATAAACAAATTCATACAATGACAAAAATTATCAAAACAGACTCAAGGATAAATAGAATATCTAAATAAATCTATAATAAATAAAGGAAACTAAATTAATTAAAACTCATCATACAAAGAATATCCCAGATCTAGATGGCGTCACTGAGGCATGCTGCCAAATTTTAATGAAGAATTAATAGCCATCCCTCACACAGATTCTCAGGAAAAAAGGAGAGAGAGAGAAGGGAACACTTCCCAACTCAATCTACTAGTCCAGAATTAACTATAATACAAAGCTACACAGAAGCACAACAGAGAAAAAGAAAAAAAAAAATTGAAAAATATCTATTGAGTATAGACAAAGAAATCCTTTACATGACACTAGCAAACCAAATCCAAAAACATATAAAAAGAATTCTAAGAATTATAAGGTCATATGCCTTGACCAAGTGCGATTGTGCCACAATTCTGTAGTTTGTGTAACATCTAGAAAACTACTATTTTATCCATCCACATCTATACTTTCAAAAGTTCATTTCTGTGTATGTGTGAGTGTGTGGTGTTGACAGAAAAAAAACCAAACTCTGTAATTTTTTTTTTTTTTTTGAGACACAGTCTTGCTCTATTACCCGGGCTAGAGTGCCGTGTTGTCAGCCTAGCTCACAGCAACCTCCAACTCCTGGGCTCAAGCAATCCTACTGCCTCAGCCTCCTGAGTAGCTGGGACTACGGCATGAACCACCATGCCAGGCTAATTTTTTCTATATATTTTTAGTTGTCCAGCTAATTTCTTTCTATTTTTTTAGTAGAGACAGGGTCCTGCTCTTGCTCAGGCTGGTCTCGAACTCCGGAACTCAAACGATCTGCCCGCCTTGGCCTCCCAGAGTGCTAGGATTACAGGTGTGAACCACCCCACCTGGTCTGTAAAGTAATTTTTTTTTTTTGCACATAAAGGGTTTATTTTAAATGTTTTAAGGATAGGATGGAGTTACATCATAATTATAAAAATTACTTACAGAATTAACAGATTTATATTGTGTATACTTCTAAATGCAGAGAACAGGGAACTGTCTACACATTGTATAAAATAAAATTAAAATTAAAAGTGAATTCAGGCTCGAAAGATGAGGTCATTTACCTAATTTTAAAATGTGAACACGAAGACCTCTGAACTATACACATTCATTCAAACTGCACTAATGATGGAAAACACAAAGAGCGCAGCATTTCCAAGGAACCACAGACATTTCGACCATAATTTTGTTATAATAGTTGTTCCTGTTTTGTCTTTGGAGAACTTTCATTTTTTAAAGACAATCAGCTTTAAGAGTGTTTTCAGGCACTACAATTTGTGACAATCGGAACAGTCTTCTAATGGGTCTACAGTGTTCAGATTCAAGCCCAATGCACTTGGCGGTTTGGCACATAAAACAATAATAGAAATGAAATCTGGTTTAGAACTGTGATTTTTTTAAAAGAAAACACAGTCCCTTCAAATGCTGCATGACATTTACAACTGGAAAATCACCTTCTGTTGGCACTACATTTGCTTCACCAGTGCATTTTTATCCTACAACCACTAAAACAGCACAGTAAGCAAATATACAGGAAACTGAAAGCAAAGAAAAATAAAGAAAAAACAAAAAACCTAAATATCATTAACATGCAATTTTAGTTAGTTACATTGAACATTCTACTTAGAATACAGCATGCAAAAAAGGATAGTCTGCTTTTAAGATTTTTCTCCGAAGTTTTACGTGGCAGCCTGACATCACACACACACACGCACGCACACACAATACAATAATACTAGAGCAGGTAAATGAGAAAGGCCGATAAATTTTATACATAGATTCATGTCTCATGTTGTCACAAGTCCCATGATAATTTTGGAAATTAATGTTGAATTCCTAGAACAAGGAACCAACATTCAGATATCAGAAAAATGCAAGCAATGCATGCAGATCTGAAACATGAGCCTAAAATGAAGCCCAAGGTACATGGGGTTGGGAGCAGAATTAGTCACAGCGTCATTAAGTATGGCATAAGCCACAAAAAAAAAAAAAAAAAGACAGAATGGAGAAAAAGATGGAAAAAAACAACCCTCCCAACAAAAAAACCTTCCCCTTCTCTCAGCCCTAAAGGCAATAAATGGAACAATGATTAACATCATCATCACCATCATCATGATGTTGCATTCATCTAGAGACTGGGAGATTGTGTGGTATATTAACGTTGCTTGCAGAAAAACCACAATGCAAGTCATTAGGTAATGCTAGAAATGTTTCAATTGACTCAATCCTCAGGATAGTTCAAAATGAACTTTATTTTTCAGCCCAAAGTCACTATCCCAAGTTCTGCACAGTCTGTGCATGCTGGACACACTCACAAACTCCTGTACTGTAAATGTCAGTCTGGGCTCCAGGAGCCAGGCTCAGCTTTGAGATTTATATGCAGGGACTCTTAAGAGTCAACAGGAAAACACACAGCAGATCGGCAGAACAACACCTACACAAGAAGCACCTATGTCTTGGTCTCACACTGCTTTCACAAGCTTGGCCCTGGCTGCCCACAGTGAAGCACTGGGCACAGGGCAACAGCAGCTGCGGACAGAAACTGAGGCACTGTGTTTACCTGGTGAGCGGCCGTTACCATGCAACAGCACAAGGCACAAGCCCTTATGAAGGCTAAAATGGACATGAAGCAAACCATGCACAGTGAGGCCTGGAAAGTATGTGATTTCTAGTGTCAAGAACAGACACAACAGCGGTCACTTGGACCACTGACCCAAACCTCTGGCGTTTCATTGACAGCATGCACATTTAGGCTCTGCCCAAACCACAGGTAAGATTTCCAATCTTCCCAAGAGACTAGTTTCACATATGGCCTTTCTCCTGGCTGTCAAACCACCAGGCTTCCTCCAAAACAAAGTGAGAACAGCTGCTTTGCTGATCAACCAATCACATTTGCAGTTCTAATTCAGTTTAAAACAATCTTGCAGGAATAAACCATGAAAGGACTCTGTGGATAAGGGCTGCTATTACTTACACCCACAAGTGAACACGAACAACTGGACTTTCTATGGTAACGCACCAATGACATGCAAACCCCGAGGGGCCGCGGAGTGGAATGAATCCACATCAACAGCACACCTGGAGCAAGGACATACATATACCACCACAAAAGATGTCAAGAGATCAAGCTGTTATTTTTCTAGACATTCTCTGTGGGGAAAAACAGGGTGGGGGGGCAGGGGGGGTGTTTCTGACCATAATCATATATCAGCAATAATAGTAATAAAAATTAAAAAGTCCCAGAGAACTTGTTAGAAGGCAACAATGCCACTCTTAAAACTTACATTTCTGATATAAAAGCACTGTGTTCTTCCAGGAACTTACCACAAACACACACTGATGTACTGTTGCCTTTTTAAATCCATATACTAAAATCCAGATTACTGATTTGTACAAATAACAGACCAAATGTGCTGTCCAAAATACACCTACATTACACTATGTGGACCAAGGACCTGGGCTTTGCTAAAAAAGTATTTATGATTAAAGAGTAAACAACAACAAAAAAATCATATGCACACTTACTCTATTTTATGGAATTAAGTGTTGTCCTAAAAAAAAAAAAAAAATTACAAAGCTTAGAATTAAAGGCAGCCTTTTACCCAGATTTCTTACCAGATTGCAAAATTCTAATGCGGATCATCAACGGTTCACAAATAATTCACATTTGGATTTACGGTTTAAAGCCTCCAAATAGGAAAGGTGCTCTGAACTTCTGACTTTCAAAACAAGCTGAACATTGTTATGTGCTTCCTGTGCCCAAATTTTAATTTTAAATAAAGAGGAATAATATCATAAATAGGACTGATTTGGGTCAAGCACTCCTGTTAAACTGGAGAAAATTATGACACCCCCATTCCAATCCACAAAGAAAGGACTGCCAATGGTGTGTGTATGTGTGTATATAATATATATACATACACACACATATAGGTAGATATAGATACATATATCTCAAAAAAGGCAGTAACAAAAATACCAAACTATGCTTGCATTGTGGCAGCAGAATAAGAGTGTTACAGTGAAGGGGAACATGGTTAAGATCTATTACAGTTTTAAATGACTATGATACTAGCTTAACTTTTACCAAACTTGCCTGTAACTCCCCTCCAAACAGACAGACTTCTTTTAAGAGGAAGGAGTTCTCCTTACACAAAATGCTTTGTGCTCACATCAATCTGTACTATTCAGAACAAAACCAGTTCTGCTGGCAGAGATTGTGGGTTCGCAGGGACATTTAAGCTTTCATTAAACTGGAAAGCAATCAAGTCTTTATGTCTACAAATTATACATTTAATAGTTCCACAAATTTGGCAGAGTTCATGATGACATCTAGGATGTTTTCACCAAATCGTAGACATAAATATGGAAATCATCATCAAACTTGATGAAATAGACGGAGGGCTTGGCTTCTACTTGAATGACCATGCCAGTCCTTTTCGAGCCATCTTCTTTGGCATATTCCACGTTTGCCTACCAGGCTGTCCACAACTTCTCCTGGTTCCCTTTCTGCTGGACGTGAATCATTAGAATCAGGCATAATGCGAAGGTCGCCTTCCTTGTAATCATCTAAGAGCTGGTACATGTACAAGACAGGGCCTTTCTCGTAGGTAATGCAAAACCATGTGTTCATGACAGGTGCACGTGCTAAGACCATTCCCCTCCACTCGTCTTTAGAGCCATCCTCTGTCTCAAACATACGTTCCACCGCTTTACCAGGCATTGTGTCTGCCAGGTGTGCACCACTGATTCGCGACGTGGCGGCTCTATCGGGGAGGACCTCGGGCGCAGAAACTCTTTCATCTTTATTAAGTTCTAGTCCATAAACACAGTCAAATCCATCGTATTTTATAAGATGCAAAGAAGGATTTACAGGCACCTGGTCCAGAACGGTTCCTGTCCACTGGGTAACAGGGCCATTCCCCTCTTTCCACCCATGCTGAACCCTGCAGCCTACGATGTTCCGGGGCTGGGAAACAGGTCTGCGCGGCCCACACTGCTCCCATGCTTTTTGTGGGACGTCCTCTTCTTCATCATGTTTGCAGATACGCCAGCATGGCCTGCATCAGCTCTGGCCCGCTGGCCAGGCGTCTTTCCGAATGGGGTCTTCATCCGTCTGTATTTAAGTGAGCAGCAGAGCTGCCGGACTGGGGTGAAAATTCAATATTCTCCAATTTGAAACTTCTCACAGAATGTTAATGTTCTCGTTAATCCACCATCCAAGTGTCTCTTTTACAAGTTCAGCAAAAATACGTGAAATCACAAGTACTCTGCCGGCCGCGAAGGCCGCCGTCCGCAGGCCCCACGGGCTCCACCGTAGGTCTCTCCAGCTCCCGCCGGCCCGCCCCGCCCCCTCGCCGCCCCGCCCCCTCGCCGCCCCGCCCCCTCGCCGCCCCGCCCCCTCGCCGCCCCGCCCCCTCGCCGCCCCGCCCCCTCGCCGCCCCGCCCCCTCGCCGCCCCGCCCCCTCGCCGCCCCGCCCCCTCGCCGCCCCGCCCCCTCGCCGCCCCGCCCCCTCGCCGCCCCGCCCCCTCGCCGCCCCGCCCCGCCCCCTCGCCGCCCCGCCCCGCCCCCTCGCCCCACCCCGCCCCGCCCCCTCGCCCCGCCCCGCCCCGCTCCCTCGCCCCGCCCCGCCCCCTCGCCCCGCCCCGCCCCGCTCCCTCGCCCCGCCCCACTCCCTCGCCCCGCCCCGCCCCACTCCCTCGCCCCGCCCCGCCCCCTCGCCGCCCCGCCACGCTCCCTCGCCCCGCCCCACCCCGCCCCCTCGCCCCGCCCCCTCGCCGCCCCGCCCCGCCCCGCTCCCTCCCCGCCCCGCCCCCTCGCCGCCCCGCCCCGCTCCCTGACCGGGCCGCCCCCAGCCGCCAGGACGCAGGCGCACTGCGCCCACCCAACTGCCACGGCAGGGCCACCCTGGCGCTCCGCATTGCCGCCGCCTGTAAAGTAATTTTAAAGAGCTTTACTCTGAGCCACATTTGAGGACCATGACCCGGAGCCACTCCCATGAAGCCCTGAGCAAGTGGACTCGCTGTGGCTGGATTACAGTTTGGTTTTATACATTTCAGGGTGACAGGGGTTACAGGTAGTCATAAATCAATAAGTGGGAAGCATGCATTGGGTTGGCCTGAAAAGGTGGGCCATCTCAAAAGGGGGGCTTACAGATTATAGGTGGTTTTAAAGATTCTTTGACTTGTAATTGGTTAAAGACATGAAGCTTTGTTTAGAGGGTTGGAATGTTTTAAGATAAGAAGCTGTTAATCAGAGACAAGCCACTGGACATATATTTGTTGTATAAATTGAGGACCTGCAGGTTTGTCTTGTATACCCTCAGGCCCATTAATGGGTTACAAAGATGTCCCCGAGAAGGGAGGGGGGCATGGTGAGGCATATCTGACCCCCCTCCTCTTGGCAGGCAGTTTAGTTTTAGGATATTTCTTTGGCCAAGAGGGTGTCCATTCAGGCAGCCAGTGGGGGGGTGAGCCTTAAGATTTTATTTTAGTTCACAGTGGCTGTGTTGTGGTAAGAACATTTAACATGGATAGATGTGTTACCTTTACGGTGGTGATGTATCACACCTCAACTTGATAAGATATCCAATGTCATCAAACTGAGTATATTATGTAAAACAGGAATGAGAGCAGGAGTGACTCCATGACAGGCTGCACTTCCTGGAGTAGGCCTAAGTTTCGGTTTACCTGAAACTTCGCCTACTACACCCTTCCCCAAAGTGACACACACAGCTTTTGAAGGAGCCAATCAGGAGCCGACAGGATTAGCCACTTTTAAAGGAACCAATGGTCTAAGGGAGGAGGGGGGGAAGGTGTAAACAGTGCGTATAACTTGCAGAAAAGTATAAAAGCTTCACTTACACCCCAGGGAGGGGTCCTGGTTCGTAGGGAGGCCGCTGCGTTGGTGTTCTGGGACCTGGACCCAAGCTCGAGCTAGCCAATAAACTCCTTTGTGCTTTGCAGCCTCAGCGATTCTGCCTCTCTGTTCCTGGGGCCAAAGGAAACCAGCTCTAACAATTAAACATGCAATTCTCTTGTATATCAATTAGACTTCACTAAAGCTATAAAAAATTTAATATAATATACCATATCAGTAAAAGATCAAGATGTGATAATCTCACCGACGCAGAATAGACCACTTAAGTAAAACCATCTCATGATTAAAATCCTAAACAAACTAGGAATTGAAGAGACCCTCCACAACCTGATTAAGGGCATCTATAGAAAACAGAGTAAATATCATGATAAGGGAAACCCCCATCTAATACTTGGCACATCAGGCATGGAGACCCCTACATGGGCATAACACTAACCTGCTTCCTGGCCCATCGACTAGTCTATTGCCTGGCATCAGCATAACACTAAATCTGTTGCCTGGAGCATCAATATAATATCACCTGACACATCAACTAACCTACACCAGATACCCCACCCCTCAGACCACCCCAACTTAATAAAAGTGCGAAAAATCAGGTAGATGGTGCTCAGAATTTGATGGCGAGGCCCCTCTGAGCCCTGTGGCTAATAAACTTTGGTTCTCCGACTCCTGCTTGGTTTGTCCTCAGGACCATTCGCTGTAACACTTGCTGTAACAGACATACTAGTGGAAAGCATGTTTTCCCCCTTAGATTGGGAATAAGCACTTTCAGTACTCCTAGTCAACATTTTACTGGAGGATTTAGCTTAAAAAAATCTTGCAAAAAATATGAAGAAAAGGACTCCAGATTGCCAAGGAAAGAGTAAAATTGTCTTTTAATGTCTAAGGTTTAATTCCATATGTAAGAGAAATCCTGAGGAGTTTACTAAAAACCTACTTCAAGTAAATGAGTTTGGCAGTGCTGCAGTCTATGAGATTAAGATATAAATATCAATTGTATTTCTGTACACTAGCTATGAACTTCCCAAGAATATAAGAAAATAACAGCATTCAAAATAGAAGCAAAAAGAATGAAAACTGTTAGGGCCTAGGGCCCATAGACAGCCAATAACCAGCCATTAGCTTCTGTATTATGCTTGCTTGCTTGCTTGCTTAGGAGAGTGGGAAATTTTCAGTTGACCCTTATCTGACTCCACACCCGCCATCCTGACTCTGCTAGTGTGATTAAGTTTAGAAACTAAGGAGAAGGGTGGTGGTGCATGGCACAACTGCCCAGAAAATATAGCCTCTAGGCCAGAGTCAAAGCACCCTGGACGCCTGAGGCGCCTGACATGCTTCATGTACCCAGTAAAATGTGTTCTGGCTTAGATCACAGGATGCAGGATGTACCTCAACTAAGACTGATGTCCATAAATTAGGATACTTAGGGTCATCCTCTGGGATAAAACTTAGCTGCAGCCAGTGACTCCTACAAAACCCATCTCAAGGCTCCAACACCCCATTGTGCTAAAACAAGATAAGATTGTAAGATTAATGCTTTCTCTGCTTCTGTAAAAGTGCTTGCAAATCAGTTTTAGAGTGTGTTTTTTGCCTTTAAATAGGGGCTGTTTTTCCATTCTCATCACTACTTCCTATGCCTGCCTCTTTGCAGGACAAGAGTAGTCCTGGCCAGTAAATAAAGACTCACAATTTGGCCCAATTCAGTTTCTAAGGTGGTCTTTTTCTCGCACTTCAGACTATAACAAAAGCAAAGGGGAAAATTTCAAAATTGTGCTCCAATTTTAAACTAAAAAACAGTTTTTTTTTAACTACAATAAAAAGAAAAAACTCACAATTTTTAAAACAAAGTAATACTTTTAATAAACATTTTGCCATTGTCAAAAATATATACAAACTGCTAAGAAGCATGTAAAAATATGCTTAATATTAGTCATCAGAGAAATGCTAATCAACGCCTCAGGGAGATACCACTTGCCACCCAGTAGGATGACTCTAATTTAACAACAGAAAAAAAAAAAGTGCTCACAAGGATGTGGTGAATGTGGACCCTTACACCTTGTTGGTGGAGTGTGAGACAGTGCAGCACTGTGAAGAACAATTTGACAGCCTCTCAAAACCTTTTGCATGGAGCTACCATAATGACTCAGCAGCTTTGCCCTCAGTTACATACCCCAAAGATATGAAAACTGGGATGCACACAAAGGCTCACTACAGCAATATTCATGATAGCGAAATGTGGAAAACACCCTAACATCAACAACTGAGTATAAGGAAAAGTAATGAGATAGAGCTTTACAACGGAATCCAACACAGCAATCAAAATGAATAATTAAGTAATGATACAGCTACAACAGGAATAAACCTTAAAAAAACAAACAAAAAAAAAACTAATAGAAAGAAATCAGAAGCAAAAGACCATATATTGTATGGTTCCAATTATAAGATATGTACAGAAAAGAGGGATGCCTAGAGACAGAATGGAAATTAATAGTTGTCTAACACTAGGATGAGAACAAAGAGTGACCATAAACAGCAGGAAGTTTTGGAGAGGAGTTAATGGAAATGTGCTAAAAACAGACTGAGATGATAGTTCCACATTCTGAAATACACTACAAATCATGAAATGGAAACTTAAAACATGGGATTTCTGTGGCTGGGGAGGCTGGATCCTGACATCTAGGCTTCTGAGAGCCCCCTAAAGTCCTCCCAGGACTTTATACCTCCCAGGAGTCCAGGGATTAGTGGCCACCTCCCCCTGCTTCATCCAGTCCTGGAGCCTCCAACCAGGGCCCAGACAGGTGGCTCAGGATTGAGCAGCAGCAGGTAGCAGGCTAGGCTAGGACACCAGGCCCATGGAGCCCATGAACAGCAGTGGCAAGGGCCTTCCCTGAGCCTAAGACTCTGGGACCACAGTGCCTGGACCAGGGCACAGCAGGTTACACGGGAGTGGCCACATGCACCAGGGACTGCCAAACACACTTTCAAAGGCCCCCTTCTAAGGCCCTCTTCCAAGGTGGTGGCAAATGACACCCACATGCCAAAAGTTTTGCTATGGCAGCATGAACAAACACCACAAGGGCAGGACATCCTAGTTGCTCACCTAGCTGAAAAAGGAGACCCACCTGACGCTTCCCTCAACCTGGAAAGAGAAGGCCACCAGATAGGCTTGGTCCATCAGGAATCGTACCTGACCTATGTGACAACACAAGGAGAACCCCCCACACACACCCCAGCTTAGCATGACGTCAGGGGAATAGATCCAAAGCCCTGGTGACAAATCGTAGCTATTGGAACTGTTCTTTTCCCCACAGGGCCTGAGATTCCCCTCCACACCTAGAGATGCTAGGGCAGCCAGACAGCACCTGCAAGAGGGAACCTGGCACAACCAGAGGCCCGTTCCAGGAAGATGTACATGCACGTACGTGTTACAGTGCATCCTTCCCGTGTTCTCCCCCTGGAGAAGAGTGTCCATGACCTGTAGTCAGGGTCCCCACGTGCTGGGCTCACAGGTTTTGACAATAAGACTCACTGGGGCTGAGATGTGAGGGAGGATGGAGAAGCATGTGGACCTCGGAAAGTTCCCCTGGACAAGGCAAACCTGCCCCTGCATGCGGCGGCACCTGGGGAGAGCGCCTCCTGCGAAGTCCCGGCAGCCCGCTTCCGCGTTCTGGAAATCACGGTGGGCTCTCCCAAAGCTCTGCTTCCCTGCAGAGGCCTGCGCCGGACACACGCCGTCCTGCAGGGGGCCGAGGCGGGCAGAGCGGAGCGCCCAGGGAGGGCTCCCGGAGGAGTCGTTCCGACCAGAAAAGCAGGGCCCAGATGCAGACGCTGACTGAATACTCGCTTATGAACTACTGTTCTAGCTCAATTGGGCCACAGCGTTCCGCTCATCCAATCAGAACGTGTCTTCCTGTACCCCTCATTTGAATACAGCCTTCTATAAATAGGTCTGCCCGCAGCTGTGGTTGCCTTTCTCGTTCTTGCAGCTGCGCCTGCTCAGTTGCTGCGATCCCGAGTGGCGGCTTTGGGCGCCGAGCGGGCGTCGGGCCGCTGCTTACCGGGTGGCAGCCGGAAGGTGTTTCATTCCCCGCCGCATTACGGTGAGCCGCGCTCCTGCACCCCAGCGGCGCGTGGCCGGGGACACGGTGGCTGGCTGGCGCCGCCCCGGAGCCCGATGGGCTCAGAGCAGCGCGCGGTGCCGAGAGAGGCGGGTAAGGACAGACCCAGCGGGCACACGAGAAGGACCAGGGACCAGGAACCCAGGAGCGGGCGCCTGGGTAGGGACTAGGCGCCAGGTGTGAGGGGCGCCGTGGGTCCACGTGTTCAGGTTGTGCTGCTCTCCCTGCTGGAAGATCAGGCCCCGGCGGTTTGTGTGGCGCCTGAGGCCGCAGCCTACCAGCCAAGCGCAAGGCCGCGGTGGGGAGCCGGGCTGGGAGTGGCACCGCACCCCCTGCCTGGCCCGCAGTTCCTGGCCAACATTGGCCAAAGGGAAAGCATGGGTTTCAGAGAGTGGCTGTGAGTGCGTCACCTGAAGCCTGGCCTCTGCACCCCAGCAGATGGCATGAGGGAGTGACGCACTCTAGCACCACCCCCACCTCCATCCTGTTCTCATGCCCGGTGGAGTTAGGGCCATCTGCCCCCTGGGCTGAGCGCCCAACAAAAGGCGGAGTAAGCAGATGATGTCTGGTGGGGGGGTAGGGTCGCGATCAAGGTCTAGCAGGACGTGGGGGGTCTTATAGGAGGGTGGTGTGGCCGGGGGAGGGGAGGGTGCAGGTCCCATAAGCCAAGCCAGGCCCAGTGCTCCTGGTGTCACCCGCCCAGCACCAGGCGGCAAGGCAGGGAACGGTGGCCTGGCAGGTAGCTGCGAGGAGCCGGTCCCTGCTAGCCTGGGTGAGGGGGCCGCAAGCACCCCCATCCCTGCCCGACAGTCCCGCCTAAGGAAGCAGCAGAGCTGGCTAAGAGAAGGGGATAGGGTCCAGGTGCCCTGAATGTGATTTACAAGAGAATGAGCCAGGGTTTGACCCTCCTCTAGCTGGGGTTTGGGGAGGGGGCGTGGCTGCATGGACCTACAGCGGAGTGGCCTAGAAGGGGCCAAGGGGACTCTGGCGATGTGTCTGCTGCACCCCTGCCCCAAGGGACTCAGTGATAATTGGTGGAGAGCAGGGGACCCCAAGAGGTCTTGCCCCAATGAGGGGCTCCTGAGCTTGCTGTGAGGACCACCTGGGGTCCTCCTGGGGCAAATCACAATCCCCAGAGGGAAAGACACTGCCTCTAGCTGAGAAGCAGCAGGCACTTGAACATGGGCCCTTCACAGGGCCACTGCCCACTCACACCCTCGCCTGCGTTGCAGGTGCTCTGTCCTCCAAGGTGAGGAAGAAAGGAGAACTAGGTGGGAAACACAGCAGGCTGGATTTTAGGCATACCAGTTGGCTGCAGGTGGGGTGGGGCCTGCTTCCCACCAAGCCCTGCCCCCAATAGGTAGGTGAGGGATCAAGGCCTGAGGGATGAGCTCCCAGGTGTCACATTGAGGGTTGGCATTGTCTCAGTGTGGAGGAGGAGCTGGGCCATGGAGCTGGATCTGGATGCCTGACTGTGGGCTCTGGGTGGCAGGCTGGGGGTGATGGGAGTACACCCATGCTGCAGATGGACAGACTGAGGCACAGAGCTCTGGGAATTCCAGAAACAGTGAAGAGGCCATGGCTGGCCTGTGAGGGATGTTGTGTTTACTCTGGGTGAGCTGACCATCAAAGGTGTGCATACAATAGAGGCAGGGGGACCTAGGTGGCTGCTGTGGGGCAGATGGGCCAGGTTAAGGGCACAAGTAGGCAAGTGTCTAGCCCCGTAGGAGAGGAGAGTGGCTGTAGGTGGATATGAAGGGGAAGGTGGCAGCGATTCCTGGGGGATGGGCTACGTGTGTGTGAGAGAACAGTCAGTTACAATGCCTGGGGGTTTGGCCTGGGACAGTGGCAGGTGGACTTTGCCCAGCCACGGAGGGGCCAGTTGGGGAGGTAGAACTTTTGATTTTGGAAAATCCCAATTTGAAATACTGAGAGATTTGCACATGCAGATCAAGGGCATCATGGGGCAGTTATAACTTGGGGACTGATAACGTGTGGGCTGATCCCCGGGCCACCTGGGGTGGAGCAGACAAGCAGGTGTGCAGGAGCCAGCTAGAGAGACAGAGCTGGGGAACACCAGGGAGCAAATCTCATCCCAGGGAGAGGAGTGTATGGAGGGAAGAGCAGATTCCAGGAGGGGATGAAAATTTTATGGCTCACCACTCCCCTCAGTACCTTCCCCAATCACACCTTCTGCTGCCCTAATCCTGTGTCCCTGATTGTCCCTGTTCCCCTGGCCATGTCCACTTCCATGCTTGTCCCTCGTGGGCTCAAGTCACGAGAGTTGCCTTTCTAGAGGCACCATCTGGCAGTGGGCAGCTTTGAGTCCTGGTAGTCTCCCAGTCCTGGCAAGTGGCCCCTGCCACAGCCTGCTGGGCTCTCTCCATCACCCCAGGGGCCTCTACCCCCTAGCCCAGGAGGCCTGGAAGTGTAGCTCAAAGCTCTAGGGGGTGCCTCTTTCTCACCCTCTGTCCACACTGCTCCCACCTGTGCCTCAGTGTCCTCCAAGAGATGGGTTTGTACGTGTGGGTGGATGGCAGAAAGATTACCATGGGAAGGAGCTGCTGCCCTACTCTGCCTGGGTCCCTGATGCCTCCCTCCTGGGGGGCTGGCAGCCCAGCCCCCCCAAGAGTCCCAGCAGGAAGGCACACCATGCAGCAGCCCCCAGAATGGAGAAAAAAACAGTTTGGCTGTGAATGAGGGGATGGCAGCAGCCCTAGAAACCAGAATAGGGAAGAGATGGGGCCCCCAGGACCCCATCCCCATCAGAGGCCTTGGAGCTGTGCAGAGGGTGACGCAGAATTTTAGATTCTAGTGGGCCAGTGCCACTCAAGCTGGCTCCAAGGATCCTGACTCTGCAGGTGGCTGGGATTCGCCTCCTGGTAAAGTGCTCCCCAGGCCTGCTGTGGCCCATCCACGCAGCTGGGGTGCCCTTTGGGTCCTGGCCATCCTCCCACACACCTGCCCAGTAGGCCTATCCCAGTGTGCCTCCCTGGGCAGGTGGGGCTCCCCGAGGAAATGCTCTTAGGCCATAAAGACTCCCAGGCCAGGATGAAGCACCCCAGACTTTTTCAGCAGGAGCAGAAAGGGAGGGAGGCAGTCAGGCAGGGAAGGCCAGGGACACACGACACAGCTGCGAGAATGTCCAGGGTGGGGGCGAACGTGGTATTCAGGCTTCTGAGACCCTTGTTCAGCCCAGGCAGGGGTCCTCAAAAGGCCAAGACTCTTCCTACTCAGCAGGAGACACTGAGGCTGGGGGGGGGGGACAGGACCAGCTTTAGAAGGGGGGTTGGGTCATATGGGCATCTGCTCCTGCCTTGGTTATCATCTTCATATGTACTTTGGCCAGCAGAGGCCCCTTACTGGACTCGGCCCCAGCGGATGGACGAGAGGCTGCGGGCTGTGCCGCCACCTACATCGTTTGCGTCCACTGCGGGCCGGCCGCCCTGCGCCCTGCGCCTCCTGGGGAAGAGCCCCAAGGAGCTGTGTACAGAGCATCATATCTGGCCATCACGGCGGGTCTGGCAGTGGGGCAGGGGCCTTCAGAGGGCGGTGAGAGCGGGGCCTGTCGTCTTCCACCTGCCCTTGCGCCCAAAGCTGAGGAGAGCGTCGAGCGCGCGGACTGCTGCCCGCCGGGCAGGCTGGGGGAGGGCTGTGCGCGGGCAGGCGAGGGGCAGCCCCGGAGCCCGCCGCCCTGCAGCGCGTCCCGCGGCCGGCCCGCCCGTGGGGCCGAGCCCAGCGGAGTGCAGCGGCTGGTGCGGGTGACCCGGCAGCAAGGCGGCCCGCGCTCCTCGGCGGGCTGGGTGCAGCGCAGCGGGTGGCCTTGGGGCTCCACTTCACTGACATCTGGCAGCATCACAGGAGTCTGGAGTAGCCGATGAAAGACAAAATTATGTCACCAGCCACAGACGAAGTCCTCTGTGGTGAGCAGTTCTGAGTAGGAACTTGCTGCTGGCTCGTGCCGCGTGTGCCAGGAGGAAAAGCCCAAAATCAGATGCAGTTCCTCTTAGAGTGATAGTGTATGTATCGACCCCTGAAAGTGGGAATCACGCCTGTGACTATTGACCTCATGGTGCGTTCACAAATGTTTGTTTCTCCTTCTGCAGCTCGTGCTGCCTGCATGCCCGTGCTGAGCAAGAGCCGGGTGCTGAGCTTGTAGCCAGGCTCAGCCATCGGTCAGCCGTGAGGTGACCTTAGATCCACGGTAAGACTGCGGAACAGAGTCTGTGTGAGTTACACAGTGGATGCTCAATGGGAAAATTAGGATGGGCTATTCTAAAAAATGCAGAGCTATTTTTTTTTATATTTATGAGTTTTCTATTAACTTATATTCATTATTAACAGAAAAACACTAAATTATACTTTGTTTTATTCTGTCAGATTTAAACTGATACACTTCATAATGAAAGAATATAAACTAAATGAACATTGAGTTCTATTCAGTTTTTCATTTCTTTTAACAGTCTTTTTTAATCAGTGTGAAAGGCCTACACTCGATTTCTTAAATTTACTCTAAATATTTCTTTCTTTTTGAAATTATTTTCACAATTTCATTTTCAGATTGCTCATTGCTAGTATATAAAAGTACAATTGAATTTTGTATATTGGTTTTGTGTTTTGTGACCTTACTGAATTTACTTATTGGTTCTATTTGATTTTAGTGAAATCCTTACAAACTTTTTATATTCAATTTCATGCCATCTCCTTTGAGAGACAATTCTAACCCTTCTTTTCTAGTATGGAGGCTTTTGTTTAGTTTCTTTATACAGTTTCTCTGGGCGATACCTCTACTATGGCAAGTAGAAAATGTCTATTAAAATGATCACATTTTAAAAACTGTAACTTTTTTAAAACTATCATTTTAAATAGTGTTTTAATAGTTTGTATTTTAATAGTTTTTAAAAACTATATTTAATAGTTTTTTAAAAACTTATTTTTGGTTTAAAATTAGAGTACATTCTGTACATTTTTGTTGAGAAATATGATTTAAAAATTATTAAAATACGGCTTATAAGATCATTATTTTAGCACCCAATACTGCTATATTAAAAACAAAAACAAGAGTTTACAGAGTTTTGCCCTAAAAATATATATATATATATATAAACTCATTAATTCTCTTATCAGAGGCTGCCTTAAGAGAGCTCTCAAAGCTCTAATAGGGATGTTTTCCAAAAAGGCTTCCCAGTTATCTCTCTGTGGAGCCTCCTTGTGTCTTAAAAGGCAAGACAGGGTAAACATGGCCCACGAGATAAAAGCCAAAACCAATAACTACCCTTTGCCCTAAAACACTCCATCATTACAAACAACATGTTTTATAAAAATGGGCTTCCTGTTCTCTCCTGACCATCTGCTTTAAGTCTGCAATAACTAGATCAAAAAATAAAAGGCATTATACCTCTTTGTGGTACCTCTGTTATTTGATAACTACCTTTAAAATTTAAAAGTTAGCCCTTAAAAAACTTTATACCTGTTTATTCACCTAAAGAGATTAAAATTTTTAAAAGTCCTTTGAGAGGACTTTTAACCCTAACTCACTACCTGTCTCCCCTAACAACTACATTTCCTAATATACAAATATGTTACCCTGGCAACTAATAATTAATATCTATGATTATAAAAACCTATATAAATCTAACCATAATGCTGGACATTCACAAATATATGTCCAGACTCCTAAATACCCCACTGATTATTCTAATCTTTTTATATAAAACTATAAACTATACCTTAGTCTCTGTGTATTCTTTTATTCTATTTCCTATCAATTTTCTTATCCTCTGTGGCAACCCCTATCTAAGGGACCTGACTCTGCAGAGAGAGACAAGTGATCTCCTCATGGCCCTGCTACACCCCACACATTCTTTTTGGTTTTATTTTGAATAGTGCTATTTTCTTCTAATTTTCAGGATTTTTGTAGCTAGTGTACAGAAATGCAAATGATATTTGCATCTTCATCTCAGAGTCTGCAGAATTGCTAAACATGTATCAGCTGGAGTGAGTTTTTCGTGAACGCAGGATTTCTTTTACATATGAAATTATGTCTTGGGCATCAAGCAGCAATTTTACTCTTTCATTGGCAATCTGGAGTCCTCTTCTTCATGTTTTCTTCCATGATATTTTTAGCAAAATCCTTCAATACAGTGTTGCTTAGGAGTGCTTAAAATGAATATTTTTGTCTTGTTCCAAATCTTATGGGGAAAACATTCTTTCTTTCAGCCAATATACTGTTTACTGTAGGTTTTCTGTAGATGACCTTTATCAGGTGTGACAGGTCTCTTTAATTCCTAATTTGTTTAGGATTTTAGTCATGAGATAGATTTTCTCAAATGATCTTTTTCAGCGTCAGTGAGATTATCACATCTTGATTTCCCTTTATCTCATTGATATGATATACTAAATTGTTTTGGACAGCTTTGAGGTCTAATTGATATACAAAAGAACTGCCTGATTAATGTATTCGTAGGATTGTATGTACACCTGTAATACACCACCAGAATCAAGATGACATATCTATCCATGTTAAATGTACTTACCACAACATACACACACACACACACACACACACACACACACACGGAAATAAGTAATACTTTGAAAGTATAGGTGTAAATGGATACATTAGTTTTCTAGATATTGACACAAACTACATATTTGTGGCATGATCCCACTATCATCAAGGTATATAATCCTTTTTATATGTTGTTGGATTCAGTTTGCTAGGGTTATGTATGGACTTCATTGTCTATATTCAATATCGTATAAGGTTTTTCGAAGGCGGCGAAAAGAAAAGACAGAAAGAAAGAGTGGGGGCCAAACCACGTGGCTTTATTATACACTCGTAGACGAGATTCTGGGGCCCCGAGAAAGGGGGCCCCAGAAGTCACGTTTGAAGGGGCTGAGGCCTTTTATATCCTTTGGGCCTGGCTAGGGACTTTTGGCGGGAAGAGCTGGGGATTTTCTGTTGTGGCCTTGGGTGGTCATTGAGAAGTAGGGGGAGCTGGAGGTATTTGTGGAATCCAGAAGCAAAAATGTTAGTATCTGGGTGTGGTTTCTCTCAGTGGGCCTGGCAGTTTGTCCTTGAGGGGTTTGCTCTCATGAGTGTTTTCTTTTTTTTTTTTTTTTTTTGATCTAGGGAAGAGAGGGGGCCTGCCACCAGCCTTATATGTAGTTTTGTTTTCCTGTTAGGCTTCTGAGAGCTTTTAGTATTATATAATATTAATTCCGTTTTAGTAGATTGAATTGGGAAGTGTTCCTTTCTCCTTTTTGGAGAGCGAGTATAAAGCATTGGTATTAATTCTTCAATATAAATTGGCAGAATGTATCAATGACACTGTTAGAGCGGGAAACCGTAGGACCACAGAACAAAGAGACAGGGTCACTGAGGCTGAAATCATCAAAAGGAGTTTTATTGACTAGCTCAAGCTAGGGTCCAAGTCCCAGAGCACCAATATGGCGGCTCTATTTGGACAAGGAGCCCGCGCTGTGGGATGGAGCCCTTTATACCCTAGGTGCATAACCTGTCCACACGCTTGAACTTTACATTGATTGGTTGGCCCCTTGTGGCCACGCGCTTGACCTTCACATTGATTGGTGGGCCCCTTGTGCCCACACACTTGCCCTTTACATTGATTGGTTGGCCCCTTGTGCCCACGCACTTGCCCTTTACATTGATTGGTAGGCCCCTTGTGCCCACGCGCTTGCCCTTTACATTGATTGGTTAGCCCCTTGTGCCCACGCGCTTGCCCTTTACATTGATTGGTGGGCCCCTTGTGCCCACGCACTTGCCCTTTACATTGATTGGTTGGCCCCTTGTGCCCACGCGCTTGCCCTTTACATTGATTGGTGGGCCCCTTGTGCCCACGCGCTTGCCCTTTACATTGATTGGTTGGCCCCTTGTGCCCACGCGCTTGCCCTTTACATTGATTGGTGGGCCCCTTGTGCCCACGCGCTTGCCCTTTACATTGATTGGTTGGCCCCTTGTGCCCACGCGCTTGCCCTTTACATTGATTGGTGGGCCCCTTGTGCCCACGCGCTTGCCCTTTACATTGATTGGTTGGCCCCTTGTGCCCACGCGCTTGCCCTTTACATTGATTGGTGGGCCCCTTGTGCCCACGCGCTTGCCCTTTACATTGATTGGTTGGCCCCTTGTGCCCACGCGCTTGCCCTTTACATTGATTGGTTGGCCCCTTGTGCCCACGCGCTTGCCCTTTACATTGATTGGTTGGCCCCTTGTGCCCACGCGCTTGCCCTTTACATTGATTGGTTGGCCCCTTGTGCCCACGCGCTTGCCCTTTACATTGATTGGTTGGCCCCTTGTGCCCACGTGCTTGCTCTTTACATTGATTGGTTGGCCCCTTGTGCCCATGCACTTGCCCTTTTGTTTCACCCCCAAATTTACTGCAATCAGCCCGCTCAAACCAACTTCCTAGAAACAAGCAATATACATAAGCTAAAAGAAAGCACTTAGCCTGAGGCTTCACATCCCCCCTTTCTTTTGGTCCTTACGAGCATTCTTGCTCGTCCTGGGGTCTCTAACCTCTTGCATCTCTACACAATGATATTGCTGCCGCAATACCATTAATTGAACAGTACTTATCCACTCTTTAATGAAAGCTATTAACCTATTTAATACACATGGTCCCAAAGTGAAAATTAGGAGGAGTACAATGAGTGAACCTAATAGTGTGGACAGCAAAGTAGTTAACCAAGGGGAGCTGTTAAGCCATGACTCAAACCATCCTTGTTGCCCACGCTCTCGTTTCCGTCGTGCAAGTCCCTCCCTGACCTTAGCCATAGACTCTCTACCCCAGTGTGGTCTGCACAGAAGCAGCACTCCTCTCCTAGGGCCGCACACAGCCCCCCTGCTGAAGGAATACTAAGTCCAGCCCCCTCCGGTTCTGCAGCACCACCTCAGACAGTGAAGTTAGGGATTTTTCTAAATGGGAGATGGACTCCTCCATTCTGACTATGTCTTCATCGATTGTGGCCCTTAAGCTATTGAACCCCCTATGCTGCACTGCCAAGGATGAGATGCCTGTCCCTGCTCCTATTGCCCCCAGGCCAAAAAGAGTGGCCAAGGTCATTGTGGTAAAAGGCTCCTTTTTTTTTTTTAGTTAACCCAGCCCCTTCTGTGCCCTTTGTCCATGCATCATATATTGTATTTTCTTGGTGGTAAATAATCTTAGGGAATACTAGTACCATAATGCAGTATTCCTCTGATTCATTAAAAACAGACAGGCTAAGACATGAAGTCAGACCTGTTTTAGACCAAATCCACCACCCAATTAGCATCGGAACTATTCATTTTGCTCCTCCAGTCTGGTTTGCAGCCGGGTGGACTTTGGCACAGAACTGCGCATGACCAGAGGGCACCTTTCCTATGCACGTTCAGTTCCCGGAGACTGCCTGAAGTGTTAGCCCCAGGCCTTTATGGTCCCATGTGCAGGACTTGGGGGTCTCTTCTCCTGAATGGTTAAAGGGGGCAGCTACCCCTACTACTTCATATAAAAGGGGTCTAATATCATAGCATAATCAGAAGGCTTCTGTAGCGTTGGGGTCAGGACGGTTCAATGCAGTGCCTCATATGCTGCTGTCAGCATTTTCCATAAGGGGTCTCCAGGCTCCTTCGTTTTTAGGAGGGTAGCGTATTTTTTTTTTTTTTTTTTGCCACTGGGGTCAGTGGAGAAGCTGGTGGGACCCTCGCTCCTGTGGGTTGGTGTCGGGTGGTCGTAGAGCCTGGCCAGGCAGTCGTGGGCCGTGGATTGCCCTGCATCCCCCCAGCACTAGATTGGGCCCTGCAACACCTGAGACGGGAGACACCCTTAGTTTAAACTGTCTCACAGTGCCAAAGAGTGGGTGCTGATAGAGACATATTCCCTAGGATAGTCCCGAGACCCACCGTCTGTCCGCTTGCCCTTCATCTGTGAATCTCACATGTATCAGGTTGCAGTTAGAGGCATACCTGGTTCGTGAGCATGGCCGGACATAAGACATTTCGATAAAAAGAGGTTGTGCCTGCCATCTCCACTCTCCATCACTGGTGGTCACACACCTCCAGTCTGCACAGTAGAGACTCGATCCCCCCATGCACGTCTCATCTCCCCGTTCTAAACCCTGGACACGCATAAAACCCATTCCAGCTCATGGACACTCGCCTCTGGTGCTGCCCCCACTTTCCCCCTTCCATCTCTTCTAGAGGGCTAATTCTTTCTAGATTGAAATATAGGTCTGGCCACCAGGTGTTCAGTGGGGCTGTTCCTGAAGTCTTATTATAAACTTCATGGGTTTCTAAGTTAGTAATTTCCCACGTGAGGTTATAGGGCACATGGGGATTTGAGTCAATGGCTACCGCTGTAGAGACCCTTTCCAGGAACAATACGCCCACAACAGCCTATGTAGCAAACAAAAAAGGTTACCAGGGCACATCTTTGCAGTTTAGTCCAGTCCTTAGG
Source organism: Microcebus murinus (assembly GCF_040939455.1). Lineage (NCBI taxonomy): Eukaryota > Metazoa > Chordata > Mammalia > Primates > Cheirogaleidae > Microcebus > Microcebus murinus. Next base: position 3,747,560 of record NC_134116.1, on the reverse strand, counting down.
AGCCACAACCCCAAGTCCAGTCCCAGAAGGATGACCAGCAGTCCGATGAAGATTTGAGTCAGCAGTCCCATCTAACCATTTTTCCCCGCAGAGCTCTGGCCTGCGGCTGTCACGCGGGTCAGTCTGGTCTTTAATGGGTTTTTGGGTCCGCTGTTGCCTTCCACTGGTCCTGCTGCCGCTCCTGGTCGTCCTCACTGGCAGGTCTCACATGGGAGTGGTGTACCCTAGTCGCCACTCCGTCAACCTTAAATGCAATGGGAGTAACAAGAATTATTTGAAAGGGTCCTTTCCATTTAGGCTCTAGGGTTTTACTGTTACGCCGTTTCACCCATACTCAATCCCCTGGCTGATGATGGTGATGCGGGTATTTATTACTCTCACTCCTTGGCCCAGTTGTCTGGTAGATGGCCTGGAGGGCTGGCCACACTTGGCTGTGGACACGTTGCAGAACCTGCACAGCCTGCAGTACCTCTCTAGGGTGCTCTGGGAGGGCCTCAGAGCTCATCTTGGGGATGACAGGTGGAGGGGTACCATACACAATCTCAAAGAGGGTTAAGCCTAAATAGTATGGGGTGTTCCGGGCTTGGAACAGGGCGAAGGGAAGGAGGGTCACCCAGTCCCCACCAGTCTCTAGGACCAATTTAGTCAAAGTCTCCTTTAGGGTTCTATTCATTCTTTCTACCTGCCCTGAGCTCTGGGGATTATATGCACAATGTAACTTCCAATCTGCCCCCAGTGCCCGGGCTAGCCCTTGACTGACCTGACTTGTGAAGGCTGGCCCATTGTCAGACCCTATGCTCTCCGGCAGCCCGTACCTGGGAACTATTTCTTCCAATATTTTCTTTGCTACTATTAAGGCAGTCTCTCCTTTAGTAGGAAAAGCTTCCACCCACCCTGAGAAGGTGTCTACCATGACCAACAAATACCTGTACCCATATTTTCCTGATCTTACCTCTGTGAAATCTATTTCCCAAAATAATCCTGGTTGCCTTCCCCGCTCCCTGGTACCTGCATGGGTCCCTCTGATCCTCCCGGGCTGCATGACCTGGCAGACACGCAGTTCAGGACAATGTCTTCTGCTATCTTTCCTTGTGACTTGAATCTGAGTTGTGCAGTGTCCAGCGACTGTAGCATCTCTTTTTTCCCGAGATGCGTTGTCTGGTGGAAGTGTCCTAGCAGGTGGTTCCCCAAGGCTTCAGGGACTACTAGGCGATGCTCTCCATCTTGGAGCCAACCGTCCTTACTCTGTGTTGCCTGCAGTTTGTCTTTGGCCCAGGTTATGTCCATGCTGGAATAGTCCGGTTGAGGGGGCATCTTTCCCATCCCAGGAGGTGGCAGGCTCAAATGTAGAACATCTGTTAGTGCCTGTCCCTCTGCGGCCTTTTTGCCTCAGCGTCTGCAGCCCGGTTGCCCCGGGCTTCAAGGGATTCCCCTTTTTGGTGTCCCGGAATGTGGACTACTGCCATTGCCTTCGGCAATAAAATAGCTTCTAGCAGCTGAAGTATTTAAGGCTTATGTTTGATTTCTCTGCCCTCCACCATGATGAAACCTCTCTCTTTATAGAGGTTTCCATGTGTACTGTCCCAAAGGCATAGTGACTGTTGGTGTATACCGTCAGCCTCTTTCCTTGGGCCCGGTGGAGGGCTTCTGTCAATGCTACCAGTTCCGCCTTCTGGGCCGAGGTCCCCTGTGGGAGGCGTGATGCCCAGATAATATTGCTTTGCTTATCTACTATGGCCGCCCCCGCGTACCTGTGTCCGTCTCTGACGAAGCTGCTCCTGTCAGTGAACCAGGTCAGGTCGCTGTTTGGAAGAGGGCGGTCTTTTAGGTCTTTCCTGGCCATCTGGGTCTTGGCCAGGATCTCGAGGCAGCTATGCTCGGGCGTTTCCGGCTCGGGATCCGGCAGGAGCGCGGCCGGGTTCAGGATGGCAGGAGTCCGGAACTTGATGCGAGGAGTGTCCAACAGAAGCCCCTGGCAGTGAGTCAGCCTCGCATTCGTAATCCATCGTCCTGGCGGCTGCTTCAGGATCCCCTCTGTGGCGTGAGGGGTGGTAATCTGCAAATGCTGACCCAGGGTGAGCTTAACACGTCTTTGACCAGTAAGGCAGTAGCTGCAATGATGATTCGCAGGCAAGCCGGCCATCCCACTGCTACCGGGTCTAGTTTTTTGGACAGGTATGCCACTGGGCGCCTCCAAGGTCCTAGCACCTGCATGAGTACCCCCTTGGCTATCCCCTTTTTTTCATCTATAAACAGGTGGAACTCTTTTGTGGGGTCAGGGAGTGCCAGGGCTGAGGCCTCTAACATAGCTGTTCTCAAGGCTCAGAAGGCACCCTCCATCTGCACTGTCCATTTCCATGCTTGACCTGCCTTGCACCCTTCATACAAGGGCTGAGCCTTCTCTGCAAATCCCGGGATCCAGAGGCGGCAGTACCCCACTGATCCCAGGAATTCTCATACTTCTCAACATGAGGTCGGAGTGGGTATCCCTAACACAGTCTGCTTCATTGCCTCGGTTAGTCATCTTTGGCTTTCTTTTATTTTATATCCCAAATAGGTGACTTTGTCCTTGCAAATCTGGGCCTTTTTAGCACTAGCTCAGTATCCCATCTCGCCCAGCACCCTGACTAAGTCTTTGGTGCCCTCTAAGCAGGTCTGAGGGGTTGGGGCAGCTAGTAACAGATCATCTACATATTGCAGCAGAGTTACCTCTGGGTGGTTGGCACGGTACTCACCCAAGTCGTCATGAAGGGCCTCGTTGAACAAGGTGGGCGAGTTCTTAAACCCCTGGGGCAGTCTTGTCCAAGTCAGCTGCCCCTGGATCCCCCTCTCTTCGTCCTGCCACTCAAAGGCAAATATCTCTTGGCTGTACAGGGCCACGGCTAGGCTGAAAAAGTCATCCTTCAAATCTAGGATGATGTACCAAGTCTGTGTTGGAGGAAGGGAGCTTAGTAGGGTGTAGGGGTTTGGAACTGTAGGGTGGATGTCTAGGACACGCGTGTTGACCTCCTTAAGGTCCTGCACAGGCCGATAATCCTTTCCACCTGGTTTCTTTACTGGCAACAAAGGCATATTCCAGGCTGACTGGCACCTGCAGAGAATCCTGGTGTCTAGGAGCCTTCGAATGTGGGGCGTTATTCCCACTCTAGCTTCTTGGGGCATGGGATACTGTCTAACTCGGGCCAGTTTGGCCCCTAGTTTTAGCTCGATGGAGAGGGGTGGCCGATGTTTTGCCCATCCTGCTCCCCCGTCTCAGCCCAGGCTTTGGGAAACTCTCGAAGCCAATGGTCCATGTTTTCTTCCTGATGGACCCCCATGGGTTGATACAGACGGTATTCATCCACCTGAGCCAAGGTCAGGACTTGAGGGCTGCTGATAAGGTTCCCCTTGGCATCGGTTACTAGTATTCCTTCCTCTTCAAAATAGATACGGGCCTTTAATTTTGTGAGTATGTCTCTTCCTAATAATGGGCTGGGGCATTCTGGAATGACCATGAAGGCATGACTCACTTGCCCTGAACTCAAGTCTAACTTTTGCTGGGTAGTCCATCGGTAGGGCTTAGATCCAGTTGCCCCCTGCACCCAACTAGTCTTGTTAGACAGTTTTCCAGTGGTCTCAGTAATTACCGAATGTTCTGCCCCTGTGTCTACCAGGAAACTGACTGCGCTCCTCTCCACTTGTAAACTTACCCTGGGCTGGGGAGGGCAACCGGGCACCGTCCTCCCTATTCATCCTCCACCTGTCCCTTCAGCATGACCTTTTCAGGGGATCCATGCCTGTGCCATCCCCCCTTCTTGGGGCAGTTTTTAGCCCAATGTCCATGCTCTTTGCAGTTGACACATTGATCCTTCTCTAGCCTTCCTCTTTGGGATCGCTCTCTGCCTCTTGCCCCTAGCTGACCCCCCTGTGGCAGCTGGCAGGATCTTAGCCATTTGTTTGTTTGCCCTGCGCGCCTCGCCTGCCTGAAACTTTCTATCTTCCAATCTTAGTCTAACTCCTCTTCGGGCGTTTCCCTATTATTATATACTTTTTCTGCCACTTCTAGCAAGTCCTGAAGAGTTCTCGCACAGCCTATTTATCCTTTGCACCTTTCGCCTAATGTCTGGGGCTGCCTGATTTACAAAGGCCATCATGACGGCCGCTTTACTCTCTTCTACGGTGGGATCTATCGGGGTGTACTGCCGGAAGGCTTCCATAATTCTCTCTAGGTAAGCTGCCGGACTTTCCTCGGGCCCCTGGCGGACATCTCCTACCTTGGCCAAATTTGTTGGCTTCCGTGCCGCTGCCCGGAGACCGGCCATCAGAGTCTGGCGGTAGACCCCGAGACGCGCCCTACCTTCAGCCTCATTGTAGTCTCAGGGCAGTCGTTCGAGTGGGAAGGTTTGGTAGATGACCCGTGGGTCAATGGTGGGTCTGCTGTCTTCCCCTGGGACCAGCTTCCGTGCTTCTCCTTGAATTCTCTCTCTTTTCCTCAGTTCTAAAAAGAACCTTAAGCAACTGTTGGCAGTCATCCCATGTGGGCTGTTGAGTGAAAAGGACAGAATCTAAAAGGTTAATTAAATCCCTCAGATTTTCAGAAAAATTTGCATTTTGGGATTTCCAATTGTAGAGATCACTAGTGGAGAAGGGCCAGTACTGATACACCTGTTCTCCATCCGCCCCAGGGGGTCCCACCACCTGTAAAGGGAGCGCCTTTATTGGCTCTGGATCTGGAGTCCGACCAGTTCGCTGCCGGGTGCCCTAGGCCGGGCCCTTTACTGGAGACCCCGCGCCCTCTACCGGAATCCCCACAGCACCCTGGGCCAGTGGAGCCACCTCAGGATTGTAGGGCGGGGGCGAATTCTATTCCAAATTTATAAGGTCCGAATATAGATTGGAATGATTGGAATCCGGCAGGACAGGGGGTGACCCCACTGGAGGGGGAGGTAATCTGGTGGGTTGTGGCTTTTGCCCCTCCTTTTTCCTTGCTCCTTTTGTTACCATAATTTCGGCCTTTTCCTTAGGGGCGGGCAGAGTTGTCTTTACCATGATGGCGGATCCTGGACCAGATCCTGCCAAACTATGATATAGGGGATCTGGTCTGGATGGCCGAGACGGCCGAAGACTACCTCCTGTACCTTTTCAATGAGCGAGGTGTCGAATGACCCTTCCCGTGGCCATCCCACCCCAAAGGTCAGCTGCTCTGCCTCGCAAAGGGTCATGAACTTTCCTTTCTTTACCTCCAGGGAAAGACTATGTGCCCTTGCCCTCACATCCTTAAAATAGCCTACCACGTTGGACAAGGGTGTTGACCGGGTCTGTCCCATGCCTGCGGAGGGGAGGGACACGAGATACACCTGGAAGACCTAAGAAAACAAGTAAAATTAGTTCATCTGATTAGGCGCTGCCGTCGAGGGTGTCACTGGCAGTCTCTCTTTCCCCTACTGCCCACTGCTGCTGCTTCTCGCAAAAATGGGCAGCAACACTTGGCCTTAGTCAGATCCTGTTTTAGCTTCCCTTGTGGTTGGTTCTTACTAGCTATTCAAGGGGGAAAAGAAAAAAGATTATTAATGACAGAAGACGACATGAACATTCAACCAGGGATTCCAAACGACACAGACAAACATGAAAGACACAAACAATTACCAATCTAGTCCAGACTTCCTCCCTGACTCCCTTCTGACTGAGCCTCCAGCTCCTAGGTCAGCCGTAGGGATTTCCCTGGGTCAGAGGGCGTCTCCTTCTGACCCCGACCGACGACCCACCAGTGCATCCGCCTAGGTCCTTTGTCAGCCCTGACTACTGGGCTACTCCAGAAAACGTAGTCTCTATTCACTCCTCCCTCAGTCCTGAATTTTGTTCAGAGGTCTGCGAGATCCTGGACGAGCCCCCAAATGTTAGAGCGGGAAACCGTAGGACCACAGAACAAAGAGACAGGGTCTCTGAGGCTGAAATCATCAAAAGGAGTTTTATTGACTAGCTCGAGCTAGGGTCCAAGTCCCAGAGCACCAATATGGTGGCCTTTATTTGGACAAGGAGCCCGCGCACTGTGGGATGGAGCCCTTTATACCCTAGGTGGGTCCTGGGTCAATGGTGGGTCTGCTGTCTTCCCCTGGGACCAGCTTCTGTGCTTCTCCTTGAATTCTCTCTCTTTTCCTCAGTTCTAAAAAGAACCTTAAGCAACTGTTGGCAGTCATCCCATGTGGGCTGGTGAGTGAAAAGGAACTTTTCAAGGAACTTGAACTTTACGTTGATTGGCCCCTTGTGGCCACGCGCTTGACCTTCACATTGATTGGTTGGCCCCTTGTGCCCATGTGCTTGCCCTTTACATTGATTGGTTGGCCCCTTGTGCCCACGTGCTTGCCCTTTACATTGATTGGTTGGCCCCTTGTGCCCATGTGCTTGCCCTTTTATTTCATCCCCAAATTTACTGCAATCAGCCCGCTCAAACCAACTTCCTAAAAACAAGCAATATACAGAAGCTAAAAGAAAGCAGTTAGCCTGAGGCTTCACAACACAGAACAAAGAGACAGGGTCACTGAGGCTGAAATCATCAACAGGAGTTTATTGACTAGCTGGAGCTAGGGTCCAAGTCCCAGAGCACCTATATGGCGGCCTCTATTTGGACAAAGACCCTGCGCACTGTGGGACGGAGCCCTTTATACCCTAGGTGCATAACCTGCATGTGGGATATTCTTTGAATGACATTTTTAATTAATTTAATCTCTTTGTTATGGGTATGTTAGCATATAGTGTGACATCTTGAGTCTATTTTTATTTTTTTATTTTTACATGGTTTTGTTTACAATTGTTAGCATTCCATGTTTCCAAATTGTCATGGCAGTCGATATGTAAAAATAACGTGAAAGAATGAGGCTTTGAGGCAATCTATGAATGCTCTCTCTAAGTGTCATCTTATATATGAAGGGGAAAAAGCTACTGTACCTACTACTAATACTTATATAAGACAGATGAGGTATTGCATCTAAAGTAAAGTAGGAGATTGTGCCATTTGACTTTGGCATTTATCAAGTGATGACAGATTGACCCTACTGTCCCTATTTTGTGTCAATATTTATATAACATAGAAAACGAAACTTATAATGGGAAAAATACAAAATAACATTGTTGGTGAAGACTGGTATCAGTGGTTGATCATTTGAGGAATCAGTAGTTAAAATATATATAACATATAAAGTATATTGTGTATTTTCCAAGCTACTTACATGTTTTAAATATTATAGTTATATATATAGCACAAATATCTGTTGAATAGAAGGATAAGTTGGCACATTTACAATTATCATAGGTGACATTAAAACTATAATATCACAAAATGAATTGTTTTGGTCTGCAAGAAACATTACCACAACACATGGTAACTAATTTTATTAGCAAGGTTAGTTAGTTAAGCAGATAGACACACATTAATGACAGTTTTTTCAGTAACCTGATTATATACATTATTTTCAATTCCTAGAAAAAATATTGAGGATCATAAGGTTTTAGGCACCAAACTTGTAAATAATGTCCTAAAAGCAGAAATTCTATGTTGTATTTTCTGTCAGCTGTGAAATAACAATTAATCTACCCAAGTATAATCAATAAGTATGATCTAACCACATGCAACTATAACTAGATCATTTAAAATAACATGTGGTTTAAATAGAAAATCCAAAGTGAGATTGTTTTAAGGAGTCAGGGAAGTATCAAGGAGGAAGCACAGTGATTGGAACCCAAATCTGAACTCAGGTAACTAATTCAACAAAACTATCTTAAAATAACTTAAAAAAAATAAAAATTACTAATTCTGGCCATAATAGTATTCTTCACTAAAGTGGAAGATTATTCCTTTAAAAATTTGTTCAATACATAAAATTAGTATTAAAAATTTCACACTCTACAAATTATTATTTTTTAATTTATATGGTATATTACTGGGGTCAGAGTATATTCTAAAATAAGAAACTTGGGATTTCTTGTGAGACACTGTTGTCTGCCACCAAATATCTATGTGAAATGTTTTACTTGTGTATGTATTTTGTATATGTGTGCTTTTGGAAAATATACTGTGTAACCCCAAATCTCTTGTGCAGCAATAACTATTAATAAAAATACTTACATTGAGTTTACTTTACACAGTCATCAAATGCAAGAGTATTTTATCTCCTTTATTATAATGCTTTGAGATTTTTAAATTTGTACTGTCTAGAATTTCCAAAAACTATGTCAACCAACATGGGTGGAAATAGGCCTTCTTTTTTTTAAATTTAATACTAATGCATAAATTACTTCTTTTATGCAGTAAAAAGAAGAAAATCTTTTCTTAGTTTGAGGCAGTTGCAGTTCCCATCATGCTCAGGAATTGTCCCTCTGTAGTTTGGCATCATCTAAGCTTTCCTATCAGCAATGATTGCTGGTTTTGATCTCTTGGCAATAATTTTTTACAGAGTGTGTGCGTGTGTGTTTTTTATTTTTTATTTTTATTTATTTATTTTTATTTATTTATTTTATTTTTATTTATTCTGAGCCAAATTTGAGGACCATGACCCGGAGCCACCGCCAAGAGTCCTTGTGCAAGTGGACTCACTGTGGCTGGGTTACAGTTTGGTTTTTATACATTTTAGAGACAAGGGTTACGGGTAAAGCCATCAGTCAATGTGTGGGAGGCATACATTGGTTTGGCCCAAAAAGGAGGGCCATCTCGAAGGGGGGGGGGGGAGCTACAGGTTATAGGTGGGTTTAAAGATTCTTTAGATTGTAATTGGCTAAAGACATGAAGCTTTGTCTAAAGACCTGGAATATTTTAACATAAACTGTTTACCAGAGATAAGCCACCATTTGTTGCAAATTGAGGGCCTACAGGTGTGTCTTGCATACCCTTAGGCCTGTTAATGGGTTACAAAGGAAGTCTCCAAGAAGGGAGGGGGGCATGATAAGGCCTGTCTGTCCTCCCTCCTCCTGGCAGGCAACTTTGCCCTTGAATATTCCTTTGGCCACGAGGGAGTCCATTCAGTCAGCCAGTGGGGGATGAGCATTTTAGTTCACACAGAGATGGTCAGTCAGGTGTGGCCACAAAAGGAAAGACAGGAGAGGCTCAGGAAAAAATTACATTAATGAATGTATTTCATTTATTAGTTTGAATAATTTTGGTGGGCTTGGGTCCCTGGTTGCCTGGTACTTGGACTGTGATAATTAAGGCAGATGAACAGGCCAGGTAGGGGAGGTTTGGCTCTGAATTGGTTAGTTTGCATATTAAAGACATGCTCCCCTCTGGGTCCTTTGTTATTCTTAAGAATTGGCTAGCCCCTGGAGGGTCAGTCTCTCCCCAGCCAGAAAGGGTTTTTTAAGATGTCAGAGCATCCATATATAGAAAATTAAAACTTATTTACAGTGTGTTTTGTGTGTGTGTGTGTGTGTGTGTGTGTGCACTCAAATCTCAAAAAAACACATTTCTGTTTCATTTTTTTTTCAGTAGTTATTTAGGTTGCCTATCAGCAAGGAATGGATTTCCATGGACAAACAAGTTTGAAGACCTGAATTCGGTTCCAGTGCTGCCGTTCAAAGGGTAACATTATGTAAGCCAGGATATCTCTCTGGAATCCTGTTACCTTGTTTCTACCATTATAATTTCCAACAAGACCAGTAATCTCAAATACATGACATTTATACCCGGCACCTCATGCCCTGGAACTCACCTCAGGAACCTGCCTATATCCATCCTGGCTAATGGGATTACCTCTCTCTTTCCACAGAACCTAAATTTGGTCTCAGAAAAATTCTCAACACGGCAACCCAGAAAATCAGCAGCGATCTCTGAAACTGGTGTGCACCACAGACACCCATCAGCTGACAATATCTGCTCTAGGACCGTTCACGTCCTTGAGTCCTTCTCCTGGGAAAAGGATTCTCCACATTTCGTTTCAACATCATTGTAGAGTGTCTACTGCTTGTCAGGCCCTTGGGGAGGACTGGGAGACCACCTGCTCCCCGCTGCTGCTTGGTCTCCAGTCCACCACTGTGAAGCCATCGACTTCTCAGGAACAATTCATGCCCAACATTACTCCACGTGGTATACAGTGACTGTGTATTTTTTTAACCTTAGTAATAGGGTGACACGTATTTGTGACATTATGCATCTCAAAATAGGAATCAAAGCCTTTACAAACTGCTTATAGTTTTCCTGAAGTCACTGAACGGGCTGTGCACTACTTAATTGTCATATTGATTTTGTTCTGAGGGAATCAACACCTATATCTGGGGCAGAATCCCCCATTCACTTATGGAGAAACTCAGGCCAAGGGAACACAGTCATTTAAATGGCAGAATGAGTTCTTGATGAAGCTAAGAGAACTCAGTCTCTCTATTAGCCATTACTAATTCTTCTGTGAACACAAATTATGCCTTTGGCTAGTGGGTTCCACCAGAGGAGGCCCTGGGCACTAAGAACTTTCCCTTAGGCTCAGACACTGTTATCCAACCTGGTTTTCCTGCAGGCGGTGCTGAATGGCTCACAAGTGGAGGGCTTGGCTTCACATTCCATCAAAGCTGAGTCTTTCAGGAACTTGAGATGAGAGTCTCAGTGATGAGTAATGAATAATAAAACACCCTCTAAAAAGAAAACCATTGCACTCACTCTTGAGAGGCTCCCTTCCTCCTGCAGCACGTGGCAGCCTCCTTTGAAAGGTTTTGCTCTGGGGATGAGCACTGGGAGTACTGAGCACTGGGAAATGCAGATGTTTATTTGTCGCCAGTGCCACTGACGACGGCACTTAGGTGTGCCGATGGGAAGGAAGTGCTGACTTGGAATGTGAAGTGCCAAGGAAATACTAGCATGTCCCAAGACAGGAAACAAATTAACTTTTGGCCCACATTCTTCTAATTAATGCCCATGTTCTTGCTAATTTCTTTCTTTAGCAAGAAATAATAGCCTCACTGTACCTCCATCTTGAGAATACATTTAACCAAACCCCCAAAATAAGGCCAAATAAATTAACAAACTTTTATCATTTCATGCCCAGCCCCCACTCTAACTTCCACAAACCCCACAATTCTTTGGTGAGTTCATTTCATTGCACTCAAGGAATACAGTATCAGAGATCAGAGGGCTATATAATTAGAAGGAAGCTTTTTTTTTTTTTAATTTCAGCATAATATGGGGGTACAAATGTTTAGGTTACGTGTGTTGCCTTCTCCCCGCCCCCCTAGTCAGAGCTTCAAGCGTGTCCATCCCCCAGATGGTGCGCATCGCCCTCATGTATGTATATACCCATCTCCTCCCCCTGCACCTGCCTGATGCCCGATAAATGTTATTCCTATATGTGCACTTAGGTGTTGATCAGTGAAACCAATTTGCTGGTGAGTACATGTGGTGCTTGTTTTTCCATTCTTGAGATACTTTATTTAGTAGAATGGGCTCCAGCTCTATCCAGGAAAATACAAAAGGTGCTATAACCATTGTTTCTTAAAGCTGAATAGTACTCCATGGTATACATACACCACATTTTATTAATCCACTCATGTATCGATGGGCATTTGGGTTGTTTCTACATCTTTGCAATTGTGAATTGTGCTGCTCTAAACATTTGAGTGCAGGTGTCTTTTTCTAGAGTGTTTTTTGTTCTTTTGGGTAGATGCCCAGTAATTTAATTTTATATTTTAGAAAAGTTAGGTCGACAGAAAATTGAACTGATAATACAAGAGTTCCCATATACTCTTCTTTTTCTCCTATTGTTAACATCTCACATTAGTGTGGTACCTTGGTTACAATTGATGAATTGATTTTGATACATTATGATTAACTACAGTCCATTCTTTCCATAAGCGTTCACTCTTTCTTTTCTCCAGTTGCATGGACTTTCACAAATGCACAGTGTCCTGTAACTCCCATTCCAGTTCATATAGAGTAGTTTCACTGCCCTAAATCCTTTTTGCTCTGCCTGTCCCTCCCTCCCCCTACCTCTGGCAACCACTGATGTTTTTACTGTCTCCACAGTTTTACTTTCCCCAGAATGTCATGTAACAGGAATCATACAGTATGTAGCCTTTTTAGATTGCCTTCTTTTACTTTGTAATATGCATTTAAGTTTCCTCCATGTCATCTCATGGCTTGATAAATAATTTCTTTTTATAACTGAATAATATCCATTGTATGGATATGGCACAGTTTATCCATTCAACTCTGAAGGGCATTTTGATTACGTTTTGGTAACTGAAACATCTGCAATAAACACTCACATGCTGATTTTGTGTAAACATAAGTGTCCAAATCACTAGGGGTAATACCCAGAAGCACAGCTGCCAGATCATATGGTAAGACCATGTTTAATTTTGTAAGACACAACCAAGCTGTGTTCCAAAGTGACTATAGCAGTTTGCATTCACACCAATAATGAATGAGAGTTCCTGTATATCACTAGCATTTGGTATTGTCAGTATTTTTAATTGTAGCCATTCTAATAGGTGTGTAGTCCTAGCTAATTTTTATTTTAATAACTAAACTTTTAAGGAGTGCATTATTATTTCTAATTTCCTATTAAGATCTACTTTTAATCCCTAAAGCTGTGATACTATTTTTTTAATCAATTATCAGTACTTTACACCTGAGTATATTTAACAAGGTATATAAGGGATAGATAGGAAAAGAAAAATAGGAGATATTTTTAGAAATGAATATGAAAGGTAATCACCCTGCATAAGCATAGCTAAAATAATGACTAGTACTTATACAGTTTTATTGCATTTGTCATTTTACTTGATTATTAAAATTGTACAAGGAAAAAGTTTGTATTAACTCAAATTTTACAGAAGAGGAAATTGGGTCTCAGTATTGCATGATTAATAGGAGTCCACCTGGTCGTTACTTGGAGCTGAAATTGATGCCCAGTTCTCATTAGTCAGTTCCCTCTTTCTCCTCAGATTTATTGTTTCTTGTACTCAACACCTTTTGGGTTGCAAATGCTTATTCCTACCATCTGGCACGTGGTGTTTCCTAACCAGTTTGAGAAAAATGAAGGAGACGAGAGTCTCCAGTTACAGATCCTCAGGAAAACTACCCATTTTATATTTGATAACTCTGCTCAGTTAAGCAGGATCCGGTCTCCCTTCTCAATTAACCAGTCAGCCCAACCCACAGTGTTCCAAGGGTGGGCTGTTACATTTGGCTGAATATTTGACCTGACACTCAGCCTCCCTTTCAGTATAATTGGAGACGTGGCTGTTTCATTCACCTGTCACCTCTGGCATCTGTGAGCAGTGAAACATCACTGATCCGAGCCAGGGTTTTGTGCAGCTGGCAAGGGAAGCACAAAGCCTGGTATGGCCGCATGCAGAGGTGGACCAGGGCATCTGGGATGTGGTCCTGCTTTTTACTACTGAGTTCTATGATTTCAGCCAAATGTACTTCTCCAACTCTCAGTTTCCTTAACAAAGGGTTTTCCAGCTCTAACTTTCAAATGAAAAGTTGATTATTTCCTTCTCATTTTGTTATGTCCATTGTGAAAAATGATGCTGAAAAGAAGGAAAAATGTCCTGTTCACTGTTTCTTTGGAAGAAAAGGATTGATAGAAATAGCTCTACCACTGCTAACATTTACAGAGAGATTTCAGAAGTCTAACAATCCTAAAGAATTAGAGAAAAAGCTGAAAATTGATGACAAAAATTGCTAATTAATGGGGTACTTCTCTACCTTTCACTGTGTCTTCTAATGAAAAAATTATTTACCACTTTTAAAAAAAGTAACATCATAGTGTCCTTCTCTCATAGAGGTTTTAGTCTTGGCATTTCTGCAAAATACATGATTAATTTTTGCCAGCTCCAATTTTAGATAAAGGAGAAATGTTTTCATTTGTAACTCAAGAGATACCTGGATTTTTAAAAATCCATCTGAATATACAGAGATACCCCTTTTAAAGTTTATGATAATTTATTCTCCTTCAAATGACTTTCAAATGTTGATATCGCTAAACCTTCCATAAACTCTATTTATGGATAGTTTAAAGAATATAGCCAAAATCACCAGTTCTTATGAGACCATTGAGGATGGAAAGAGCATATAATATTAACCAGAGATGTGGGGGACACTAATATACTTGAACTATAATCAGATAAATAGTATGACAGCACAGTTGGAATCAGTAGAAAAAAAGAAGGAATAAACCTTAGAGTTGTTTATGGAATTCTGTTATTTGTGTGTGAATGTTATGGTGGCTTCACATTTTTTATGGAAGTCCTGTTGATAGACCACTCAATGTAACTGGCATTGGCAACTGCTGTCAATATTGTCCACATTATCTAGGATGGACTCCCATACACCCTGAACAGGTGCAGGGTCTCAGCCTGTCAGATTCTTTTCTTGTCACATCACAGGCCCCTCGGCATCTTGCCATAGCCCTCCTCCAGGCCCCCACCACATCCCTGTTCCTCAGACTGTAGATGAGAGGGTTTAACAGGGGGGTGAGGATGGTGTAAAAGGCAGAGAAGACCTTGTCTTTGATCGGGGTGTGGTAGGATCTGGGCAACATGTACGTGTACAGGGCAGCCCCATAGAACAGAGTCACCACGATCACGTGTGATGAGCAGGTGGCGAAGGCCTTCTGCCTCCCTTGTGCCGACTTCATCTGCTGCACTGTGACGAGGATCCGGGTGTAGGACACAGTCACCACGGAGAAGGGGATCAGCAGCATCATGACACAACACACGTACATCACCATTTCATAGGCAGCTTTGTCCCCACAGGCCAGCCTCAGCATGGTGGGCGCCTCACAGAAAAAGTGATCGATCTCGTGAGAGGCGCAGAACGGGAGACTCATGGTGATGGGGGTGAGGAGGAAACTGTCCAGAGCACCACCAAGCCAGGAGCAGGCCAAGATCCTCCAGCAGACCCGCCGGCTCATGAGGACAGGATAGCGGAGGGGATGGCAGATGGCCACGTAGCGGTCGTAGGCCATGAGCCCCAGGAGGAAGAATTCAGCCCCCACAAAGCCCATGTAGAGAAAGTACTGGGCTGTACAGGCGGCGAAGGAGATCGTCCCCTTGCCCACAACATAATCAGCCAGCATCTTGGGCACGATGGTGGAGATGTACATCACGTCGATGAAGGAGAGGTGGCTGAGGAGGAAGTACATGGGGGTGTAGAGGCGAGGGTCTGCATGGACCAGGAAGATCGTGACCCCATTAGCTATCATGGCCATGAAGAAGACGGCACAGATGGCACCAAAAAGGAATCCTGAGGCATTGCTGGGAGTAAAGAGCCCTGTGAGCGTGAAGTCACTGGACAAAGTCCTATTGTCTTCATCCATGGGGTTGAGTTTGCCCTGGAGGCATAAGGAGGGATGTACGAAGTTAGTGAAAATCACAGAAGATAAAATGAGTCATTTAAAAATGTCTGTATGTGCATTATTAAATTAATTAATATCAAGCACTTTTTGGTGGGATGGATTTGCAGCTTCTTCTCTCCTGGCTATTTCTTCTTGGTGAAGAGCAATTCACCTAGCAAAGCTAGGTCCCCATGGCATGAGGATGAGAGGACATTTGGAAATTGGTGCTTGGTTTAAGGGAGTTTAATTACTATTGCAGAACACCCGGGCCCTAGAGAGGACCTTTCACTCAGAGTTGGCTCCATTTATTTAAAATGGGGTACAACTGCGAGACAATTGATTCAAGCAGTTCACATTACCAAATACAGTAATTCAAAGATGCTTGATGGAATTGGAAATTTTTGTGATAATTTTAAAACTAATCGGTCTCATCTAGAATTAACCTTAAATTGTAGACACAGCTGGAAACTATAGTGAGTAGGTTCACAGTGTCATCCATCCAATCACTGGCCGTCCTTATTGTTCCTTCACTCAGTTGTCAGTATCTCATGGATTCACACACCAAGTATTCATGGAGAGTCCTGTGCAGTGTTCTCAGCTCTGTGGATACTGTCATAAACGAAGGAGATTGGGTCTCCTGTGGTTTACAGTCTAGCTGTGGGAGAAGCACGATAAACAAGTAACAAAGGGGAACCTTGGTTCCAGGTAATGCCTTAAGAGCTTTAAGGGAAACTTTAACACAGACACTGAAAGATGACCAAAGATAAGCAATGTGAAGATTGAGGAAAGCATGTTACTACAGAATTAATAGCAAATGTAACATTCCTACCGCATAATGGAGCTTGTAATAGGAAACTAAAGTCAGTTCAGGAAGAGCCTTGTAAATGAGGGGGACGGTGAGTTGTCAGTGGTCAGTTCTTAAAGGCATGTCAGTCAGGGTAAAGAGGTTGAAGTTATTTTTTAATTATTATCAGTCGAAAATCTATAATGGTTTGTTTAACATTTATCAAGTATTCATTCTGATGTTTTTTCACTGTCCCTTTTGTACATTTGAACCAATTATTTTATTTTGCTTGGTTTTACATTTTCAGAGGTGTTGCAGGCATTCCAACAGAGGAACCTATATCTGGGTTTCAGTGGTGCGGTCTGGCTTCTGCTTTCTGTCCTAGTAACCCAGCTATTTTAACATTTATCCCACTCTCTTTCACTCTTAGGTGCTTCCTGATTTGATAAGTCACTCCGAAGCTCTAGAAATGGAGATTGAATAAACGTGTGGAGGACCATGTAGGCCAGAGACTAACAGGAAGCCATATAGGGTCTCAGTGAAGAGCATCCGTGCTGTGGGTGGCGCATTCACATCTTCGGTGTACAGTGAAACAAAGAAGATCCTTTTAAAGAAATACCTTATTAGTTTCATCATCCTTCAAAAGGCGATATTATTTTTGAATTCTTGAACA
Organism: Microcebus murinus; assembly: GCF_040939455.1. Taxonomy (NCBI): domain Eukaryota; kingdom Metazoa; phylum Chordata; class Mammalia; order Primates; family Cheirogaleidae; genus Microcebus; species Microcebus murinus. The sequence continues at coordinate 3,730,807 of NC_134116.1, read as the reverse complement.
TTATTGTGTGCACTCAGATATCATACCATACAAAGAAGCAGATGGTGAGGCAGTAATTGTACAGAAGTGGCAACTGGTTTCCTGATCTAGGAGAGCCATTATGGTGCCTTTCATCTCTGAAATACTTGAGCTAAGCATGCTTGTTTTGGGACCTTTCTGCATTATTAGTGGTGTGTCCTAATGCATGCTACTTAAAATCTTAGTGCCAGTTCCCTCATCTCTACGGATATCACAGAACCTTAAGGGTTGTTGGGATGATCAAACATCATGACACATATGCAGAGGACCACAGCTGAGTAAATTCGCGTGCTAATCTATTATTAGCTATTGTAGTTGTGAGATAATGCTGGCATTGAGGATGCTTAAAATGTGTTGCTGAGTGCAATAGTCCATTTCTCAGCTACTGTGTGTATCCCATAGTCACAACCATCAGGACACCCTATAAAAAGCAGGCGTTACCTGTCAAACTCCAGCCAGGTCTCCAGGATGGGAGATCCACTGCTCCTGTGGATCTGTCTTCTGAATTATTTAAAATGATAGAATCTCAAAACATTATTCCTGACTATGCAAATAATTGTCATCAGAGGAAATTTTTAGGAAAAGTAAGAACTTGTAAAAAAAAATTACTTTTTGGGAAAACTCATTCCAGGAGGAAGGCCATCATTTCCCAATTGTACTCTCAGATTACACGGTGAAGAATAAGGCATCAGGCAATAGTGAGAATTGCATGAATGACTAGGGCCTAAAGAAGAATTTGCAGGTGTCTGCACTCCTCATGGCAGCCTGGCCCACACTTTGTTTAACGTTGACATGCTCATGAAACCATGCAACCCATCATTGACACTGCACTGGGCAGTGGGTAAACAGGGACACTAGCTATTCCTTGGTTGGGAGAGTGCTGCACAGCTCTAGCCGCTGCATGGCTTCTTTACAGCAAGGAAACAAAATGAAGAGAGCCCACATAATGTTAAAGAAATAATTGCAAACCATATATCTGACAAGGGGTTATCATCCAAAATATATAAGAAACTCAATAACAAGAACACAAAAACAGTTGACCCTTGAACAACATGGGGTTTAGGGGTGCTGACGTTTTGATGCAGTCAAAAATCTGTATATCTTTTGACTTTCCCAAAACACAAAGACAAATAGGCTCCTGGAAGCCTTATCAATAACATGAACAGTAGATTAACATAGTTTATATATTATACGTGTTACCTACTGTAATCTTGAGAAAAGAAAATGTTATTAAGAAAACCATAAAGAAGAGAAAATGAATTTACTATTTATTAAGTGAAAGTGGGTCATCATAAAAGTCTTCATTCTTGTCATCTTCACATTGGGTAGGCTGAGGAAGAGCAGGAAGAGGGAGGATTGTTTTTGCTATCTTAGGGGTGGCAGAGCAAAAGGAAACCTCCATGTAAGTGGACCCACATAGTTCAAACCCATGTTGTTCAAGGAGCAGCTGCAACTTGGTTTAAAAATGTGCAAAGGACTTGATAATATATTTCTCAAGAGAAGACATAGAAATGGCGAAAAGACACATCAAAAAATGCTTAGCATCACCAATCATTAGGAAAATGTGAATTAAAACCACAATCAGAAATTGCCTCATATCTGTTAGAATGGCTTTCATAAAAAAGATGAATGGTAACAAGTGTAGAGAAAAGGGAACTATTACACATTATTGACAGGAACATAAATTAATAGCCATCAAAAATGATATTAAAGTTCCTCAGAAAAGTAAAAATAGAACTACCGTATGACATAGCAGTCCCACTACTGAGTATTAACCAAAGAAATGGAAGTCATTATGTCAAAGGATATCTGCACCACAATGTTCATCACAGCATGCCTCATAATAGCCAATAGATGGAAACAATCTAAGTGTCCATCAACAGATGAATGAGTAAAGAAATTGTGCATACACACACACACACACACACACACACACACACACAATGAAATACTATTCAGACTTTAAAAGAAGAGAAATCCTGTCATTTGCAACAATAGAGATTAATCTAGAGGACATTATGCTAAGTGAAATTAGCCAGGCACAGACAAGTACCATGTGATCTTATATGTGATACCTAATAAAGTTGAACACACAGAAGTAGAGAGTAGAACAATGGTTGCCAAAGATCAGGGAGGGGGGAAAGAAGGAAATGGGGAATTACTCATCGAATGGTACAAAGTTTCAGATAAGAGAAACAGATGTTGAGTTTTATTGCATATCGGGATGACTATAGTCAATAGTAATGTATCATATATTTTAAAATGAGAAAGTAAATTTAAAATAGCATTAAAAAGGATAAGTTAGTGAGGTGATACATATTGTAATTAGCTGTATTTAATATACCACATTACACACATGTATCATCACATTTGATGTAACATGTATGATGTTACATCATACATGTAACATCACATTTTACCCCATAAATGTGTACCAAGATTTTTCAAACAAATCTGAGTAAACATATATGTATACACATATGTATTTGTATATACATATATATTTGTATATTTGAGATACAATATGAAGAACAAAAACACAATCCCTATTCTCACTAAATGCTTGCACTAGCTGAAGAAAAGTATAATACAAATAATAGGGGTGTCATAAGTGTCCTATAAACAAGGAAAATGCAATGGCTTTATAGAGAATGTGGCCTCTCTACTCACACTATAGAGTGTGAAAATGTGTTGATATGTGTAGAAGAAAATATTAAACTCAAATTATGGAAATACATAGGATGCAGATTAGTAGGGATATTCTATGAAGAGAGAATTTTAGGTGTATCAACTGTACCTTGAAATATAGCCTGGCCTGTGTAAAGAACTAAATCCCAGTAAAGCTGCAGTGTGGAACGGGAAGGAAAAGAGACTGGAAACAAGGCAGGAAATAGGAAAAGAAAGAGTCAGGAAAAAGATCATGAGGGCTAATATTTGGTCATTTATGTAAAAGGCAAAAGTGGGGATGGGGAGGATTACATGAAAAAACTAAGTAATAAAATGCCAAAGGGGAAACAATGAAAGATGTATCCCAGGTGTTCCGGACAGGAAGACGCCTGCCTGTCTGAAGATGCCTGTTGATTGGGAGACTCATCTGTAAAATTTCTGCTTTAATAAGCAATTCTCCTCTGGACTGTAAACCAGGCTCTTTGTTTATTGGAATTTTCTCCTGAGAACGTTATCCCAATTTTATTTATGTGAAAAATGTATTGTTTTTAATATATATAAAGACATATTATTATTACTTCAGGGGCTTTTCTTTTAGCTTATTTTTTATTAGGGTAAGAATGCATAATATGATATCTACTCTCACCAGATGTTTAAGTGCACAATAGAGTATTGTTAATGATAGGCACTATATTGTACAACAGATATCTGGAACCTATCCATCCTTCAAAACTAACACTTTATACCTTTTGAACAGCAACTCCTCATTTTCCTCAAACTGCTGCAACAACCACCATTCAGCTTTCTGCTTCTACTACTCTGATTATTTTTAGATATCTTACACAGGGGGATCCTACAGTATTCGTCCTTCTGTGACTGGCTTATTTCACACAGCATAATGTTCTCCTGGTTCATTCATGTTTTCACATATGGAGGATTTCTTTTTGTATGGCTGATAATATTCCATTTTATGTGATACCACATTGTATTTATTCATACATCTGTTGATGGACATTTACGGTTTTTCCATATTGTAGCTATTGTGCTGCATTGGACATGGGAGTGCAAATATCCTTTTTTTCCTGAATTTATTTATTTTAGATAAATACTCAGAATTGGAACTAATGGATCACATAGCAGTTCTATTTTTAATTATTTGAGGAAACTTCATACCATTTTTTTTATTAGAACATGATTTTTATTTCATCATATTATGGAGGACAAATATTGTTAGGGTTACAAATATTGCTCCTGCCCCCTCCCTCCCCCGAAATGTCCAATCCCCTGGTGGTGTGCATCGCACAGGTTATGGAAGCATACATCCCTTTCCTCCTCCCTACTCCCGCCTGCCCACCACCTGCTAGAAAGTTTTTTTGTTTGTTTGTTCTGTTTAACATTTTGGTTACATTGTATATCTTTGCCCCTCCCTAAGAAGGGTTAGAGTTATGCCCTCCCCCTCCAGAATGCTCGTCCCATCCCTAAGATTGGGTCCCCCCCCACCGAATCTCTGGTGGGTATTGCCACCATTTGAAAATCGAAGTTTTAATCAGTCAGTACCAATTTGATGGTGAGTAGATGTGGAGCCCATTTTCCAAGTCTTGTGTTGCCTCACTTTGGATAACAGGTTTAAGCTTAATCCAGGAAAGCATAAATGGAGCTAGCTCACTGTCATTTCTTAGGATTGAGTAATATTCCATTGTGAGCATATACCACATTTTAATTATCCACTCATGAATTGATGGGCACCTGGGCTGCTTCCATGATCGTGCAATAGTGAATTGTGCTGCAATAAACATTCGTGTGCAGATGTCTTTATAATAGAATGTCTTATGCTCTTTGGGGTAAATGCCTAACAATGCTATTGCAGGGTCAAATGGTATTTCTATTTCTAGCTGTTTGAGGTATCTCCAAATTCTTTTCCACAGAAGTTGCACTAATTTGCAGTCCCACCAGCAGTGTAGGAGTGTTCCTGTCTCTCTGCATCCTCGCCAGCATTTGTTGTTTTGGGATTTCTTGATATAGGCCATTCTTACTGGGGTTAGATGGTATCTCATTGTGGTTTTGATTTGCATTTCTCTAATAATTAGAGAGGTTGAGCATTTCTTTATATGTTTGCATGCCATTATTCTGTCTTCTTTGGAGAAGTTTCTTTTCATTTCCGTCGCCCATTTCTTGATGGGATTGTTTGATTTTTTCTTGTTAATTTTTTTAAGCTCTAGATAAATTCTTCTTATTAGGCCTTTATCAGAGGGGTAGAGAGCAAATATTTTCTCCCACTCTGTGGGTTGTCTATTTGCTCTATTGATGGTTTCCTTGGCTGTGCAGAAACTTTTTAATTTGATCAGATCCCATTTGTTTATTTTTGATGCTGCGGTGATTGCCTTGGGGGTCTTCAAAAATTCTTTGCCTAGGCCAATGTCTGATAGGGTTTTCCCAACATCTTCTAGGATTCTTAAGGTTTCATGTCTTAAGTTTAAGTCTCTTATCCATCTCCATTTAATTTTTGTGAGACGTGAGAGGTAGGGGTCCTGATTTGCTCTTCTGCATGTAGCTAACCAGTTTTCCCAGCACCATTTGTTGAAGAGAGATTCTTTTCCCCACTGTATATTTTTGTCAGCTTTATCAAAGATTAGATTGCCTTATACTGCTGGTTTCATCTCTGGTATCTCAGATCTATTCCAGATATCTATGCTTCTGTTCTTGTGCCAGTACCAGGCTGATTTAACTATTATTGCTTTATAGTACAGTTTGAAGTCAGGAATATTGATGCCTCCCAGTTTGTTCTTTCTATTTAAGATTGCTTTGGTTATACGAGGTTTTTTCTGATTCCATACGAAGTGAAGAATTATTTTTTCTAGATCTGTAAAGAATGCTGATGGTATTTTCATGGGGATTTCATTGATTCTGTAGATCACTTTAAGTAATATTGACATTTTAACTATATTGATTCTACCAATCCATGAACAAGGTAGATTTTTCCATCTGTTTAAATCTTCTGCAATTTCTTTTTTTAGTGTTTCATAGTTCTCCTTATATAAATCTTTTATATCTTTCATTAAGAATACTCCTAGATATTTAATTTTCTTTGGGGCTATAGTAAAGGGTATTGCGTTTTTGATTTGATTTTCTGTTTGATGGTTCTTGGCATATATGAATGCTTCTGATTTGTGTATATTGATTTTATAATCTGACACTTTAACAAATTCAGTTATCAAGTCTAGGAGTCTCTTGGAAGAGTCCATGGGGTTTTCTATGTATAATATCATATCATCGGCAAAGAGCGAGAGTTTGATTTCATCTGCCCCCACTTGAATGCCCTTAATACCCCTCTCCTGTCTAATTGCTATCGCTAGGACTTCGAGCACTATGTTAAATATGAGAGGAGATAGTGGGCACCCCTATCTAGTTCCGGATTGAAGGGGGAAGGATTTTAATTTTTCTCCATTTAGGATGATACTAGCAGTGGGTTTGTCATAGATGGATTTGATAAGTTTAAGGTATGAGCCATCTATGCCTATTTTGTTAAGAGTTTTTATCATAAAGGTGTGTTGGACCTTGTCAAATGCTTTTTCTGCATCTATTGACAGAATCATATGGTCTTTGTTCTTGATTTTATTTATGAAGTGAATTGCATTTATAGACTTGCGTATGTTGAACCATCCTTGCATCTCTGGAATAAAGCCTACCTGGTCATGGTGAATTATTTTTTTGATGTGCTGCTGAATCCTATTCGCCAAAATTTCATTTAGGATTTTTGCATTTGTATTCATGAGGGATATTGTTCTGTAATTTTCTTTTTTTGTTGTGTCCTTTCCTGGCTTTGGTATCAAGGTGATATTGGCTTCGTAGAATGAGTTAGGAAGGATACCATCCTTCTCAATGGTGTGGAATAGTTTCTGTAGTATAGGTATGAGTTCCTCTTTGTATGTTTGGTAGAACTCTGCAGTGTAGCCGCCTGGCCCAGGACTTTTCCGTTTGGGCAGGTTTTTAATTACTGCTTCAATTTCTGAGCATGAGATTGGTCTATTTAGGAATTCTGTTGCCTCCTGCGTGATCTTAGGGAGGTTGTATGAATCCAAGAATTTGTCCATTTCATCTTCGTTCTGTAGTTTTTGGGCATATAGTTTTTAATAATAATCAAAAATAATGTTTTGTATTTCTTTGGTATCTGTTGTGATCTCTCCTTTTCCATTTCTTATTAAGTTTATTACAGTCCTTTCCCTTTGGGTCCTTGTCAATCTAGCAAGAGGGGCATCGATTTTGTTTATCTTTTCAAAAAACCAGCTTCTGGTTTTGTTGATTTTTAGTATAGTTCTTTTGTTCTCCATTTCATTCAGTTCTGCTTTGATCTTTGTTATTTCTTTTCTTCTATCAGGATTGGAAATTGTTTGCTCTTCTTTTTCCAATTCCTTGAGCTTATTCATTAGGTTGTCAGTATCTAAGCTTTCTGTTTTTTGAATGTGAGTGTTAATTGCTATTAGTTTTCCTCTCAGGTAAGCTTTTGCTGTATCCCATAGGTTTTGGTAATAGGTATCGCCGTTATCATTTTGTTCGAAGAAATTCTCAATTTCCCTCTGAATTTCTTCCTTTACCCAATAATTTTTCAATAATCGATTGTTTAGTTTCCATGATTTTGTGAGGGGTTGAGTGTTTCTATTGGATTTGAACTGTAATTTTATACCATTATGGTCAGAGAAGATACAAGGTATAATTTCTATTTTCTTGAATTTTTTGATATCTGATTTGCGGCCTAGGATGTGATCAATTTTGGAGTAGGATCCATGGGCTGCTGAAAAGAATGTAAATTCAAGTTTGTTTGGGTGGAATGCTCTATAGAGATCTGTCAGGCGTTTTTGATCAAGGGCTTTGTTCAGGTCGATTATATCTTTGCTTATTTTCTGTTTGGAGGATCTATCCAGATTGTTCAATGGGGTGTTGAAGTTCCCTGCTACTATGGTAGTGTTATGTAACAAGGTGTTTATATTAGACAAGGTTTGCTTTAAGTAATTGGTTGCTCCTGTATTGGGTGCGTAGACATTAAGAATTGTTAAATCTTCTTGTTGGATATTCCCTTTCACCATTATATAATGGCCATCTTTATCCTTTTTTACTTTTGCTATTTTAAAGCTTATATTATCTGCAAATAGTATAGCTACTCCAGCTTTCTTTTGACTTCCGTTTGACTGGATGATAGTTTTCCATCCCTTGACCTTCAGCTGGCGGGCATCTTTGTGGGTTAGATGTGTTACCTGTAGACAACAGATGCTAGGTTTGTGCAATTTTATTCACTCTGCCAGTCTATGTCTCTTCAGAGGACAGTTTAAGCCATTTACATTTATTGAGAGGATTTAAATTGGAGGAAGATTACCAATCATATTGTTGGGTGGAGTCTTGTTGCGTTGTCTTACTCCTTGGGCCATCCTTTAGTTCGAGATCTAAACTTTAATTCTTTGATGATTTCACATTGAGAAGTGTCTACTGCCTTGCTCGGTTGGAAATGCAGGTCTAAGAACTTCCTGTAGGGGTGGTCTGGTCTTTGCAAATTCCTTCAGTGATTGTTTGTCTGAGAAGGACTTTATTTCTCCCTCGTAGATGAAACTTAATTTTGCCGGATAAAGAATTCTAGGCTGGGCTTTGTTCTGTTTTAGAAGATTAAGGATAGGTACCCAATCCCTCCTAGCTTGTAAGGTTTCAGATGAGAAGTCTGCTGTTAGTCTGATAGGCTTATCTTTATAGGTCATTTGCTGCTTTCGACTCGCTGCTCGGAGAATTGTTTCTTTCACGTTTACTTTGGTCAGCCTAAAAACCATGTGGCGAGGTGAATGCCTTTTCACATTGAGTCTCCCCAGATTTCTGTGTGCTTCTTGTATTTGGATGTCAAGATTTCTGGTCAGGCCTGGCATATTTTCCTCCAGTATTCCATGAAATAAGTTTTCCAGCCCTTGTGAATGTTCCTCTTCCCCTCCAGAATACCAATCAGTCCGATATTTGGTTTTTTAACATAATCCCACATTTCCTGTAAACTTTGGGCTTGTTTCTTGTTTCTGTGTTCCCTTTCTTCCTCTGATTTGTTTAAAGCATAGGCATAATCTTCAAGTTCTGATATTCTTTCTTTTGCATGGTCCATCCTGTTCTTTAGGCTTTCCACTGAATTATTAAGAATCTTAAGATTGTTTCCTTCATTGCCAGGATTTCTGTTTTGTTTTTCTTGATAGTCTCAATTTCTTTGGAGAATCTTTCATTCATTTCTTGTATTGTTCTTGTGGTTTCTCTATGTTGTAATTCTATTTTCTCTTCAATTCCATTCAGTTTTGTAGCAATCCATATTCGGAAATCTTCCTCTGTCAGTTTACTCATGTCATGTAAGTTGGTGTCAGACGATGGAAAATGAGTATTTTGCTTTGGAGGTGACTTTTCTCTCTGGTCCTTCATGTTTCCTGTAAACTTTCTCTGGTTCTTTCTCATCTGGATGCTTTATTGAGGATCGGAAATGCAGTGAATGGATTATGAGCTAAGATCAGCAGTGCTTGAGCTGCCAGGGACCACTGAGAATCTCCACTGAGGGGTGACGACTATCCCTTTTCCGTGTGTCACCAGTGGAGCTTTAGCCACTGCAGACCCCTGGGGAGGATCCATGGAAGATGGCACTCTCCCTCTCTTACGTCCCTTCCCACACAGAGCTCAAGCAGCTGGAGTTGGTAGACTAGTTCCACTGAGGGATGAAAACTTTCTGCACCCCGGTGGCAGTTCTTGGGCCTCTGGAGACCCATGGGAATGGTTCACGGAGGATGGCTCTCTTCCCTTCCCCCTTCTGCTCCTTCACTGACAGAGCTCAAGTGGCTAGGGACCATGGACAAGCTTCTTTGAGGGGTGAAAACTATCCACACGTCTCTGTCCCTGGCGGCAGGGCTTGGATCGCTGGAGATCCCTGGGGAGGGACTGCAGAGGATGGCTCTCGCCCCCGGCTCTGTCCCTTCACCGGCAGAGCTCAAGCGACTAGGGTCTGCAGACAAGTTCTGCTGGGGATTGAAAACTATCTATGTGTCCTTGCAGCGGTGTGGTTGGGCCGCTGGAGGCCCCTGGGGAGGGTCTGCAGAAGATGGCTCTCACTCCGCCTTCTGTCCCTTTACTGGCAGAGCTCAAGCGGCTGGGAACCACAGACAAGTTCCACCGAGGGGCAAAAACTATCTGTGGGTCCCCACTTCAGCGGGGTGTGTGACTTTGGAGACCCCTGTGGAGGGTCCGCAGAGGATGGCTCTCACCCCACCTTCTGTCCCTTCACTGGGAGAATTCAAGGGGCTGGGAACTGCAGACAAGTTTCTCCGAGGGGTGAAAACTCTCAGTACGTCCCTGCAGAGGCTGGGCTTGGGTCGCTGAGGAACTCTGGGGAACGTCTGCAGAGGATGGCTCTCACCCTTCCTTCTGTCCCTTCACCGGCAGAGCTCAGGTGGTTGGAAACCGTGGACAAGTTCCTGGGAGGGGCGAAAACCTATCTCTATGTCCTTGGCACTGTTGGGCTTGGGCTGCTTGAGACCCCTGTGGAGGGTCCCTGGAGAATGGCTGTCGCCCCACCTTCTGTCCCTTCACCGGTAGGGCTCACGGGGCTGGGAACCCCGACAAGTTCCGCCCAGGGGCAGAGACTATCTGCACGTATCCGTAGCAGTGGGGCTTGGGCCGCTGGGGATCCCTGCAGAGGATCTGTGGAGGATGGCTCTCACCCCACCCTCTGTCCCTTCACTGGCAGAGCTCAAGGGACTGGGAGCCGTGGACAAGTTCCACCGAGGGGCGAGAACTATCAGCACGCACCCACAGTCCAAGCCGGTGAAAATCCCTGCGCAGGATGCGCGGAGGCCAGGGCCCGCGTGCAAGTCCCGCCGAGGGGCAAGAACTATCAGCACGCACCCGCAGTCCAAGGCGCCGCAAATCCCAGCACAGGATGCGCGGAGGCCCGGGTCCGCCGGCAGGTCCCGCCGAGGGGATGGAACTATTGGCGTGTCCTGAGCTTGGGTCTCTGGAGACCCCGGGACGTTCTGGGAGGACGGCTCTCACTCCCCTCTTCTGCTCCCTCCCTTGCAGCGCTTGGGCCGCTGCCCGAGTCCACCCGGCAACTCAGTCAAATGAGCAATCTGTCTCACTTTTCTGTCCCTTCACATGCAAGGTGTAAGCCTCTAGTGTTTATAGTTCTCCCCGCAATGGCGACCTTACACGGTGCCCTGGAGATTTCAAATTACTTTCTGATCCTGCCTCCTCTCCAACCTGCCTGCCCGTCCGTGTTACCTCTTCACGCTGTCTTCAGGCATTTCTCTGCTTGCGTGGGCATGGAGGTTGGTGAGGGAGAAGTTGTTTTCCTGTAGCAAGGTTCACACAGCCATTTGGCTGGCCGCTAAGCACGGCCAGCTTACACTCCAATCCCCGCAGTACCACCCGGATTCTCGGAACTTCAGAATAAATCCACTGAGTCACTTTCTTCCTTTTCCCAGCGCTGCTGCCCCTCGAAGCTTCCCTGTAGTTCTGTGAAGCTGATCCTGTAGGAGAACTACCCACTTGAGTGATTTGGGCCGCCTTCTTCACCTCCCACTCCAAGAGCAAAGAGCACGGAGGTCATCCCTAGTCCGGGCTTTTTTGACAAAGCCCCCATACCATTTTTGATATCAGCTGCATTTATATTCCCACCAACGGTGCACAAGGGTTCCTATTTCTCCACATCTTCACCAATTTTTATGTCTTTTTTACCCTTAGACTAATTTATATGCTTCTGATGGCAGATATATATGTCTCAGTGAATCAGAATGTATAACAAACATTCCATAAGTGTCCATCATTCCCTTTTTAAATAACTCTTTATATTAAATAAATTCAAACTTTATAGTTTTCCAACATTTTATTATGCTTTCTTTTATTATGGAAATAGTTGGCATAAATCATTGTAATGTTACTATCTCTTTTGTGTTTCATAGGTTGAAAATGATATCTGTACAATTTTTAGAAGATTATCTAGTACCTGTTTCCAATCACTGTAAATGGTGAGGATAGTGATTATGATGATGACGTTGATGATGAAGATAGCAATCAACTTCTTATACTAATGGCTATACATGACATTATACTACAATTAATGGATTGATTCTTGAACAAAATGCCTCAACTGATTTTGCTGAAATTCCAACATACTTCTTGTGGAGGTTATGTTTGCTAGTTCTTTTCACAATTCTAATTTGGGAAATTTTTACTTTTCTTTTAATTAGAAATTGTATAATAAATTGTTCTCTGGAGACCATTGTTCCACTAGAAAGTCTGCCTCCAGGGAAGCAGCAGTAATGAGCTCAGACACACTTCCTGTTTCCAAGTTCCAGTAATCTACAGATGTGATCATAGAAACTTCATGGTTTTGACTGTCTTTATTACAAGGCAAGTGGAGAAGACACATCATTTCCACCTACAGTCCTGTAGATATGAGTCTGTTCTCCATTACTTTGTTTTGTAACAGAGGCTGTACAAAGATAAAAGTAATTTACAGAAGTGATCTCCAAGCATGGATGAAACTCAAATCATGTACTTAGAAAGGAATACTCTGAAACCATATACTTAAACATTCATAGAAATTCTGAGCTACACTTTGGCAGGTAAGTAGAGAACTTAAAATATTTTTCTATTACAACTGATGTTCATTGTTCATATTTCTCTTCTTATCATCCTCCCCATCACTGTGATTTTCTCCTGTTCTTTTTCCTTTTGTTTTCACTTGGTAACAACCTTACATACAATTTTGGAATTTATTGAGTGGATTTTTATTGTCCTCACTTAAGTCCTTAGCCTTTGTCTTACACTGCTAATGCCCTCAAGATGATCATCAATTGCTGACATTCAAACCAACTATTTATCAGAACACAGGAGAAGCTCTTTCAAGTTAATACACCTTAGTCCAAAATCACTTTTTACTTCTTCACCAGATCCATCAATATTTCCTTTTCTTAAGCAGGATTATAGGAATGTAAACTGATTGCAATCCTTTATACCGTGTCACCAAGTTTAGTTCTTTTTTAATTAAAATACTGAATTCAAGTTATTATATTCATAAAGGCCATAAAAAGAATCCCAGTGCAAAGTCCAATTTTGATCCACATTGCTATTCCTTATGTCATAAAATGCCCAACATGTGTATCAGAAATTTACCTCTGTCTTTACTTACATCCTCATTAAACAGTAAATACATGAAAATAAAAGTGAATTAATCAATAAAGTAATAAATACTTGGGACAGAAACCCCAGAAAAATCTAAATCAGAGACACAAGATTTTGTCTTGTTTTTAATATTGGCCATCTGTGATATAAATTTTAACACACTCATCCATCACATCTTTTGAAAAGTAGCAATAGAAATGCCCATTTACCTAAAATTAGCCCTTCTAACACCTGTAAATGCCACATTTTTATGTGTATTGTAATTTGAGATTTGAAATCACTCAATCACAAAACTATATTCTTACCTTTAGTTGATTAGCTTTATAATATAATATACATATTCCAAAATATCAGCTTAGTAAGTAAAAGCTCCTTTTCTTCAATAAGGTTTCTGTTTTCTCTGTACTTCCACTCCTTTATTTCTATTATGAAGTGAACAGTATTAGGCTTTTGTGGCTTCTCTTAAGAAAAAGTCAAAATTAAGAAAAGTTCAATTATTCTACTCTTTCTGAGGGGTAGAAAAATTTTTGCTCTATATTTCAAGATAAAGATAATCAATAGTAATAAACAAAGACATATGTTTGATTCTTTACCTTACTCTTTAAAAATCTGTGAAAATTTCATTTACTATGAAGTGTAATCCATATGGAGATCATGAGGCTGACTTTACTTTCTCTAGTGACCAATTTGACAACGTGTAGGCTGGACCCTGTAAGTCAGGGTCATACGCCTATTACTTGATCCTATGTAGTTAATTTTTTAAATATATTTTCTTCTCAATAACAATAAAGTAGCTTAAAAAGACACATATCAATATAGAATTATATTTTATTGCAACTGCCTGACAGCAGTTTGAATAAATACCTTTAAATCTGAATGGATTAAGGACACTAATGTGTCCATCATAAAGGGCACTCTGTATGCATCTGTCCACTTGACTTGTGCATAGCTGAATCACTGTCAAACCCCCTACACTCAGGGAGGCTCACAGTTTTGTCATTAGGAACATTGTCCTAAACTTAATGTGAGACTGATTCAGCTGTTACGAGTGAATCTCACACCTGAGTTCTTATATCTTGCACAGTTTATCTCAGGACCTGTTTGTACTCTAGAAAAATAATCATTTGTTTTCATTATCATCTCTTTATAAAAAGAAAAGGTAGTTAATTGACATAGGTAAGGTGCTTCTAGGGTTAAGATGTAAGGAACAACAATAAACTTCTCTTTCTGTTATACCAGGTGAGAGTAGGATCTGTATGGATCACAGAAACAAGACTCAAGTCACTGAGTTCATCCTGTTAGGCTTTCAGAATGAGAAAGAAGTAGAAATTCTTCTATTTTCTACATTCCTGCTCATGTACATGTCATCTCTGCTTGGCAACACCATGATCATCCTTCTGGTGTGCTGTGACTACCGTCTGCACTCACCCATGTATTTCTTTGTGGCCAACCTTGCCTTCCTTGAAGTCGCCATCACCTCCACGGTGGTGCCCAAGATGCTGGCCAACACATTTTCCCTCACCAAAACAATATCCTTTGTGGGCTGTCTCACACAATCTTTTTTCTACTTCCTTCTGGGATCCACAGAATTCTTCATCCTGGCTGTCATGTCCTTTGATCGATATGTTGCCATCTGCAGCCCACTGAGGTATGCCATCATCATGAACACACAGACATGCATAATGCTGCTTCTGGGATCCTATGTGGGTGCATTTTTGTCAATTTTGGCATCGTCGATCTTAACTGCCGCTCTGCCCTTTTGTGGGCCAAATGTAATCAATCATTTCTTCTGTGATAGTGCTCCAGTGCTGAAGCTGGTCTGTGCGGACATCTCTCTGGCTGAGCTGGCTGACTTTATTTCCTCTGCTGTGTTGCTCCTGGGCTCCTTGCTCCTGACAGGAGTGTCTTACATCTACATTGTCATTACTGTCCTGAGAATGCCCTCTGCGCAGGGACGACAGAAGGCTTTCTCCACCTGTGCTTCACACATCATCGTAGTTACACTTTATTATGGGAGCTCCATTTTTATCTACGTCCGTCCCAAAAAGAGCAACGTGATGGATATTAACAAATTTGCCACAGTGTTGAACACTATTGTGACACCGATGCTGAACCCTTTCATATACAGCCTCCGAAATGAGAAAGTAAAAGAATCTCTCAGCAATGCCTTTAATAAATATGTAGGTATGCTAACAACTTTAAGATCTCAAAAATGATATCTTTACAAATCTTGGTCTTCATTTCTGGCAAAAAATTACTTTATTGTGTAACTATATAAAAGTTAATATTATCACATAGGGGAGAAAATTAGGAGAACACATATTATTTCCTAACCCCTGTCCAGGCTCACTGTAGGTTCACAAAATCTAAAAACACATGCATATATTCATAATATATGTATACTGACAGGCAGACAGATATAAATACATATGTGATTACTGTTCCATTCCTGTGCCTCTAGTATTTTAAAAATCAAATTCTTGTACAACCTAGTGATTTGAACTCAAACAAGTCCAGTATTGGATATCTTGGCTTTAGGTAGGTTCTCAACTTTATTGCAAAACTTCCCTGTTTTTTCTTTTTAAAAAACATTAATTTATTTTTTGTATTTTATACATATAAAGTCCCATTAAAATAAAATAATATTAAACATGTTCTGACTTCAACTTTAAAATATTTAATATAAATTATTTATGCCATTAGTTATTTAATTTTTGATGTTAATTATGAACTGATTTACTCAGGGCTTCATGTTTGCTGTAATCTACAATCAGGCTCCTATTTGAAGTCATAGAGTATGGGAATATATCTATGTTCAGCAAAGGAACTTAGTAGAACATATAAGCCTTTGCTAATTATGCAGAGGAGGAATAGGTACCAGAAATATATCAAATTGGTTTATCCACATTATTGTTTTAGAACTGTAGGAAATTACATTAGCTACTGAGCTTTCCATGTAATTTTATAAGAATAATTTTAAAAGCTAATATTAATAATGACTTGGGAATTTCAACATGATTTAGGCATTACTCTTTTACTATTTGAAAGAAAAGTTCAAATATCTTAAATGAGAAAATCATTCTAAACAACACACTGTTACATGTGAAGGATGATCCACCATTATTACTATGAATTACATCTTTCATAGTAGCTAAAATGTCTCCAGTAAGGGACAAGTAATTTCAAAAGAATTCTGTTGTATAAGAAGGTGATCTAAATACACAAATCATAAAGATAGCCTTCTCATGGAAGTATATGATGATTATAAAGTACTCTGTAAATGTTCCAGGCATACCCTCAGCTTATGCTTAAGGAAATCAGGTAAAAAGAGCTACAGTAGTGCATTGGTTTTAATTCAATTATTCTCAGTCTCTTTCTAATCTATCTTCCCTAATTTCTCACCATTAAATTTTTATATGCACTCTCTGACTTTATGATTTTGACTCTCCCTCTTTTAGTAAAAAAAAAAAAAAATAAGTAACCTGAGACTTTGCCGAATTTTTTTTATCAGTTCCAGTAGTCTTATGGCAGAATCTTATGGGGTTTTCTAGAATTAAGATCATATTGACAGCGAAGAGCAAGAGTTTGACATCTTCTGCCCTCATTGGATGCCCTTGCCTTGATTTCCTTCTTTTTCCCTGGCTAGGACTGCCAGTACTATGTTGAATAGAAGTGTAGATAGAGGGCAACTTTGTCTGGTTCCAGTGCTAAGTGAGAATGCTTTCACTTTTTCCCTGTTCGGTGTGATGTTGACTGTGGGTTTGTCATATATATGGCTTTTATCATTTTGAGGTAAGTCCTGTCAATGTCTATTTTGTTAAGCATTCTTATCATAAAAGGGTACTGAATTTTGTTGAATGCTTTTTCTGCATGTATTGAGAGGATGAGGTCTTTATTTTTACTTCTATTTATGTGCTGAATTACATATATAGATTTACATATGTTGAACCATGCCTGAATCTCTGGGATGATGCCCACTTGGTTGTGATGCATTATTTTTTTGATAATCACCTGAATTTGGTTTGCTAAAATTTTTTTTGAGAATTTTTGCTTCTATATTCATAAGGGACATTGGTCTATAGTTTTCTTTTTTTGTTGTGTTCTTTCCTGGTTTTGGTATCAGGGTGATGTTGGCTGCATAAAACATGTAGTGGAGAATTCCTTCCTTCTTGATGTTGTGGAATAATTTCTGCTAGATAGGCACCAGTTCTTCTTTGTAGGTCTGGTAAAATTCTGGTGTGAAACCGTCTGTCCAAGACTTTTCTGTTTAGGAAGGTTTTTTACTGATGCTTCAATTTTGGTGCTTCTTATTGGTCTGTTCAGGAATTCTATTTCTTCCTTACTGAGCCCAGGGAGGCTGTGTGTTTCCAAGAATTTGTCATTGCTATATGCCAAAAACAGTCAAACTGACCCTAACCCTTCACAATAGCAACAAAGAAAATAAAATACCTAGGAATATATTTAACTAAGGAAGTGAAAGACTGCTACAGGGAGAACTACAAAACACTGAAGAAGGAAACAGCAAAGGACATAAACAGGTAGAAAACAATACCATGCTCATGGATCAGTAGAATTAACATTGATAAAATGTCTGTATTACCCCAAATGATCTACAGATTCAATGCAATTTCTATTAAAATACCAACATTTTTTGCAGATCTAGAAAACATAATTCTATGCTTCATATGGAAAAAGAGAAGACCCCATATAGTAAAAGCAATCTTAATCAAAACAAACAAATTGGAAGGCATCAATTTACCAGAGTTCAAAATGTACTACAGGGCTATAGTAACTAAAACATCATGATACTGGCACAAAAATAGAGACATATACCAGTGGAACAGAACTGACAACCCAGATGTAAAACCATCGCCATATAGCCATCTAATCTTTACAAAGCAGACAAAAATATATCCTGGGGAAGATAATCCTTATTCCAGAAAGGGTGCTGAGAAAATTGGATAGCCACATGTAGAAGACTAAAACAATACCACCTCTCACCTCTCACAAAAATCAACTCATGGTCGATAACAGACTTAAACCTAAGGCATGGAAATTATAATAATTCTAGAAAAAAATGTTGGGAAAACTCTTATAGACATTGGCCTAGGGAAAAAATTATGAGAAATACCACAAAGGCAATTACAATCACAATAAAAATAAATAAATGGGACCTGATCAAATTTATAAGTCTTCCACATAGCCAAGGAAACTAGCACAAGAGGAAACGGACAATCTACAGAATGGGAGAAAATATTCACATGCTACACATTTGATAAAGGGCTGATAACCAGAATCTATATAGAATTCAGGAAGATCAGCAAGAAAAAAAAAATCAAACAACCCCATTAAAAAGGGGGCAAAGACATGAACAGAAACTTTTCAAAAGAAGACAGAATATTGGCCAAGAAGCATGTGAAAAAATGCTCAACATCTCTAATCATCAGGGAAATGCAAATAAAAACCACAATGAGATATCAATTATCCCCAGTGAGAATGACTTTTATCAAAAAGTCTCCAAACAATAAATGTTGGCGTGGATGCAGACAGATGGGAACACTCATACACTGCTGGTGAGACTGCCAACTAGTACACTGAACTCTGTGGAAAGTAATATGGACATACCTCAAAGAGCTAAAAGTAGAACTACCATTTGATCTAGCAATCCCATTACTGGGCATCTACCAAAAGGAACAAAAGACATTCTATAAAAAAGACATCTGCACTCAAATGTTTATAGCAGCACAATTCACAATTGCAAAGATGTGAAATCCACCCAAGTGCCCATCAGTACATGAGTGGATTAATAAAATCTGGTATTTGTATACCATGGGGTTCTACTCAGCCACAAAAACAATGGTGATCTAGCACCTCTTGTATTATCCTGGATGGAGCTAGAGCCCATTCGACTAAGTGAAGTATCACAGGAATGGAAAAACAAGCACCACATGTACTCACCATCAAATTGGTATTAACTGATCAGCACTTATGTGCACATAGAGTAGTAACATTCATTGCATGTTGGGCAGATGGGAGGGTGGAGGAAGGGATGAGAGTATTCACACCTGATGTGTCCAGTGTACACCATTATGGGGGATGGACACAACTGAAGCTCTGAGTTGGGTGGGACAAAGGCAATATATGTAACCTCAACATTTATACCCCCATAATATGCTGAAATATAAAAATAAAGGTTAATAGTGATCTGTTTACTGTATGCTTCTCTTTTCAGCTACCACCACTTCATGTCCTAGCAAGGTTTCCATGGCATATTTGAAGCCCATTAATAGTGTTTAAAACACTATTAGCCAGCAGAATGAAAGTTGGAATTTTCATCAATACAAAACCATTGAAGTTATAACTTTTATTGTCATGAATAAAACCTATAAATATAATCAACAATTATATGGAATTGGACATGAACTCTGAAGAAAAATAGCACTACAGCAGTGGGTTATATATCTGATCAGGAGGGGTGACCAGCCCAGACAGGCTGCTAGCAACAGATTCTTTCTTTTCCATAATTGTGTGTGTGTGTATGTGTATTATTTGAGAATTTATCATTCTCCAATTGCAGTTGGTTTGTGAATTTTATTTTATATAATATAGAGTTTACAAAATAGAACATTAGAGTGACATTAATTTTTGTATCTGCAATGCTGACTTAGCATATTTCAGTTAGTTTAGCTGAGAAAGGAAAAAAGAGAGAGACCACATTCATATAACTCTTATTACAATATATAATTGTTTTATTTTATTATTAATTGTTAATCTCTTACTATGGCAATTTTTTAAATTAAATCTTAGGTATGTATATATAGCAAAAAAACATAGTATATACAGGGGTTGGTACTATCTGTGGTTTCAAGCATCCACTGGGGGTCCTGAAATGTTCCCCCAAGGGATAGGTGGGGACTATTATACCCACATTTGGATGAAATAACACTTTAGAAAGAATTTTCACATGTCAAAAAATAAAAAAAATTACACATTTTGATTTATAAATGTTTCAATTTCCCTGAAACATTTAAATAAAACTCAAAAAAATGCTGAAATAAAAGTTATCATGTAACTGCTTCAAGTATCAAGATGAGTTCAATTCCTTGTCAATAGAATAACAGAATTTTATAGCTGAAAAAGATATTTTATTTTATTCAAACTTTTTATATAAAGATAATGAAAATGAAATGAAGCCTGTTATGTCTGGTGTTTAAGATTACAGAAGCATAAAAGTAGAAGTATAATGAAATTTAGATCCTCAGTTATTGTTTCATTAACATGATATGCATTTTTAGTCCTGTTCAGTGCAAGGATACTTAATAGATACTAATGAAAAACAGTAGGGAGTTGCATCTCTACAGTGTAGAGAAAGGGCTTAAAAATGCAGCCCCCTGTTTCTCCCTGGAAGAGCAGCCTGAAAAATCAAATTGTTACTTCCTGTGACTTCTCCCCAGCTCACTCAAGCAATAATTCCAGATCTATTAATCCCTCCTGGAAGGTGTCTATCCAAACATCATCCCGACTTTTACGGCTTCTGCCCAAGAAATGGCATCATAAAACTCCTCGCTCTGGGAGCAGAGTAAGTATATGCAAGTCTATCTAGACCACAGAAAGAAAGTGGCATTCTACATGGCTTATATTTACATAAGCACTTCCAGGGGCCTCATTCCCCAGGAGCAGTGTGGAAAGGGGGTTTTAAAATGCTGCTCCCTGTTTCTTCTAGAAAGGAGTTTATGCCACACATTAAGTGCCCCAGCTTTTACAGATTTTTTTTTTTATAGGATTTCATCTTAAAACTCTGAACTATGGGAGAAAAGGGGACTGGGCATATGAGAGTCTTCCTAGATCACAGAACAAAGAGGTAGTTTTAAACAGGCATGCAAACGCTTGTAGGGGCTGCACACCCTTGGAGCAGTGCAGACAGGGGTGGGAAGATGCAGCTTCTATTTTCTCTCCATAAGGGGCTTATGGCACACACTTCCAGTGGCTACTTGAGGCCTGGCTTCTGATGAGCTTGGCCTGAGGAGGTAATAGGACAAAAAAAACAGAAAAGAAAAGAAAAGAAAAGAAAAGAAAAGAAAAGAAAAGAAAAGAAAAGAAAAGAAAAGAAAAGAAAAGAAAAGAAAAGAAAAGCAGTAGCCTTCTGACAGCCAGAACCAGAGCTTGTCACTTCATGAGCCTCCCTTTGGCTCACTCCAGTGATAAATCCAGGCCTACCCATTCTTTCTGGGAGCAGTTTGGCCTTACACTGACTGCCACAATTTTGATAGCTTCCTCTTAAAAGATTGTCTCCTTATATATGACCTAACTGTAGGAATCAATAGGGCTTTGTATTCCTGAGTGCCCTACACTACAGAAAACAGAGAAATGAACATAATCAGCCCACTTCCAGCAGCTACCGTGTTTCCCCGAAAATAAGACAGGGCCTTATATTTATTTTTCCTCAAGAAGACATCCTAGGGCTCATTTTCAGGAGATGTGTTATTTTTTTTTTTTTTTATGTACGGTACAACAATCTACATTTATTCAAATATGGTCAAGTCTTCTTCTTCTGGAACATCATCATAAATCCAAACCCTGAATTCCATCCTGAATTTCTTGCGACTCTATTTCCTTTAGAACCATTGGCCGGGACCTGACGGAGAGCCGACCTTGTTGGTGGGGCTGCCGCACCTTTCCTGTCACCTCTGGGATAGGAGCTGTCACGACAATGGGGAAGATAAGAAGAGCTGCTTCTCTTCTTCTCCGCTCTGTGACAAAATGCACGGGTTGTGCAGATACGCTGCGTAGCCACGCCCATCACTAGGTCTTCTTTTCTTTCGGAGTAGAGCTTATTTTGCGCAAATGCTTAGAAATCCTGCTAGGGCTTATTTTATGGATGGGTAGGTCTCATTTTCAGGGAAATGCGGTATCTCCCCAGAATCAGAGGATGCAGAATAAATGTGAGTGTGGGCATTTGCCACAGATACTGCTCCTGGCTTAGTGCAGAGACAGTGGGAGAAAAATGCTCACGCTCAGCTTCACCGTGAAAATAGAAGGAACAGGGACATGCATGCAACATCCCAACTTCTCTTTTTACATTGAGAGAGTCTGGCTTACGACCTACCATTCTTATACTGACAGGATGTAGCACAGCCTGAGCTCTGGGGGGCCAATAAAAACAAAGACAATAGTCTGGACGAACACAAAGATTAAGAGGAAACTTAGAATCATTACTCGATAGATTGGTGAAATCCATCTTATAATACATGAGGCCAATCTAACAAGACTGGGGCAAGTAATTATTTAATGCACAGAAACCAATTCAGAGAGTCAAAGAAAATGAAGTAAAAAGAATATATTCCAATAAAAGTACAAGATAAATATCCAGAAACTGATCCAAGTAGAGTAGAAATATGTGATTTACTCAATGAGGAATTCAGAATAATGGTGGTAAAGATTCTCACTTAAATCAGCTCTATGCAAGAAAAATCTAAGAATTCTGACAAAGAGAAACTATAAAAAAGTAATGAACAGAAATAATAATGATACAGAACACTAAAACTAGTCTAAAAAAAGTGGACACATAGGCACAACAGTAATAGGATATTGGGCAGGTGGGAGGGGGAGGGGGCGGGTATATACATACATAATGAGTGAAATGTGCACCATCTGGGGGATGGTCATGCTGGAAACTCAGGCTTGTGGGGGGAGGGAGGGAATGGGCATTTATTGAAACCTTAAAATCTGTACCCCCATAATATGCCGAAATAAAAAAATGCTAAAAAAAATTAGTAGAGGGGTTCAAGAAAAAGAAAGGATCAGTGAACTCGAAGACAGGCCGCAATTGAGGAATAAAAAGAAAAAAGAATGAAAAAGAGTAAGAATAGTTTAACAGAATTATGGGACACCCTCAAGTGTAACAATTTATGCATTATCAGTTTACCAGAAAAAGAAGGGCAAGATAAAGAAACAGAAAACAAATCAAAAGAAATAATGGCAGAAAATTTCCAAGCCTGGGAAAGGAAATATAAATCCAAATCAAGGAATCCTGAAGAACACCAAAAAAAATGTATCCCAAAAGACCCACAGTGAGGTACAGTATAATTAAATTGTCAAACATTAAAAACAAAAGAGAGTTGTAAAAGCAGCAAGGAAAAAGTTTATTGTGTGCAAGTGAACCTTTGTGTGATTATCAGTGGGGTTTCCCGCAGAAACCTTATAGGCTGGAAGTGCTTGGAATGACATATTCAAAATCTTGAAAGAAGAAAAATTGCCAACCAATGTTATTATACCTAGCAACTCTGTCTTTCAAAAATGAAGAGTGACAAAGACTATTTTTTAGACAAACAAAAGCTGAAAGGGTTTAGTTACCATTGATCTGCTTTATAAGATGAAATCCTTCTGGCTTTGCTCAGATAATAATTTTGTTTATGTGAGATCATAAACATAATCCATAAGAGAACATTAATAAATTAGATTTCATGAACATAAATTTGTTGCTTCAAAGACATTGACTAGGAGAGTGAAAAAATAAGTTACAGGCTGTTAGAAAATATTTGGTATATCTGATAAAGGACTTTCCCAAGACATATAAATACATCTCAAAACTCAACATAAGACCCCAAACAAACTTATAAAAATTGAACAGGAGAGTGACATCAGCAGCATGGTCAACTAGAAGCTCTTAGCTCTTGTCTCCCCATGAAAACAACCAAAACAACAAATAAACAGCTACATGTCAATGAAAATAACTAAAGAATATCATCTTTCCAAAAAAATAAAGAAGAAAGAAAACATTTCCATTTACAATAGCACAGAAAAATACTTAGGAAACAATTTTTTTTTATTTCGGCATATTATGGGGGTACAGATTTTAAAGTTTCAATAAATACCCTTCCCCCCCTCCCCCCACAAGTCTGAGTCTCCAGCATGACCATCCCTCAGATGGTGCACCTATCACTCGTTATGTATGTATATACCCGCCCCCCTACCCCTCCTCCCCAATACCCTATTACTGTAGTACCTATGTGTCCACTTAGGTGCTACTCAGTTAATACCAGTTTGCTGGAGAATATATCTGGTGCTTGTTTTTCCATTCTTTGGATACTTCACTTAGTAATATGGGTTCCAGCTCTAACCAGGAAAATATAAGATGTGCTATGTCACCATTGTTTCTTAGAGCTGAATAGTACTCCATGGTATACATATACCACATTTTATTAATCCATTCTTGAATTGATGGGCACTTGGGCTGTTTCCACAGCCTTGCAATTATAAATTGTGCTGCTATGAACATTCGAGTGCAGGTGTCTTTTTTGTAGAGTGTCATTGGATCATTTGTGTAGATGCCCAGCAATGGGATTGCTGGATCAAATGGTAGATTCACTTGTATCGCTTTAAGGTATCTCCATATTGCTTTCCACAGAGGTTGAACTAGTTTGCAGTCCCACCAGCAGTGTAGGAGTGTTCCTCTCTCTCCACATCCACGCCAGCATTTATTGTTTGGAGATTTTTTGATAAAGGCCATTCTCACTGGAGTTAAGTGATATCTCATTGTGGTTTTGATTTGCATTTCCCTGATGATTAGGGATGTTGAGCATTTTTTCATATGTTTGTTGGCCATTCTTCTGTCTTCTTTAGAAAAGTTTCTGTTCAAGTCCTTTGCCCACTTTTTAATAGGGTTATTTGATTTTTTCTTGCTGATTTTCGTGAGTTCTAAGTATATTCTAGTTATCAGCCCTTTATCGGATACATAGGATGCAAAAATTTTCTCCTATTCTGTAGGTTGTCTGTTTACTTTCATGACTGTTTCTTTGGCTGTGCAGAAGCTTTGTAGTTTCATCATGTCCCATTTATTTATTTTTGTTGCTGCTTTGATTGCCTTTGGGGATTTCTTCATAAACTCTTTGCCTAGGCCAATGTTTAGGAGAGTGTTTCCAACATTTTCCTCTAGAATTCTAATGGTTTCACACCTGAGATTTAAGTCTGTTATCCAGCGTGAGTTGATTTTTGTGAGAGGTGAAAGGTGTGGGTCCTGTTTTAACCTTCTACAAGTGGCTATCCAGTTTTCCCAGCACCATTTATTGAAAAGGGATTCTTTTCCCCAGTGTATGTTTTTGTCTACTTTGTCAAAGATGAGATGGCTATATGAGGATGGTTTTATATCAGGATTCTCACATCTGTTCCACTGGTCAATAATCCTATTTTTGTGCCAATACCAGATTGTTTTAATTACTACAGCTTTATAGTATAGTTTGATATCTGGCATATTAATGCCTCCCAATTTGTTTTTGTTGCCTAGAATTGCTCTTGATATTCGAGGTCTTCTTTGGTTCCATACAAAGCGTAAAATTATTTTTTCTATATCTGTGAAGAATGCTGATGGGATTTTAATAGGTATTGCATTGAATCTGTAGATCAGTTTGGGTAGTATAGACATTTTGATGATGTTGAGTCTGCCAATCCACGAGCATGGTATGGATTTCCATCTGTTTACATCCTCTGCTATTTCCTTCCTCAGTGTTTAATAGTTCTCCCTATAGAGGTCTTTTACCTCCTTGGTTAAGTATACTCCTAGGTACTTTAATTTCTTTGTTGCTATTGTGAAGGGTATTGAGTCTTTAATTTGGTTCTCGATTTGATTGTTGTTGGCATATACGAATGCCCCTGATTTCTGTGTATTGATTTTGTATCCTGAGACTTTGCTAAATTCATTGATCATTTCCAGAAGTTTCCTGGTTGAATCTTTGGGGTTTTCTAGATATAATATCATATCATCAGCAAACAGTGAAAGTTTGATCTCTTCTGCCCCTATTTGGATACCTTTAATTCCACTTTCCTGTCTGATTGCTGTAGCCAAGACTTCCAGTACTATGTTGAATAGAAGTGGAGATAGTGGGCAGCCTTGTCTGGTTCCGGTTCTAAGTGGGAATGCTTTCAGTTTTTCCACATTCAGTATGATGTTGGCTATGGGTCTGTCATAAATGGCTTGTATCATTTTTAGATATGTCCCTTCTATGCCTATTTTCTTGAGTGTTCGTATCATGAAACGGTGTTGAATTTTGTCAAAAGCTTTTTCTGCATCTATTGAGAGAATCATGTGGTCTTTGTTTTTGCTTCTGTTTATGTGGTGAATTGCATTTATAGATTTGGGTATGTTGAACCATCCCTGCATTCCTGGGATGAAGCCCACTTGGTCATGATGGATTATTTTTTTGATAAGCGTCTGGATTCGGTTAGCTAAGATTTTGTTGAAAATTTTTGCATCTATATTCATTAGGGATATTGGTCTGTAGTTTTCTTTTTTTGTTGGATTCTTTCCTGGTTTTGGTATCAGAGTAATATTCGCTTCAAAAAAGGTGTCAGGGAGGTTGCCATTCTTCTCGATGTTGTGGAATAGTTTCTGCAAGATAGGTACTAGTTCTTTTTTGTAAGTGTGGTAAAATTCAGGTGTGAAGCCATCTGGACCGGGACTTTTCTTTTTAGGGAGATTTTTAATTGCTGTTTCTATTTCAGCTGTTGAGATTGGTCTGTTCAGGAAATCTATTTCTTCCTGGTTGAGCCTAGGGAGGCTGTGTTTTTCTAGAAATTTGTCCATTTCCTCCACATTTTCCAGTTTGTGTGAATAAATATCTTTGTAGTACTCATACATTATATCTTGTATCTCTTTGGGATCGGTTGTGATATCTCCTTTTTTATTCCTGATTGAGCTTTTAGAGATTTCTCTTTTCTGCTTTTCGTTAGCTTAGCCAGTGGCGTGTCAATTTTGTTTATTTTTTCAAAGAACCAACTTTTTGTTTTGTTAATCTCCTGAATAGCTTCCCTGTTTTCAATTTCATTTAGTTCTGATTTGATCTTGTTGATTTCACTCCTTCTGCTGGGTTTGGGGCTGGTCTGTTCTTGTTTTTCTAGCTCTTTGAGTCATTTCATTAGATTGTCTATTTGTGATCTTTTTTACTTTTGGTTATAGGCATTTATGGAGATAAACTTTCCTCTCAGAACTGCTTTAGCTGTGTCCCAGAGGAGTTGATAACTTGTCTCTCTATTGTCATTTTCTTCATAGAATTTTTTTATTTCTGTCTTGATTTCTTCATTTACGAAGTAATCATTTAGTAGAAGGTTGTTTAATTTCCATGTTTTTGTGTAGAAATGTGAGTTTCTGTTAGGGTTGATTTCTACCCTTATTCCATTGTAATCTGAGAAGATACATGGTATGATTTCTATTTTTTTAAATTTCTTGAGGTTTACTTTGTGTCCTAGGATATGGTCAATCTTAGAGAATGTCCCGTGAGCTGATGAGAAGAACGTATATTCAGTGGATTTGGGGTAGAATGTCCTGTAGATGTCAGTCAGACCCAATTGTTCTAGAGTTTTGTTTAAGTCCATTATTTCTTTATTAATTTTCTGTTTGGAGGATCTGTCTTGATCCGTCAGTGGGGTGTTGAATTCTCCGGTGATTTTGGAGTTGGTATTAATCCATTTGCTTAGATCCAGTAAGGTTTGCTTTATGAAACTGGGTGCACCTAAGTTGGGTGCATATATATTTAAAATTGTTATCTCTTCTTGTTGAACTGTGCCATTCACCATTATGTAATGACCCTCTTTGTGTTTCACTACTTTTGTTGGTTTAAAAACGAAATCCTCTGAAATTAGAACAGCCACACCAGCCTTCTTTTGGCTTCCACTTGCCTGGAATACTGATCTCCACCCTTTTACTTTTAGTCTATATGCATCCTTGCAGGTTAGATGTGTTTCCTGAAGACAGCATAGACTTGGGCTGTATTTTCTTATCCATTCAGCCAGCCTATGTCTCTTGAGTGGAGAGTTTAAGCCATTCAGATTTATTGAGAGAACTGATAGGTAAGGTAGATTACTGTTCATTCTCTTGGTTTGGATGTTGTTGCTTTGATTTCTCTCTTGAGCCATAGAGATATCTGGCCTTTAATCATTGGGTGTTGGTTTTTTTTTTTTTATTTTTTTTATTCGTGAGTTTCTATTACGGTGTTCGATATGTAACCCTGTTTTGAGAACTTCTTGTAGGGCTGGTCTTGTCTTGGTGAATTCTCTGAGGCTTTGCTTGTCTGGGAATGTCTTTATTTCTCCTTCATATATGAAGCTTAGTTTTGCAGGGAATAATATTCTAGGCTGGGCATTGTTTTGTTTCAGAAGAGTGAGAATGGGGCCCCAGTCTCTCCTTGCTTGTAAAGTCTCATTAGAGAAGTCTGATGTTATTCGAATTGGCTTTCCCTTATATGTTACTTGCTTCTTTTGTCTTACAACTTTTAGAAGGGCCTCTTTAGTTGATACTTTGGTCAGTCTGATGACTGCATGACGTGATGTCTTCCTGTTTGCATTGAATCTCCCTGGGGTCCTCTGGGCTTCTTGAACTTGTATATCGAGATTTTGAGCAAGGCCTGGGAAATTTTCCTCTATTATATCTTCAAAAAGCTTGTCCAGCCCTTGAGTGTTGTCTTCCTCCCCTTCAGCTAACCCTATGACCCTCACGTTAGGTTTTTTCACATAATCCCACAGCTCTTGTAGGCTTTGGTCTTTTCTCTTGTTTCTCTGCTGTATATCTGTGACTGATTTATTTAATTGGAAGGTGTTATCTTCAAGCTCTGAGATTCTTTCTTCTGCTTGATCTACCCTGTTCTTGAGACTTTCCACAGTATTTTGTAGTTCCCTGAGTTGATTCTTCATTTCCAGGACTTCAGTTAAAGTTTTCTTCACTGTGTCAATCTCTTTGTTGAACCTTTGTTCCATTTCCTGGAGGCTTTTTGTGGTTTCTTGGTGTTGGTTATTGAGTTGTTGTTGCAGGTCAGTGAGTGTTCTTATGATCCACATTCGAAATTCCTCTTCTGTCATTTTAGTTGCCAGGTTTTGGTTGTTGTCTGTTTCTAAGGGGCTGGTGCTCCTCTTTGGGGCTGTGTTTTCCATTTGTTTCTTCATATTTCCGGAGTTCCTTCGCTGATTTCTTCCCATTTTGCTCAGTTGTTGTTTCTTTCCTTTAGGTTTTCGTTTGGGTATTCACACGTCTTGTTTAGTTTCTGAGCCAGTAGGTGGAGTTGCTCTCTTTCAGCAGCCTTCGCTGGCGTGGTGTCTGCAGGTCTCTCAACCCGCTGGGGATTCAGCAGTCCGAGATGTAGAGGAGGGGAAACAGCTAATTACCCTACCCTTCCTGCTAGTCTCCTTAATTACACAGGTGGGAATAGATGGCAGGAACCGGAGCAGTTCCTCTCTCATAGAGGTGTGTTTCTTAAACTGCCAATTATTTAGGGTTTTTATAAATTTTTTTCATTAAATTCTAATTTAATATTATTGTGTTCAGAGAAAATTCTCTGTACAATTCCTTTTTTTTTCCCTTATTTTTTAAATTCAGCCACAGGAAGTACATAACTGTCAGTTACAATTTCTTTTTAACTGCATAGAGAATCATTTTAGAGGCCAGCCTATGGCCTATCTTGATGAACTTTCCATATGTACTTTTAAATAATGGGTAAGAATGTGTATTCCAAAGATAATGTGCTGTTTTAATGTTCAATTAGGTCAAGTTGATGGATAGTGTTCAGAAATTCTATATCCTTACTGATACTTTATTGATAATTGCTAAGAGGATGTTAAAAATGACTGACTGTGAGTCTATGTGGATTGGTGTATTTACTATAGGGTGTATTTACCCTATAGTTTTATCAGGTTTTGCTTCATACTCTGTTAAGTATTTCTGTAATTTGAAATATAATGCCTTTCTTGTGTTTCTTGTGGATTTCTCCTTTTCCCATTATGTAATACTCTTGATTATCTCTTGTAATAGTCTTTGCCTTGAAATACATTTAGTCAATATTATTGGCTATTCCAGCATTCTTTTGCTTGCTATGTGCATGGTATTTGTTTCATCCCTTTACTCTACATCTGTGTCTTTAGAGTGCATCTTTTAAAGACAGCCTAAATCAGGTCTCCTTTTTTCATCCAGTCTATACCTGTTTTTAGTTGGTGCTGTTTAGTCTAGTCATATTTAATGAAATTCCTCATTCAGTAAGTTTTTAATCTATATTGGTTATTTTTCATTCTTTCAGATTACTTAAGTTCCTCAGGCTGTCCCCATCCTCTCTTTATTGTTGTTAATGTATTGTTTTCACATTTTCTTTCAGTACTTCTATTGACTTCTTAGGTATACTTCATTCTATTATTTAGGGCTAATATTGTACAATATAATGTACACAAGTCTATAATATTCAAAATAGTGCCACTGAACTATGCACTTTATATGCCAACCTTCCCCTTTCTCCCTTTTGAAAACAACAATAAACTTTCTAGACCTCCACTTCTGGCTTCCTACTTCCTATTCATATTTCCTATTTCCCAAATGTAATAACCATTAGTCAATTTTTTGCCATATCATTTATTATTATAGACTATCATTTATTCCACATTATTGGTTCTTATGCTGATTATGTTTATATTTTAAGTAGTCTGGAAATTTTAAACTACAAGACAAAAAGAAATAAAGTGTTTCACATGTGTTAACTTGATAGCCTTTCTCGTGAATTTTGTTTTATTTTATTGATCCCATTTTCCATTGGGAATCATTTCCCCTTAGCCCATGTGTACCTTTTAACATTACTTGTCATATACATTTGTTGTGACAAATGCATTCTGCTTTTTGTTTTTACTCTAATCATAAAAGTCCTTATTCTATCACAATTTTGGAAGTATATAGATGTTTGATTTCCCAAGGTTTTTGTGTGTTTGCTTACATTTTTTTCCAGCCCTTAATATATGTCTTCCCATGGTCAGCTACCTACCATTGGTTTTATGAAGAGTCAGTGAATTTTTTTAACTTTTGTCCCCTGTATTCAATGTATCTTTTTTTCTTATGGTTGTTTGCAAATTGTATCTTGACTTTTGGCTTACAACAGTTAGACTAGTATGTGCCTAGATCTTTTTGACTTATAATTTTGTTTCAATTTTGCTATCCTTTTTTTCTGTAAATCTAGAATTTTAAAATAGAAATTGGGAATTAGGTGGCTGCTGTTCCTTCATATATATGTTCTTTTACAATTTCACTCGTTCTTTCTAGGTAGGACTATACTTACCATAGGTGAGGGCATGTTGCATTGTGGCACGGCTCCCTGTGGTGGTGTTCATTTCTCTTTTATTGTTTTTCCCTCTATCCTTCAGTTTAATTTATATTAATCTGACTTTATGTTCAATTTTCCATTTTTGGATATAACTGCTGACAGTTTAGAAGTGCACTATGCTTCCTGGAGCTTATATCAGCATGTCCTGATATTACCAATCCAGAAATAATTATTTACTAGCTGTCCAAAAATGTTCTCCTCTTTGTCCTCAACAAATCCATCATCTTAATTTGCTTCTTCTATTTTTCTAATCCAATTATCATCTTTTGTTTCACTCATTATAAATGTTGGCATCTGATTTTCCTCAGACAATTCCTAATTTTACATTAATACTAAATTATAAAATACTTGTAATTGAAATTGTGGACAAGAAGAAACAAATCAATATACAGAAATATTTTTAATGTTTTATTTAAAAGCTTCTAACCAAAAAGCAAATATCAAAAGTAAAGCTGAATGGAAATAAAGAATAAAGAAAAATTAATGATATGTGGGTTATTTCAGAGTGAGATAGAGTTCAAGCCTATAATATAACTTCTAAAATTATATACCAAGGTTCAATTTGTGTGTGTGTGTGTGCGCACGTGTGTTGAGAGAAGAGGTACCCTGAAAACTTTCTAAGCTTCACATAAATGAGCTGATATATATATATGTATATACATATATACATATACTCAACCAAGTAATATATGCAATTGTTCTCTTTACTAAATATTAATATGATGCTATTACTTCTATGACCCCTACCCACCATCACCATCTACACTGAAAATTTTTATTAATGAAACAAATCTCCAAAATTTAAAGTGCATATGAACACATTATGTTTCATTATAAAAATTGGAGGTATTTTTATAACTTAGACCATTTATTCATTTACAAATATCATAGGACTTTGCTGACATTATTATTGGTGAGTATGAAGATACCCAGGACAGAGATGATTCTCAAAATATTGTCACTTGGACCTCATCCTTTTGAGCAGGATTTGTCCCTTGGCCAACGTGTCCTTCAGCGCCTCTTTCATGGTTTCATTCCGTAGGCTGAAGATGAAGGGATTCAGGAGGGGTGTGAGGACGCTGGAGAGGATAAAGAGAATCTTGTTGAGATGCAGGCTGCTCTTCTGTGAGGGGCGGACGTAGACAAAGATGGAGATCCCATAGCCCATGGAGACCACGGTGAAGTGAGAGGCACAGGTGGCAAAGGCTTTGCGTTGACCTTGGCCTGAGGGTATCTTCAGAATGGTGGAGATGATGTAAATGTAGGAGACCACTGTGAGTGAGAGGGAGCTGAGGAGCAAGACTAGGGAGCTAAGGAAGTCCAATAGCTCAATGGCACGGATGTCAGCACAGGCTAAGTGGAGAAGGGGGCCACTGTCACAGAAAAAGTGATCAATCACATTGGGGCCACAGTATGGCAGTCCTGCCTTAAGGACAGTAGATGGGAGGATTAAGAGAAAACCACCCACCCAGGAGAGGACAACAAGACGGACACAGAGTGACCTGGTCATAATCGTAGGGTATTGAAGAGGGCTGCAAATGGCCACGTAACGGTCATAAGACATGACAGCAAAAAGAATAAACTCAGTGCATCCCGAGAGAAAGTAGAAATAGGACTGTGCAAAGCATTCGCCAAATGAGATGCTCTTCCTGTCTGACAGGAACCCTGCCAGCATCTTGGGAACAGCACATGTTGTGGTTAATATTTCACTGAAAGAAAGGTTGCTGAGGAAGAAATACATGGGTGACTGCAGCCTGTAATCCACAATAATCAGGGTAATGATGAGGGTGTTTCCAAGGACTGTCAGCAAATAGGTCAGAAAAAAGATCATAAAGAGGAGGCCCCCAAGGGCCCTGGTAGTTGGTATCCCCACAAGAATAAATTCAGTCACCAATGTCCAATTCCCTCTTTCCATGTTTTAATGTCTCTTTTTACTGTAAATAGAAATATAGAAGAAATATGATGATTCACACATCAAATTACAAAATTTAAGATAAATTAAGAATAAATCATTTTAGTCATTCTTTTGTTTCTAGCAAAAATTGAGCAATATGATTGAAATTATGATCGGGTACACTATTTCCTAAAAAAATCCAGATTAGGAAACATGGAAATCAGCTGCCTTAAGTCCATCTTTCTTTTTTATGTTCCATAATTCTTAGGGGTAGGGAAAATATGTTAAATATATTATTAGATTATAGGTCTAATAATATAGTATAGATCTAATAATATATGGCTAATAATATATTTAGGAAATTTATCAAGAGTTTTGATAGATGTAGCCAAAAAGATTTAGTTGTTAACTGTAAATACAACAGCAGGTGATTTTCAATGTTCACCTTGTAGGAGCCAGGCTGCCTGAGACAGTGAGAGCCCATACAGCGGGCTTAGGACTCCAGTTCTCAGTGGGGCAGCTATGTCCTCCAGTGCCACATTGGACAGTGGGGACACATGGCTGCCACAGCCAATTGTAACAAAGGAACTTTCTCACCTAAAATTGTAGCACTCTGAATTCCAGTAAGGGTAGAAAACTAAAAATGAATTAGCTGAATTCATTCACTACCTTACCCTCCTTCACACACTTAAAATTATTGTCTCTGTAGATTTTAATATATCCCTCCTTTCTAACCTTTATTTTTCTTTGCATTGTATTGAGGCCTATGAGGTTAATCTATTCTTGAAAATCTTGAAGTTAGTGTAAGAAGATTATGAAAATATGTTGATATTTTAAAAATATTTTTTAAAAAATTATCTTTAATGGGGACAAGTGAATGTTTGATTAAGGGTTTATGTCTCAATTAGCCTTAGATAAACAATATCTGAGCTAAAGTTTTTCTTGTGAATATCTGTATTAACATTGCCTATATCTAGCATAAATTTGCAATGACTTGGTAGAGAGGTTATGCAATGAAACCTCAAGTTTAAAACATAGTCGTATTGAAAATAAGTAGAATAATATAAACTGTAGAAAGATTATATAATTTTGGCACCAATGGATCATGAGTATCTTAAAGAAAAATGAGAATAATGATATAAGCATTATCTATTTGTGTAATAACAAATAAAGCAAATAAACAGAAAAATTGAAAATATTAGTCATAAATCTACAGCAATAAGAACTGTATAAATGAACACAAATGCATTAATTTTTACTGCTATAAGTCTTAGATTGAAATACAAAACTTTATGCAATTTTCAGAAACAGACACAAAATATAATGGCTCAAAATATAAAAAAGTAATTAAGCATTAGTATAAATATATTGAGAAACACAAGCAAATTACTGAAATTTGTGTGGTAACATTAATGGCAAAAATTATGATTCAATGCAAAGAACACAAAATTAGACAAAAATGAGAGGCTCAGGTAAGCAAATATTAAATTTTTCAGTGAAGATCAAAATACCATGAAACTATATGACATAAAAAATTACATCAAATTTATGAGAGGCAATTTTTTGAAATGCAGGCAGAAATGGAAATACCATAGTAGGGGGAGAATCTGATACACTATTATCTATATTTATATTTCAAAAAGTATAAAAGAAATAATAAATCATATGTAAGCATTAACATAACATATTTAGAAATAAATTATAGGAAATATCCACAATATTATGAATGAAACGACAGGCCATATCTTGAGATTGGAGTCACTATTGCAAAATTATTTACGAAGATTGCTATTCCGACCAAAATTCAGGATTGGTTTTTATTTCAGAAATAGCCAAAATATTTTAAATATTGACTAGACAGAAGACCCAGGCTATGAAACATATGTTTAACATTTGTCAGTGATCAGAGTGGGTGAGATATTGTTCTTGATAGTCTAGTTCCTGGCAACACAGCCATACCAGAGAGAGAGAAGAGAGAGGAAAGATAGGGGAGAGGAGCAGGACATGGAAGGAGGGGGAGAGACAGAGTATCTCCTTCAGTATAGATAAATATAAGTTAAATACAATAGTTGTAAATGTTTGAACAACCATTTGCTGAATGTGCTTTGAATTTAACTTGAACATTGAGTGTTTTAGTGTGGAATAAAGAAATTAATGAAGAAAAGTCAATGCTGCAGAAATAAAGCAATGTCTGAAGTCCTATAGAAAGATGTGTGAGAATATGCACATTTATTTCACATTAAAATAAACCAATAATGACTTGCTTACAGCAAGTTTTCAAATAAAGATCTGAGCACACAGTAGTCTTCTAACTTCCCTAGTGTCTCACCTCCAAATGAATCAAGAAGCATCAGCCCTGGGCACATATTCTCTTCTTAGCAGACACTCCCTTTCATAGGAAATGTCTCTAGCAAGTCTCCCACATTCTTTCTAAGCACAGAAAATTTCTTCCTCTCTCACCTCATAGTTTTGTCTTATAAGACGTGCCCCTGTCCAGTGAAAATTATCTAAATGAAGAAAAAGCAAAAGGAATTCCCATGTCTGCATCACTTTTTTCCTTTTGAAACTGAGCTTTTGGGGCCCAGATATGGGGCTTTTGCAGGAACTGTTTAGTCTAGACCTTTTGTGTTGAGGGACACATCAGCACAGGGAAATTCAGAGGCACGGGGTTCTCTTTAATACTTTCAATGATGAACAAATCTTTGAAAGCAGCCTCTCAGCCTGTAGGCCCACAGGGAGCTGACTGGTGGGAAAGAGTCAAGTTTTTACTCACTGTGAAAGTGTTTGCAAAACTCTTTAATGAGTCTGATCCTCTGAGACACCAATAAATGCAGAAAACTTTGCTTTCCCAGGAGAACTTTTAAGACCAAAAGGATGATAGATTTCAAATAACAGGATTAATTTTTTTTCTCAGTAACTTTGGCTAAACCTTGGTAAGAACTTTATCTATAAATAAGCTAGCTGTCATATGATATAAGAAACCTATGAGCTCCTTTTAAAAATTTATTTATTTTTAATGAGTGACTCTGGTTTACGTACAAAGATGATTTCCCCATAATCTGTCTATCTAATAAATGTGGAGGGTTTCTTCTTCAGAGTTGAGGACTTCGACTTGAGGCCACATGAGGGCTGGTGGTCAGGCCGTGTGGGTTGTGCTCTCCCCGAGCCCTGGGCAGGCACTTGGCGTTGCTGAAACTGACCAGACACTTCAAACAAGTGTATTATCTTTGAAGGGGAGGGACAGTGATCTCTCCAAAAGGGGCACCAAATTACTATCTGTTCTTCCAGAGACGGAATATCTTCTCATTTGCTTTAAGTTCCTTTATGTATTCTCCGTAGTCCTGCTTGTATGTGTATAGAATTCTTCACCATATAATTTATACATTTTTTCTATTTTTAAATTTCCAAGTATGGCTAAATATATCTTGTATTGTTATTCTGCCAGTAACTATTCTGTTATCTGAAAACGATATTGTATTTTGGTAGGTTTCCACCTGTCAGTCCTTCTTCCTTGAACGCTCCTCTGTCCCCTTCGCCTTTAGGTAAGATGAAACTGACACTGCACAGCCTAACATTGGCACTGCCGTCTTTGTATGCTCTCTGAGGAGGTCTGCTTGTCTTCTGTCCCTTCCCTTTTCCTCTGGCAGTTCACATACACATTTTCTTGACACTCTGTACACAGTTTATACATTAGAGGTATTTTCAGGCCTTCTTAAAATACTTAGTGAACTTATTGCGAGTAAATACCTTATTTACTTTGGGAATTTTAGCACCTAGCATGGTGGCATCTAGTAAGTGGTTAAAAAAATATTTGGTGAATGTTTGAATGAATGAATGAGTTTGAATGAGTGTTTTAGTGTGGAATAAAGAAGTGTGGAATGATAAATGAATGGTAATGAATGATAAATTAATATGAGAAATTAAAATTTAGTATTGATTACACAGTAGAAACACTGGTAAGAATTATACTTTTTATTGGGAGTGTTACAAGTAGCACTTCCATACTCTGGGCTGGAGGTTAATGAAGGCCCCTTCCATAAACAGTATGAGTTTTGGGGGCTGCCAATGTGTTGCAAGGTATGTGGCAAAGTGTATTCAATGATAACGTATCCTGAAAGTAATATTATAAATAGATATTGTGACCAGGCATGGTGGCTCATGCCTGTAATCCCAGCACTTTGGGAGGCCCAGGCAGGAGTCTTGCTTGAAACTGGGAGTTTGAGGTTGCAGTGAGCTATAATAATACCGCTGCAATCTAGCCTGGGGGACAGAGTGAGACCCTGTCACACACACACACACACACACACACACACACACACACACACACACAATGATATCATTACTTTACAATTGGTTCTCAGGGAACAATATCTGAGAAAGACAGTCACATAGTGTGCAGAAGCATCTGAAAATCTATACACAGGAGAATCTGCTTAGAGGGAATTTTGACCTTTTTTAGTTTCTTTTGAGTCAGAAGAAAACACCAGTATCTCTCTCTATCAAAATTCCTTCCCCTCATAAACACTAAAATCCTTCTAATTTCAAGAAGTCATATTTATAAATAGCCATCCTAACAGATTATGAAATTTTTCCAAGATTGCCTTTTACCCTCTATTGAAACATTTGTGTCTTCTTGACTTCTTTCCACACCTTCCTCTTCCTCAAGGTGTAACAATACAATCCTCTTGAAAGGGTATTTCTGGTTATGATATTGCACACCAACTCACTTCATTTCCATGGCTCCGAAATCAGAACCCCACTATCTGTATATTACTTTGGGCTGTCACACAGGTTTCTGTTTCTGCACATGCTACTTTTATGTGTTCAAATAAACGTAACACATTTAAGGGCAGGGGCCATTCTTCACAGCCCTAGTCCTGAGTGCAATGCCCTGCACAGGGCTCAATAATTGCTGCAATGATTGCTAACCTCACTTCCCACACAGTTCTCACACAGAATCCACACACACTTAAAGTGACATATCTTCTCCATTAGGGAAAGTAACAAAAGTGCATGAAATATGTTCTTGAAGAAAAAAGATTTATCTGTAACTCGAAAATACAAGTCCATTTATTTGATTGGTAATTATAATTAGCATTTCTATATGTATGCTCATTAATTGTAGCAGTGATAATTATGCACAATTTCATTCTCTGCTTTTTCCCATGACTTTACATTATAAACATATGTACTATGTACCAATTCTATATTTTAAAATTTATTAATATTTTTATTAGATACTTAACGATGATTGCGTAGAGATAAATCTTATTCTTCAAGTTTGCTCAATATATTTACCATGCAATGACTAACATAAGGTAAGTACAAAAGAGGCTCACATAAAGAATGATGATAGGATGCCAGAAACAGAAGAGAATAAATACAATTGGTAGAATGATGTTGGAGAGAAAGAACATCATGGCAATTTGAGCATAATGAAAAGTGGTGGCTTCTGTCCTTGCTTACTTACTTGCTTCTTTGTTTATAATATTTTTCAGCTTATAAATTGAGGCATGATTGACAAATAAAACTTCTGTATATTTAAGGTGTACTATATGTTGTTTTGATATACATATACATCATGAAATGATCACCACAATTAAACTAATTAACATATCCATAACTTCACATAGTTGTTATTATTATTTTGCTTTGGTGAGAACACTTAAGATCTACTCACTTAGCAAATATCAAGTACAAAATACATCATTATTGACTATAGTCACCAAGTTATATATTAAGTCTCTAGTACTTATTCATCTTGTAAGTGCACATTTGTATACTTTCAGCAATATCTTCCTTCTTCACCACCCCAGCTGCTTGCTAGAAACTACCATTCTATTCTCTGTCACTTATATTCCCTATATAAGTGAGAGCAGACTATATCTGTCTTTCTGTGCCTGGTTTATTGCATGTAACATAATGTGCTCCAGGTTTATGTATGTTGTTGCAAATGACGGGATTTCATGTTTACTAAGGCTGAATAATATGCATGCATATATATATATATATGTATATATAGATATCTCATTTTTTATCCATCCATCTGTCTAATAAGGAACAAGGACATTCATATAATATTGAGAAACTTTTATGTGTAATGGAGTATACTCCATAGTATTGGGAAATATGGATGAGAAATGGAGGCTATGATATAAATTTGATATAAACAAATACAAATTTGATAAGGAATGAGGATGCTTGTATAATATGGAGAACTAAGGGGAAATTCTGATAATGAATATATAATGCTGGAATATAATATCCTGGGAATTTTTATGAGAAATGGAGACACTAATATGTTTTGAAAGATTTTCATTTAGAATCATGGCAGAGTCATTACATTGTGAAACTTTCAATGAATAAGGGGGCAATGATGTAATGTTAAAAAAAATGATGATAGGAAAAGGGGCACTACTACAATATTGAAAGTGGAATGTGTACTCTGACATAAAATGGGGAAAAGAACTTTCTATGAGGAATGGGGACACTGATATAACATTTGAAAATTTACCATGAGAAATTGGGGTCTGATATAATATTTGAAATTTCTGATGAGGACTATGGGCAATGGTGTCATGTGGAAGTAATCGGGTCACTGGTATATATTAGAAAACTTCCAATGAAAAGTAGGCCCCTGGTGTATTATTGGGAACCTTCTGATGAAAAACAAGGACATTTATTTAACATGAGAAAATTCTAATGAGGAATGGGATTTTGCTATATTATTGGGACACTTCTGATGAGTAATGGAGGCATTGGTATTATTTGGGGAAATTATTTTTATTTATTTAACTCTAATCCTATGACAGATTAACATTCAAGGAAATTCTGATGAGAAATGGGTACTCTGCTTTTTAAAATCTCAGGTACTGTTACCACATAGGAAAATTTTCTGTTTAGGAATAGGGATATTTATATAATCTGGGACAACTCTGATATAATGATATTAGAGAATGTCTTATGAGGAATAGGGGCATTGTAATATGTGGAAACTTCTGATGAGGATTGGGTGCAGTGGTATAGTAAAGAAAAACTTCCACACTGGAGAGAGAACACTCGTATCATGTGGAGAAACTTCTAATGGGGAATTGGCACATTGCTAAATAAAAAGAAACTTTGGATAATGAGTAAACCAGTGGTATGATAATTGAGAATCTTCTATGAGGAATAAGGCCCCTTGTAGGGGACTGACATATATTTTCCTAGTTTAAGAATTAAAGTTAGTGAGTAATATACCTGTTCTGCCCAGAGTATTTGAAAGTAATCTGTTGCGGACAGGCTCCCTGTGATAAACAAAGGTGTTGCCTAGAGGCATAACAAAGGACCTGAGCTATGAGTAGCAAGAGCAGCCCTACCCCACAGCATTGGGGGTCTGGAGTCCACACAATAAACATATTGTTCCTGTGATTGCTGCATACACCCCATAAGATGGCTGGTTAGCCAATGACGGGTAAGACCACTCAAGGGATGGGTGACCTAAGCCAGGTACAGTCACCGGGGTTCAGCTGAAGATCTTAGAGGGTCACCCAAAGAGAAGCTGGGGATGAGAAATGCCCCCTGTGGCTCACCTTGCCCATCCTTGCTAATCTTTCGGTCCTTTATCTATGCCTAGTGTCTAGAGCAACCACCTTGAGATTCTGAGTCAGGGGATGTCTGTTTCCCTAAGCCTATGCTTTCTGGCATTAATGGCTATTGCTGCCACGCCTGGGCAGTTAACAAGGAACTAATTTTAATCTTTTAGAGTATAAAAATAAAATGGACCCAGTGTATTATCACTCGAGTCAACCGTCTGTCTGTGCGTCCGTGTTTTTCTTTGTGTTTTGCACGTTTGTGTTTTATGTTCTGTGTTCATCCTCTGTCCTGCAAATGGGCCACGACAGCCCCTGGTAATCTACTGGGATAATTCTGATAGGGTGAAGTCACTAGAAAGATATTAGGAAGCATTAAAATATTTCCTAATGATATGTAGTGGAATACCTCATCAGAAGTTTCCCAATATTTATCCAGTGACACTATTATTTATCACATTTTTGTATATTACACCATTGGCTCTAATCCTAATAAGAAGTTTCTCCATGTCATAACAGTGTCCCTATTTCTTGTAATATGGGAACATTTTGATTAGGAATGGAAGCACGAGTGTTTAACTTGGACACTTTTGATGAGGAATAAGACCACTGGTATTATACAGAGAAATTCTGATGAAAAATAGAGGCACAGGTATAACTTTGGAAAACTAATAAGGAATGGAGGCAATGGTAGTATCATATCCCAAAATTTCTGATGAGAAATGAAGGTAGTGGTATAATATTGTGAAACTTCCAGTGCAGAATCTGTTCACCAGTTAATATTGGAGAAAGTGAGCACTGCTATTATATTGGGAAATATCTGATTGTGGGTACACTGGCACAAAATGTATAATCTTCTGGGGAGGGTTGAGGACACAAGGAACCTTCCAAAGAGGAACATGGCGCTGGCATCATATTTGAAAGCTTACAATGATTGACAGGAGCAATGAGGTAATACAGAGGAATTCTGACGAGGAACAATGGCGACTGTGTGACACTAGGAAACTGCTGCTAGGGTGGGGACATTTGCATTTTATGAGATGATTCTGATGATAAATGGGGCACTGGAATAATATCAGTTAGCGTCTTATGAGGAATGGAGACATTCACATATTATTGGTAAATTGTTTTATGACAAGTGGTGGCACTGTGGATAATACTGGAAACTTCTGGTAAAGAATGGAGAGTCTAAAGTATTGTTGTGAGACTTCATGGGAATTGGGCCATTGATTTACTCTCAGAAAACTTACAATGAAGGAGCTTGTGTGCTGGTATAATATTTGTGTGGGGCGCGGTGACAACGCCATTGCAAGATGGCGCCGGCTTCCTGGTCACGCCGATACTACAGGACTGATAAACAGGGTGAACCGCGCAGGTGTAGGGGCTTTTCCTGTCTCATCAAGTATGCATATGAAGGATCTTAGCTTGGCCTATCAGTAACAACCCTCGCGCGCTTTTAACCTATCCCCATCACTTCCCTCCTTCCTTAGAGTATACAAGTGTGTGAGAGCTTGTGCTCAGGGTCTTCCGCATCATGTAAGTCTAAAGGGAACCCCATTCAAGCACGGTCAGAAGAACTCCAGTTGCCGCGTCTTCCTTGCTGGCGAGGCGGGCGCGACAAGTGGTGCCGAAACCCGGGAACTGAAACAACTTTGAGGCACCAGCGGAAGACGACCTCGGAAGAGGTAGAGTTCAGAACTGAGGTGTGGGACGGCCAAAACTCCCCTGCTTCCATAATGGGTAATACGCAAGCTCAGAGAGAAGCAGTAAGGGAAGGACCGCGGTAAAAGGTGGAAAAAAGGAATATAGAGCTCAAAAAAGAAAAAAAGCCAGAGCCAGAGCGAAAAAAGCCAGAGCCAGAGCGAAAAAAGCCAGAGCCAGAGCGAAAAAAACCAGAGCCAGAGCCAGAGCGAAAAAAGCCAGAGCCAGAGCCAGAGCGAAAAAAGCCAGAGCCAGAGCGAAAAAAGCCAGAGCCAGAGCCAGAGCGAAAAAAGCCAGAGCCAGAGCGAAAAAAGCCAGAGCCAGAGCGAACAAAGCCAGAGCCAGAGCCAGAGCGAACAAAGCCAGAGCCAGAGCCAGAGCGAAAAAAGCCAGAGCCAGAGCGAAAAGAGCCAGAGCCAGAGCCAGAGCGAAAAGAACCAGAGCCAGAGCCAGAGCGAAAAGAGCCAGAGCCAGAGCGAAAGCCAGAGCCAGAGCCAGAGCGAAAGCCAGAGCCAGAGCCAGAGCGAAAAAAGCCAGAGCCAGAGCCAGAGCGAAAAAAGCCAGAGCCAGAGCCAGAGCGAAAGCCAGAGCCAGAGCCAGAGTGAAAGCCAGAGCCAGAGCGAAAAAAGCCAGAGCCAGAGCCAGAGCGAAAGCCAGAGCCAGAGCGAAAAAAGCCAGAGCCAGAGCCAGAGCGAAAAAAGCCAGAGCCAGAGCGAAAAAAGCCAGAGCCAGAGCGAAAAAAGTCAGAGCCAGAGCGAAAAAAGCCAGAGCCAGAGCGAAAAAAGCCAGAGCCAGAGCCAGAGCGAAAAAAGCCAGAGCCAGAGCGAAAGCCAGAGCCAGAGCCAGAGCCAGAGCGAAAGCCAGAGCCAGAGCCAGAGCCAGAGCCAGAGCGAAAAAAGCCAGAGCCAGAGCGAAAAAAGCCAGAGCCAGAGCGAAAAAAGCCAGAGCCAGAGCGAAAAAAGCCAGAGCCAGAGCCAGACCGAAAGCCAGAGCCAGAGCCAGAGCGAAAGCCAGAGCCAGAGCCAGAGCGAAAAAAGCCAGAGCCAGAGCCAGAGCGAAAAAAAGCCAGAGCCAGAGCGAAAAAAGCCAGAGCCAGAGCGAAAAAAGCCAGAGCCAGAGCCAGAGCGAAAGCCAGAGCCAGAGCCAGAGCGCAAAAAGCCAGAGCCAGAGCGCAAAAAGCCAGAGCCAGAGCGCAAAAAGCCAGAGCCAGAGCCAGAGCGAAAAAAGCCAGAGC
The DNA here is from genome assembly GCF_040939455.1 of Microcebus murinus. NCBI lineage: Eukaryota > Metazoa > Chordata > Mammalia > Primates > Cheirogaleidae > Microcebus > Microcebus murinus. The sequence continues at coordinate 3,687,421 of NC_134116.1, read as the reverse complement.
CAGAGCCAGAGCGAAAAAAGCCAGAGCCAGAGCCAGAGCGAAAAAAGCCAGAGCCAGAGCGAAAAAAGCCAGAGCCAGAGCCAGAGCGAAAAAAGCCAGAGCCAGAGCCAGAGCGAAAAAAGCCAGAGCCAGAGCCAGAGCGAAAAAAGCCAGAGCCAGAGCGAAAAAATCCAGAGCCAGAGCGAAAAAAGCCAGAGCCAGAGCGAAAAAAGCCAGAGCCAGAGCGAAAAAAGCCAGAGCCAGAGCGAAAAAAGCCAGAACAGAGCGAAAGCCAGAGCCAGAGCCAGAGCGAAAGCCAGAGCCAGAGCCAGAGCGAAAGCCAGAGCAAGAGCCAGAGCGAAAAAAGCCAGAGCCAGAGCGAAAGCCAGAGCCAGAGCCAGAGCGAAAAAAGCCAGAGCCAGAGCGAAAAAAGCCAGAGCCAGAGCGAAAAAAGCCAGAGCCAGAGCGAAAAAAGCCAGAGCCAGAGCGAAAAAAGCCAGAGCCAGAGCGAAAAAAGCCAGAGCCAGAGCGAAAAAAGCCAGAGCCAGAGCGAAAGCCAGAGCCAGAGCCAGAGCGCAAAAAGCCAGAGCCAGAGCGCAAAAAGCCAGAGCCAGAGCGAAAAAAGCCAGAGCCAGAGCCAGAGCGAAAAAAGCCAGAGCCAGAGCCAGAGCGAAAAAAGCCAGAGCCAGAGCCAGAGCGAAAAAAGCCAGAGCCAGAGCGAAAAAAGCCAGAGCCAGAGCCAGAGCGAAAAAAGCCAGAGCCAGAGCCAGAGCGAAAAAAGCCAGAGCCAGAGCCAGAGCGAAAGCCAGAGCCAGAGCGAAAAAATCCAGAGCCAGAGCGAAAAAAGCCAGAGCCAGAGCGAAAAAAGCCAGAGCCAGAGCGAAAAAAGCCAGAGCCAGAGCGAAAAAAGCCAGAGCCAGAGCGAAAGCCAGAGCCAGAGCCAGAGCGAAAGCCAGAGCCAGAGCCAGAGCGAGAGCCAGAGCAAGAGCCAGAGCGAAAAAAGCCAGAGCCAGAGCGAAAGCCAGAGCCAGAGCCAGAGCGAAAAAAGCCAGAGCCAGAGCGAAAAAAGCCAGAGCCAGAGCGAAAAAAGCCAGAGCCAGAGCGAAAAAAGCCAGAGCCAGAGCGAAAGCCAGAGCCAGAGCCAGAGCGAAAAAAGCCAGAGCCAGAGCGAAAAAAGCCAGAGCCAGAGCGAAAAAAGCCAGAGCCAGAGCGAAAAAAGCCAGAGCCAGAGCGAAAAAAGCCAGAGCCAGAGCGAAAAGAGCCAGAGCCAGAGCGAAAAGAGCCAGAGCCAGAGCGAAAAAAGCCAGAGCCAGAGCGAAAAAAGCCAGAGCCAGAGCCAGAGCGAAAGCCAGAGCCAGAGCGAAAAAAGCCAGAGCCAGAGCGAAAAAAGCCAGAGCCAGAGCCAGAGCGAAAAAAGCCAGAGCCAGAGCGAAAAAAGCCAGAGCCAGAGCGAAAAAAGCCAGAGCCAGAGCGAAAAAAGCCAGAGCCAGAGCGATAAAAGCCAGAGCCAGAGCGAAAAAAGCCAGAGCCAGAGCGAAAAAAGCCAGAGCCAGAGCGAAAAAAGCCAGAGCCAGAGCCAGAGCGAAAAAAGCCAGAGCCAGAGCGAAAAAAGCCAGAGCCAGAACGAAAAAAGCCAGAGCCAGAGCCAGAACGAAAAAAGCCAGAGCCAGAGCCAGAGCGAAAGCCAGAGCCAGAGCCAGAGCGAAAAAAGCCAGAGCCAGAGCGAAAAAAGCCAGAGCCAGAGCGAAAAAAGCCAGAGCCAGAGCGAAAGCCAGAGCCAGAGCCAGAGCGAAAAAAGCCAGAGCCAGAGCCAGAGCGAAAGCCAGAGCCAGAGCCAGAGGGAAAGCCAGAGCCAGAGCCAGAGCGAAAGCCAGAGCCAGAGCCAGAGCGAAAAAAGCCAGAGCGAAAAAAGCCAGAGCCAGAGCGAAAAAAGCCAGAGCCAGAGCCAGAGCGAAAAAAGCCCGAGCCAGAGCGAAAAAAGCCAGAGCCAGAGCCAGAGCGAAAAAAGCCAGAGCCAGAGCCAGAGCGAAAAAAAGCCAGAGCCAGAGCGAAAAAAGCCAGAGCCAGAGCCAGAGCGAAAGCCAGAGCCAGAGCGAAAAAAGCCAGAGCCAGAGTGAAAGCCAGAGCCAGAGCGAAAAAAGCCAGAGCCAGAGCGAAAGCCAGAGCCAGAGCGCAAAAAGCCAGAGCCAGAGCGCAAAAAGCCAGAGCCAGAGCGAAAAAAGCCAGAGCCAGAGCCAGAGCGAAAAAAGCCAGAGCCAGAGCCAGAGCGAAAAAAGCCAGAGCCAGAGCCAGAGCGAAAAAAGCCAGAGCCAGAGCGAAAAAAGCCAGAGCCAGAGCCAGAGCGAAAAAAGCCAGAGCCAGAGCCAGAGCGAAAGCCAGAGCCAGAGCGAAAAAATCCAGAGCCAGAGCGAAAAAAGCCAGAGCCAGAGCGAAAAAAGCCAGAGCCAGAGCGAAAAAAGCCAGAGCCAGAGCGAAAGCCAGAGCCAGAGCCAGAGCGAAAGCCAGAGCCAGAGCCAGAGCGAGAGCCAGAGCAAGAGCCAGAGCGAAAAAAGCCAGAGCCAGAGCGAAAGCCAGAGCCAGAGCCAGAGCGAAAAAAGCCAGAGCCAGAGCGAAAAAAGCCAGAGCCAGAGCGAAAAAAGCCAGAGCCAGAGCGAAAAAAGCCAGAGCCAGAGCGAAAAAAGCCAGAGCCAGAGCGAAAGCCAGAGCCAGAGCCAGAGCGAAAAAAGCCAGAGCCAGAGCGAAAAAAGCCAGAGCCAGAGCGAAAAGAGCCAGAGCCAGAGCGAAAAGAGCCAGAGCCAGAGCGAAAAGAGCCAGAGCCAGAGCGAAAAGAGCCAGAGCCAGAGCGAAAAAAGCCAGAGCCAGAGCGAAAAAAGCCAGAGCCAGAGCCAGAGCGAAAGCCAGAGCCAGAGCGAAAAAAGCCAGAGCCAGAGCGAAAAAAGCCAGAGCCAGAGCCAGAGCGAAAAAAGCCAGAGCCAGAGCGAAAAAAGCCAGAGCCAGAGCGAAAAAAGCCAGAGCCAGAGCGAAAAAAGCCAGAGCCAGAGCGAAAAAAGCCAGAGCCAGAGCGAAAAAAGCCAGAGCCAGAGCGAAAAAAGCCAGAGTCAGAGCGAAAAAAGCCAGAGCCAGAGCCAGAGCGAAAAAAGCCAGAGCCAGAGCGAAAAAAGCCAGAGCCAGAACGAAAAAAGCCAGAGCCAGAGCCAGAACGAAAAAAGCCAGAGCCAGAGCCAGAGCGAAAGCCAGAGCCAGAGCCAGAGCGAAAAAAGCCAGAGCCAGAGCGAAAAAAGCCAGAGCCAGAGCGAAAAAAGCCAGAGCCAGAGCGAAAAAAGCCAGAGCCAGAGCCAGAGCGAAAAAAGCCAGAGCCAGAGCCAGAGCGAAAGCCAGAGCCAGAGCCAGAGGGAAAGCCAGAGCCAGAGCCAGAGCGAAAGCCAGAGCCAGAGCCAGAGCGAAAAAAGCCAGAGCGAAAAAAGCCAGAGCCAGAGCGAAAAAAGCCAGAGCCAGAGCGAAAAAAGCCAGAGCCAGAGCCAGAGCGAAAAAAGCCCGAGCCAGAGCGAAAAAAGCCAGAGCCAGAGCCAGAGCGAAAAAAGCCAGAGCCAGAGCCAGAGCGAAAAAAAGCCAGAGCCAGAGCGAAAAAAGCCAGAGCCAGAGCCAGAGCGAAAGCCAGAGCCAGAGCGAAAAAAGCCAGAGCCAGAGCGAAAAAAGCCAGAGCCAGAGCCAGAGCGAAAGCCAGAGCCAGAGCGAAAAAAGCCAGAGCCAGAGTGAAAGCCAGAGCCAGAGCGCAAAAAGCCAGAGCCAGAGCGAAAGCCAGAGCCAGAGCGCAAAAAGCCAGAGCCAGAGCGCAAAAAGCCAGAGCCAGAGCGAAAAAAGCCAGAGCCAGAGCCAGAGCGAAAAAAGCCAGAGCCAGAGCCAGAGCGAAAAAAGCCAGAGCCAGAGCCAGAGCGAAAAAAGCCAGAGCCAGAGCGAAAAAAGCCAGAGCCAGAGCCAGAGCGAAAAAAGCCAGAGCCAGAGCCAGAGCGAAAAAAGCCAGAGCCAGAGCCAGAGCGAAAGCCAGAGCCAGAGCGAAAAAATCCAGAGCCAGAGCGAAAAAAGCCAGAGCCAGAGCGAAAAAAGCCAGAGCCAGAGCGAAAAAAGCCAGAGCCAGAGCGAAAAAAGCCAGAGCCAGAGCGAAAGCCAGAGCCAGAGCCAGAGCGAGAGCCAGAGCCAGAGCCAGAGCGAGAGCCAGAGCCAGAGCCAGAGCGAGAGCCAGAGCAAGAGCCAGAGCGAAAAAAGCCAGAGCCAGAGCGAAAGCCAGAGCCAGAGCCAGAGCGAAAAAAGCCAGAGCCAGAGCGAAAAAAGCCAGAGCCAGAGCGAAAAAAGCCAGAGCCAGAGCGAAAAAAGCCAGAGCCAGAGCGAAAAAAGCCAGAGCCAGAGCGAAAGCCAGAGCCAGAGCCAGAGCGAAAAAAGCCAGAGCCAGAGCGAAAAAAGCCAGAGCCAGAGCGAAAAAAGCCAGAGCCAGAGTGAAAAAAGCCAGAGCCAGAGCGAAAAAAGCCAGAGCCAGAGCGAAAAGAGCCAGAGCCAGAGCGAAAAAAGCCAGAGCCAGAGCCAGAGCGAAAGCCAGAGCCAGAGCGAAAAAAGCCAGAGCCAGAGCGAAAAAAGCCAGAGCCAGAGCCAGAGCGAAAAAAGCCAGAGCCAGAGCGAAAAAAGCCAGAGCCAGAGCGAAAAAAGCCAGAGCCAGAGCGAAAAAAGCCAGAGCCAGAGCGAAAAAAGCCAGAGCCAGAGCGAAAAAAGCCAGAGCCAGAGCGAAAAAAGCCAGAGCCAGAGCCAGAGCGAAAAAAGCCAGAGCCAGAACGAAAAAAGCCAGAGCCAGAGCCAGAACGAAAAAAGCCAGAGCCAGAGCCAGAGCGAAAGCCAGAGCCAGAGCCAGAGCGAAAAAAGCCAGAGCCAGAGCGAAAAAAGCCAGAGCCAGAGCGAAAAAAGCCAGAGCCAGAGCGAAAAAAGCCAGAGCCAGAGCGAAAGCCAGAGCCAGAGCCAGAGCGAAAAAAGCCAGAGCCAGAGCCAGAGCGAAAGCCAGAGCCAGAGCCAGAGGGAAAGCCAGAGCCAGAGCCAGAGCGAAAGCCAGAGCCAGAGCCAGAGCGAAAAAAGCCAGAGCGAAAAAAGCCAGAGCCAGAGCGAAAAAAGCCAGAGCCAGAGCGAAAAAAGCCAGAGCCAGAGCCAGAGCGAAAAAAGCCCGAGCCAGAGCGAAAAAAGCCAGAGCCAGAGCCAGAGCGAAAAAAAGCCAGAGCCAGAGCGAAAAAAGCCAGAGCCAGAGCCAGAGCGAAAGCCAGAGCCAGAGCGAAAAAAGCCAGAGCCAGAGCGAAAAAAGCCAGAGCCAGAGCCAGAGCGAAAAAAGCCAGAGCCAGAGCCAGAGCGAAAAAAGCCAGAGCCAGAGCCAGAGCGAAAAAAGCCAGAGCCAGAGCCAGAGCGAAAAAAGCCAGAGCCAGAGTCAGAGCGAAAGCCAGAGCCAGAGCCAGAGCGAAAAAAGCCAGAGCCAGAGCCAGAGCCAGAGCGAAAAAAGCCAGAGCGAAAAAAGCCAGAGCCAGAGCGAAAAAAGCCAGAGCCAGAGCGAAAAAAGCCAGAGCCAGAGCCAGAGCGAAAAGAGCCAGAGCCAGAGCCAGAGCGAAAGCCAGAGCCAGAGCCAGAGCGAAAAAAGCCAGAGCCAGAGCCAGAGCCAGAGCGAAAAAAGCCAGAGCCAGAGCGAAAAAAGCCAGAGCCAGAGCGAAAAAAGCCAGAGCCAGAGCGAAAAGAGCCAGAGCCAGAGCCAGAGCGAAAAGAGCCAGAGCCAGAGCCAGAGCGAAAGCCAGAGCCAGAGCCAGAGCGAAAAAAGCCAGAGCCAGAGCCAGAGCGAAAAAAGCCAGAGCCAGAGCCAGAGCGAAAAAAGCCCGAGCCAGAGCGAAAAAAGCCAGAGCCAGAGCCAGAGCGAAAAAAAGCCAGAGCCAGAGCGAAAAAAGCCAGAGCCAGAGCCAGAGCGAAAGCCAGAGCCAGAGCGAAAAAAGCCAGAGCCAGAGCGAAAAAAGCCAGAGCCAGAGCCAGAGCGAAAAAAGCCAGAGCCAGAGCCAGAGCGAAAAAAGCCAGAGCCAGAGCCAGAGCGAAAAAAGCCAGAGCCAGAGCCAGAGCGAAAAAAGCCAGAGCCAGAGTCAGAGCGAAAGCCAGAGCCAGAGCCAGAGCGAAAAAAGCCAGAGCCAGAGCCAGAGCCAGAGCGAAAAAAGCCAGAGCGAAAAAAGCCAGAGCCAGAGCGAAAAAAGCCAGAGCCAGAGCGAAAAAAGCCAGAGCCAGAGCCAGAGCGAAAAGAGCCAGAGCCAGAGCCAGAGCGAAAGCCAGAGCCAGAGCCAGAGCGAAAAAAGCCAGAGCCAGAGCCAGAGCCAGAGCGAAAAAAGCCAGAGCCAGAGCGAAAAAAGCCAGAGCCAGAGCGAAAAAAGCCAGAGCCAGAGCGAAAAGAGCCAGAGCCAGAGCCAGAGCGAAAAGAGCCAGAGCCAGAGCCAGAGCGAAAGCCAGAGCCAGAGCCAGAGCGAAAAAAGCCAGAGCCAGAGCGAAAAAAGCCAGAGCCAGAGCGAAAAGAGCCAGAGCCAGAGCCAGAGCGAAAAAAGCCAGAGCCAGAGCGAAAAAAGCCAGAGCCAGAGCGAAAAGAGCCAGAGCCAGAGCGAAAAAAGCCAGAGCCAGAGCCAGAGCGAAAAAAGCCAGAGCCAGAGCCAGAGCGCCAGAAGAAAAGGCCGAGAAAGAAAGGAGAAAAGGGAGAGAAAGGAGAAAAGACGCAGAGGACAGAGGAGATGGCTTTTTTTCGGTCAGAATTTATCTGAGACACCTGCTACTTCACTACGTTGTGTTGGAATGCCACTTCACATCCTGTTGACCCGGACATATTCCTGTTCCTGTAGACTCGCAGGAACTTCGGAATCACGGCTGCAATTGTTGCAGCTATCGCTATGGCTGCCGCAGCGTCGGCTGTAGCTTTGAGCACAACCCTGCAGACCGCATATGCGCTTAATAACCTGCCAGCCGGCCGGCGTAGTTATAACCTGCCAGCCGGCGTAGTTACGGCCCTTGCAACGTGGATTCATCAAGCCACTCAGCACCTGAAAACTGTCAACACAGGTGCGACTTTGAATTAATAAAACAGGGGTAGATGTGGGGCGTGGTGACAACGCCATTGCAAGATGGCGCCGGCTTCCTGGTCACGCCGATACTACAGGACTGATAAACAGGGTGAACCGCGCAGGTGTAGGGGCTTTTCCTGTCTCATCAAGTATGCATATGAAGGATCTTAGCTTGGCCTATCAGTAATAACCCTGGCGCTTTTAACCTATCCCCATCACTTCCCTCCTTCCTTAGACTATATAAGTGTGTGAGAGCTTGTGCTCAGGGTCTTCCGCATCATGCAAGTCTAAAGGGAACCCCATTAAAGCACTGTCAGAAGAACTCCAGTTGCCGCGTCTTCCTTGCTGGTCGAGGGGGCGCGACATATTTGGAAACATTCATGAGGTCTGAGTGGTATAATATTAGGAAACTTCTAGTGAGGAGTGGGAACGCTAGCATAATATGGGGAACATTCCAATGAGGAATCGTATAATATTGAAAATATTTCTATAGTGAACTTGTATAATATTGAGAATTTCTGATATAATATTAGGAAACTTATGATGAGGAATGGGGGCATGTCTATAATATTAGAAGACATCTTACAAGGAATTAGTGCACTGGGGTAATACCAGAAAAATTCTGATGAGAAATGTGGGACTCATATAGTATTTTACATGGTAAAAATGGGAATAAAAGAGAAGGACATATGTTTAACATAATTTACATATTCTCTTTTAAGCATACTGATGAGAGAAAATTTACTTTATTATTGCAATTTTACTTGCACATAATTTATTCATTGAAAATATTGATTTTATTTGAATATATATCATTTATAACATTAAATGGCACTAAATAGTTTTCATTCCTTTTGCTCATGAACCTCTTTTCAGCTATTTTCTGTTTTTGATATTTTTTTCTTCCAGCTTTATTAAAGTATAATTGACAAATAAAAATTATATATATTAAAAATGTACAATGTGATTATTTGGCATACATTTACATTGTGAAATGATTATCATAAATAAATTAATTAAAATAACAAAGGTACCTATTCTCACCATTTCAATTCAATATATTTCTTACTGGAAGTCCTAATCAGAGAAATCAGACAAGGAAAAAAATAAAGGGATCTAAATTGAAAAGGAAGAAGATAAATTGTCTCTGTTTGTAGATGACATGATCTTATATAAAGAAAACTCTAAAGACTACACCAAAAAAATTGTTAGAACTAATAAATGAATACAGTAAAGTTGCAGACTATAAACTCAACACTCAAAAATCTGTAGCATTCCTGTACACTAACACCAAACTATCTAAAAATAAATCAAGAAAACAATCTCATTTATTAAATACAATAGAAACAAAAAATAAAATACTTAGGAATAAAGTTCACCAAGGAAGTAAAAGATCTTTATACTTAAAACTGTAAGACATTGATGAAAGAAATCAAAGAAGACACAAATAAATGGAAAGATATTCCATGTTCATGGGCTGAAAAAATTAATAATGTAAAATGTCCATACTACCCAAAGCAATTTGACTGAATGACTCAATCGTTACTTAGTGCAATCTCTATCAAAATTCCAATGGCATTTTTTCACAGAAATAAAAACAAATTCTAAAATTCATATGGAACAACAACAAAAGCTCAAATAGCCAAAGCATTCCTGAGAATGAACAACAAAGCTGGAGGCTTGACACTTCCTGATTTAAACTATATTACAAAACTATAATAATCAAAATACTATGATACTGACACATAGACACACAGACCAAAGAAACAAAATAGGGAGCACAGAAATAAACCCGCACGTATATAGTCAATTAAACTTTGATAAGGGCACCAAGAACACACAATGGGGAAAGGATAGTCTCTTTAATACATAGTCCTGAGAAAACTGGATATCCCCATACATAAAATTGGACCCTTATCTCATACCACACACAACAATTATTATAACTCAAAACGGACTGGTTTAAATGTAGGACAGGAATCTGCAAAATTCCTACAAGAAAAGGTAGGAGAAAAGCTCTTTGTGAAAACGGCAGGCGAGTGGGTGGCCTGGCAGGGCAGAAGGCGGACCGCGCACTCCGAAGGCAGCACTGTGGATTTGCAGAGAAGCAGCGCGGGACACAGTGCAGAAAAGAGGTGACGTGGCCGGAGGTACCTCGCAAGGATTGGAGAGCACAGGAACGGTGGAGAGCAGAGCACGGGAGGGATCTGGCCGGAGAACAGCCCGCGCCCACAGACCTCCTACCTGCTGGGACAGGGGCGCCTGCAGGGTGGAAGCCCCGACGCGAGCCCCAGCCGGCCTGCACTCCGGGGCTCCGTGCCGGGACTGCACCAGGCTGGGGAAGGGGTGGACTGAGTCGTGGCCTCATGGGCTGCGCTCTGGTATTTGAGAACAGGCAACTTGGCCCTGGAAAACAGGAGGACCAGGATGTGGGAATTGACCGGAGAGCAATGGGAGCCGACCCAAAAGGCTCTGGCAGCCGCTTCAGCCAGGCTCTGGGCAGGGCAGGGAGGGCGAGGAGCCTCTGCTCAGCTGACCTGCATCTGCAGGACCCTGGTGCCTGGGAGGCACATTGCAACCTCTCCATCGCGGCCTGTCTGCCCGGTTGCTGCATGTCTGCTTGGCCCTATCGCCTGCTCTCCAGGTCTGGCCCCACACGTTCTCAGGCCCCCTGCTTGGAGGTCCTGTTTGGAAGATCGGTTTCAGGCTTCACCCCACTCCCGGCCTGGGGCTCTCAAGCTGGGGCACAGCTGGCTCTACCCTGAGGGCCACCAGCAGTCACTTGCGTGAGCGTTGGGTTTCTATTTTATCTCGTATTTCCTTGTGCTTTCTTACAATCCATGTTCAAAATGCTGTGACTGTCATTTCAATATCTGATTTTGGTTGGGGTCTTTTGCTAGACATTTGGTGTTCTTTTTTGGGGGTGTCACTTTTCTCCGATTCTTTATACTTCTGGAGTTGTTTCATTGATTCCGTCTCATTTGGAGCAGCTGTTACTTCTCACCTCTCACAAAAATCAAGTCAGATGGATAACACACTTAAACTTAAGGCATGAAACCATAAGAATTCTAGAAGAAAATGTTTAAAAAAACTCTTATAGACATTGGCTTAGGCAAAGAATTTATGAAGAAATTCCAAAGGCAATCACAACAACAAAAAAAATGAATAAATGGAACGTGATCAAATTATAAAGCTTCTGCACAGCCAAGGAAACTATCACTAGAGTGAATACACAACCTACAAAATGGGAGAAAATATTAGCATACCACACATCGAGCATAATAACTAGATAATGAGATAATAACTAGAATCTATATAAAGCTCAAGAAAATCAATAAGAAAAAAATCAAACGACCCCATTAAGAAGTGGGCAAAGTACATGAATAGAAACTTTTCAAAAGAAGACAGACTAATGGCCAAGAAACACATGAAAAAACGTTCAACATCTCTAGCCATCAGGGAAATACAAATAAAAACCACAGTTAAATATCAGTTAACTCCAGCAAGAGTGGCTTTTTTTATCAAAAAGTCCCCAAACAACAAATGTTGGCTTGGATGTGGAGAGATAGGAACACACCTACACTGCGGGGGGACTGCAGACTAATACAGCCTCTATGGAAAGCAATATGGAGATACCTTAAAGAACTAAAAGTAGAATTACCATTTGATCCAGCAATCCCACTGCTGGGTATGTAGCCAAAAGAAAAAACATCATCTTATAATAAAGACATCTGCACTTGAATGTTTAGAGCAGCACAATTCACAATTGCAAAGACGTGGGAACAACCCAATTGCCCATCAGTACATGAGTGAATTAATAAAATGTGGTATATGTATACCATGGATTATTATTCAGCCAGAAAAAAACATTGGTAATCTAACACCTCTTGTATTATCCTGGATGGTGCTAGAACCCATTCTTTTAAGTGAAGTATCACAAGAATGAAAAAAACAAGCACCCCATGTACTCCCTATCAAATTGGTACTAATTGATCGACTCTTATGTGCACATATGGAAGTAACATTCATAGGGTATCAGGCAGGAGGGAAGGGGGAAGGGAGGATGGGTAAATTCACATCTAATGGGCATGGTACTCACCGTCTGAAGATGGCATGCTTGTAGCTCTACTTGGATGGTGCAAAGGCAATACATGCAACTTCAATGTTTGTATCCCTATAATATTTTCAAGTAAAAAAATAAAATAAAAACTATAAGATTTATCCATAAAAAATCAGCTCCTTGATATTGATCTTGGCAATGATTTTTGGATCAACACCAGAAGCATAGTTAAAAAAAGCAAAAATAAGCAAACAGGATTGCATGAAACTATAAAGCTTCTATACAACAAAGGAAAGATACCTAATGTACAATCAACATAATGAAAATGGAACCTATAGCATGAGAGAAAATATTTGCAAAGCATATATATCATACGGGGTTCATGTCCAGTATATATAAGGAATTATTGCAACTCAAAAGCAAAATAACAAATAACTTGATGAAAAAATGGGCAAAAGAACCAAATAGATGTTTTTACAAAGAAGTTCTCAATATATCTTAACACCTCTGCCTTTTCCTATTTATTTTCTCTAAATCAAATATACTTCCCTTCCACCATCTTAACATGTTCAACTACTACCATCTTTCAACATCCTCATGTAATTTTCTGCTTCTTTATAATATTTATCATACTGTCCTACTTTCCTTAAGCAATAAGTTCAGCTAGAGATGTCTGGTAGTTCTTTGAGTTACCCTCTTCATCGCTTACATTATTTAGCACATTGCATAGCAACACACAGACCTGCAGGGTAATATTATCTGTAATATACCATCATAGTGATTTGCTCATATGTGAATAAATAAATCAAATAAAATGTTAGATATGTTGAAAATATGTTTGTGCTGCATGTTAAGGATTAAAGTATGCAATATAACTGTATGCTATTGGGATTTCAAAACTATATATATGGTGAAAACTTGAATGGGAATTATTATAGATCTAAATCAATTAAAATTTTACAGTATTAAATGAAGCGAGCCATCCCAGGGTCAGATTGGCTGAGACCCCAAGTCAGCAGAACGGGAGCCCATTGCTTGTTCCCACGATTAGCAGGATGCGGCTTGTTGACCGGCTGAAGAAACTGTTTCTCCAGGCAAAGGGCCAAGGACCTGTGGCCTCGCATGCGAGCAAAGGTTGCCTGGTAACCAGCACGCGGTGCTTGGCACTTGCAAGACAGTCTAGGATTCAAGGTCTCTCACTAGAGCCAAGATTGTTTGTTATCTGAAAGCGGTGCAAAACATCAAAGAGACCTCTTGTAGAAGGCCATGCTTTTTTGCTTTGACTGGAAAAGCAGGTGTTGTTGGCCATGGGAAGTCACGTACCAAAAAGTAGCTGGGAAAGTAGCTGGCATGAGAAAATAGCTGCAGGACGCTTGCCTAATTAAACTGTATATAATAAATTGACAAGCACTTTTCCCGTGCTACAGTCTGAAACTGTCTCTTGTCTCTGTGTCCTTTTTTCTTCCAGGGCTGCAGCCAGTTCTGTCTGCCTGTGTCTTATGTATATGTTCTATGTGTGTCATCCCCCGTTCTGTAATCAGGCCATGACAAGTGGCTCAGCGAGCAAGGTCCTGAAGCCTGGAGGTGCTTGAATTCTGAACGAAAGCTGCATCCTTTCAGCACGGCGGGACCAAGATGATAACCCCTTTGGCTAATGGTGAGTGGCACCCGACAGGGGACTCCTGGGAAAGAACAGGGTCTTGAACCCTGGGGGGTCTTGAACCCTGAACTTAGGAAAAATGGGAAATACCCCCTCCACCACAGAGCAGGAGTACAGGAAGTTAATTCAAGGATTATTAAATTCAGTGGGGGTTGAAGTAAAAGAAAATACATTAAAACAGTTATTTGCTTTAGTGCAACAGCACTGTTGCTGGTTTCAGTGTCAGCCTCAAGTACAGTTAAATCTTCATAGCTGGCAACAAGTGGTTTAAGCTTTTCGTCTCACTCATCAGCATGGAGAGACTATTGAACTTAAGATCCGGAATGTTTGCAATGCAATTTCCCAAGCTCTATGCCTTTTGCAGACAGATTCAGAGATAACTAGCTCAGATAAAGCTGATTCAGATGAAGATTCAGGGCAAGAATCCCTCCACCGTATTCCTGGTCTCCTTTAATACCTAGAGACATGGAGGAGGAACTTCCAGATGGAGAGCCTCCAGGAAATTCCCTTGAATTACCTAGGCGGTCAGAAGTCCAGGGAATTATCTCTTTACTCAGAAAAAGTAATTCCGCCACCACCATCCCCCCTCGGGGCTTACCCAGCTTAAACCTTGGCACTGCTGGCAGGGCGTTCTTTTAAGTTTCCTATAATTACCTAGGGGCCCAATGATGATTTTCTGCCCCCTCCTGATTTTGCTGATAATCTTTCACTGGTTCCTAAAACTGGAGCCACTTTCACTTTTCCTCAGCCTTTGTTTTCCACGTTACTCGACAAGAGTTTGGCCCCGGCCAGGACCCAAATTATCCCCAGGGAGGAGTGAATGCTGCTTATCAAGCTTTGCAGTACAAATTTTTAGAAGAGTTGAAACAAGCCGTTCAGGGGTACGGCCCACAGTCTCCTTTTGTTACTGGGTTGACTGATGCTTTTTCCAGTGAAAATGTCTTACTCCCGTTACACTGGGAGCATTTGGGAACAACGGTCTTAGGAAGTCCACAATGGCGGCAATGCGTAGTTGGTGGGTCGAGGGAGCTAGAATACAGTCCCGCCTCAATGCTTGGCAACAACCCCCTGCACCTACTGAGGATGAGCTCATGGGGTCAGGCCAGTATGCCACCTTGGAAGCACAGGCTGCACTGGGTGATCCAGCCTTATCTCAAGCTAAACTGATTTTTTTAAGGGCTTGGAAAAGAATTGAAACTTCTGGTACTTTGGCACCTTCTTTTGCACAAACTATGCAGTGTCCTGCTGAGCCACATACTGATTTTCTGTCTCGTTTAAAAGATGCTGTGCAAAGGAGTGTCAGCTCTACTGAGGCGGCTTCTCTTATTCTCCAGTCTGTAGCTGTGGAAAGTGCCAATCCAGATTGCCAAAAGATACTGCGTCCTCTAAAGGCTAGCGGCGCCTCCCTGGACGAGCATGTTCGAGCTTGTGCAGGTGTTGGTGGGCTGCTTATCACGCCACCTTATTAGCTGGAGCTATTCAAAAGGGAAGTAATCGGCCCACCTGTCTTAATTGTGGAAAAGTCGGACATGTGAGAAAAGGGTGCAGGTGGGGCCAGGGAGATAATGCTGGCCCTGTGCCCAGGGCGTCAAGGAAACAGCCCTCAAGGTTGTGTGAGCGATGGGGGAAGGGGCCACGCCGGGCTAACGAGTGTAGATCAAAATTTGACAAGAATGGCAACCCTTGGCCACCTCCTAATGATGGGAATTCGGGAAACTTCCCAGGGGGCCCTCAGCCTAGGGCCCCTACAACAATATGAGGCCTCAGTTTCAGCAATACCCGGTGAGTGATGGGATAGCCATCAACTGAGCAATCCCTGAAAGTCACTCAGCTCTATGCTGCCACCACTGGGGGGGGGGGTGTAGTGGCGGATCTTTCTGTCGTCTGGACCTACACTTTAACCACCGCAGGTGGAGTTCACAGACTGTCCACTCAGGTCTATGGGCCTCTTCCCGAAGGGAAGGTGGGTTAGTAATTGGAAGGAGTAGCTGTGCGCTTAAAGGCATATTCATACATCTGGGAGTTACTGATCCTGATTATACTGGAGAGATTCAAATCATGGTTTCTGCCTCTCATACAACTCAAATTTTTGCAGGGACTCGTATAGCTCAACTTTTGCTTTTGCCTTTTGCTCCTTTTCCTGCAAGAAATGCCAGCCGCAAAGGAGGTTTTGGCAGCACAGGAACAAAGGTGTTTGGGGAAACTCTTATGCAGGGTTCCCGGGCAGTCCTTAACCTTACTATTGCTGGCCGTTCTTTTGAGAGCCTGGTGAATATGGGGCAGATGTTTCTGTTATCGGTCTTGCTCAATGGCCTCCTGACTGGCCAAAGGTTTTAGTTCCCACTGTTCTTTCTGGGTTAGGACAAGCTCGATATGTCTATCGTAGCAATGATACATTTGACTGTGTGGGGCCAGAAGGCCAAACAGCTTCTTTACAGTTTTCTATCACTGACATTGCTGTGAACCTATGGGGGCGAGATTTACTACATCAATTTGGAGCTTTTATGACTATTCCCCATCTTTCCCCTAATGTTGAGAATATGATGTTAAAGATGGGATTTAATCCTAATCAGCCTTCAGAAAAATCCACTTCTTTAAACTAATTGCCACCGCCCACGAGATCCCTCAAGCTCTTCCACTCCAGTGGAACACAGCTAAACCTGTGCGGGTTGAGCAGTGGCGTCTGACAAAAGGAAAGCTCGAGGCATTAAAAATACTGGTGGCTGAACAGCTTAATGCTGGACATATTGATCCCTCTACTTCTCCTTGGAATTCTCCTGTTTTTGTTATTAAAAAGAAATCTGGAAAATGGCGATTTCTCACAGATCTTCGGGAGATTAATAAATGTATCCAACCCATGGATCATTTGCAGCCTGGCCTGCCCCTGCCTTCCATGATTCCAGCTGGATGGTCTTTGATGGTTATAGATCTTAAAGATTGCTTCTTTACTATCCTCCTACAGCCTTCATTGTGTGAACGATTTGCCTTTACTATACCTGAATATGATAATGGCCACACCACTGAAAGATATCAGTGGCGGGTGCTTCCTCAAGGCATGCTAAACAGCCCTACTTTGTGCCTAGAGTTTGTTGATCGCGCCATAAATCCTGTTCGTGTTCAGCACCCTGCCGTTGTGTTATACCATTACATGGGTGACATTCTCCTTGCTGCTCCATCACAAACTTTCCATGATGCTGCCTTTGTTGATCTTCAGGAGCACCTTAAGCTTTTTAAATTGTTATTGCCCCTGAAAAGGTTCAAACTACCCCACCTTTATATTACTTCAGATATTGTCTTTCAGAAACACAGATTTGACCCCAAAAATTACAAATTCAGAGAGATAATCCTAAAACTCTTAATGATTTTCAGAAATTACTTGGAGATATTAATTGGCTTCGGCCATTGCTTGGTATACCTACTTATGCATTGCAACACCTGTTTGCTACCCTCCAGGGTGATTCTGCCCTTGACAGCCCCCAATCTCTCACTCCACAAGCAGAACAAGAATTACAGTTTGTGGAGCAGCGTCTCAGTTCTGGTTTCCTTGCCTTTTTTGAACCCTCATTCCCTGTTACACTGTTTCTTTTTCTTACTTTTCATTCCCCTTCTGGATGTCTAGGACAGACCCACAGAATTCTTGAATGGATACTCTCACCAAATCAACAGAATAAAAAGCTCCTAACATATGTGGATAAACTTGCCCAGCTGATCATCAGAGGTTGTCGGAGATGTGTCAACTCTCTGGACAAGATCCTTGTAAGATTGTTACTAGTTTAAGTTCTAAAGATATTCAAACTAACTTTGAATTTTCTACTGCTTGGCCAGTGGCCTGTGCAGATTACAGTGGCAGCTTTGATAACCATTATCCCCCACATAAGCTGTATTCTTTTTTGCAGGTACACACAGTCCTCCCACTGTCTCCCATTGCTTCTCGTCCTCTCCAAGGATCTACTTTTTTTTTTTTTTTTTTACAGATGCTTCTAGCCCTCAAAAACCAGGTTATTGGAGTTCTACAGCATAGGAAGTTGTTACTTCTCCTTTCGCATCTGTACAATAGAGTGAACTATATGCAATGTTTGGTGTTACAAGATTTCCCTTCTGAGCCTTTAAACATTGTCAGTGATTCTCAATATGCTGTTTATGTTACTTCTCAACTTCCCACTGTCTCTTTACCACTTAACTCTCAGACAATTTTACAATATTTGTTCTCTCATTTGCAAACTCTCCTTCAAGCTCGCCATTTTCCTGTTTTTATTGTGCATATTCGATCTCATTCTGCATTACCAGGTCCTTTGTCTAAAGGCAATGAAAATGTTGATTCTCTTCTTGTCACCCCCGTTCAAGAAGCCCTTACTGAACATGCTCTTCACCATACTAATGCTAAAGGCCTTCAACGTTGTTTTTCTCTCTCCTGTAAGCAAGCCTGTGCAATAGTTCGTTCTTGTGCTACCTGTGCTACTCTCAGCCTCCCTTCCCTCCCACGCGGGTGCAACCCGCGTGAATTACAAGGGAACCATATTTGGCAAATGGATGTTACTTATGTTGCTTCCTTTGGGCGACTCCGTTATGTTCAGTACACTATTGGTACCCATCCTCATTTTCAGTGGGCCATGGCCCAAAGCTCTACAAAGGCTGATGCTGTCATTACTCACCTTTATTCTCGTTTTGCAGTCATGGGGCTTCCAGAAATTCTTAAAACTGACAATGCTCCTGTGTATACCTCCCGTAAACTTGCTGATTTCCTTGCTTTGTATTCTATCCATCACATTACAGGCATTCCCTTCAGTAGCCAAGGTCAAGCAATCATTGAACGTGCCAATCGCACTCTTAAACTTCAGTCACAAAAACAAAAAGGGGGAGTCCCAGATTCCCCTCGTCGTCACCTACTCTGAGCCCTCTTTACTCCCAATTTTTTAAATCATTGGCAGACATTAAATTCCTCCACAGCGGACCGTCATTTTGCCTCTTCATCTTCGCCAACAGAAAGAGTCTGTGACCCCGTGTATGTTTCTACACCCACAGGGGAGTCGGTGGGGGGTGAAGTTCTACAGTGGGGTCGGGCTATGCTTATGTCTCCACAGAGCGAGGCTCTGAGTGGGTTCCCACGCGACGCCTTAAGAGAAGATATGGCGAAGAGAATCCGGACCGAGGAGATCCTCAGGGAATTCAGGAACCTCTCCGTGAAGGCGCGGAGTCCAACACCCAGGACAATGTGTGCGGTCCCCCCAACTTGGGGTCAGCTCAAGACGTTGACTCAGGAAGCAGAAAAGATTGTATTCCAAGTCCAGCAGCCATGTAATCCGAGCACCGTGTTTTTGGCTATGCTGGCCATAGTCACTTGCCAGGTGGGGCTTACGAATTCCTCACATGTCTACTGGGCATATGTGCCTTACCCTCCTTTGTTTAAGCCATTTCCTGGGGAGAGCCTGAAGTTCTGGTTTATACCAACGACTCTGACTGGATGCCGGCCCCTTATCAGTCATATTCATTACACCCTAGTGAGGGAGGTCAGCTGGTCTCTAATTATTCACTTAGTGCAGAAGGATATCCCATTTGTTTTGGGGCTAGTGCTCATTGAATATTTCTCATGAAGCATGGGGCCCGCAGTATGATACTTCATCTTTTGCAGCCCTTACCGTGCTCTTGTCAGTCAGAGGACTTAGGGGTGTGCCTTATATATATCTGAAGGGCAGTCACTATTGCCTCTTTGCTCCATGCCTCACATCGAACCTCCGTTGTCTCATATAGAAAGGAGTCGATGTAGAGGGAAGACTTTAAAATTGTTACATGATCATCCCAAAATTGTAGATTGGAGTCCTCATAGTGACTTTCATGAAAAGTTCTCTGGTCATTCCGTGTGATGGCATCGGAAGGGAAACCATTTAAGCACCACCGCCAACGAGACCATCATGTGGCATGATAAAGGCCTTTCTCCTCCTCAGCCCCACCTGTTGGGAACTCTACACATGCAAGGACAGATATGGAGATTGTTGGCATCCGGAAAGCACATAAATATTAGGCTTGGTAACATGTCTTTTAATAATTCTGTAGGTTTTCAAGTTCATCTCCACTGTAATCTTTCACGGTCTCTTCTAGCCTGTGTATTCTATCCCTACTTGTTGTTGATGGGCTCAATCCAGTGGAATGAGTCCACAGGACAAGTCTCCTGCCTTAATAATTGTTCTTTATTTACTTGTCTTAATCACACCTCTTGGGCAGGATTTAATCCCCGTGCCCAGAGTTTATATATTTTAAAAGCTAGAACAGAGCTGTGGCTTCCTGTTAACTTGTCCAGACCTTGAAGTGAGTTGGCCATGATCACTGCTCTTCTTAATAAAGTAACTTCTTTGACCCACAGAGCCAAGAGAGCCATAGGTCTTATAGTTACTGCTGTTGCAGGTTTAGTTGCCTTTGCTGCCACTGCCGCTACTGCAGGGATGGCACCGCAGCACTCAGAGCAGACTGCTGATTTTATTCGCAAGTGGCATGAGGACTCTCATCAATTATGGCAACATCAGCAGGAGATTGATAGTCGGTTGGAAGGAGAGATCCTCCATTTACAAAGCACTGTTCGGTGGTTTGGTGATCAAATTCAGGTTTTGACCACTCAGTCATTTCTTCCATGTGATTGGAATTCTTCTAAGTTCTGTGTCACCTCTATCCCTTTTAATAGCAGTAAACGTTGGCAGGCCTTAGGGCATATGCTGACTGGAAGTCGCAATTTGACTGCTGATCTTCAGAGTCTTGAGCGAGAGATTATAAGCACCTTCCAGGAGAATCTTCCAGAATTTAATGAAAATGAGTTTTTCCAAGGCCTAGCCAATAGGCTGGCACAAGCCAGCCCGATTACACAGTTAAAAACATTATTTAGTGGAATAGGAGTTAATATAGGATTTTTAGGTCTCTTAACCCTTTGTATTTTTTTAGTCTACAAATGCTGGTGCTACCACCGAGTAAAAAGAAAACAACAGTCTTATGATATTATGACCATTTTTCAACATATCCTGCTCAAAAAATTAAAACCAGAAGGGGAAGCTGAAGCGAGCCATCCCAGGGTCAGATTGGCTGAGACCCCAAGTCAGCAGAACGGGAGCCCATTGCTTGTTCCCATGATTAGCAGGACGCGGCTTGTAGACTGGCTGAAGAAACTGTTTCTCCAGGCAAAGGGACAAGAACCTGTAGCCTCGCATGCGAGCCAAGGTTGCCTGGTAACCAGCACGCAGTGCTAGGCCCTGCTAGACAGTCTAGGATTCAAGGTCTCTCACTAGAGCCGAGATTGTTTGTTATCTGAAAGCGGTGCAAAACATCAAAGAGACCTCTTGTAGAAGGCCATGCTTTTTGCTTTGACTGGAAAAGCAGGTGTTGTTGGCCGTGGGAAGTCACGTACCAAAAAGTAGCTGGGAAAGTAGCTGGCATGAGAAAATAGCTGTGGGACTCTTGCCCAATTAAACTGTATATAAATAAATGATGAGCACTTTTCCAGTGCTGCAGTCTGAAACTGTCTCTTGTCTCTGTGTCCTTTTTTCTTCCGGGATTGCAGCCAATTCTGTCTGTCTGTGTCTTATGTATATCTTTTGTGTATGTCATCCCCCATTCTGTAATCAGGCCACGACAATTAAATAATTTTTAACTTATCCATCAAGATTTAATGGATTTAAATTTTGTGGCACATATGCACAATGTAATACTATTCAGTCTTTAAAAAACATAAAATTCTGTCATTTGTGATAATATGGATGAACCTGAAGGACATTATGTTAGGTGAAATAAACAAGGCACACAGAGACAAATGTCATATGATCTCACTTTTATGTGTGGAATCTAAAAAAGTTGAACTCATAGAAGTAGAGAGTAGAATGGTGGATACCAGAGGCTGGAAGTTGGGAGAAATAGGAAAGGGAAGACATTGGTCAACAGGTACAAAGTTTCACTTAGATAAGAGGAGTGAGTTCTCATATTTTATTGCATAGCATGGCAACTATAGTTATTAATAGTGTATTATATATTTTAAAATAGTTAAGAGGATTTTAAATGTTCTCACCACAAAGAAATGATAAATATTTGAGGTGATTGATATGCTAATTATTCTGATTTGATCATTCCATAATGTATACATGTAACAAAACATTACATTTTACCCCATAAATATAATTATTTTTAATTAAAAATAAAATAAAACTGTTTAAAAGAGAAGAAAATACTGTCATGTGCTACAACATTGATGACTGTTGGTGACATTATGTTAAGTGAAATAAGCCAATCACAGAAGGACGAATGTTGCATGATTCCACTTGCATGAAGTATCTAAAGTAGTCAAACTCATAGAAACAGAAAGTAGAATGGTGGTTCCAGTGACTGGGGAGAGAAGAAAATGGGGAGTTGTTCAATTGGGTATAGAATGTGTATACTTAAAAATTTAAGTGAGTTGATTTCATGTTTTTTTACGACAATAAAAATAAATTGTAAAAAGTTTAAAAATGCATAACATTTAATTTTATATAGTTCTAGTGATTTTATAGTAAGGTGTTTGAAGATTTTCCTGATTTAAATTTGTGTTGGAATCACATAATTTATTTGAAAAAAGACATCTGGCAACCATTATGATAATCTTTAAACTCGCATTTTATCTTCTGCTCTGTGCTGGACATTGTGAGTAGTACCTAGGAAATGTAACCCCTACTTTTAATGGACATATAATTTATTTCTACAGTTACAAGTAATACACATAAAATAACCAATGTATATATTATATAATAATATATAATATATAATATATAATGTATATATTATATTATATATATATAAGGGAGAGCCCTTACCAAATGGTCAATTGTGTGATCCTAATATTTGGAGCCATTAATGTTGAGAATGAAAGGATTCGGTGTGGACTGGAGAAATTACAGAAAGTTCCATTGATGAAGACTGTATTAAGTTATATCTAGAAGAAATGGAACTTTCCGGAAAACAGTAAGAGATTAAACTAGGTAACATAAACAGGGTAAAAACTAATATCAGGAAATTTTTATGATTCACACTTTCTTAAATATGACTTCTGAAAATTGAAAATGAGTAAAGTCATTACCCCTCTCCTCTGACTCAATAGCAAGTGTGTGTGTGTGTGTGTGTGTGTGTGTGTGTGTGTAGATATGAAAATCCCCTTCAAGAAGATACTGCATGCAATTTTCTTTATCAGGTATTTCCCATTAGATTCAGTTTTTAGTGTTGATATGTTATGACTCAGTAGATCATATCATATTTCACTTAATATCTCCCCAACTTTCAAAGATCACACCTGCTACATGTATGAGATCTTCAAACAACATAGAATTCAGCTTTTCAATTTAAGATACAAAATAGTCATTTATTTTGTTGATATTTACGAATACTAGCAAATAAATATCTTATTTTTCTTTTCATTTTTCTTTAATTAATTAATTAATTAATTTGATGCCTCACTAAATTATCCACTCAGCAAATATCTAACCACATACCATGTGTCAGTCTTCTAAATGCTGATCCTTCAAAAATGAAGTTTCTCTATAAACTAAAAATAGAACTACCATATGATCCAGCAATTTCATTATTGGGTATTCATCCAAAAGAAAGTAAATCAGTATCTCAAAGGGATACCTGCACCCCCAAGTTTATTGCTGAACTATTGACAATAGCCAAGGTATGCAGTCAACCTAAGTATCTATCAATGGATGAAGAAAATGTGTTATATATACACAATGGAATACTATTTAGCAATATAAAGAAGGAAATTCTGTCATTTTTTCCAACATGAATGGAACTGGAGGTCATTATGTTAAGTGAAATAAGCCCAGCACAGAAAGACAAATATATCACATGATCTCACTCATATGTGAGACCTAATAAAGTTGGTCTCAGAGCTAATGGAGGCAGACAGTAGAGTGATAAGTTGCCAGAGGCTGGGAAGAGGGGTGATAAAGAGAGCTTGGCTAATAGGTACAAACATACAGTTAGACAGAGGGTATAAGTTGTGTTCAATAGCACAGTATAGTGACTATAGTTGACAATACATTGTGTATTTCAAAACAGCTAAAATGTTTGAGATGTTCTCAACACAAAGAATAACAAATGTTCAAGGTGGTGAATATCCTAAATACCCTGATTTGATCATTAGACGTTGTATGAATGTATTAAAATATCACATATACCCCATAATATATACAATTATTATATATCAATAAAAATTTTAAAAAGAAAATTTCTTGGCCGGCGTGGTGGCTCACGCCTGTAATCCTAGCACTCTGTGTTGCTGAGGTAGGAGGATCGCTTGAGCTCAGGAGTTCGAGACCAGCCTGAGTAAGAGCAAGACATTGTCTCTACTGAAAATAGAAAAATTAGCCAGGCATCTTCGTGAGTACCAGTAGTCCCCTTTAAAATATAAAATTGAATAAAATAATAAGATAAAATAAAATGAAAATATCTTGACTCTGAACAGCTTCATAATTAAGTCTGAAGGAAAGAGGTATAAAATGTGTGTCAGATGTTAAAAATATACGTGTGCATATAAACTAGTAAAGGGACTTATATTAAGTGATGCATAACTACAGTTGGGACTAGAAGGAACTACAAAAGGACTGTAATAAACAGTAAGTTATATTCCATCAGGAACAGAAAGAGTGCTTGGCCAATATAGGAAGAAGAACATGCATAAGCAAAAACAAAGAAAAAGTTGTTTATAGGTAGCGAAAAGGTTTTTTGGTGAATCAATATTGTAATTTATGATTGGCTACAACTGGAAATAAAGCTTTAAAGAAAATTTAAGAAAATAGAAGAACCTTATATCCACGTTAGACAGACAAGTTTAGTACATAAAAAGTTTTATGGAATTAAAGAAAATAAGCCCTGTGTGAGAGAAAAATTGAGGAAGATACCCTTTTGAGGAAGTGCTTTAACAGGACTCTCCAGTGCTTTGTTCTGGGGCATCAGCCAGCCTGCTTGAGAAGCACAGGGAGCCCTGAGGACTTAAGACCCCCACCCCCACGCCGGCCACAGTGTTGGTGCAGGACACAGCAGCCCGCAGTGGCAGATCTTAGGGCTTACATCCATGGATTCCTGTCTGTGCAATAGTAGTTAATATTTATTAGAGTTAACTACTGATAATGAGCGGTGGCTGAGTTCGTTTCTCCCCAACAGTGGAAGACAGCTATCTGCAGCTCTGAGGTACTGTGTGATTATGGATTACACACAAACACACAAAGTTAAGTAGTAGGCTGATATAAGAAATAAATAGATTGATAGATACACGCATATGAGTACAGACATACACACACCTGCATGTATTTTCTCTATGATTATACAGATGGTTCAGAAAAAGTATTATTTACATTATTTGAGATCCTTAGCTTTTACTTTTAAAAAGTCTCCTGGGAAAATAAACTTTTCTAATAGAATCATTAGGGAGTTCACAAGGCAGAATTTATAGAGTGAGAAGAAACTAAGTTTCTTTCCTCACCCAGAGACTCCCTGTGGGAGGCTGGCTGATTTGTTGTCCTGTGAGGCGCACTTCCAGGTGGTGCTGCCGCTCGTCCTGTGGTGACCTCAGCAGGGAATCTGGGCTGAGCAGTTCCTGTAGTAAGCCCTCCCTCTCTGTATTCCCAGGCACAATTACAAAGGGAGAGAAAGAGGAATCAAAATTCGAGCATCCTCTTGCTTTTTCCCAAGTTAGGAAATTCCCACCAGTCAGGGGAGACATATTTTCAAGCAAGATTAGGGATTGTTAAAAAAAAAAAAGTTGAATGTCCTAGAAAAGGAGACTGTAAAACCATTTGTGATGTTATCTGAGTTATGGCAAGAACTTCGTCCTGAACTCATAGGTGTATATGAATTCTTTGTGGGTTAGATGCTAGGGAATGTTGCATAGTCTTAAAGTCTGATAAATTTATTTGAATATTGAGTTTAAATAATCCATAAAGAAATTATAATGGTGATGGAATAGTGAGTAGAATCCCATCAAGGCCTGCTTTGTGCCATCAATCGCACTAACTTACTTTCTGTAGTAGTCAATCTTCTTCATCAATTTACGAACTCCACTTAATGACATTATGCCTACAGCTTTTATTCCACACTTTCCTGAAATCAATCAATCAGTCTTGCTGTCTCTCCATCTCTGCCTCTCCCTTTGTCTCAGCCCAGTAATATTATCAGGGCATTAAAACACCATGGGGTCTGCTTTCCGTTTTATTTTTCCTTGCTCTATCTCCATGGTTATGGTCTTCAAACCTCACTTCTTAAGGCCGTAGATGCCTGACAACATGTACTCCACTGGAACTTCATTTTCTGTGAGTTGAAATTTTTCGTCTTTCAGTTTCTACCAGAAGTAGAATAAAATAGTATTTAAAATATCTTCATGAAGTGATGGATATTTGTTCTAAATTGCTGTAATTTAATAGAATGTTATCATAGCTGGTAGGTAGATTTTTAAACTATATTAGTTACTGCACAAGACTACATTTAATTTATTTTGACCAATTTAAAAAATAAAATTGATGCTTATATTTGATTGGAATTTCAAGGTATAGGTTAACAGATTTTATAGAAATTTAATTTTTTTAATGTTGATTCCAAATAATGGAATAGAATCTTTCTTTCCATTGCTTCAATTAGCATGTACACGTCTGTAGCATTTGTGTATTTCTCTAATTTAATTTTAAGTGCTTGGCTTTAAAATTATTTTGCTGCTATGTTGATCATAAAACATGGAGAGAATGTGCCAGATAATAATCTTATTTATAATAATTATTACTTAATTATTTTCTATTACTCCCTAGATTTCTAAGATCTACTTTGATAATCATGATGCAATCTCTCTTTTTTAATAAATTCATGGATGTGTGTGCCTTCACTGGAAATTTTTTTATGCTAAAACATTAAACTTCCTTGTCTTTTGTCATAAGATTTCTTTTTCTGTTTTCAATTCTAATTTGTCTGCTATTTGTACTGTGACACATGATTTTATTCTTTTTAAATTTTCATTCCTTAACATATTCACACCATTTTAAAATTTTTAATCCATTTTATTTATGCTTCTTATAAATATAATCAAATTTTCTTTTTATTTCAGTCTCATTGTAATAATAGGTGAACTTAATTTACAGTTTGATACAATTGATATGTTGACTTTTTATTGTATGCTTCATTATTTTTAACTGTCGCTTTGTTCCTTTGTAATTTTATTTTTGGTTTTTGGAAATTCGTTTATTGATTTTTTTCTGTCTTGTCTTTGATATAAGGATGTACTTTGATATGTTTCTGTCCTATCAAAATCACATATTACTGTTAATATTTTTCTTGAAGGTACACAACTTTTTATGTCATCTTTAAATTTGGAGTTTTCTCTGTGCACTCATTCTCTTAATTTAGTTTAATTATGCAACGTGGGATTAATCCTTGAAACAATTCTATGTAAAGAAGAAGTGCCTCAACCATTTCTGGGTGATATGCGATGTAACTACACAGGTTTATGGAGACATGCCAAAATATCATTAAAGGATGATTAATTTGCTCTAAAAATTTGTTCTGAAAATATTATATTTTTTTTATTTTAGTGTATTATGGGGGTACAAGTGTTAAGGTTACTTTTATTGCCCATGCCCCCCTCCCCCCTCGATGAAAATATTATTTTTAAATTTAATACTCTACTTATTTTGTTTTCATTAGTTATTTACTTATTGATCACTTATAAGATCTCCCTTTATAGATTAAACTCCATTGACTACAGCAAAATTTAAAGAAGACATTAGTAAGACCTTAAATTCTAGAGTCAACCACTTTATGTAATCTGAAAGATGGTAAGCAAATTCATTTTGACTTCTGCAACTCACTGGCCAGCCCTTGGGAGCGTACTGCCCGGTCTCAGGGGTCAAACTTAGACGCAGCACCCAGGTGGTCTGTGCCCTGCAGGCTTAGAACTAAGGCTTGGGGCTAACTGGATAATATCTCAAATATGTGGTGCAAGCCAGATCTTCTGAAAGTAAAAATCAGTTACAAAAGTAAATTATACTTAATTATTAAAGAGAAATACATTTCTTACATTGAACAAATGCATTTTTCACAAATGATCATAGTAACATATAGATAAGATATAAGTACCTTGTGGTTACTGTCTTTTCATTATTTAGGTTATGAAATAGGAATGTAAGGCTTAATAAAGACTGCATTAGGGGCATTGATTTTCATATATCCTAATTATAAGAAACATTGATTTTTATATATAATATTTTTATTTGCAAGTTATAAAAATTCACTCTAAGCATATTTTTAAATCATGTAGTTTATTCTTATAAAAATAAAACATAAATAAAACTATCCTAACTCCATATATCATACTTAGATTATTGTGCTTTAATGAGTGATGCATCTTGCTCTGTCTCTTCCTTGATTAAGAGAAGAGATCCCCCACCCATCATGGAGAGGAAGAACTGGACCATAGTGACCGAGATCACTCTTACAGGAATTCCTACAACCAGAGCTTTTGGCGGCCTCCTCTTCTTGACTTTTTTATTGGCCTATTTGGTGACAGTCTTTGGAAACACCCTCATCATTGTCCTGATTATTGTGGATTATAGGCTGCAGTCACCCATGTATTTCTTCCTTAGTAATCTTTCTTTCAGTGAAATATTAACCACAACATGTGCTGTTCCCACAATGCTGGCAGGGTTCCTGCCAGGAAAAAGGAGCATCTCATTTGGTAGATGCTTTGCCCAATTGTATTTCTACTTTCTCTCGGGATGCACTGAGTTTATTCTTTTTGCTGTCATGTCTTATGACCGTTACGTGGCCATTTGCAGCCCTCTTCAATACCCTACGATTATGACCAGGTCACTCTGTGTCCGTCTTGTTGTCCTCTCCTGGGTGGGTGGTTTTCTCTTAATCCTCCCATCTACTGTCCTTAAGGCAGGACTGCCATACTGTGGCCCCAATGTGATTGATCACTTTTTCTGTGACAGTGGCCCCCTTCTCCACTTAGCCTGTGCTGACATCCGTGCCATTGAGCTATTGGACTTCCTTAGCTCCCTAGTCTTGCTCCTCAGCTCCCTCTCACTCACAGTGGTCTCCTACATTTACATCATCTCCACCATTCTGAAGATACCCTCAGGCCAAGGTCAACGCAAAGCCTTTGCCACCTGTGCCTCTCACTTCACCGTGGTCTCCATGGGCTATGGGATCTCCATCTTTGTCTACGTCCGCCCCTCACAGAAGAGCAGCCTGCATCTCAACAAGATTCTCTTTATCCTCTCCAGCGTCCTCACACCCCTCCTGAATCCCTTCATCTTCAGCCTACGGAATGAAACCATGAAAGAGGCGCTGAAGGACACGTTGGCCAAGGGACAAATCCTGCTCAAAAGGATGAGGTCCAAGTGATGGAAACTTTGAGAATTGTCCCTAAACTTAAGTACTCTTCACCTTGTAGAGAATGAGTTAAAGAATTGATACTATAAATGGAAAAGGTAGCTATGTTATGTTTTCACATTATTTACATCATAATAACAAACTGCATTCATGTGCAATTTATTTTTTAAATGGCTAAATAAGCATCAAACACAGTTATTTGGTAATGGTGTTAGGGACATTTACGGTGCTACATGTAATAGCTCATCAATGTTGCAGTGGCAGACCTGTCCTTAAGGATGGCCATACTGATAGTGTGCATTAAAGTTGGGCCTCTATTGTGTATATTACTTTGTTGAGTTTATGTATTGCAAAATTGTCGGAAGCTGTCCCGGGCACAGGAGAGTTAAAGTGCGGTTGCTGCCCAGAACACTGGGGTCCTTGAGACATAGCACCTGGCGCCTTGACTCAGAGCTCTGACATTCTTGGCCTTTCTTCCAGCTCATGGAGGGTGCTGGAGATAGCAGTAGCAGTTATAGAAGGTCACCGAAGTAATCCTGTGCACACAGCCCTCGTAGCTTATAGCCCTCCCGAAGCCCTGCACACTCCTTTCCCGGGATTGTTAATTATGCTTGGGTGCTCTTTTCTGTGAACTGTCTCAGTGATCATAATTGAGTATTTGTAGCTTTTTGATATCAGAAGAAAGTTAAGTTGTAGATTAGAAAACTTCTTAAGTGAGGGAAAGGGCTATCAAAATGACTTAAGGTTGAAAGAAACAAGAACTGTTTTGTTTTCTGGTTTAATGAAGACACGTACCACCTGTTCCATTGCAT
This sequence comes from Microcebus murinus, assembly GCF_040939455.1. Taxonomy (NCBI): domain Eukaryota; kingdom Metazoa; phylum Chordata; class Mammalia; order Primates; family Cheirogaleidae; genus Microcebus; species Microcebus murinus. Next base: position 3,658,426 of record NC_134116.1, on the reverse strand, counting down.
TTCACTTCTCCTTTGTTCTTATCTGTATAAATACAGCAACTGAAATAAACACGGCACGACAGTCACCAAGGACTCCGTCCTCCCGCCCCATCTGTTTGTGGTCTCTTCATTTCTCAGCCTCGCCCCCTAACTCCAGGTGCCGCACGTCGCCGGCTGGCTCCAGCACAAAATCAGAGAAAAAAAACTCATTCAGCTCTGTGGTCTTTTATTAAGGACACACATGAAGTTGGCTTGTGTTTGTACTGTAAATTTTACTTATTTAGGAATGTGAGAGACAACTGCAGTCAATAGCCCTCATCATTCCTTATACCATAGCCCTTTTAATTACTACATAAGAACTCAAAAAGGAAACAATTGGTGCCTAGAATTTTTTGCCATCTTTTGTGTTTGTTTTCTCTTCTCAAGAGACCTTTTTCAGAAACATGGCAGACTAACTTTGTTCATATCACATGTATGTAACACAGCCAGAGTCAGTTCCTGGATTTTACATTTACATTGATCAATGGAGAGAGGTTGACTTTGTTCAAACTTGCAATATCCTAGGTATACAATTTGATTGCCTGGCTTCAGCTATGTGACCTTTATATGGCCAATCAAATGCAGCCAGTCTTTTCATGTCATGACAAATATCAGTGTGTTTTGGAGAAGGATTAAGTTTCAGAAGGAAAGATTTATACTCAGTGAATAAAACAGAAAAACAGTAAAGAATAGCTGTTAGTTGCTCTATATTTCCTCATATACAATTAAATTAAATCCTACACAGTTTTATATAATGGTGTTAATTCATATATAGCCACACATTTCATATAATCTTTGCACAATAGATATGACATCCATTTAATTTATTGTCAAATTTGACTTCTTTTGAAAATAAAATGGAGTGCCATATGTAATTGTGTTGTCACAAAAACAGTTGCAAAGCAGTACTTTCTCATGGCACACCTCCATGTGGTCATCTTACTGCGGAGAATGCAAAGCCATTCCATAAGACACCCATGCACAAAGGAGGACCACTGGGTGATGCCCTTCCTCTGAGGACAATACATATTCTTCCCAGTGCCATGCTCTTGGTCCAAGTGATTGATACACGAGGAAATATTTATGTCCCATTTAGCCAAGGGCAAGAGTGAAAGCACCAGCACTGTAGTATAAGCTATATACTACAGTACAACAAAAAAAATGATGTCAGTCACAGAAGAGAAATTCTCATAGCCATTGGGTGACCATTTCCCTGAAGAAAAGTATCTCTTTGTCAATTAACTTGGCTATCCCCACTTTTATCCATTGTAAAGTATTCCTCACTTGTGCCCTTCCGTTCATTTCAGAAAAGAAATTTGCAGATGAAATTCTGGCGGGGTGCTCTGCCCGCAAAGTGCACTTCTGCTGGTTTGACAGTTGACCTGAGCATCCAGCACCTAACAGCACACACCCCAGGCGTAATGTCTCGTTCATACGGCTCAAAGAAACCTTAGCTGGCTAGAGATGTAGTTCATTTTCTTAATAAAAGGAGTGAGATGGGGATTGGGGATTCAGTTTTTTAGTGAACAACATCAGAGAAATTGTTGAATTATTATTCCCTTTGCACTTGAGCCATGAACTTTGGTTTTCTGCCACCACCCCCAGCATTACACACACTTGTACGTCTCAGCTTCTGTGACCGGGGCTCAGGCTCTGCCTGCCTCCATGCAACGGTAAGAACTGGTTGATGTGGTGAGGCAAAGCTGTTCTCCCCTGGTTTCCGTTTCTTCCTCCCAGTGTCAGAGAGGTGAGATGTGCTATACAATGGAGCCACCTTGACTTTGTCATTGAGGGGATGCTGATAAGAGATTGGGGGAGGGGCAATTACTGGATTCACGGTCCAGAAATTTCTATAAAGACTGCCAGATATCGTAATTGCACACTAAAGGTACAGTTCCAAACAAAATTTAACTACGACCTGTCATGGCTAGAAAGATCTTTCTTTATTCCTGCTGTATCCAAATCTTTCTGTTTTCCTCTCTCTATTTCTCTCCCCCTCACTTCTTAGTCTCTTGCTCTCTTACTGAAGGGTACAATATTTATTCAAATCGAAAAACCATGACATAGTAAAATTTTCCTATAAAATTTCCTGAAATCTCCAGATTCACTAGAAATATCTAAACAAGAAACCATAGATGATAATTTTGCCAACCATTATATACCTGCATTGTACATGTTTGCAGTTGTCCAGTCTGCAATAAAAGAAATTCTCACTTACCTTATATTAATAATATAATATTAATAGTTCCATAATTTCTGGCCTATCACCTATAGTACATTGATGTTAGGAATCAAATTTTGAATTGATTTGGTTACAATTGACAAAAACTCAATTCTAAGTAGTTGGGCAGTGGGGCAGGGTTTTACTGGCTCAGAGAATCCTGTGAGAGCTTCATTTAGCAAAACACGGGCCTCTGTGCTGACAAAGGCTTCCAGGCCTTTCACTAGGATCTGTGGTCTCTACTTCTCTGTGTCCATTGGCTGTGTTCTCTGTGATATAAAAGTATTTTCCATCTTGTGGGGGGAAATACATACGTGATAGACTTGGTATTAATTCTCCAAATGCTGCCATCAAAAAGAAACTGACTCTGAATCTAACTTCTATTTGAGGAAAGTTCAGGGAAGAAATCTGATATGAGGCTGGGGTGAGTTGACTCTTCCTGCATTAGATAACTGCACCAGCATAGGGGTGTGGCTCACTCCGATTAGGTGCTCTTCTAGACTCATTTAACTATTATCAAGAAGTGGGCTCATGGAGAAACACATAGTATTGTTCTTATCTTGGACACTTTGGAAAATGAAAGGATGTGCCATTAATGGTTATGCTAGAATAACAGACGTATAAAATGAACTGTGCTGACGGTGCTGAGAAGGTTCTAAGACCTTAGAGAAATATGGGGCATCCTTCATCTTACCTTCAATCAATTAATAGAAAAACAAAACATCATTGTTTGTCTGTCATTGAGATAACCATAGTAAAACCATTATAAATTTCTGGTAGTTAAATGGAATTCTATAAGCTTGCTTTTGTCTTATTGTACTATTTAATGAAATTCCAGCTAAAAATTAAAAATGGAGCCTTCATCGTTAACAAAAGGGACAATGTTTCTTAGTTAATCCTTATTCTTGCTGTTTGTGATGATTGCTTCTCTCTCTCTCTCTCTCTCTCTCTCTCTTTAGCCCTTCTCTCTATATATTCCATGTAATTTCATGCCACATTTTATCCACTGGGGCTGACCTACTTATCTTGCATTGCATTGGTTCAATGAGTCCATTAAATAGTACCTATGGGACAATGATAATAGCCATGCACGTTAGGTACTCGTAAGTGGGAGCTAGACAGTGGGTACACATGGTCATGCATACTTTGGAGACTCACAAGGTGGGCTAAGAGGGGGCAGAGGGGTCAAAATTTATCTACTGGGGGCAATGCATACTATTCAGGTGATAAGTACACTAAAAGTCACTTCACCACTGTTTATCCATGTATCAAAAAACCACTTGTAACCCCTACATTTATTGAAATAAAACAGCTTCTTAACCACCCCACCCCAAAAGCAGCTTTTCTTGTTATCACCCCTTGCATATTTAACCAGTGAACAACAAAGACTGACAAAGAGTCACTGGAGTGGCACAATTCCCCGGGAATACTAGCAAGCCACAGAGAGGCCAGTGGGATTTCCCCATGAGTCAGGGCATCACTATCATCGTTTGCGTGCTCACTAAACTTCCACATCTACCTTTGTGGCATCACACATATCACCTTTGACGAAGGAGCCAATTTTATGTGTTTGAAAGCATGACAATGGGCTCCCACCATGGAATTTGCTAGTATTGCCGCGTCGCCTGGCAGCGGCGGCCTGAAAGCTGCACGTCCGGGCGACGCTTCCACGCTGTGCCGGCGCAGCAGGTGCTTCCAGCCAGAGGCCGAAAGCGGCGGCGTTTCCCAGAGCCAGGCTCTAAATCGGAGGGGCACGGCGTGCTGGCCCCTGGCACCGCCTGTGGACCGCGCGGAGGCAGGCGCGGGGCTGAGCGGCCGCGCAGAAGCAGCAGGCGACGGAGGCTAGCCGGGACCGCGGGATTCCCGAGCGCCCCCAGCCACGCAGGGTTTACACTGAAAACACATAGTTTTAATATATATGTCATATATACACACCCCAAAACACACACACACACAAATTGAAAAACTCTTATACCCAAAACAAAACAAACAAACAAACAAGCAGAAAAACAACAAAGGTTTGGATCCTGTGAGATAAAATTTAATTATGCCCTAATCAAATCGAAACTGGGATGGTCCCAGTGGGCAAGGGAAATAAGGAATTGATGCTAGAAGTAGATTATCTACTAAGAGGTCACAACCTATTTCAGAAGTATAACTGAACAGCTATGTCGTAGGTTTTTGTTGTTGTTGTTGTTGTTGTTGTTTTTGCTGCGTTTTCCATCAAAGCTCATATGAAGGACATTGATAGTGGATAAGGCTGTAATTAAGGCTCCACGAGTACATCTGACTGATTTGATATCATCTCACAATGGTAGGCTGAATGTTAGGTTTACTCTATATTTGGACATGAAAAATAAGCAAAATAGAATAATAGATGTGAAAGGAAAAACTGTTGCAATTAAGGAGGCAAAACTCTGTAGGTTTGATATGAACAGGCAGGAGCACCAAGGACAAGCCAGAGCCCATCTCACGGGTAGGGTAAGGGTTGAATGTCCACTGGGTAATAATTAAAGGTGCATCATTTTATTGTAGAATTGAGGCCAAGCAGAATGAAATTTCCCAAACTGCAAGTGGACGTGAAAAGGGGCATAGAGAGAGACAAAATGCACAAGCTAACATTGCCTTCCCTGGTCACAGGGATACCTGCCCCAGGGACTAGAAGCATTCAGGTGAGTGTCTGCTTCACAGGAACATGAGGGCCAACATGTGCATTTATTCTCCCTTCTGAATGATTGTAGTAAACCTTGAAATGCATAAGGTCAGAACACAGGGTCAGATGTATCAGTTTGAGTCTGCTTTGTCCAAAGCCTAACCAGCCCAGATCTCTACCCAAAGGCACTTTGCCCATGGATTGGAATACTCAATATTCAACAAATAACACTGATTCTAAAATATATATGGAAATGCAAAACTAAAGCGTACCAAGGGGCTTTATCTCTTTCACGTAGCTGAATTATATAAGTAATTTAAAAACAGTTAGTCCCTGGAAGGGTATGAATATTTCTGGTTTTCGCTTACACTTTTGGTTTCAGTTCACCCTCGTGAACATTAAATGCCAATGTTTGTTCCACAACCTCTTGTGTCTGCTGAAATGCACCACTGGATTCTTAGCATCTCTGTTCACACTTGCAGAATAGGTGGATACTTTTAGAAAAGATTTCCATTCCAGGCCCGCTTTCCTGGGCTTCTTTCTGATCTGAAATCTTGATCTTATTTGCTTGCAATGACATGTTATTCTGAGGCCTTCAAGAACTTGACACATACTTTTTGATATTAATAGTTTGTCCTATTTCTTTTTGATTCTGGTGGGAGAATTTGCATCATCTAAACCATCATTCTATTGAAGCCAAATTTCTACAACATCAATTTTTTTCTTCCCACTTCATTTCCTGTTCTTTTTCAGAATCCCTTGCTAAATACATTTTCTCTTTCCCCACTGGAAATGTGAAAATGCTCTATTGTTTGGAGCTGTCAAACACCTCATTGTCTTCACCAATCAATACTCTCACTCACTGTTTTTAGTGCACTGGCTTTAAGGAGCATCTCTAATATGCTTACGGTGGACTCTCTGCTTACAGTGTTGATTTTCCCCACTGTGCTTGCTTCCTAAAATGCCTATAAGGACTTTTCATCAAACAGAACAAAATATGAAATCTTTTTAGTCGATCAGAGCATCCGTGACCCACCTTTCCTGCTGTCTCCTCAGGCTGACCTTTTCTGCTTTTCTTCATGTCTCTCCTCATCATTACAGCCGCAGAATAAGGAGCTCAATTTTAACTCGGGGTTTGTTATACTTGCAATTTCTTCTTCCTGAATGATTTTACCTCACACATATGCATCCTCAGTTCTCTAAGTCTCCACTTGCATATATGCCCAACATAAGAGAGTTTGTTTGAATTTTTATCAAAATTGGTATTTGTTACTCTTTGTTTTATTCAGCCTTATTTTAATTCATAACACGTATCACTTCATGGTAATATAGTTACGATAAATATATGTGTATATGAGGTGTATTTCTCCTTCAGAATGTACGACTCATGAGGGTCATGTTGTACATTGTCGTAACCTTGCCCCCAGTCCCTGTGACTGTGGCTGGAGCAAACTTGATGCTCAAAAACACCATTTTTAAAAGGAAAGATTAACAACAACAACAACAACGAGAAACAACAATGATTATTTTGTTAATTTATAAATTTCTAAATCACTTCTTCTAATATGTGATTCAAATTAGTTAAAACAGTTGTTAATAGAAGCACAGCCTTGTGTTTTATCTGATTTACTTAAATGAGGAATTCCTTGCTTGCCAATACACTTACCTTTTAAGAATGGCATATGTCTGATCACAAAGTCTTATCCACACAAAAGTAATGTGTAAAGACTTAAACAGAGCATGTCCACTGCTGTATTAATCACAATTCCAAGTGAAGCTAGAATCTGGTCTACAATTTTTATTGGTAAACCCATGAACATCATCACTTGAAGTGGAGATTCACTATTACTCTTCTTAATAGAATGAAAACATGTGAACAAAACACATTGAACATTTTTATTTTGCCACTGTGAATTTTCTTCATGAAATACTCATACTTCATAAACATGTACTATGAGGGCTATCCAGAAAGTATCCAGCAATTGTTAATATAATTTTTCATATTACATGCCTGGATACTTTCTGGACAGCCATTGTATTTCCACATGTTGATAGAAAATCACAATTGCATTTGCCTAAGGTTTTACAAAATTTCCTTTAAATTCCATATGTATTGGAATAAATGATTTCATTAACACATTACTTTTAGAAATTCTAAATTGAGTTTTTTTCAGAGAAGTAATGGAATTAACAGACATCACCATACATAGCAAATTATAAATTGAATTATTGAGCTGCCTGCCATTAGCAGTAAGTGGAACATAAATTATTTTGGTTTTCTTTTGTACACAAAGTTAACTGGTTCTCTTTCGGAACCAATTCAAAATTTTGCCTGTGTTAATAGATTTCGCTCAACTCACTGAAGTCTCTGCTCTGGGTTTATAATGCTTAGAAAACAACTTTTATTTATTTTACCCTCCATTTCCATGCTCTAAATATAATATATTGTTGGGATGAGTGAGGAAAGGCAAAAAGAGAATGTGGGTAACTTCTATGCTAAAATTAATGATGTAGAAGCAGTGGAACAGATTGTGTGTGTTATTAGCCATAGCTGTCTCATTGTTTTCGACATAACTTTCATGGAGCTGAGGCGCACATTGCCAAGAAAAGACAATTTCTGGATAGCATTAGAGATGGTGAACTCTAGTAGTTGACAAATGGTTATGATTCTCATACCATCTCCTTTATAGATGAATATTTCATGGTTTGACCCTTTTAGGAAAATTCATTTATCAGTTGCCAGTATTGACTGTTTGTCTTGACAAACAGGTCTCCTAACATCAAAAGACTGGGCAAGTATGTCAACTGCTCTTCTCTCCCTAAGCTCTCTATTTCTCCCTATCACAGAATTGAAATTCTTCCTCTGGTCGGTTTCTCCTCCCACCCCACACCCTGCGTCCCCCCCCCCCCCTAGTTACTATGTCATATAGTCTGCTAGCTTAGTGATTTAGGCTGTGCAAATAGGAAATAAGGCTAAATAAAGAATTATAGCAAGATCTAGAAAAACCTTTATATGGAAGCCAACAAGAAAGTGACCAAAAAAAAGGGATATTTTATGTCAGGCAAAACAGAAAACCCTAGAAATATGAATTAGTAGAGAAAAGAGAGGTGATATAGTACAGGGATTTTGAGTCTATGTGAACCTAAGGTTCCATGTTTTATGTTTTATATTCTGTGCCGAAAAATATTCTCTTAAGCATCTGTTTTGGTTTTTGTTTGTTTGTTTGTTTTCTTTCTTGTTTAGTGCTGTGTTGCTTTGTTGTTTCTTTTCCAGCATATTATGTGGGTACAAATTTTAAGGTTTCAAATAATGCCCTTGTCCCCCCCTCGCCCCACAAGTCTGAGCTTCAAGCGTGACCTTTGTTGATAGCACCTGGCATTTGTGTATGTGTGTGTTGTGTAAGATAGTCTACACCTCATACAACCAGTCTCTGTCCTCCATATCAGCACAGGCTTGTAGGTTCCGTTCAGATTTTGTTAAAGAATACAGAAAGTGTATCGCTGTAGATATGTGTACATGTGTAAGTGATAAGCACATAAAAAAAATTTTATACTGTGCTTAAAATGGACAAAAGTCCACTTTTAAACCAATGTATTATCTTCTCTAATATCAGTAGAAATTTGAAATCTCAATTGTTTGGAGGATTAACAATATTATTTTTATTAATATTGAGGTACTTAAAATAATTACATTGGGTGTATTATTCATTCCACTTACATGAAATGAAAATTTATATTTCATAGGAATAAGTAATGGAAAAATCAATTTCTTTTCTCACTAAATGTAAGCTATTAAATAATATCATTTCTGACTTTTGTTGTAAGGGGAGGAGAATGGAATGATTTTCAACTTTTATATTTTCTACTTGTGATGTTAGGAAAGTCACTTTATTTTACTGAACCTATAGCTTATTTTTAATAAATAGATAATAATATTTGATTAGGCATATCTAAAGGAGTGCTCTGTAGTAGTAGATATGATATAATGAGTAGAGGTGGATGAAATTTTCACCTTGAAACTAAAAGCTCTTGTGTAATTTATCAAAAATAAGTAATTATATAAGGAAGATAATTTGGAGTTCATGTCCAGTGAAATTTCACAAATAATTTTTAATCCCAATTTGAGATGCATTTATCATCAGCATTAAAGTTGATATAAAAGGAAATTGATTTGAGCCCAGAAATTTTATATAAGACCACCTTTTTTCTACTTCCTCTTATTTAAATAGGCATATTTCAGTGGCCAAAATGGAACATGAAAATTCCAGCATAACCTCTGAGCTGGTCCTTGTGGGATTTTCCAATCATCCCCAAGCTGAGATTCCCGTCTTCTTCGTTCTCCCTGGTCTACTTAACAAGCTGTTTTGCAAACACAGCTGTCATCACTTTAGTGGTCCTGAATTCCTCTCTCCAGATACCCATTATTTCTTCCTCTGTCATCTGGCCTTTCTTAACATACTTTTTAGCACATTTGTGGTCCCCAAGATGCTCTTTAACTTTCTTACAAGCAGGAAAGGCTTATCTTATACTTTCTATCTTGCTCAGACCTATGTCACATTGTTCCTGGAACCAAATGAGTGCTTTCCTTTCTCCTCACAGCCATGGCTCTGGGTACACTACACTCTGTTCCATTTGCTACTCACTGAGATACCTGTTCATCACGGACTGGTCTGTGTGTGTGTCCCTGGCTCCGGCTTTTTTGCTTCGCTAATGCCTCTGTACTTCACAATCCTCCTACTCTGTGGTCCTCATGCTGTTGACCATATTTTCTGTGAAATGCCCATCCTTCTCCATTTGTTCTGTGCTGATACATCCTTACAGGAGATCATGATGGTCACAGGAGGCCTGGGACAGTGTTGTTCCATTCCTCCTCATTGTTCTCTCCTACCTTCCCATCCTGGCAGCTCTGATGAGAGTAAGCTCAGTTGAGGGAAGAAAAAAGCCTTTTTCACTTGCATGTCCCGCCTGACTGTGGTGACCATATATCATGGAACAGGATTGATCAGGTACAAGAGGCCCAAGTCCCTTTACTCAGGGGAGAAAGACAAACCAATCTCCTTGTTCTATGTTGTCATCAACCATATGCTGAATCCTCTCATGGACAGCCTGAAGAATAAGGAAGTGAAAGGGGCCATGGGAAGAGTTATAGGAAGATACAAACAAAATTAAAAATCACATTCTAAGGTCTTTAAATGTTAAAGACCATGTTTGTATTTTTAACACATTAATATCCAAATTCTATGAGACTAAACTCCATCACAAGCCATTCCAATTTAGCAGACTTGCAGAATACAATGGTTATCACATTTTCACAGATCTCCCCAAGTGTTTTCAATTCAGATTTCTCTGCTCTATGAATTAAAGTGTATAAATATTCACTTACTAAGCGTTAAAATATTGCTATGTCAGCTCAACCAAATACTGTACCAACAATATTGTCATTCCCTATAGTTTCTACTTTTGCAGTATTTTATTTTTTATTTTCTATTCATTTTCAAGACTCCAAATTATAAATAGGTGTCTATTCCTACTCCACTAATCAACTCTACAGTTGTTGGGATAGCAATTTAAAGATGAGTCTCAGCTCTTTCCTAGAGAAAAGAAAAGAAAAGCAACAAAAATTATGAAATGCATATGTTATTAAATGATACAACAGGAAAATATTATTGATGTTACTAATGAAAAAAATTTACTGTTTTTTATTTGTTTTTATTTTTCTGAATTTTGGCCTAAGTTCTTAATAATTTTAGGAAAAAGTTTTAATTTTTTTTAAAAAAATTAAAAGTCATGGAAACTAAACAACCTTCTGCTAAATCATTCTTGCATTAAGGAGGAAATTAAGATGGAAATAAAAATATTCTTTGAACTAAATGATAAATGGGACACAAGTTATCAAAATCTGTGAGCACAGCTAAAGCAGTCCTGAGAGGAAAATTTATACCCATAAATGCCTTAATCCAAAAGACAGAAAGATCACAAATCAACGATCCAATGAATCATCACAAAGAACTGAAAAAGGATGAACAAACCAACCCCAAACCCAGCAGAAGAAAAGAAATAACAAATATCAGAACATAACTAAATGAAATTGATAACAAACAACTATACAAAATATTAACAAAACAAAAAGCTGACTCTTTGAAAAAATATGCCTCTTGCTAGATTAGTGAGAAGCAGAAAAGAAAGGACTGTAATAAGCTCAATGAGGAATGAAAAATGAGAAATTACACCTGATACTACGGAAATACAAAATATCATCTATGAACACTATAAAAAACCTCTATATACATAAAGATGAAAATGTGTAAGAAATGGACAAATTCTTAGACACAGTCTACATAGGCTCAATCGGGAAGAAATGGAATTCCTTAACAGGCCAGTATCAAGTACCAAAATTTAAGTAGCAATAAAAAACATTCCTAAAAAGAAAAGTCCCAGACCAGATAGTTTCACACCTGAATTTTACCAGACCTATAAAGAACTGGTGTCTATCCTGCATAAATTATTCCACAACATTGGGAAGGAAGGAATCCTCCCCAATGCATTTTATGAAGCCAACATCACACTGATACCAAACCCAGGAAAAGACACAACAAAAAAAGAAAACAGCAGACCAATATTTCTTATGAATATAGATGCAAAAATTCTCAACAAAATCCTAGCGAACCAAATTCAGGTGCTTATCAAAAAAATAATTCATCAAAATCAAGTGGGTTTCATCCTAGAGATGCAGGGATGGTCCAACATATGCAAATCTACAAATGTAATTCACCACACAAACAGAAGTGAAAACAAAGACCATATGATCCTCTCAATAGATACAGAAAAAACATTTTAAAAAATGCAGCACTCTTTTATGATAAGAATGCCCAACAAAATAGGCATAGAGGGGAATTACCTAAAAATAATGCAAGCCATATATGACAAACCCACAGCCAACATCATACTGAATGGGGAAAAATTGAAAGCATTCCCATTTAGAATTGGAACCAAATATTGCTGCCCACTATCACCACTTCTATTCAACATAGTGCTGGAAGTCCTATCCAGAGCAATCACACAAGAGAAGGAAATAAAGGGTATCTAAATCAGCACAGAAGAGATCAATCTATCACTCTTTGCTGATGATATAATCTTACATCTAGAAAACCCAAAATTATCTGCCAAGAGACTACTGGAATTTATAAATAAATTCAGCAAAGTCTCAGGTTATAGAATCAATGTACACAAATTTATACACCAACAATGAAGTCACCAACAATGAAGCTAAAAGTCAAATCAAAGACTCAATACCTTTCACAATAGCAACAAAGAAAATAAAATATCTAGGACTATATTTAACTAAGGAGGTGAAGACCTCTACAGGGAGAACTACCAAACACAGAGAAACTGAATAGCAGAGGATGTAAACAGATAGAAAAACATACCATGCTCATGGGCAGGCAGAATCAACATTGTTAAAATATCTATACTGCCTAAAATGATCTAAAGATTCAATGCAATCCCTATTTAAAATACCAATAACAGTTTTTGCAGATCTAGAAAAAATAATTCTATGCCTAGTGTGGAAGAAGAAAAGACCCCTTATAGCCAAAGCAACCTTAAGCAAAAAGAATAAATTGAGAAGCATCAATTTACCAGACTTTAAGCTATCCTACAAGGCTATAGTAACTAAAACAACATGGACTGGCACAAGAACAGAGACATAAACCAATGGAACAGAACAAAGAACCCAGACATAAAACTGTCCTCATATAGCCATCTGATCTTTCACAAAACAGACAAAAATATACACTGGGGAAAATAATCCCTATTCAATAAATGTTGCTGAGAAAATGTATAGCCAAATTTAGAAGACTGAAATAGGAACTGAACTCTTATCTCTTACAAAAGTCAACTCCCAGTGGATAACAGACTTAAATATAAGGTGTGAAACTGTGAGAATTCTAGAGGAAACGTTAGAAATACTCTTCTAGACATTGGCCTAGGCAAAGAATTTATGAAGAAGACTCCAATGGCAATCACAACAACAACAAATATAAATAAATGAGACCTGATAAAATTAAGAAAGCTTCTGCACAGCGAATCATTAGAGCCAATAAACAACCTACAAAATGGGAGAAAATATTTGCATGCTATACATCCAATAAAGGGCTGATAACTGGAATCTATAAAGAACTCAGGAAAATCAGCAAGAAAAAATCAAACAACCCCATTACATAGTGGGCAAAGGACACGAACAGAAACTTTTCAAAAGAAGATAGACTAATGGCCAAGAAACATGAAAAAATGCTCAACATCTCTAATCATCAGAGAAACACAAATCAAAACCACAATGATAAATCACTTTAACTCCAATGAGAATAGCTTTTATCAAAAAGTCTCAAAACTAGAAATGGATGCATAGAGATAGGAACAGTCATGACATTGCTGGTGGGCCCGCAAACTAGTACAACCTCTATAGAAAGTAGTATGGAGATACCTCAAAGAACTAAATGTAGAACTCCCATTTCATCCAGCAATCCCACTACTGGGTATTTACCCAAAGGAAAAAAAGACATTCTATAAAAATGACATCTACACTTCAATGTTTACAGCAGCACAATTCACAATTGCAAAGGTGTGGAAACAATCCAAAGTGCCCATCAATGCATGAGTGGATTAATAAAATGTGGTGTATATATACCATGGAATACTACTCAGCCATTAAAAAAGTGGTGAACTAATACCTCTTGTATTATTCTGGATGGAGCTGGAGCCCATTCTTCTAAGTGAGTATCATAAGAATGGGAAAACAAACGTCACATGTACTCACCATTAAATTTATACTAATAGATTAACACTTATATTCACATATGGAAGTAACATTCATCAAGGATGGGGTAGGTGGGAGAGGGAAGGAAAAAATGGGTAAATTCATACCTAATAGATGTAGTGAACACTGCTTGGGGTATGGGCACACTTGTAGCTTTGACTTGTGTAGTGCAAAGGCAATTTTATGTGACCAAAGCATTTGTACCCCCATAATATTCTGAAATTATATATGATGAACTGGAGACAAAATTTAAAATTCTTGCTTAATTGTGCATTTTTCCCCTGAATCCATAAGTGACAATGAATACTAAAGTGACATTCATTTTTGTTGATCCAGTCATTCTCTTCTACTTTTTTTTTTTTTTTTTTTTTTTTTTGAGATAGGTTCTTGCTCTGTCCCCCTGGGTAGAGTGCAGTGATATCATTGTAGCTCATTGCAACTTTAAAGTTCTGGACTCAAGCAATTCTCCTGTTTCAGCCACCTAAGTAACTGGGACTGCAGGTGCACAATATCTCAACCAGCCAATTTTTCTAATTTTTGTAGAGACAGGGTCTCATTCTTGCTCAGGCTGGTCTTGAACTCCTGGCCTCAAGCAGTACTCCTGTCTCAGACTCTCAAAGTGCTAGAATTACAGGTGTGGGTCACTGTGCCCAGATCCAACCACCCTTTTGTAAAAGCATCTTTAAATATTTGTTTTAAACAAAATCTTGTTTGGGAAGGAAGAGGGAGAGAGAGAGAGAGAGAGAGAGAGAGAGAGAGAGAGAGAGAGAGAGAGAGAGAGAGAAAGAATATTTAGTTTAGTTGAAAATTTGTACTCCAGTGATAAAAAGTAACAGGTTAAATATATTTTATTCATTTAACAAAGAATTTCAATCATATGTAAATATTCATCTATATTTTATTATCTTTTTAGTTTTTAGAGTTAAACACCTTTACTTTTACAAAATTTTGGTTATGATACATGATAATATTGTGTATAAATACTTGATAACTAAATGTTGATAATAGTATGCAAATCCACAAAAAATATTTTCTTTTTTCTTTGTTGTGTCCTTGAAATCTAAAAGAGCTATTAAATTGGTAAAATCTTAACAATTACACCGGATAAAGGTATAATTTTGTCAAAGGAAATAAAGATCAGCTTTCTGTTAATCCATTTCCTATATAGTTTCTGTGTCACCAAGTAATTTCTCCAAGCTTTGACTTTCTCATCAACAAAAGAAGGATGAAGCAATACTTTGTAACCCATAAATCATGCTATAATGTTGTCTGGTTTCAAAGGGGTGGTATAATTTCCTCAATATAAATAGAAAGGAATATGCACCATTGAACACAAAGCACAGTGTCATCCAACCCAACCTCTGGACTAGCACATGTATCCTTTCACATTTGCACTTAATGAAATTATCTTGATAAATTTTACTCTTTATGACAAAATTGAAAGAAAGTCACATGAAATAGATCTAAAGATTCTAAAAGTCAATGTGATAAACTTTGGAGTCTTAAATGTTCCAGTTTTAAGACCTGTTACCTTAACTGCTATGCACTAATTTTCTCATCTAGAAATTTAGCATTCTAGTATCTATACCTCTACGAAGATCTGAGAATTAAATAAAATGGGATTAAGTACAAAAAATAACTATCACACTTCATAGAGGTAGGCAATGATCATCATCGTCAGCATCCACTTTCATGAAGTCAGCATCTGTAATTGGATCCTTAAAAATGGACACCTTCTATTACAATGATGAATTTTATTGCAATATAAAAACAAAGGTTTTAGAGCAAAAAACAACAAAAGTGGATACATAACAATACCTGCCTTAAAAGTATGTTATAAAGGTATGGTAACCAAAACAACCAGGTATTGACATAAAAACAGACACATAGACCAATGGAACAGAATAGATAGCCAGAAATTAGTTCATACATTTATAGTTAACTGATTTTTGACAAAAGTGCCAAGACCACACAACTGGGAAAGGACAGTCTCTTCAATAAATAGAGTTGGGAAAATTGGACATCCAAATGCAGAAGAATGAAATTAGACTCTTATCTGAAATCATATACAAAAGTCAACTAAAATGGAGCAAATATTTAAATGTAAGACCCCAAACCATGAAACTACTAGAAGAAAACAAAGGAAAAGCTTTATGATATTGGTCTGGGCAATAATTCTTTTGTATATGATCTCAAAAGCAAAGGAAACTAAAGCAAAAATAAACATATGTGATTACATCAAACTAAAAAGCTCTAGCACAATAAAGGCAACCATCAACAGAGTTAAGAGACTATCTACAGAATGGGAAAATATATTTGCATACTCTATATCTACTAAGGAGTTAATGTCTAAAATATATAAGGAACTCAAACAACTAAATAGCAAGAAAACAAATACAATGATTTTTAAAATGGGCAAAGGACCTGAATAGATGTTTCTCAAAAGGAGATATACAAATGATCAGTAGGTATAAACAAAATTTTCAACATCAGTAATCATTAGGGAAATGCAAATTAAACCACAATGAAATATCACCTCACTCCTGTTAGGATGGCTATAATCAAAAAGATAAAAGATAACAAATGTTGAAGAGGACCTGGAGAAAAAGAAAGCCTTGCATACTGTTTGTGGGAATGTAAATTAGTGCAGCCATTATGGAAATATATATATAGTGGTTTCTCAAAAAATTAAAAATAGAACCACCATATGATCCAGCAATCCCTCTACTGGGTATATATGCAGTGAAAATGAAATCAGTGTCATACAGATATCTGCACTCTCGTGTTTATTGCAGCATATTCACAATAGCCAAACCATAAAATCAACCTAAGTATCCATCAATAGATCAATACATTTTAAAAATGTGACATTTATATACATTGGATACTATTCAGTCACAAAATAGAAGACTTGCAACAACATAGATAAGCCTGGAGAACATTATGTTAAATGAAACAAGCCAGGAACAGACAGACAAATACTGAATGATAGCATTTACATATGGAATTTTTAAGTTTATATCATAGCAGTAGAGAGTAAAATGGTGGTTACCAGAGGCCAGGGTATTGGGGGAGGGAGGTGGGGAGATGTTCGTTAAAGGATACAAAATTACAGTTAAATAGAAGACACAAATTTAAGAACTGTTGTATAGTATAGTGACTATAGTTAATGACAATATATGGTATCCTTGAAAAATGCTAAGAGAGTAGATGTTAAGTGTTCTCACCACAAAAAAAAATGATAGCTATGTGAGGTAATGCATAATAATTGAACCATTTTGCAATGTACATATTCTTCAAAACATGTTGTATATGATCCATACATACAATTTTTATCTGTGAATTTATAATATACAAATTTGAAAAAAGAAAATTAAAGGTAAATGTTTTATCTTTAAATGAATTTATATAGATGATTTCTTTACAACCAAAATTCCCATAAAATATTTATGACTCTTTAGAAAGTAATTACACAATTTATTTGAATGAATATATGCAAAGTATTACATTTCAAAAAATTAAAATACTGTATTTATTGATGGAAAAAAAAACATGTTTTTTGTTCAGTAACATTGCATTCTTCTTTCAACATACTGAAAATGACAGAGAAAATGAAAAACTCTGTAATTTCAATGGAAAAATTACTAACTCCCCAAAATTATGGGTTGGAGCATAATATTGGCATACCACTTTTACTGAGAACAACCAGCCATCCTATTTGAAGGGGAATATTGAAAATAAAAGGAAGAGGATCAAGATGGCAGATGAGAAACACCGCCAGACAGAGTGTCTCTGCAGAAAAGACAGATTCTAGCAGAGATTAGAAAAAAGAAGCAAGAAGATGAGCATACAGCGGATGAGGGCCAGAAGGAGGATTACCTGAGACCCCGGGAGACTCCACGGGAGGAGGCTGCAGAGGAGAACTGGAAGCTGAGACCGCCGGAGCAGCCTGGAGACCAGTGGCAAGGGTAGGTGGATCAGTCGCCTTTCCCCTTCCCTGCATGTCAGACTGCTGGTGGGCTCCCCAGCAGAAGGAGAGACCTGCAGACACCAGCCCAGAGACGGCTGCCACCAGCTATCGGTGAGCCTGTAGTGGACGTGGCACCAGGCTCCCAACTCCCTCCCGGCACCTCCGTGTGCACAGACCCGAGCCTCGCGGCAGGCGCCATATTGCCTCCTCCTCCCCTCCGCCAACCCTACCCGCGGCTGCCCAGAGAGACAATACAGCCACCAGCCGGCAGCACCTCCAGGGAACGAGACCTTTCCTTTTGGGACCCTACAGCTGACTAAAGGGAACTCAGACTGTGAGCACCCTACCTGCCAGCCCTCCCAGGTGCTGCTGGCACAGTGTTCCCAGGAGAATGGTGCAGACTAAGAGGCTGAAAGACATAGACCCAGCCTGGGCTACCTGTGGGTGAATTGCGACCTGAACTCCTCTCCCTGGTGGGGATACAGTTTGAACTCTGGGACCCAGAGGTCGGGCCTGCAGACCAGATCCCGTGCACCGAGGTCTAGCATTGCCCAGGGCACAGAAGGGATATACACGAAGAGCCTACTGAGGTGTGTGTGCCTTCAGGGGCAGATCAGCATCCTAGAGGGCAACCCTCCTCCCAAAAGGAGGCCGTACGCCCAGCCCAGGTGGAGTTCCTGCGCAGGGAACCTCCCCACCGGCATCACAGTCAGGGGAGGCCTGGTGGTGTGTGGTCTGGCCTGCTGGCAGAGGCCGAGGAGTAGCTGCGGAGTTGGGGGGGGTGGAAAGAAGCGAGGCCCACTCCAGAATGCCAGTCTCAGACAGCCTCCAACCCCACACCCAGACTTTCTGGCTGAGCAGTACCATTCCAGCCCCGCCCTAAAAGCTTTTTCTAGAAGCAGAGAACAGAACTTTGACCCCTGCTAACGGCATTGGTGGTGCCTGAGGGCAGGCTTTCCCAACCCAGCTCCGCCCAGAACAAGAGCTGATAACAGGACACAAAATCAACAGCTTAGCCTGTTCCTCCAAGCAAGCGCCACCTACGGACAGGGATGGCACCCACTGACTCATTATACAGGGAGTGGTCGAATCTCACCCAAAGACACCACTAATGGCTCAGAACCTAAACAAGGTGTGTGAATACCCCAATAAAAGCCTAAAGGAAAGAAACAACAACTGATCGACATGGGAAGAAATCAGTGAAGGAACTCAGGAAATATGAAGAACTAAACGGAAAACACACACCCAAAGAGGAGCACCAGCCCCCTAGAAACAGACACCAACCAAAATCAGGCAACCAAAATGACAGAAGAGGAATTTCGTATGTGGATCATAAGAACACTCACTGAGCTGCAACAACAACGCAATAACCAACACTAAGAAACCACAAAAAGCCTCCAGGACCTAGAACAAAAGTTCACTAAAGAAATAGACACAATGAAGAAAAGTTTAACCGAATTCCTGGAAATGAAGAATCAATTCAAGGAACTACAAAATACAGCGGAAAGTCTCAAGAACAGGGTAGACAAAACAGAAGAAAGAATCTCAGAGATTGAAGATAACATCCTCTAACTAAATAAAACCGTCGCAGAGGTAGAGCAGAAAAACAACACTCAAGGGTTGGGCAACCTGTTTGAAGATATAATAGAGGAAAATTTCCCAGGCCTTGCTCAAAATCTCGATATACAAGTTCAAGAAGCTCAGAGGACCCCTGGGACATTCAATGCAAACAGGAAGATGTCACGATATGCAGTCATAAGACTGACCAAAATATCAAATAAAGAGGCCCTTCTAAGAGCTGTAAGATGAAAGAAGCAAGTGACATACAATGGAAAGCCAATTCACATAACACCAGACTTCTCTAATGAGACTTTACAAGCAAGGAGAGACTGGGGCCACATTCTCACTCTTCTGAAACAAAACAATGCCCAGCCTAGAATCTTATACCCTGCAAAACTAAGCTTCACAAATGAAGGAGAAATTAAGTCATTCTTAGACAAGCAAAGTCTCAGAGAATTCACCAAGACAAGACCAGCCCTACAAGAAGTACTCAAAACAGTGTTAGGCACGGAACACCATAATAAAAACTCACAAATATAAAAACAACCAAAACCCAAAGATTAAAGGCCAGATAATACAACGGCTCAAGAGAGAAATCAAAGCAACAACATCCAACCCAACAGAATGAACAATAATCTACCTTACCTATCAGTTCTCTCAATAAATGTGAATGGCTTAAACTCTCCACTCAAGAGACATAGGCTGACTGAATGGATAAGAAAATACAGGCTAAGTATATGCTGTCTTCAGGAAACACATCTAACCTGCAATGATGCATATAGACTAAAAGTAAAAGGGTGGAGATCAGTATTCCAGGCAAGTGGAAGCCAAAAGAAGGCTGGCATGGCAGTTCTAATTTCAGACAATTTAGTTTTTAAACCAACAAAAGTAGTGAAAGACAAAGAGGGCCATTATATAATGGTGAAGGGCACACTTCAACAAGAAGAGATAACAATTTTATATATATATGCACCCAACTGAGGTGCACCCAGTTTCATAAAGCAAACCTTACTGGATCCAAGCAAATGGATTAATAGCAACTCCATAATCACCAGAGATTTCAACACCCCACTGACGGCACCAGACAGATCCTCCACACAGAAAATTAATAAAGAAATAATGGATTTAAACAAAACCTTGGAACAATTGGGTCTGACTGACATCTACAGGACAGTATACCCAAAATCCACTGAATATACGTTCTTCTCATCAGCTCACGGGACATTCTCTAAGATTGATCATATCCTAGGACACAAAGTAAATCTTGAGAAATTTAAAAAAATAGAAATCATACCATGTACCTTCTCAGATAACAGTGGAATAAAACTAGAAATCAACCCTAACAGAAACTCACATTTCTACACAAAAACATGGAAATTAAACAACCTCCTACTAAATGATTACTTCATAAATGAAGAAATCAAGATGGAAATAAGAAAATTCAATGAAGAAAACAACAATGGAGAGACAAGTTATCAACTCCTCTGGGACACAGCTAAAGCAGTTCCAAGAGGAAAGTTTATCTCCATAAATGTCTATAACCAAAAGACAAAAAGATCACAAATAGACAATCTAATGAAACGACTCAAAGAGCTGGAAAAAGAAGAGCAGACCAACCCCAAACCCAGCAGAAAAAGTGAAATCAACAAGATCAAATCAGAACTAAACGAAATTGAAAACATGGAAGCTATTCAGGAGATTAATAAAACAAAAAGTTGGTTCTTTGAAAAAATAAACAAAATTGACACACCATTGGCTAAGCTAACGAAAAGCAGAAAAGAGAAATCTCTAATAAGCTCCATCAGGAAAAAAAAGGAGATATCACATCTGATTCCAAAGAGATACAAGATATAATTTATGAATACTACAAAAATCTTTATGCACACAAACTGGAAAATGTGGAGGAAATGGACAAATTTCTAGAAACACACAGCCTCCCTAGGCTCAACCAGGAAGAAATAGATTCCCTGAACAGACCAATCTCAACAGCTGAAATAGAAACAGCAATTAAAAATCTCCCTAAAAAGAAAATTCCTGGTCCAGATGGCTTCACACCTGAATTTTACCACACTTAAAAAGAAGAAATAGTACCTATCTTGCAGAAACTATTCCACAACATCGAGAAGAACGGAAACCTCCCGGACACCTTTTATGAAGCTAATATTACTCTAATACCAAAACCAGGAAAGGACGCAATAAAAAAAGAAAACTACAGACCAATATCCCTAATGAATACAGATGCAAACATTTTCAACAAAATCTTAGCTAACTGAATCCAGACGCTTATCAAAAAAATATTCCATCACGACCAAGTGGGATTCATCCCAGGGATGCAGGGATGGTTCAACATACATAAATCTATAAATGCAATTCACCACATAAACAGAAGCAAAAACAAAGACCACATGATTCTTTCAATAGTTGCAGAAAAAGCTTTTGACAAAATTCAACACCCTTTCATGATACGAACACTTAAGAAAATAGGCATAGAAGGGACATACCTAAAAATGATACAAGCCATATATGACAGACCCATAGCCAACATCATACTGAATGGGGAAAGATTGAAATAATTCCCACTTAGAACTGGAACCAGACAAGGCTACCCATTATCTCCACTTCTATTCAACATAGTGCTGGAAGTCTTGGCTACAGCAATCAGACAGGAAAATGGAATTAAAGGTATCCAAATAGGGGCAGAAGAGATCAAACTTTCACTGTTTGCTGATGATATGATATTATATCTAGAAAACCCCAAAGATTCAACCAAGAAACTCTTGGAACTGACCAATGAATTTAGTAAAGCCTCAGGAACAAAATCAATACACAGAAATCAGAGACATTCATATACGCCAACAACAATCTAATTGAGAACCAAATTAAAGACTCAATTCCCTTCACAATAGCAACAAAGAAATTAAAGTACCTGGGAATATACTTAACCAAGGATGTAAAAGACCTCTACAGGGAGAACTATGAAACACTGAGGAAGGAAATAGCAGAGGATGTAAACAGATGGAAATCCATACCATGCTCGTGGATCGGCAGACTCAACATCATCAAAATGTCTATACTACCCAAACTGATCTACAGATTCAATGCAATACCTATTAAAATTCCATCAGCATTCTTCACAGATATAGAAAAAATAATTTTACGCTTGGTATGGAACCAAAGAAGACCTCAAATATCAAAATCAATTCTAGGCAACAAAAACAAAATGGGAGGCATTAATTTGCCAGATATCAAACTGTACTACAAAGCTGTAGTAATTAAATCAATATGATATTGGCACAAAAATAGGAATATTGACCAGTGGAACAGATGTGAGAATCCTGATATAAAACCATCCTCATATAGCCATCTAATCTTTGACAAAGCAGACAAAAATATACACTGAGGAAAAGAATCCCTTTTCAATAAATGGTGCTGGGAAAACTGGATACCTACCTGTAGAAGGCTAAAACAGGACCCACACCTTTCACCTCTCACAAAAATCACCTGTCACGCTGGATAACAGACTTAAATCTAAGGTATGAAACTATTAGAATTCTAGAGGAAAAAGTTAGAAACACTCTCCTAGACATTGGCCTAGGCAAAGAGTTTATGAAGAAGTCCCCAAAGGCAATCACAGCAGCAACAAAAATAAATAAATGGGATATGATCAAACTACAAAGCTTCTGCACAGCCAAAGAAATAGTCATGAAAGTAAACAGACAACCTACAGAATGGGAGAAAATTTTTGCATCCTATGCATCCAATAAGGGACTGATAACTAGAATATACTTAGAACTCATGAAAATCAGGAAGAAAAAATCAAATAACCCTATTAAAAAGTGGGCAAAGTACTTGAACAGAAACTTTTCTAAAGAAGACTGAAGAATGGCCAACAAACATATGAAAAAATGCTCAACATCTCTAATCATCAGGGAAATGCAAATCAAAACTACAATGAGATATCACTTAACTCCAGTGAGAATGGCCTTTATCAAAAAGTCCCCTAATAACAAATGCTGGCGTGGATGCGGAGAGAGAGGAACACTCCTACAGTGCTGGTGGGACTGCAAACTAGTTCAACCTCTGTGGAAAGCAATATGGAGATACCTTAAAGCGATACAAGTGAATCTACCATTTGATCCAGCAATCCCATTGCTGGGCATCTACCCAAAAGATCCAATGACACTCTACAAAAAAGACACCTGCACTCAAATGTTTATAGCAGCACAATTCATAATAGCAAGGCTGTGGAAACAGCCCAAGTGCCCATCAATCCAAGAATGGATTAATAAAATGTGGTATATGTATACCATGGAGTACTATTCAGCTCTAAGAAACAATGGTGACATAGCACATCTTATATTTTCCTGGTTAGAGCTGGAACCCATACTATTAAGTGAAGTTTCCCAAGAATGGAAAAACAAGCACCACATATACTCACCAGCAAATTGGTATTAACTGAACAGCACCTAAATGGTCACATATGTACTACAGTAATAGGGTATTGGCCAGGTGGGAGGGGGGACGGGGGCTGGTATATACATATATAATGAGTGAGATGTGCACCATCTGGGGGATGGTCATGCTGGAGACTCAGACTTGTGGGGGGAGGGGGGAAAATGGGCATTTATTGAAACCTTAAAATCTGTTCCTCCATAATATGCCGAAATAAAAAAATAAATAAATAAAATAAAATAAAATAAAATAAGCCAGGCAGTGTGGCTCATGCCTGTAAAGCCAGCACTTTGGAAGGCTTAGGTGGGAAAATTACTTTAGGCCAGAGTTTGAGACTAGTCTGGGCAAAGTAGTGAGACCTCATCTCTACAAAAAAATAAGAAAAATTAGCCTGGCATGGTGGTACCTATCTGTAGTCCCAGTTACTTGGGAGGCTGAAGCAGGAGGATAGCTTGAGCTCAGGAGTTTGAGGTTGCAGTGTGATAGGATTGGGCCGCACTACAGCCTGTGTGACAGAGTGAGACCCTGTTTCTAAAAAAATAAATGAATAAAAAAATTATATATAAAGTTGTTCAACATCACTAATCATCAGGAAAATGCAAATCAAAACCACAAGATCTCACCTTTCGCCTGTGAGCAGGGCTATTACTAAAAGCACATGAGATAACATGTGTTGGCAATGGTGTGGAGAAAGGGGCCCTTACATCCTACGCACCATTGGTGGGAATGGAAATTGGTGACACCATTGTGGAAACAGCATAGAGGTTCCTCAAAAATTTAAAAATAGAACTACTATGTGACCCAGCCAAACTTCTTCTGGGTATATACAAAGATGAAATGAAATCAGCGCCTCGTAATATCTGTACTCCCATGCCCTAATGAAGCATTATTCACAATAGCCAAGATATGTAAAAAACTAAATGTCTGTGAATGTATGACTGTTTAAATAATTGAATTGTAGTATATATATGCAATGGAATATTACGCAACTTTATAAAAGAAGGAGCTCCTACCATTTGTCACAAATGGATGAACCCTGAGGACATTATACTAGGTGACATAAGCCAGACACAGAAAGAAAAATAGTGCATGATATCTCTGATATTTGGAATCTAAAAAACATGTCGGATACACAGAAGCAGAGTAGAATGGTGGTTCAGGGGAGCAGGAAAGCAGGAAAGGAGAGATGCGATACAAAGCTGCAGTTATGTAACTGCATCCAAAGACCTAAAGTACAGCATGGGGGGCAGAGAGATGTTCAAATTACATGAAGTTGCAGTTAGAAGGTGTAATTGCTGAAGATGTATTCTACAGCATAGTGACTATCGTCAGTAATAATGTACCATATACTTGAAAAATGATAATAGAATAGATTTTAAATGTTCCTACCACAAAATAATAAGTGTGTGAGGTAAGGGATATGATAATCAGCTTGATTTAATGATTGCACAAGTGTGCAGGTGTGTGCATATAAATATATATACACATATATATCACAATATACCCCATAAATATATACAATTTTGTCAATTAAAAAGAAATTAAATCTGGGAGGCCGAGGCGGGCGGATTGCTCGAGGTCAGGAGTTCGAAACCAGCCTGAGCAAGAGCGAGACCCCGTCTCTACTATAAATAGAAAGAGACTAATTGGCCAACTAATATATATAGAAAAAAAATTAGCCGGGCACGGTGGCACATGCCTGTAGTCCCAGCTACTCGGGAGGCTGAGGCAGCAGGATTGCTTGAGCCCAGGAGTTTGAGGTTGCTGTGAGCTAGGCTGACGCCACGGCACTCACTCTAGCCTAGGCAACAAAGTGAGACTCTGTCTCAAAAAAAAAAAAAAAAAGAAATTAAAAACTAAGGACTGTAGTTGATAATATTATATTGTATCCTGGAAATTTTCTAAGAGAGTAGATTGTAGGTGTTCTTATTGCATTAAAAAAAGACATATAAGATGATGTATATGTTAATTGGCTTGTCTGTAGTAATTGTTTCACTTACGTATCTGTATACCAAACCATCAAGTTGTACACCTTAAATATACACGGTTGTAATATTTCAGACACCAGAAGTTTTCCCCACACGCCAAGCCAGCGGCCAGTTCTGCAGAAGTTCGGGACAGCTGGGTGTTCTCTAGTTAAATGCAATTCTGGCAGCATCTGACTGAGGATAGCATCAGACTCCACAGAGTGAGGGCTCCATCTCACAAGATTGTCCCCACTGTAGATGCCAATCACAAGCTCAGCCTGTTTTACCTATGCTTCTGACCTACTGCTACAAATTGGGGTTTCCATGCTCCCCTCTGCCTGTTTGATTAATTTGCTAGAGCATTTCGCAGAACTCAGGGAAGCCCTGACTTACGTTTATGCATAGCGTGTGGTATGTGAAGGGCTCTGAGCTTCCACGCCCTCTCCAGGGGCGACACTCTCAGAAAGTTCCCCCTCATTAGTTCAGCTACCGGGAAGCTCCCAACCTAGTCCTTCTTGGTTTTTATAGAAGCCTCACTACCTAGGCATGATTGATTTAATCATTGGCCACTGGCAATCAATTTAACCTATAACCTCCTTCCTCACCCCTCCCCAGAAATTGGGAGGTAAGGCTGAAAGTCCCAACATTTTGTCAATGAAAAAGAAGCCAAATTCTGTAAGATAATTTTAAAGAGGTTTATTCTGAGCCAAATTTGAGGACCGTGACCCAGAGCCACACCAACAAGCCTTAAGCATGTGGACTCACTGTGGCTGGGTTACAGTTTGGTTTTTATACATTTCAGGGAGACAGGGGTTACAGGTAAAGTCATAAATCAATACATGGAAGGCATACATTGGTTTGGCCCTGTTAGGGACTGACCTTTTATAGCCCCACCAGACAGAAAAGCAGAGATATTGAGGATGCAATTACACAAGAGGAGGTTTATTTTTTGGCTAGCCGGGGTCCAAGCCCCAGAGCATCAACGCAGTGGCCACTCTCACAGGCAAGGACCCCGACCGGAACAACAGCATGCCTTTTATTTTTATGGTGCACAAGCTGCGCACAAGCTGACTACGCATGGATCATGCGTTGACTTTTAAAATGATTGGTTGCCCACTATTGCCTTTTGAAATAATTGGCGGGTTGGTTGCCCTCTATTGCCTGATAGGCCAGTCGCCCGTGTTTTAATGACTTTATCCCATAATTCCCCATATAGCGGCATAGCAAGCAAGCAATGACCAGAAGCAAAAGTTTGCGGTTAGCTCATTGCCCCACTCAAGTAAATTTTTTATAATTGAAAAAACTTTTTTGCCCTTTTTTTGTCCTATCAATTTTTCTGTCTTATAGTGCCGGAGCCAGCCGGCGACGTGAGGCACCTGGAGTTAGGGGGCGAGGCTGAGAAATGAAGAGACAACAAAAAGATGGGGACGGGAGGACGGAGTCCTTGCTGACTGCCGCACCTCGTTTATTTCCGTTGCTGTATTTATACAGATAAGAACAAAGGAGAAGCAAAATGCATTGGAACAGGTGGTGCATGTCTTCATTAAACCAGAAAACAAAACAGTTCTTGTTTCTTTTAACCTTACGTCACTTTGATAGTCCTTTTCCTCGCTTATGCAGTTTTCTAATCTACAACTTAACTTTTTTCTGATATCAAAAAAGCTACAAATACTCAACTATGATCACTCAGACAGTTCAAGGAAAGAGCACCCAAGCGTAATTAACAATTCTGAGAAAGGAGTGTGCAGGGCCTAGGGGGGGCTATAAGCTACGAGGGCTGTGTGCACAGGATTACTTCAGTGACCTTCTATAACTGCTACTGTTATCTCCAGCACCCTCTGTGAGCTAGAAGAAAGGCCAAGAATGTCAGAGCTATGAGTTAAGGCGCCAGGTGCTGTGTCTCAAGGACCCCAGTGTTCCGGGCAGCAACCGCACTTTAACTCTCCCGTGTTCGGGACAGCTCCCAACATTATAGCCCAAAAAGGTGGGATATCTCGAAGAGGGGAGGCTTACAGGTTATAGGTGGGTTTAAAGATTCTTTGACCTGTAAATGCTAAAGACAAGAAGCTTTGTCTAAAATCTTGGTATGTTTTAAGATAAGGAGCTGTTTATCAGAGACAAGCCACTGGACATAGATTCATTGTGTAAATTGAGGACCTGCAGGTGTGTCTTGCATACCCTTAGGCCTGTTAATGGGTTACAAAGGATGTCTCTAAGCAGGGAGGGGGCATGATGGGGCATGTCTGACCTCCCTCCTCCTGGCGGGCAGTTTAGTTTTAGGATATTCCTTTGGCCAAGAGGGAGTCCATTCAGTCAGCCGGTAGGGGCTGAGCCTTAAGATTCTATCTTAGGTCACACCTCTAATCCTGCCTGGCTCTTTCTGGTGTTGTGTCCCCATGCTGAAGCTACCAGGGGACTGCCAGCCACCATCAACTCATTAGCACACAAAAAGGCACTTACCACTTTGGAAATTACAGAAGTTTTAGAAGTTGAAGACCAGAAAACAGGACAAAGACCAAATAAATATTTCACAGTATCATAAGAATAAAAATTATTTTTTAAAATGAGGACTGAACTCTGATTTTTTTCTTTTGCTAAAAACTCCTTCCTAAGGAGGCCAGCAGGGTTAGGATGACAAACAGTAAATTCCCACTAAGCGGCTTTTGTTAACCAAATGAAGCAGTGGTTTACTTCCCAACCTGAAAAGATAAGAAGACCCTGTCTTAACTCAAGCATCCTAGCAGATGCCTATTCTTAAATTTAAAGCATCTTAAAACATCCTAGCAGGCGCCTATTGTAAATTTAAAATGTCCTCCTGTCTGGACCTCCCAGAGTACTCACACCCTTATCTTAAAATAAGCATATCCTTTCTGGCCTTCTAGATGAAGTCTAACTCTCTCAGCCAATTGCCAGCCAAAGAATCTTTAAACCCACCTATAACCTGTAAGCCCCCGCTTCGAGATGTCCCACCTTTTTGGGCCAAACCAATGTATGCCTCTCATGTATTGATTTGTGACTTTGCCTGTAACCCCTGTCTCTCTGAAAATGTATAAAACTGAACTGTAACCCAGCCACAGCGAGCCCACTTGCTCAAGGCTTCTTGAGAGTGGCTCCGGGTCATGGTCCTCAAATTGGGCTCAGAATAAACTTCTTTCAAATATTTCAGGGCTTGGATTTTTCCATCCACAAAAAGGAGAAAGCAAACTAATTGAAATGGGTAAATATTTTTATATTCTTAAAATGGAAGTGTGTACATCAGTGAATAAAAGAAATTAAAGTTACATTTCTATACCTGAATATGAAATATAGAATTTTAATTAGAAAGAAGAAATAAAAGAAAAATACAGAAATATAAATTACCTTACAAAAAGTTCAAAAATAGTCAACACTATGCATTTTTTAGAAATGCACAGGTAGTAAAATCAATGAAATTAAGCAAGAGAAAAGTAATCAGTGTTAGATCCGAGCCACGAGAGAGACACTCGAGGCCTCATGTGTGGCCAAATGCTGTGTATTTGGGGCATCTGGGTGCAGATGGGTGGAGGTAAAGAGCGCTCACCCTGACGGAGGGACAGCCTTGGGTTTTTTTGTTTTTTTTTTTTATTTCGGCATATTATGGGGGTACAGATTTTAAGGTTTCAATAAATGCCCATTTCTCCCCCTCCCCCCACAAGTCTGAGTCTCCAGCATGACCATCCCCCAGATGGTGCACATCTCACTCATTATGTATGTATATACCTACCCCCCACCCCCCTCCCACCTGCCCAATACTCTATTACTGTAGTACCTATGTGTCCACTTAGGTGCTACTCAGTTAATACCAGTTTGCTGGAGAATATATCTGGTGCTTGTTTTTCCATTCTTGGGATACTTCACTTAGTAGTATGGGTTCCAGCTCTAACCAGGAAAATATAAGATGTGCTATATCACCGTTGTTTCTTAGAGCTGAATAGTACTCCATGGTATACATATACCACATTTTATTAATCCATTCTTGGATTGATTGGCACTTGGGCTGTTTCCACAGCCTTGCTATTATGAATTGTGCTGCTATAAACATTCGAGGTGCAGGTGTCGAGTGTAGAGTGTCATTGGATCATTTGGGTAGATGCCCAGCAATGGGATTGCTGGATCAAATGGTAGATTCACTTGTATCGCTTTAAGGTATCTCCATATTGCTGTCCACAGAGGTTGAACTAGTTTGCAGTCCCACCAGCAGTATAGGAGTGTTCCTCTCTCTCCGCAACCACGCCAGCATTTATTGTTTGGAGATTTTTTGATAAAGGCCATTCTCACTGGGGTTAAGTGATATCTCATTGTGGTTTTGATTTGCATTTCCCTGATGATTAGAGATGTTGAGCATTTTTTCATATGTTTGTTGGCCATTCTTCAGTCTTCTTTAGAAAAGTTTCTGTTCAAGTACTTTGCCCACTTTTTAATAGGGTTATTTGATTTTTTTCTTCCTGATTTTCGTGAGTTCTAAGTATATTCTAGTTATCAGTCCCTTATTGGATGCATAGGATGCAAAAATTTTCTCCCATTCTGTAGGTTGTCTGTTTACTTTCATGACTATTTCTTTGGCTGTGCAGAAGCTTGGTAGTTCGATCATGTCCCATTTATTTATTTTTGTTGCTGCTGTGATTGCCTTTGGGGACTTCTTCATAAACTCTACAGGGAGAACTATGAAACACTGAGGAAGGAAATAGCAGAGGATGTAAACAGATGGAAATCCATACCATGCTCCTGGATCAGTAGACTCAATATCATCAAAATGTCTATACTACCCAAGCTGATCTACAGATTCAATGCTATACCTGTTAAAATCCCATCAGCATTCTTCACAGATATAGAAAAAATAATTTTATGCTTCGTATGGAACCAAAGAAGACCCCGAATATCAAGAGCAATTCTAGGCAACAAAAACAAAATGGGAGGCATTAATATGCCAGATATCAAACTATACTACAAAGCTGTAGTAATTAAATCAATATGGTATTGGCACAAAAATAGGAATATTGACCAGTGGAACAGATGTGAGAATCCTGATATAAAACCATCCTCATATAGCCATCTAATCTTTGACAAAGCAGACAAAAATATACACTGAGGAAAAGAATCCCTTTTCAATAAATGGTGCTGGGAAAACTGGATAGCCACCTCTAGAAAGCTAAAATAAGACCCATACCTTTCACCTCTCACAAAAATCACCTGTCACGCTGGATAACAGACTTAAACCTAAGGTATGAAACTATTAGAACTCTAGAGGAAAAAGTTGGAAACACTCTCCTAGACATTGGCCTGGGCAAAGAGCCTTGGGTTTTATAGAGGGTTTCTCTGGGGGAGTGAGTACCTGGGCCGAAACAGCCCTGCAATGAATTTTTTGAACAACCGATTTCTGGGACCCCTGCGCCAGCCTCATCCTGCGTGGGGTCCCATGCGAACCAGGGGACAGGAGTGCTGGCTGCAGCTGGCTGTGAGGTTCACAATGTCCATCCGTCAGGGTGTCTCTGGACTCCTGTGGCTATTGCTTTACAAGCCTAAGTTTTCCATTCACTGAATTCCCTCCTTTACATAATTTTCGGGTTCCCACCTGGCACAAACCTAACAATCACAAAATTCAGAATGACACTTTCAGTATAAAAGGACAAAAGGTATTGCTATTAAAATAAAAACTTCAGTATAAAATCAGTAAGAAATATAGAAGTTTTTCAAGTCAGGTTTATTGAGGTATAGTTTACAAATAGTAAAATTTACTCTTTTTGGTTGTACAGATATTTAAGTTTTCACAAATTTATACACTCAGGTTGTCACCACATTCAATACACTAAATATTTCTGGTCAGTCAAAAATTTTGCCATCATAAAAATTTCTCCCCTCATTCCTAGCCCCTGACCTGAGACCTGACTATATTTTTTTCTTTTCCAGTTTATCATATAAATAGAACTATATAGGATGTCGCTTTGAGAATTGGTTTCTTTCACTTAACATGTTGTATGTGCCTATGTACACTACTTTTTATTGCTGCGTAGTAGTCTGTTGTGTGATATTCAATTTATTACTTCACCGGTTGGTAAACATTTGAGTTTTTTCTAGCTATTGGCTATTATTAATAAAATTGCTATAAATATTTGTATAGAGGTCTTTGTGTGGACCCAAGTTTTAATTTCTCTTGAGTAAAAATCTGGTAGTGAGACTGCTAGTTGCATAGTAAATCCCCACTGTTTTGCTTTCCCACCAGGAATGCATAAGATTACCAGTTGCTTTGAATATTCTCCAGTATTTAAGATTAACATTTTCTTTTCCTTTTAGCTATTCTCCTAGGTATGTGGTGTCATTTCCCTGTGTTTTTTTTTTTTTTTTTTTTTTTTTTTTTTTTTTTTTGAGACAGAGTCTCGCTTTGTTGCCCGGGCTAGAGTGAGTGCCGTGGCGTCAGCCTAGCTCACAGCAACCTCAAACTCCTGGGCTCGAGTGATCCTTCTGCCTCAGCCTCCCGGGTAGCTGGGACTACAGGCATGCGCCACCATGCCCGGCTAATTTTTTTTTTTATATATATATATCAGTTGGCCAATTAATTTCTTTCTATTTATAGTAGAGACGGGGTCTCGCTCAGGCTGGTTTTGAACTCCTGACCTTGAGCAATCCGCCCGCCTCGGCCTCCCAAGAGCTAGGATTACAGGCGTGAGCCACAGCGCCCGGCCTCCCTGTGTTTTTAATTTGTGTTTCCCTAATACAGTTACGTGTCTAATAATGACGGATTAGTCAATGACTCAGTGGTGACCAGTGGAGCTGAAGACTTTGCATCACCCAGGGCATCACAGCTTCATAAAGGCCATGTGCAGTGTGCATTGCTTGCACGTTTGCGGTGATGCTGCTGGAAACAAACCCACTGCACTGCCAGTGATGTAAGTATAGTGCGTGCAATTATGTACAGTGCATAACCAATAATGATGATAAATGACTATGTTACTGGTTTATGTGTTTGCTATACTATACTATTTATTGCTATTTTAGAGTGCACTCCTACTTATAAACAAGTTTGCTGTCACGCTGACAGAATCCTCATGCATCACTTGTTTATGGAGCCTCTTGATTGCATCACTTTCTCTTGTCCTTGATTTAATCTCATGTGGTTTTGTTCACTAAGGCCACTGAGATACAAAATCTATCGTTAGTGCTCTCAGTGAGAGACCATGCTGAGAGATTGACCCGAAAACAAATGAAGAGTGATTAAGAACTAGGAAGGGGGAACATTAGTGATGGTTACTCCCCCAAGCCAGGCGTATCCCATTCTCTCACAGCTATGACCTTGAAGAACAGAAACCACATGACAGAAGCTGTTAAAGACGTGCTTTGTTGAAGTCAATAAAACTACAAAAGTTTGAGAAGGGCCTATCAGATATGGAGAAACTTATAAAGAACTGAATTGAAGACCAGACACTGAAGTGTGTCCTTCTGAGCATCATGACAATCCAGACCAAAGAAAAGAGGTTTTTTGAGATGTTGAAAGACAAGGCGAGACTCAGCCACATGTTGAATTCACTGCTAACTTTAACTCACAATCCTCATAATCATCACTGGTTACGTAATGTGAAAGTGAGTGGTGAGTCTGTGAGTGCTGGTGTGAAGGTGGCTGAAGGAATTTTGGAAACTTAGAGAAGCTGATTGTGGAGGAAAATTACTTGCCAGAGCAAATTGGCAATGTGGAAGAAGCTTCTCTGTTTTGAAAACAGATGCCTGAAAGGACTTTCGTCCATAAGGAAGCCAAGTCAATGCCAGGTTTTAAGGATTTTAAGGGCAAAATAAGAGTCTGACTGGGGGCCCGTGCTGTGGACTACAGATGGAAATCCTTGTGGTCTGGTGCCCTGCTGAATGGCTGTGCCAGTGAAATGGGCCGTGTTGCTCGTAACAAACTCGCCAGTCAAGATTATGCTTATTGTGATAATGCTCCTCCTTTTATTGGCGATCTTCATCCCAGTAGGAGTATAAAAGGGTATTTCCCCCTCCAAACACCACCTCTTTGATCCAACCAATGGGTCAAGGAGTTACAGCAGTTTATAAGGCCTAGCGCCGGAAGGGGACATTTGCCCAGCCTATTGCTTCACTTGAGGGAGACACTGATGAATTCTGGAAGGATCACAACATGTATGACTGCATCAAGAACCTTGTGTGGGGCTGGCACGGTGGCTCATGCCTGTATTCCTAGAATTTGGGGAGGCCAGGGGTTGGGGGAGAATTACTTGAGGCCAAGAGTTGAAGCCCAACTGGGCAATAGTAAGACCCTGTCTCTACAAAAACGATTTTTTTTTTAATTAGCTGGCATGGTGGCATGTACTTGTAGTCCCAGCTACTCAGGAGGCTGAGGCAGGAGGATCACTTGAGCCCAGGAGTTTGAGGTTCCTGTGAGCTAGGATGACACCACTGTACTCCAGCCTGGGCAACAGAGTGAGACCCCACCCACCAAGCAAAAAAAAAAAAATAAAAAAGAAAGAAAGAAAGTAACTTGCCTGGGCTTGGATGATGTCACCAAGGAATATATGAACAGCAATTTGAAGAAGACACTCCAGAGGCTTGTTCATGACATCAAAGGATTTGCCAACATCAAGGAGCTTAACAAAAGCATTAAGGCCGTGAGAAACAACTTTAGCCTGGGTACGAGTGAGGTTGACTTTGAGGAGCTCCTAGGGGTGGTTCATGAGGAATTGACTGATGAGCAGTTGTTGGAACTGAAACAGGAACGCATAGCTGAAGATGAGGCAGGAGAAAAGGGAACTGCGGGAGAAGAAAAAGAAGAAGAACCCCTAAGAAAACTCACAGTGAAGGGTTTAGGAGAAGCTGTTGCAGACCTCCATGAGCTCCTTAAAATATTGAAAACATGGACTCCAACACCAGTAGTTTGGAGCATCATCTTCTTCCAAGCAATATGTGGTGAAATAGAAACAAACCAAGCAAACCACCACGAACACGTTTCTGATAAAAGTGAGACCTCCTCCAGGAGCCCTCAGGCAGGTCGTTCAGGAGGGATTCCAGAAGAGGGCAAGTGGTCACAGGGCGACAGCTCCATGGGTGCCGCTGCCACCGGAGACTGCTGCGGAGGTAGAACACATGGACACCGATGACCTGCCCCGTGTAGGCCTAGGCTGATGTGTGTTTGTGTCTTGATTTCCAACAAAATATGTTCAAAAAGTAAAAAATAAAAAACTTTTAAAAATAGGAAAAAGCTCATAGAATAAGGATATAAAGAAAGTAGTTTTATATAGCTGAACAGTATATTTTAATCCAAGTATTATTACAAAAAGGTCAAAAAGTTTTAAAAAGTTAAATAAAAAAAATTATAAAGTAAAAATGTTACAATATACTAAGCTTAATTTATTATTGAAAGTAGAACAAAATGTACATATTTTGTGAGGTCTAAGGGCACAGTGTCATAAAGTCTACGGCAGAACACAGCAACGTCCTGGCCTTCACACTCGCTCGCCACCACCGGCTCAGCCAGAGCAGCTGGCCGTGCTGCACACTCCATTCCTTGTTAGTGCCCTGCATCGTGTAGCATTTTATCTTTTAATGGTTTTTTACTGTGCCCTGTCTACGTTTAGACACACTTAGACATGCACACACCGTGTGTGGACAACTGCCTGCGGCGTTCAGGACAGCGACTCGTGCACAGGTGTGGAGCCCAGGAGCAGCAGGCTGCACCAGCCTCTGCCACCTACCGCCAGGTCTGCGCAGGTGCACTTTGACACTCTCAGGGACAAAATCGCCAAGGACTCATTTCTCAAAAAATATCTCTATCGTTAAGGGACAAATGACTGTAACTAATGATGTTGAGCATAGCTTCATGGGCATATTTGCCATTTCTGTCTCTTCTTTAGTAACACATTTGTTCAAATCCTCTGGCTATTTTTAAAATTAATTCATTTATTTTATTGAATTGTAAGCATTCTTTATATATTCTGGATATAATCTCTTTATCTGATATGTTTTTCAAATATATTTTCCCAGACTTTGGCTTATATTTTTATATTTTTAGCAGAATCATTTGAAAAACAGAACTTGTACTTTTCACCATTTTAGCTTTTTTTTTCTTTTATGGTTCATACTTTACATGCCTGTGCAAGAAGTGTTTGCATAACCTGAAGATTTCTTTCTATGATTTCTAATAGAAGTTTTATACTCTTAAAACTACAAAATAAATATAAAACTTTATACCTTAAAGTTTATATTTAAGTAGTAATATATTTTGAATTCACTGTGTAAACAGTTGTGAGGTAAGTGCTCAGTTTCTTTTTTTAAAATGTGGATATCTGATTGTACCAATATCATATGTTGGGAAGACTGTCCTTTCTCCACTGAATTGCCTTGACATCATTGTCAGACTTAATTGGCCATATATGTGTGGGCCTATTTCTGATGCATTTCTGGACTCAGTATTATGTCCCACTGACTTATGTGTCTATATTTACTGCAGTGCCATGCTGTCCTGATCACTGTAGCTTTATATTAAATCTTGTAATTGGGTAGTGTTCTTCTAGATACTAATCTAATCTAATCTCTCCTTGTCCACCTAGAAAAATCTCAACACATGAAAAATCAAGTCTACTTTGATGAAAAATATAAGAATAATAGAATAATGAATATGAGACAATAAAACTATATTAACGATTTGTTGAAATTGCTTCCTAACCAGGAAAACAAAATCCTAGGAACTATAAATAACAAAATCTGAAAGACTGGGTACATAAAAAATTTAAAAATATTCTTATAGTGAAATTCATTATAAAGAAAAAGTGAAAGTAGAAAACAATATTTCACCACATTTAACAGGGAAGGAGTTGATAACCAAAAGTTTCTGCAGCTTTACAATAAATGGTGGTCAATTTCAGAATAAAGAAAAAATATAAACGTGGAAAAACTCAGACAAATCACCGTTTCCAATTGCAAATGGCAAAAGTATCCATAACCTCTGTAGAGGCTGGCGACAAATGGCTCTCTAGATAAAGGCCAAGAGAGACAAACTTGCACCCCAAGCGCAGCCACGGGAAGCGGTTGGAATGATGGAGTCGCAGAGGCGGGGCTGGCAGAGCTGGATCTCAGGACTCTGCTCCGCTGGGGACCCCACGTTATACTGTGATGTAAATAAGACCCCTGCTCTTAAATACCTCATAGATGATTGCTTTGAACGGTACGATATAGCCTTTTGCCTCCATTTTTCATATTTTGCTTTGAATTCCATCGTCTATCACTTCAGTATGTCTGCACCTGATTTTTTGAGGGGGCGTGTGTGACGCACCACCAGGCCCAGTGATGACAAACCCAGTCATGACGGCACGTGTGATTTACTTGTCTTCTTAGCACAAAACACCATTTTTGTCATCACCAGCACTTTTCATTCCAATAAAATTTAAATATACTAAGTGTGATTGCATGTATAGTGTGTTATAATATCAAAACTATTTTCTCACATTGTATGAGATTCTATATGTTTCAGCATCTGTCCTTCCATCCCCTCCTTGTTTTACAGCCTCAGGAGAGGGTGTGTGCAACACCACACTCTGTTTCAGCAGTGAATTCCAAGGGGAATAGATACTGAGACAGAGATGAGAGGAGTGAAGGACTGTTGGAGTCCCTGTTGGAAGATTCACCTGTAGCATGGGAGGAAGGCAGGTGTGGAAAGAGGGTAAAGCTGCCCCATAATGCAGTTGTACCTGAGGCCTCACACATATCACAGGAGAGCTGAGGTGAGACAACGCTCAGGTTTGCCCCAAATCATGGTGAAAAGGCAGGTCTTTGCATCCAGTCAGTGGCTGCAGGCTGTCCCCTGGGAAGGGTATAAATTTGGGTATAGCAGTCTCTGCACTTGAGTGCATGTCCCAGAGAGGGACACTCCTGTGAGCCATGAGCAGCTGATATTCTCAGCTGCTGGCGTCCGGTGTTTTGACCTCAGGAGGGGCCTGGGTGGACTATCAACATACCCATTGCCCATAACAATCCACTAGTTGTTGATTACCTGATACATGAGGCCACCCCCAGGGACTTTACATGGAAACTATCATGGGGTAGATGTTATTTTTCATCTTTTAAAATTTGAGTCACCTAAGTGTGACATTGATTAAATGGTACATGACATGCCATGCTCCCTATGTGTGGAAGAGTGGTAATTTGAGTCAGTGGCTATCCAATTACACAGCATGTCCCTTTGACCACTATGTTATATAATGAGTATAAACTACTTTTAACACAGGCACTAAATGAAAGGACAAACTAGACAGCCCAACGCCAATGGCAACATGGTAGCTGTTACAAGACAATGGGTCATCCAAAAGGAACACCTGGGGGTGGTATGGGGCCAGTGGTACCTTGTCCTTCCTGGACACCCCTGATTGGCCATTCATCACTGAGAGTAGGGCTATAGGTTGAGACCAAGGATGGAGTCATTTCCTTGTTCTCAAATAATAGATTTAGGGACAACTAATCTTTAAGAGAACATACATATATAAGAAATGTGTCACACAAAAATGTGTCAGCATGTAGCTGGAATCATCAGGTTGAACCTTTAGTTCTGTGTTGGCCAGTGACAGATACAAAAAATAACATGTTATGGAACCAAATATCAATTGCTAATAACATAGGACAGGGTTGGTTTCATACAGTTTTATTTTGTTTTGTGTTTTGTGTATGTGTGTCAATAAGAGTTTTATGGGAGATGGTTTTCAACTACACAGATTTTGGCCGATTCTTTGAGGCATAAACTAAAGATTTAGAGGTGGAAGAGAAAGCTTACAAATGGGACAGAAAATATAATTTGAATTACATTCCTCATATTCAATTAGTTAAAAGAACAACAATAACAACAAAAACAAACTTAGGCATAGGATAAAAGAAGAAAAGCCCAACAGAGAATTTGGGTTCACTTTCCACTTATTATTTCTAGGATATGACAGAGTCAGATAAGGATCTTTCTAGTAAAACCCATGTCACTTGGTAGTTAAGAAGAGGAAATGGAAAAGGAATATTAATCCTATCTATTTTTCAACCATTTTCATGAAAACAGAATGTTTTCTCTATTTTCATGACAATTGAATATCAATTTCCCTTTTCTTTACCATCATTAAATTGTTGGTAAGGTAGTATATTTCACACACACAAAATGATGTTATATCATAACGAATGTGTTATTTTTCATTTTGTACATTTAATAGTCAGATTAAACACATGATTCAATTTCTTATAACAATCAGAAAAATAATATATGGTATGGTTCCATTGGTAAAACATACAGTTGCAAGAATTATTCACAACAGTAGGGGTGGACTTTATGAAAACTCTTGTACAATTTTCCTTATTCTCTCTATGACAAAAACATTTCAAAGTTCTGAAATTATTCCTTAAAAAAGATGATACATTTAGTTCTCGAACAACCAAGACTAAAAGTAAATAATCAACAGAGCATGTGATACTGCTCATGTAGCGCTGTAACACGGTGGTCTGGAGATGCTTGTAAGGGGAGCAAAGAATCAAATTGTGTCTCACTTTAAACACATGAAATGCTCCTCCATCAAATATGGGGACGCTGCCATAATCCACCTGGCATATTCGGCTGCTATGGGGACACATTTGGACAGGAATGATAACCCCACCCCAGGGGAGGCCTTTGAAAGCTCTGACAGCCCCGAGCCGACCACAGAAATCCTCCCTTTGGAACTCATGTTTCTGGTCCAGCCATCACCTCTTCATAAACTCTACCCCACCCTTTTGCCTGACAGACTGAGCACGAACTGTGGCGGTGCTGCTTAACTTCGCACTGACCCCTTATTTTCAAGGTCAGTTCGGAGCTACGCTATATTTCGTGCAATGTAATGCTTTCTTTAGGGTGTTGTTCCCGCACTCTCTTTTACAATCATCTTCTTTCAAGGCTCATGCTATTGAAGCACACAACCCGCTCCCTCTCATGGGGACAATTCACTGAACTAGTGGCTACTCCCTCTCGTTTGCAGATGACACTAGGGTCATGAATTTCTTTCCTACTCGAATTCTTCCCTCACCATGTAACCATCTTTCCTTTCATGCCTAATTATCTCACTCATTCTCGTAGCCATACTTTTGGCTTTGTTGTCAGCCCAAACTAAACAATGTCCTAATTCCTAATTTAAGCCACCAAACCTCTAAGTCCACATAGCTCAAATAACCCTACTACAGCTGTGTAATTATTTTTCACTCCGGACTTCTATTCTTTGTTTCACTTACCTCCTATACAGGCAGGCCAGTATCACAACAAATCAATGATACCCTACTTTACCTAAGCCCTCACGTTTGCCCCCAAATCCGCCCCTCTGTCTTCCTCCATCAGCTATCCATCCCATTTTGCGAAGTGAGTGTGGAATGCCTCTGCACTCCAAACCTGGACCTACGATCTCTATGGCGAATAAAAGCTATTGAGCATGTCTCAGAAACATGAGCCAGCCAGTAAGTCCGCAGGTGAGAAACTGTGCGAGTGCTGTCTCCATCGCTGTACACTTTAAACCCATCAGCTCGCAGCTAACCTCTCTTTCTGTCTCCCTCAGTAAATAAAATACTTTCCCAATTGAATGCTGGCAATTCCACATTTGCCCTAGATCCCTTCCTGTTCAATCTCAGGCTGTCAGTTATCAGTCTCTGTATCCATCCTTAGATTTTTGATAACTCATGGACCCTTCCCGCAAGCGTTTAAACTTCCTCAGACCCTGACATTTACATCTTACATCTTACCGAAATACAACTACCCCCCCAACATGACATCTTTCTCTCACCCTCTCAAAATACATTTCTCGGGATAATTGTTTGCACGCACGATTGTTCCATTTTCTTACAAGCCATTCCCGCCCCCACTGTCACC
The DNA here is from genome assembly GCF_040939455.1 of Microcebus murinus. NCBI lineage: Eukaryota > Metazoa > Chordata > Mammalia > Primates > Cheirogaleidae > Microcebus > Microcebus murinus. Next base: position 3,617,901 of record NC_134116.1, on the reverse strand, counting down.
AGTCTGAAGTGCGACGCCCCATGCCAGAGGCGCGGCCCTTGCCAGGGACAGCGGCGATCTCTGTGCTGAGCAGCGGCGGAAGCCTCTTCACCTCCGCCCTCCATCCTGCTGCCTCTTCCTCCCCGCGCTGGCTCCAGAGCGCGTGCACAGCCTCCTCACAGGCAGGCCCTCCTCCGCTGCGCTCGCTCCTTCTTGTTCTTTCTCTGGGTTTCTCTTCTTTTAATTAAGTTTCATGCTGTTAGTCTCTCTCTAGTTTTTCTGATATACACACTCCCCCTAAAAGTTTTTTATTCATTTCCATATTTTAACATATTATCTCTATGTTGAAAACTTCCAAATTTTTAACTTTCAGCCAGGCCCTTCCTCTGAGCTCCAGATCCTTACATATGAATTCCCATGTGGCATAACTTCTCAAAGTTCGTCATGTATGGATCAATAGTCTTTTTCTCTCTGTACCCAGAGGTCAGCACCTACCAAATCGAACACACTAGAATTCGGGAAGGTAAGTTTGGTTAAGTATAAAGTCCAATTAATATACTAATCCGAGACCCTTGCGAGGTAAGACATTTGACTGTTTTCGATATCCCGCCCACCGAGAAGCCGAGACCAGTGAGGGCCCGTCCCTTCCACACGCAGGTGCTGCCCTGTCTCGGGTTCCAGGCGTCACATTCCTTCTGCCCAACGTTGAACCAGACGGATCCGAGAAGGACTAAGGGCAGTTCTCACAGGCCAAAGCCCAGGAGGAAGAGAAAACTCGAGGACTGGGAAAGGAAGGTGAAAGAACCCAAGGACAGCACATAATGGGGCGATGCCACCATCTGGGGGACGGACACGCTTCAAGGTCTGACTCCGGGGGGAGAGTGCAACACACGTAACCTAGACATTTGCACCCCATAATATGCTGAAACAAAAGAAAAGAACCCAGAGACACACGGCGAGAGGAAATTACATGAGCTAGAGCTGTGGCCGGTGACTGGTCCGTGGCCTTTAGGAAACGGGCCAGGCTTCAGCACCTGAGTCTGCACCACACCCACAACACACTCATCCCCAGGCCGTGGAAAAATGGTCTCCGTGGAACTGGCCCCTGGTGCCAAAAAGGCTGGGGACCTCTGATATCTGCTAGAAGGTCAAAGTGCGCTTGCACCTGAAGCTGGGGGGCTGTGTAGAACGTGTCGCCACTCTCTGAAGAGGCTAAAGCAGGCGCCACTGCACGGGAGTGCGGGACACCAGAACTGGCACGCAGGCCCTCACCACCCGTGCGGCACTTCCTTTGATGGAATACATCGTCAAACCTAAGATCAAGCCAACTTCCTCTCCCAGCTGGGCTCCCACAACCCCCCAAAACTCTTGCTGTTTTAGTCTTTTCTCTACACAGCAATGGGATTTGCAAATGCAAAATATATCGTGTCATTTCCTCATTAGTACCCCTTGATGATCGATCATTTCTCTTAGTGCAAATCCCAAACCCTCCAGGGCTTTTAGTGGCATGCCTGGATTAGCTCCCGCCTTTCCCTCCAGACTCGCCTCCGTCCTCCATATCCCCAGGTCCTCTGCCGTCTCCTGCCATGGACACCACCTCTCCGACCGCACCACTGATGCCCTTCTTGTTCTCCTCGTGCTTAAAGTGTGTGTTAAAGCACTTACGGAAACGCAGCGCCCTTCCCAACCCTCTGTTGATTCAGGCCGCACTGCTCTATCCATGCACCAGCTTGCGCTTTATTGTTTCACAGTGACCATCACAGACAGACATAAGCCAATCGTTCCCTTACGGTTCACTACAGTTTTCTCTTCCCTTCTGCACTGGAGGCTCCACTAAGGCGCAGTCTTGCTCGGTCCTTCCCTTCTGAGACATGTTCACATCTGTAATAGGCCGACTTCACTGCCCGGTCCTTCCAAATCCCTGTGTCCCCAGCAACTGAGACGGCAGCACAGGTCCTGCACATAGCAGGAGATTAAAGATATTCATAGACTTAATGATGGAACAGTGGGCAGGAATAGCATATATGTTCTAAATATTGGCTGAATAAAAGAAAATTAAAAAGTGACTTAAGATTTTAGTGTACATCTTTTGACTCTCAGAGCTTATAATGGATACAGTACTTGGAATCTTCCCTTCTCTCCTTCCTTCCTTCCTTTCTTTTCTAAAATTTCATTAAACAAAACTATTAAAAAGTCTAAGTTATCATAGGGGAATGTTGGCACTCACATATTTTATTTGCTCTTTCTTGTCACTGGGAGATAATGTAGATCAACGCATTTCAAACATTTTCTTTTTCAGTCACTCTTTCTACAGTTATTCAATAAATACCAGAGGCAACCACCAGGTTTCAGGTCCACAAGGCCAGTCTCCTAACAGTACCTACAAGGTGCAGAACTTTCTGTGTATAAGGCTTATAAGCAAAAGAGAAATCTTATTGTAGAATCTTACAGTAATGTGTGTGTGATCGCCATACACGGAAATTATACAATCAGATTCCATCAAAAGATAGAAGAAAGTGTCTAAGGACAAAACTGCCCCCAAGATGGTTTGGTAGAAGCGATTTATCTTCTGACCAGTTGTTGGTGAGGGACCCTCATGAAGCTCTTGCATTACGGCTTGGAGAATTCAATCCCTGCACTTAATCCACCTTGTGTCCTGTGCAGATTTCCCTTTCCTAATAAATAAGCTTCCTCACACTCTTCCTCCATAGATACTACACTTCCTTCTCATGGCCTTTCTAACAGCTTCTTTGAAGTCTTTGTTCCTCAAGCTGTAGATAACTGGGTTCAGCAGTGGAGTGACCACGGTGTAGAAGACAGAAATGACCTTGTTGGCTTCAGGTGACTGGTGGACTTCAGGGTGCACATACATGGAGATCATAGTCCCATAGTAGATAGTGACGACAGCCAGATGGGAACCACAGGTGGAAAAGGTCTTCGTCCGGCCAGAGGCAGAAGGGATTCTCAATATGGAGGACACGATGAGAACATAGGACACCAGTGTCAGAAAAAAACAAATACACAGCACAGCAACTGACAGGATAAAGATGGCCATCTCGGTAGCATAAACGTCAGAACATGAGAGCTGCATGAGTGGAGGCAGATCGCAGAAGAAATGGTTGATCCGGTTGGGCCCACAGAAGTCCAACTTAGAAATCATCAGGGAAGGCAGAAGGCCTGTGCCGACTCCTGTCAGCCAGGAGATTGCCACCAGCTTGGTGCAGACGTCAGGACTCATGAGGAAGGAGTAGCGGAGCGGGCTGCAGATGGCCAGATACCGGTCATAGGCCATCGCGGCCAGGAGAAAGCACTCGGTGGCCCCGAAGAACACAAAGAAGTAGAGCTGTGCCATACAGGCGGAGAAGGAGATGGCCTGTCCCCAGGACAGCAGGTTGGCCAGGAGAAGAGGCACAGTGGTGGATGTGTACCAGATCTCCAGAAACGAGAGATGCTTGAGGAACGTGTACATCGGTGACTGCAGTCGCGCGTCCTGGCTCACCGCTGAGATGATGACAACATTCCCTGCGATGGTGAGGAAGTAGACGAGCAGGAAAACGGCAAAGAGCAAGGTCTGCCACTCAAGAAGGTTCTGGAATCCTAACAGCTGAAACTCAGTCACAGTGGACACATTTTGGGGCTGCATTGCCTGTGGCGGGGGTGTGAGGGGAGAAAAATATTTAGGAAAAGCGCAGTATGCAAGGCATGGAAATACTACTATCCATGTTTGCGATTTCAAAGATCAGTTTTATGATAGTTTAGATCCTTGTCTACAGCTTTTTAGGGGGACGAATATATAATTCCATCTGTTTTCTCTTCTGTTTTTATTATTTTTAATAGGCACATAATTGTATGTATGTATGGGCATCGTGTGTTATTTCAACACATGTGCAATGTGTAATGATCAAATCAGGGTCATTAGTGTTTCCATCACCTCAAACATTAATCATTTCTTTGTGTTGGGAACATGTAAAATCCACTCTTCTAGCTATTTGAAAATACACACTAAACCATTGTTACTATAGTCACTCTCTAGAGCTGTAGAGCACTAGAACTTATTCCTCCTGTCTAGCTGTACTTCTGTATCCATGAACCAACCTTCGGCCATCTCTCCTCTATAAGGATGCCTTCTGAAATCACAAACTGAACGTGAATATTAGATCTTGGCAAGACATGGAGCAAGTCCCAGTCATTTGGGTTCTCTGAAATCTTGACATCTCAGACCCAAAGACAGGCAAAAAAGGACTCTGTCTAGTACAGCCAAAATGTTCTCACCACACAAAAAAGGAAAAGAAGACAGAACATTTTAACTATTAATATTTGAGGTGATGGAAATGTCAATTAGATTGATTGTGATGATTATTTCACATGCACACATGCATCAGAACACCAAGCTCTACCCCTCAAACATACAGTATGCAATTTTTCTTTGTCAATTAGATAATGTTTTACCAATTAAAACTGGTTAAAAAAACACAGGAACTAACAATAACAACAAATTATTTTAAAAGAATCATGCATACATTGAGGCAAATGTCTCCCTTTGTTCATGTGTGGGCTTTGTGTAAAAAAGACAGACAGACACAACATATCTTCTATGACGCCTCGGGGAAGTTTATTCATTCTACACTCAAACAATATGTATTGATGCCCTGGTGTGTGTGTTGTGTGTGTATGTGTGTGTGAGAGAGAGAGAGAAAGAATAGAGATACTATATCTATATAGTATAGATGTATTAATCCTATAATATAGATGTATTAATCCTATAATATAGATGTATTAACCCTATATAGTATCAATATATTAAGCCTGTAATATAGATGTATTAACCCTATAATATAGATGTATTAATCCTATATAGTATAGATATATTAACCCTATAATATAGATGTATTCACCCTATAATATAGATGTATTCACCCTATAATATAGATGTATTCACCCTATAATATAGATGTATTCACCCTATAATATAGATGTGTTAACCCTGTGCGGAGTTAATCTGTATCTCGCCCCACCGGTTACCTTGCCTGCCGTGGGATACCAGACTTGAGCTTGGCCACTGCGCTCCCTCCCTCTTTTCTTTCAGGTAATTCGTTACCTATGGTGATTCTGGACAAAGCCAACATGCACCTGCCACGCAGGAGCGTCCGTTCCATTGAGGGGTAAGACACGACACACGGTGTTGCCACTTTGAAACTCACATAATAAACGCCAGCCCTTAGTGCTGAGGAGCAATCGTTTCACACTTGCCTCACCTCTGTGCTCTTCCAGTCTCCTAAGGGACTATTTCGTTTATGCTCCTCCCTTTTCAAACTTCCAACACATGCTGTTCTATTCTATCTGAACCCTCAACCGGGACGCATTTTACTGAAAAAACTGAAATCCTCCAAAGACAATATCTGCAAGCTCGGCCACCAAATTCTCCGGACTGCCACCTTTTGTTCCCGTGCGACCTCCCGCCTCTCCCTCTGAATAAGCGGCCGGGCGGGCCAGGCGGAGCCCGCGTAAGTGCCGCTCCGGCCCGCACACTGGAAGGCGTCGCGGGTGAAAGAGGCCAGACGTGCCCCTCTGAAAGCCTAAAGACGCTGAGCCGAGGAGGCTGGGATGCGGGGCGGCCGGCGCCCTCCGCTTTCCTGACGCGGACAGCGGCTCTGCAGGGCGCGGGCCGCCCGCCCCTCCCGCCCCTCCCGCCCCAGACGGCTCCCGCCCGCCCCGCCCCAGACGGCTCCCGCCCGCCCCGCCCCAGACGGCTCCCGTCCGCCCCGCCCCAGACGGGCTGCCGCCCGCCCCGCCCCAGACGGGCTCCCGCCCGCCCCGCCCCAGACGGCTGCCGCCCGCCCCCGCCGCAGACCGGCTCCCGCCCCTCCCGCCCCAGACGGCCTCCCGCCCGCCCCGCCCCAGACGGCTCCCGCCCGCCCCGCCCCAGACCGGCTGCCGCCCGCCCCGCCCCAGACGGGCTCCCGCCCGCCCCGCCCCAGACGGGCTCCCGCCCGCCCCGCCCCAGACGGCTCCCGCCCCTCCCGCCCCAGACGGCCTCCCGCCCGCCCCGCCCCAGATGGCTGCCGCCCGCCCCCGCCGCAGAACGGCTCCCGCCCCGCCCCGCCCCGCAGCAGACGGGCTGCCACAGCCGCCCGCAGACGGGTTCCCGCCCACCCCGCCCCAGACGGGCTCCCGCCCCGCCGCCCGCAGATGGGCTCCCGCAGCCGCCCCAGACGGGCTCCCGCAGCCGCCCGCCTAGCGCGGGCCCGCTCTGCCCACGGCCCTGCCGTCCGCAGCTCGCCACCTTTCGAGAGCCTGGTGACGCCCTTCTGGCTCGCTGTCGTGTCACTGTGGGCTGAGTGACGCTGTCTGTCCGAGCGCCGCGCGAGCAAGGCCTGGACGCCGCTGCCTCGGAGAGCTTCCCAAGGAGACGCGTCCCCAGGGGTGCGAGGGGCTGGCAGGTGCGAACACACGCGTGGTTTTCTCTTGGTCATCCGTGCTTCCATACAGAAACCTGTCCCAGCAACGGACTTATGAGGGTGGAGAAAAGAAAGGTTTTCTCTCCCTTTCACAGATGTTACGTCCTCTCCGTCCCAAGTCCCCGCCCCTTCCCTGCCAGCCCGTCTCCTCAGCCGCCCACAGGCTGGTTTGGCTCCCTTTGAAAAAGACAAGACAGACAACAGTCTGGATGCTCTTCCCTTCTCCAAATGCTGCCCCACTTGTCCGCTCCCTCCTGCGGACCCCTGCCCCTCCGGGCGCCGTCTCTCCGGGCCCGTTCCTTGCGCACTTGAGTCCACCGCAATCAGGGTGTTTCTCTCACCACTGCCCCAAAGCGCTCTGCCGTGGCCTCACCGCTCCCAGCCACCGTCCTGTTCCTGGTCACCTCGGTCTGTCCGCAGCACTGCCAAGGTGGTCCCGCCCTCTTCCCGGGTCCACTCTTGTCCCTGGACGTCCACGACGACGTGCTCTCTGCCTTCAGCCGCAGCCCTGGCTTCTCACACTCGGGCAGCCCCAGCTGAGCACCTCTGAGCCTCCCTCGTGTGCTTCATGGTTTCAGGCAGTCTCTGGACTTTCAGTGTCATCCCTGTGCTGCCTACGCTCACATTCACGTCTCAAGCTTGACTCTAAGCCTTGCGTAAACACCTGCCCTGTTCCACGTGCGCACGCCCACGTCTAATCCGCACGCGCAATTTAACGCGGCCCAACCTGCCCCAAGAGTGTTCCTGACTCACCCACCACCTCCCTCAGCGCAGTCTTTCCCGGGTCACTAAGGGGCACTCCGCCCCTCCACTTGCTTGGGCTCGGAACCTTGAATTTGACTCTCGTCCCTCTCCGCCCCAATATCGGATTTATTTTTCAGAAAAATCAGCGGGCTCTACCTGAAAATATATCCAGAATCTGATTTGATCACCATTCACCACAGCAGCGCTTATTTCCCGTGAAAAAATGCCACTGCCTCTCACCCAGATTGTCACAGTGGTCTCCTTGCAGCCCTTCCGTGTCCACCCTGCCCTGCTCAATACAGCAGCCAAGGTGAGATTGTTAAAGCACACAACAGCTCACACGGGGACACAGATGTGCTGTGGATCGTTCCTTGAGGGAATAAAACACTGTGACTGAACAGTCAGCACATTCACCTCTGCCGATGGTCACCAAATAGGAATCAACTGTCTGCTCTCTTGTGTTTCTGTTTTTCATCTCTGTAGTGACCTCTTTTGGCTGTGCACTGTGTTCTCTTCTCACGCTGGGGCAAAATTCCTGGGACTGTGATCTTTAAGTACCTAGGAATGTTTATGTCAGGTGAAAAAGGTGCCTTAACAAGATGTTTGCGCTTGCCACCAGGAGCACGGTACTGGACGTGTGGTACGTACTGAACTGCATAGTACTTGTGATTTCCTAAATAAAGCTTAAGGGAACAGGCCAAAGCCTCGACAGTTTACCTGGCCCTACTTGTTCTCTCCTCCCACCTGCCCTCTGCTTCCCTCCTCGTCCACTCTGTGCACAGCCCTCGGTTTCCTTAGAGTTCTGCCGACTACCCTGGACTTGCCTTCTATCCTTCAATCCTGCTTCATTCCGCTTCCTGCAATACTGTCCCCGAGCGTTCCTGGTGGCTCATTGCTCCTGTCCTTCTGGTCTGCTCAGATGCCACCTTCTCTGTGATGTCCACTGACTGCTCCTCTGCCTTTCCCACAGCTTCTGACACAGGTTCGCGACAAAAGTGTATGCATGTCTTGCTGTGAAGGCAGAATATTCCCGAAGTTCTAGCTTGAAAAAAACATTGAATGAACAACTGAGGGATACTAGAAAATTGTTACGTAAGCCACATAGATGGACATGCTCAGAAAGAGGGAGATGCATTGGAGGATTTCTTGAGACACGGCTCTGCTCAAATTCTCTTAGTAAATAACAATGCCATCTTGGAATTTTTTTCTCTTGGCTTTCACTCAGTTTTTGTGGTAAGACTATTACCATGCAATCCAATTTAAAATGGAGAGTGAATCCGTAAGAAATAATTCAAACATGGGGAACAACGAGGGCTAGGTTTGGGAGGCCAGAAGGAAAGCAAAATAGCATTGCATTGTTTACAGAGCATGTGGATCGATTTCCTAGTTATCTGAAGTATCCCACACAAGACACATTCAAATGCACCAGGAAACTGAACTTTTTAAATCAACATTTATTCCTTAAATACCTTCAGTAATGAGGAGCCCACCACTTCTTGAAACATTGCTTATTTCACAATGCTAAAATTACCTTAATTATAAGGAGCTGTAAAAAAATAAAAAACAACAATAAAAAAAAAAGAAAAGGAAAAAAATATCTGCCTCCCAAAATACTGAGTTGGCTTTAGTGCTAGGGCAACTAGTGTACCCTCAGACAGATGTAACGTTGTAGTTTTCTTTGAAATTATATGAAAATAAACATAATCAAGAATGTTATTTTTCTCAGATACAACATTACCTAAAGTATACTAAATGGCTTTTTTACTTCTCAAGAACTCTTTCTTGGTTACATTTTTATTGTTACAGTTTTATATGCTACTGAATTTAAGCAAGATCTATTGAAGTCAGTATAATTTTGGAATCCAACATCCACAACCACAACAACCCAAACAAGAAAATTTATGTCATTTGACACTAAAACACACACCATGTTGATTCCCTTCTGGGAAAATCTGCACTTACTGCACTAGCCTCCCCTACCTGTGCCTCCAGTGACTGCCTTCCCTCCTCTGGCCCTCATTCAGATGTGCTTTCATTGTGAGATCTGGAATGTGCCGTCTTTGCCGGGGTTTGACACTGGGTGAGGCAGGCTTCTTTCAGTAACCCTGAGTTTCTTGGGGACCTAGCTCTTCTGAGAATCCTCTTCCCCAAGTATTCTGTAATTTGCCAATCAAGTTAGTAAACAGTGAAATCAACCTCCTGAGATTTTGACTCTACCTGTTGAGGCCTAGATGTTGATAAAACACTCAGAATAGATGCTATTCTTACATTCTTTTTGAAATAGAATTTAACAATTTAACTTAGGAAAGGTACCAATAATGTTGAACCCAAAATTGAATCAAATAAAAAGGTGTTTCACTAACACCATCAGGCAATTAGCGAGTGAACTATTCTGACCATTGAATATAAAATAGCTGCTTTTTGTTGAATGGTATTAATAGTTTTCCACCACACTTTAATTACAGATGTGGCCAAATGGAAAAAAAACTTATGCCTGCAAATTAATTTATTCAATTAAAGCAATCTGTACCAAAGCTCTTTCTAAGTGTGCATCTGTTAATTTAACAAAGGAAATGCAATATATGAATTGATCTGAGAGGCTTAGTTTGAGTTTTAGAAGACATATTGAAAAATACAAGATTCTCAACCCATTCCTAATGTAGCAGGACTTTTTTAAAAGTCCCAGTATACAGAAGTATGTCTAATTAAGAAGAGCTAATTTATTATTTCTAATTAAATTTGTATCTTCTAGTTTAAAATAAACTATTAAAAGATTAAATAAATGGATGAATAGGAACAAACAATCACTTACTTTTTCCTTTGATTCCCTTATTTAACAAATATGCACACAGCACCTACTATGCGTCTGGGGCTCTTTCAGGCATTAGGGTCCATCACTGAATCACATGGCGCTGCAGTCTGATGGGGTAGGCTAGCATTTATTGTCGACTGATGTTGAATTTAACTAATCTGCATTTTTCAAAATAATATGATTCATGTGTATAGTTTTTAGAAAACTTGGAGAAGGAAAAACAATACAGACAAAATTATATCTTTTTAAATACCCACAGTATGGTCTTCCAGAGTTGGGAACCTTGTGTCTCAACTTCCAAATTTTTGTGTGTCCCACATATGGGCTAGTACAGTTGGGTTACTCTTATACAGCCTGCATCTTGGCTTTTTTTGTAGTTATTAAGACTTTTATGGTTAACTTCTATCATAACTTTTTCTCCTCCTGTTACATTTTAGGAAAAAAATAAATAAAAATCGAATTTTGGATTGCATCATAGTCTATTGTTTGGGGAGGGCTTTTCATGTCTTATCCCAAATCTGGATCTTGTAGTATCTCTCTCCACTCTTGCAGAGAGAGGCATGCTAGAGTCTGCAAAGCGATTATGTACCCACTGTCTCTGACAGCTGCAGAAATGAAATAACAGAACTTCTGCACACATCAGCAACAGCTGAAGAAATGCCCAGGGCGTGTGCTCAGACCTACAAATCCTTCGCGGCCTACACGTGAGGGAGAGCCAGCCAGAAGGAACCTGGAACATAAGCAGCGAATACAGCCCCCGCCAGAAGGTGTCTGGCTCGACCAGCCAGCCTGGGCTTCCTGTAGGGGCAGGTCACGGCAGCAGGGGGTGGTGTCAGGAAGCCACGCTCTGCTCTTCAGCCTTATTGTGACAGGGGTGCACATCTCCTTTGAGCATTTATGTAGTTGGAGTCCCAGCGCTAAGGGCTGTATTATATGCACCGCTTTATCTCACCTTCACACTAGGTCTGCATGTTGGCTGATAATTTACAAGTAAGGAAGCTGAGCCCAGAAGGTGGGTGATGGGCCCAGGTCACCCAGCTCGAGGCTGCTGCGGCACTGTGAGTCCCACACCGAATCTCTGGATGCAGAGGCCGGGTTTGCCAACACAACTCTCTGCCGTTCCTGTAGCGCCAGAGTGGTGGAGCTCTGCCTTACCAAACACAAGTGTGCGCAAAATAATGACAGAGAAGCTATTTTTATTTAAAGCCGTAGAAGTCTCACACAGCGCGGGGACAGAGCTGCCTTTAAGGTCTGTGCTTGAGAAGCTCCGAGACAATGTGGTACTTGGTGAATGGAGGACGTCCTGCGGTTTCAGAATCGTGCCAAGAGCAAAGTAATGAAGAAGTAGAGGCATTTCATCTGATTTAGAGAAGACAAGAGAGGATATATATCAATCACCTTATACGCAGAATTAAGTGGTTTTACAAGAGGAAATAATATTGTTCTGTTTCACCATAAAAATAGAAACGCCATTAATAGATGACGGCTTTAGGAAAATATATTTTGATTCAATAAAGGAAGAACATCTAAAACTCAGGCTCGAAGTTGTTTGGAATATTATCACTTGGTTAGATTATACAAGGGAGTAATCATTTAATAGATGGGGTAGATATCCAAATGTTTTCTAAAGTTTAATTCAATGATTTCATAAGCAAAAATTATTTTGAACTAACCTAAGGGCGTAACTTATTGAGAAAATCTAAATTCAATTTTTTCAGTATAGGTACTGCCTCTGCCTGTGGATTTTCCAAGATGCATTAGTCAAGGCTTTCCTTCCGAAAAGCTACCACCTCCTTCGAAACCCACCCAAAGACTATGTCATTGCTTACCTACGGGGGATTTGATATGTGATGGGCACAGTCATCTCTAGGCTCCAGGAATTCTAAGTCCAGCCATCTAAAAGGTTGGAGGAGTTATCTTAAAATACAATATATTTATTTTAAATTTCTTGTAAAGTAAGAACAGAGATTACCCAAACCTTATATCTCATCTCTTGTTGTGCTCTCCACGTATTTATATGGTGTGATGGGGTCATTTTGAATGATGCTTTGCATTATATTTCTAGCAAAGTGATAGGGTGACATTGTATTTTTTTAGAATTTCTTAATATCCAAGGGCCATCTTGGCAATATGGTCAATTTTAATTTGGAACAACTGCGTGGAATCAAGTAACTGTATAAAACTGGTGAATTATTTGAAGCAGGCAGCCTCCGAATATAAATAACCAATCTAGGAATCAATAGTTATTCTTCTCAAGTCAGCCACGTCTTAAATTTAGCAGGCAATTTGTTGCTTTCTTCATCAGCCTCCTGGCACACAATGAGGGAGAAAGCCCTCACTTCAGAACATTTCTACCTTGAACACACAACGGAGATGAGGAGGCTTCAGAACAATTAGACAAATGCACAAAATACTTCCCCAAAGATCTGTGCTTCCTTTCCTTTCCCCCCGGTGAAGGTGTGAGTGGAGAGCTGAGCGTTGGGATGAGCGTGTCTCGTGTGCGTGTGGGGTTGCAGACCCTCCATGGATGATGCCCCACACAAGTCTCATGAGAGGCCCCACTTCCCCGACAGGGTTAGTTAGAGAGGCCTGCACAGCTCACCAGGTCACGGTGTTTGAAGGCAGGTCGATTTCAGCCTCGAATCCGTCGTCTGTCACCTTAATGCACTGCTTTCAGGACAGTCAGGGAAATTGCAGGGGCTGTCCTAGTGGAGTCAGGCTCAAAGGGGCGCCGAAGGAAATGAGAAAATGCTAGTTCTGAGAACGATGAGAGGCTTCTGGCCCTGCCAGGTAACTCCCGAGCTCCCAAGAGAGACAAGTGAGGAGAGGCCTGGCAACTGAATGGACGAGAACTCCCACCACTACCTAAGTTGCCAGGCAGGGCCAGGGCAGGGGTTGGGGAAGCCCTCTGCGGAGGGCTGGGAGAGAGCTGGGGTGTAGCAACCTGGGCTGATGCTTCTTACCGACGCGTTCACCTGGAAGATCTGCTTGTAAGGTAAGTTTTACTTAAATGATATTTTAAAAAATTTACTTCTGAAAGGCCTAGCTCAAATCATATTATCTTCTTTACTACTTTGAAAAATGCGTTCATTTTTTTTTAAACTTTAACTTGAAGTTAAGTGTTGTAATTTTTGAGTGCTTCTCCTCTTGCTGTTTCCACCATTGAGAATCTCCCCACTTCAGATATCGTCACGAGTTTTTTCCTGATTTTCCTGGTACCCTGCCATCATTTAATCCAATAAACACACCCCTTATCTTTGTTTAACTCTCATATAAAGCAGAAAACATCCTCTTTTGTGACTCTCACATCTTCCCTCTTGTGCTATAGTGGTGTGTCTGTAGAAGGCGACCCTCGCGATCTCAGACGCGCTTAGCGGGAGCATGTCATATGAAGGCGCTACGCGGCAATGCACGTGCTTGACCAAATCCATGTGTAGCAATGGCACAGTATGAAGCACCAGGTCTATACGAGGCCACTCGGGGATGTGGGGAAATAATGCCTCTGTGCCTTTCTCCTGTGGCATTTTACATAGAATCGAGATAGAACAGGGGTGCTGAGATTTCACTGCAAACTCACTGGAGAACCGTTCAGAGGCCTTCCTGGAAGGAGTGGCAGAGAAGCCTAGGGTGCCTGTCCTCACATTTATCACACAGGAAATGGAATCCACACAAATGCAGTTGAGTCCGGGCTGCCTCTAGAAGTTGGCAGAAACTCCCATAACGTTACTGTCCCCTCCCACCCACCCCCGGCCACGGAACAGCGTCCCTCTGGGTGGACGGAGCCTGCAATTCACAGGGGTCCACAGGGCTTCATGCTGACAACCACTGGGAAAGAGAGCAGCAGGGTCTAAACCTCACATCCAGCGACGATGATTGTGAACGCCTGTCACTGTTGCCCATTGTCTGCCCATAAAAATTAAACTTTTTGGCACAGCATGCAAACCTAGCCGTTCTCTGTTCTCCCCCAGTTGCCACCTAAGTAGGAGCCACGTGAAACTGTGGGTGGTTCTAAGACATCAGTCTTTCATCACTTTGCACATGCAGTTTTCTCTGACCGTATTCCGTCAGAACTGCAGAGGCAGGCCGGGAGTCTCAGGCCTCCTGGGGACTGAGTTCCAACAGAAGTTCTTGGTGAACTTTCCGAGACCTCTCCCCGCGGCGCTTGCACGCGGTGTCTCCTTTCCGTTGTTCCCTGGTACTTGTATCCGGTACTATGTGTCCCCTCCATGTTGTTATTTCGTCCATGTGCTACTTATTTCCTTCAGCAGGACACGAGCTCTGTGTCTGTAGCCCCATGCCTGGGGCTTGGCTCCTACACTTGCCCACTGAACAAGTAAACAGGCACCTGTGACCAGCCTGCAGAGCACGCCAGGAGCGTCCCCAACACCAGAGCTAGAACGACAGGCAGGATCCGTTCATTGTGTTGCTCAGGTCTCAAATTCTCACTTCTGAAATACAGATGGGTCTATGCCACTTCCTCCAGAGAGTGCAAATCTCACGTGGGACATCGTATTATTTATTTATTACAGAATCCATACTGAGCCCTTACTCTGTGCAGGCCTAGAGTGAAGAGACTTTGGAATTAAAACATTAACAGGAAACATTCTTATCCCCGAATCAGTCAAATTATGCAAAAAAGTAAGCCACTGTTTAAATATAATATTATTACGTAAATGTACCTTTGTTAAAATGCATATGTGCTGCTTGGACCCCTGCGCATAGAAGGCAGGCCAGGGCCAGAATTCATTTCTCTGTGCTAATTCCTTGTGGGCCTCTCGGTCCGCCCCCACCAGCACTAGTCAGCAGGAGCTGTCTCTGCTTGCCGCCTTCTCTCTGAGTCCCTTCCATGGAAGCACAGAGCCGCACTGGGTGCCAGTGTCCCTTCCCCGGGCAGGGAAAACTGAGGCTGTGCCCATGGGGGTAGCTCAACCTTACTTCAATATAGGCTCTGGGGAAGAAAGAAAAAATAAAATCGCAGGGTATACTCCTCACACGCATCAACAGCAGGATGGCTACTATCGAAAAAACAGAAAATCACAAGAGTTGGAGAGGATGTGGAGAAATTGGAATCCTGTGCACCGTTGGTGGGAATACAAAATAGTACAGCAACTGTGAAAAATAGTGTGGAGATTCCTCAATAAGTTAAAAGCAGAATTTCCTCGTGGTCCAGCAACTCCACTCTGCCTACGTGCCCAGATGAGTGGAAAGCGGGGTCCGGGACAGATACTTGTGCACCGTGTTCATAGCAGCTTTATTCCCAACAGCCGCCGGGATGTGGAAGCAACCCGAGTGCCCATCAGGAATGGACAAGCAGAGTGTGGTATACACACACAATAAAATTGTATTCAGTCTTAGAAAAGGAGGACGTTCTAGAATATGCTACAACATGGATCTAGCTTGAGAGCATGACACTAATTGAAATGCCAGTTATAAAAAGACAGATGCTGCATGACTCCACTTACGGGAGGTGCCTAGAGTAGTCGGGACCATGGCACAGAAAGTAGAATGCTGGTTGCCAGGGCCTGGAGGGAGGAGAAAGTGGGGAGCTTTCCTCTGAGGTGCACAGAGTTTCGGTCCTGCTGGACGGAAGGAGTTCTGGAGATGGCTGCACAACACTACCCGTGCACTCAACACCACTGACTCGCACACCTAAAAATGGCTAAGATGGTAACTTTTTTGTTATGTGTATTTTAGCACAACTTTGAAAAAGGGAGAAGAAATGAAGGGTGCAATTGCTTAAGTGAAAACAGTTTTTAATAAAACCACAAGCAGGAAGGAAACTGCTGAGTCAGGGGCTGTTGCGCCTGAGGTTTGCACTGACTTTATTCTCTGTTGTGAACTGGGCTGAGTTGGGGTTTGGGGGCTGGGAGATTGTGAATCCACAAAGCTGAGGCGGAGAGTCTGGCCACAGAGAGCTGAGAACCTCTGTGAAAAGGGTTCGAGGAAAAGGTTTTAGGAGCTCAACGCCACGATGCCAAAGAGGTTAGGAACAGGAGCAGGTGGGAATGGTCAGAGGACAGCAGCTTCCATACTTCGACGCATTAACAGGATGTCAGAGAAGGCGGACGTGAATGGAGAGAGTATTAGAGAAGGAGGAGGGTGGTTAGCTAGAAGATTTGGAACTCTGCAACCTGTTAAAGAGCCAGAGGGTGGCTAAGAATTAAGGAGGGGAATGTATCAGAATGTTGTTGTATCAGCATAAATAAAAAGATTTCTTTATTCAGCCCTGAAAGAAAGATCACGAGAAAACACGAATTTAAGTTAGATCACCCCTATGAGACAAGAGAGTGCCGGGGCGGCACTGCCCACAGGATTTGTACCCTAGCACGGTGACATCTGGTTATAATCCTGTCTACTACCTACCTGCACGGATGTGCCGTTAGGGGATTTGGGTTTCTAAGAAGAATGTGCAGACCTCATCGCTAGTCTGCCAGCAGGAGACACAACAAGGCTAAGGCTGAGCAACTGTGGAACCAGCGAGGGAAGAAGTGAGCTCGCTCGCCCCACCACACCCTCCTGAACGCCACTGTGACCCCACAGCAGAAGGCACGCCTTTCCTCATCCTCCTAGGCACCGGGAGGTCGGAGTGCATGTGGCCCTGGTTATCAACTCGTCCACACGTGTGAGCAAATACATCGCTTTCCTGTGTCCCAAGAAAAATGCTGTAAAAATGCTCTAGCATTTGCCAGAGCTGTGGAGACCTAAAGCAAGATCATGTATGTAAAATGAAGAATAACATGGATCTCACATTTGACCTAGTATGATCCCCGCGGGATTGTCTCCTCCATTAGCTTCTGTGACAGACCGTACTGATTCTGTCGATTCGCTTTATTCATGCACCTAGTGTTTACTGTGTATGCGCTTGTGCCTGTCATCATTCAAGGTTCTGTTAATTCGGCAGCGAACAGAGAAAAACATCTCCTGGTCCTACTGTAGCTCACATTCTGACTCACTGTCCTTCGCTCATTCATTTTGCCATTTCCTTTTTTTCAATCAAATACATCTGCTATGTGTGGGGACTACATTGGGCAGGAAGTGCGTGCTAGCTCGTTTAACCCTCTGGGCAGCCGTCCTCGTGGCAGGTCAGAGGAGATGCAGCACACCAGGGCGGCGCAGCTTGTGTCAGGGCTCTCGGCAAGTGGCACAGCCTTTAGTCTGAAGCCAGGGTCTGTTTTTCTATTGCTAAGCCCTCTGCTCTTGCTTTTATTTTCCTAACGTCACGTCTTTCGTGTTTTGCTCCTACAGACGTGTTTGTTCTCAAAGAATCTATCCATCGTAACTATCCACTTTACCTTTATGCAGAAGGCCTCTCAGTCCTTTAGACTCTGGCCACACCAAAGCTCCAGGCTGAGACCCTGTCCTTGCAATAAAGACCCACACACCCCCAGGAGTCACAAGGACCTCAGTCATCAGCCCCACCTCTAAATGCAACCTTATCTGCTGCCCAGCACCCCCGCCTGTCTGGCCCTCTGCATGTCGTCTGGGTGTGTCCTGCTCCTCCCGCTTGTTAGGTCCAGAGCCAAGGGAGACACGCAGCCTCATGTGTAGCAAAATGCTGTTTATTTTGAGTATCTGGGTGCAGATGGGTGGAGGCAAAAGAGCGTCCACCAGAGCAAAGCGGAGAGCCTTGGGTTTTGTAGAGGGTGTTTCCAGGGGCAGTAAGTAAGTGGGCCAGAATAGCTGCTTGTGATCCATTCTTTGGCAAACACCCACCTTTGAGACCCCTGCTCCAGTCACATCCATTCTCAGCTCTGGGTCACCCTTGCCAGGAGAGCTGGGGAGGGATAAACTTCGTCTCTAATTGGTCTCTAGCAGGCAGGGTGGGGGAAGGAGTGCTGGCTGCAGCTGTCTGTTAGATCTACAAAGTCCCATCCGGGGACTTCCCAGGCTCCTGCAGCTGTTGTGTTACAAGCCTAAGTTTTGCATTCACCACACTCTGTCCTGTACACAGTCTTCGGTTCCCACCTGGAGCAAACCTCCACCGCTGGCGTCCACTCTGCCCCCTCTGCGCCCCGCTGTGCACAGCCTTGCAGAGCCCCTTCCTGCCAGCCGCTTTGGCTCACCCATCAGGTTTAGCTCAGAGACCCTCAGAAGTCTGACCTTGACCCTGCAGACTAGGTCACAGTCCTCTGATACCTCCCCGCAGGACTGGCCAGTGACCTATCTCCAGTTACTAGTTTGTGATTACGGGTTTGCATGATCACACGACCCCTCTCGCAGCTGATAGATCTCGAGGCTCCTTGTGAAATGGGGCCACATCTGTTTCCTCACCCTCCTGCGTTCAGTCCCCAGCGCAGGGCTGGGGACAGGCGCTACCAGCAGACAGGGATGTGTGCTGGAGAATGGACCCAACGATCGCCCACAGGCATGCCCCATGCTGAAAGCCAGCCACACTGAAATTATTTGGCTCAGGTGATGGGCACTGCCTGGACTCCTCTACTGTGTGGATGACCTTAATGACCTCCCTGTACTCATCCCGATTCGGCCTCCTCTCTGGGAATCTGACATCCCCTCTGAGCCATCCCCTCGCGGCTGTCTCAGCCCCCCACCCACAGATGCAGCATTGATAGGCTAAGCTTGGATCATTCCTTCTAATGAGTGCCTTGGTCTACAGCTTTGTCACCTCCAAGATATGCTTTGCGACAGTGATAACACACGTGTATTTGTTACAGGGCCGTCACTGAACTGGGCCGGATATGAATTTGAAGATTTAGAATCGATGCTGGGCTGCGCACCTGCTACTATTACACACACACCTGTGTGGTCACCCCCAGACAGGCGGCGTCTGGCTTCTTTCTTTCTCTATTTGTACATTTTAATGCTCTGGGCCTTAAATTTTATTTTATCTGATATTCTTTTTTATTCCTGTTCAAATGGTGTATATTTTATCATGAGAAATCTAGTATTTGAAAAGTTTTACATGAATCTCTTTTATAAAGCATAATTTATATATTAATTTTTTCTAGTTTTTTGTTTTATTTTATTTTGCTGAAACTGTATAACTTTTATTTATTTATTTATTTTTATTTCAGGATATTAGGAGGCTACAAACATTTTGGTCACAATTTATGTCTTTCCCTCCCGCGAGCGAGGATTAGAGGCGTGCCCTTCCCCTCTGTAATGTTCATCGTGAGCGAATTCGTGTGCAATAGAAAAAGTAGTTTGGAAAAAAGGAATTGTTTAAAAAATGATTATGCCCTATAAAAAATTTAAAAAGAATGATGATGCCATGCGAAGATTCTGCCCCACCCCCTTTTTTTATCCCAGCAAGTACCATATGGACCATGACTGGTGTAATAGTTCTAAAGGCATTCTCTATATGTTCAGTAGTTCTTCAACCAAATGCCAAATAAATATGTTCAGTAAACAGGGAAGGAAGGAGCTCGGAATCCCGAGCACCCACAGGACACTGGGAGACTGGAGGCTCCCTGGGGCTCAGGGCAGGCCCGGGTAGGGACGCGGCTTCCCGCCAGCGAGCAAGGTCAACGCCAAGGGCGTGCATCGCGTCCTCCGGGTCGGGTGGGAGCCTGCGCTGCGACTCTCCGCAGGGCGTGGCCGCTTCGGACGCCCGGACCCGCGGGCGTGCTCACAGCCCGGCGCCCGCCCGCGGGCCGGCGCGCGGCAGCCTGCCATGGCCGCGGGGGCGCCCGGGCAGCGGCTGCGCGAGGAGGCGCGGTGCCCCGTGTGCCTGGACTTCCTGCGGTACCCGGTCAGCGTCGACTGCGGCCACAGCTTCTGCCTCGCCTGCGTCTCGGAGCTGTGCGCCAGGGCGGAGGGCGCGCGGGGCGGCGTCCACGCGTGCCCGCAGTGCCGGGCGCCCTTCCGGCCCGCGGGGTTCCGGCCCAACCGGCAGCTGGGCAGCCTGGTGGATAGCGTGCGGCGGCTGGGGCTGGGCGCGGGGCCCGCGGGGGCGCGCCGGTGCGCGCGGCACGGCGAGGACCTGAGCCGCTTCTGCGAGGACGACCAGGCGGCGCTGTGCTGGGTCTGCGACGCCTCGCTGGAGCACAGGAGCCACCGCACGGCGCCGCTGCAGGAGGCCGCCCGGGGCCACCAGGTGAGAGCCAGGCGCCACGCGCTCCGGTGGCAGGGCGCCCGGAGAGGCCCCGCTCCGGGTCTGGAAAGGCTGCGGTGACAGAGGAGCAAGCCGAGCCGGACATGTTAAGTGCCCTGCCCAGAGCCCACTGATACCACCAGGTCTCCTGAATGACTCCTGTCTCCGCCTGCCCTCCGCCTTCCCCACCCCGGCCTCCGGCTCACACTCAGGTCGGGCTCTTTGCCTCTGCTCCTGGTAACCTTCTTTGGGGCCCTGCTCCGAAGCCCGAAGGCATTCCTTATTGTAGGCTGTCCCCCTCTACCCTGAAGCCTTTCCTGGTCCTTTAGCTCGGGCTGTCTCATTTTTCCTGATACTATCTGGTTCTCACAGCTGGAGCCCTGCTGGGGAGGGCCGTGTGGCTCACTCGATTCTTGGTGACAATTGCACATCCTTATGGTAAACGTTATGTAATAATTCTCTTTTGTACAATGTTTTCCTTTTGCATCGTGTTTGTGTCTATGTGAATTAATATGGTCACCAAAACAGCCCTGAGGTCTGGGCGTTTGCGGAGAGCAGCACCGGCGTGGCCTGCCTTCTGACCGCCTTGGAAGCTGCCTGCAGGCATGTGTCCCCTGAGGTAGGGACAGAGGAGCACACAGCCCGCTGTGTGCTCGACACGTGTCTGGGGACCTTTGATTTGACCATCCGCAGTGAAGAGGTGTGCTGGAGTATTTGGCCCCCAAAGTGGCAACTGTGGAACGCTGTGCGCAGGATTCTTCCTACTGGTGCTCTTCACAAGTTCTTGCATGTTCTGAACACATTTAGGTTTCCAACATCGAGAACAGTTACTCGCACAAAGGATGTCAAAATCATGTTTAATCTGCTGACATATTTAACGAAAGGATTGTCACACTGTGGTACAGTGCAAATGCTAGCTTTCTTAAAATTATTTACTTATTTAGTTTGTTTGACTGTTTTAAGTTAAGATATGGGATAATTTCTCCTCAACTTCTCTCTGGGGCTATCTGGAAATCTTTCTTTTGATTTCTCTTCTTGATTTTGGTTGCCATCTACAAAATTCTGGTACTCTGTACTTTCTAGCTAGACTTTTACAGTATGTTCTTGCCCCACCCCCCTTTTTAAGAAAGTGCCATATGGACCATGGCTAGTGTAATGTTTCTAAAGACATTCTCTATATTTTCAGTAGTTCTTCAACTAAATGCCAAATAAATATCATCTCAACTCCTGAACCTGTCAATCTAGACTAGAAAGGGCCTTAAGTTTGTTTCTACAGCTCTTGTCCTAACCACTCATGATATCCAGCAAACTTAGCCAAATCATTGTTGTCACCAAACGTGGCACACTCTTTTTTCCATCTCCTTGCTTTTGGTCACAGTTTCTTTGGTCTGAGGGAGGTTTTCTCCATCTACAAGTGTCAAAGTGCTCTGTTCTTTGTAAACTCCAAAACAAATGTCAGTTTCCTCACCTTGTCAAATACCATCATGAGTTCTATTGTTATTTTATGCACAGCATTATACTATTCTTTTTAAATGATTGATGTGTAGCTAGGCATAACTTTGGGAACAGAATTTTTTTTAATTAAAAGCCTGTTTATGTGTGTATCCTTGTGGATATTCTCTATGAATAAAATACACATACCTACCTCTAGCAAGGGTCCTATTGTTGAAGGGAGATTTAGTTTTTGTTGTATTGTATTTTTACTCAGTGTAAGACTTACAACTTACTCTACTCTTTTCCCATTTAAAATATGTTAACCTACAAGGTCTCTTCTGGCCCAGTAATGGACTACTAATACTACTAATTATAAATCCCTTTCTTTTCATAAGTAATAAATAATTTTGAGTATTCAAAATATAGGGAGATACAAAAAATAGCATCACTCTTCAACCTAGCACCAATAGACAACGTTTCTTCTAATAACATTTTCATGTACCTCTACCTGGTTTTTATATATATGTGTTAGAAGTACATTTTTTTCTAAAATTGGTGTTAGGTTTTATAGGATATACCTGTTTATTTGACATTATCATTGTATCTCTTCTCAGTAAATATTCTGGAACACCTTATTTTAATTATTAATACATCCAGTTA
Source organism: Microcebus murinus (assembly GCF_040939455.1). Lineage (NCBI taxonomy): Eukaryota > Metazoa > Chordata > Mammalia > Primates > Cheirogaleidae > Microcebus > Microcebus murinus. The sequence goes on along the minus strand of NC_134116.1, from coordinate 3,595,763 downwards.
ATATATTTTTTCTCACCCCCCTATTTTTAACATCTTGGTTAAATACACTTATCATATTATAAGTAATGATGCAATGAGCAATTTTAGATAAGCCTTTGGTTGTATCTGGTATTAAAACACATTTATGTTATTGAGATCAAATAAGGAATGTTTTAGTTGATCTTATTTCCTTGCATATTTGGGTGACATTCGGTACTGAAGAGGGTATCTGTAACAGTTTGGCACATCTTCCCAAACAGGCAAAGCTCCAGATGGCTCTGGAACTTGTGAGAAAAGAACTAGAAGAGGCTTTGACTCAGGAGGCCAGTGTGAGGAAGCAGACTGTCATTTGGAAGGTACGAGAATATTGGGGCTTCAAGACGTCTGCCTGTCTGAAGGTGCAAATCTGGGTCATTAAGTCATTCTTCCACCATCCTCCATTCTCCAGTGCTTTTGCTTGTCTACACAGTTGCTCAAGAAACACATCTCAGTGTCTTCCTGCATCAGCCCATCCCCTCACATTATGTGGTTTGCTTTTGTCCTTTCTCCCGCTATTGACACTACCCAGTGCAAATTATAAATAAATAGCTTTACTAGCGTGATCACACTGTCAAACCCACTGCAGTGTCCCTATCACCTAGAACAGAGTCTCCTATTATATCACTACTAGTTTAAAAAACATTTGGTAGACAAATCAAATAATGAATATTTCACAACTTTATAACAGATGATTTGTAGCTGATAATGATGATCTTACATATAGGAAGATGCTGTGAACCTTCAGCCTCTTTTGGTCATCTGTACACATATTCTCTTTTCTCTGCCTCTCACCAGATCTTTCATTTCTCATATTCTTTCTATTTACCCACATACACACATATACAACCTGTGGTAATTTTGCCCCCCTTCTCCAACAGACATTTTGCATATCTGGAATTTTTATTTTTTAATTTTTTTGAGACAGTGTCTCACTGTGTTGCCCACGCTGGAGTGCAGTGGTGCAGTCACAGCTCACTGCAGCCTTGAACTCCTGGGCTCAAGTGATCCTCCTGAGTAGTTGGTATAACAGGCATGCACCACCACACACAGCTATTTTTTATTTATTTATTTATTTTGTAGGATGGGGTGTCACTTTGTTCACAGGCTGGTATTGAACTCCCAGCCTCAAGCAATACTCCCCCCTTGGCCTCTCAAAGTGTTGGGATTATGGGCATGGTCCCCTGTCCTGGAAATACTTTTTTATCGTCACAACTGGTGGTGGCAGGGGGTGTAGTGTGGGAGTGCCATCTGGAAGGCCAGGAATGCTGCTAAACACCCTGCAATGCACAGGAGAGTCCCCACTCCTCACAAGAATCAATTACCTGGTCAAAATGTCAATCGTATCAAGATCCAGATATAGTTTCAACTGTGTATAGAAACTATGTGTATAGTTCTATACATTTATACAGTGTATTAATTAATATGATGTATAGGCCATATTTTGTAAAATATTCCTGTTCTCTCTCCTTCTCCAAATAACCCTTTTTCTCTGATCATTCTTTATATTTTCTTAAGTCTTTCCTTTTTCTTGAAAATTTAGTCTTTATTCTCAGACATATCTCCATAAAGACCATCTTTGCTACACTTTTTCTGGGCTAAGTCCTACCCTTGCCTGTCACTCTGTATATTATAGGTAAAGTTAAATATTGATTGATAATTTTGTTGTTTCAAGCTAATAATCCAAGTCTATTGTTTTCAGTAGTGGCCTGATCGGACATTTATGAAATCAGAATCCCCATAACCAAGATTTGCATTCCTGCATTTTTAAACCCTGTACTGATTATTCTCAAGTAGAGATGATACTAAGATCCCTGTTCTAAGCCAGGGATATTTACCATCAAGAATGTGCCCATGTGCGCCAAATGCAGCAGGCATGGGTTTGATAAAAGTGAAGTCTGAATTCTACAAAAAAAATTATTTTGTACACCTGCGGGTGTAACTGCAGTCTCAGGAGGGGGTGCGAAAGGAAGATGGACTGTAAGCGGATCGCTCCCACCGCCCGTCTGGGGCCAGGATGCTGCCTCGCCCTCCCACGGGCTGAGTGGGTGGCCCCACTCCCCAACAGCACAGCTCCACCGTGGGGGCGAGTTGCTCAGACTTCCATGAGGTGGACCCTTTGGAAATCAAAATACGAAATGCAGAGCTGGCTGATATTAGAAAGAAGCTGGGACTGGGCGAATCTAGTGATACAGAAAGTGATAGAAGGAGGTAGAGATGGAAAACTGGAAGGAGTTGAGTCTTATGGGGGCATTAGAGTTTTGCCTTTTAGTCAAACCAAGAAGTTCCACTGTTTAAAAACAGGGCAGAGAATCCAAGGTGTGGATACTTTGGGAGGATGATCTGCCTCTCCTACTCAGTTTAAAGTTAGTGCCCTACGTGTTCAAGAGAATGAAATGTAGATATGCTAAGCCTGTGCAAAGTGTGTTCCTTAGGCTGTTCACAGATCGTAAGCGTGAGGTTTGGACAGAAGTCAGCACTGAGCGGCCTGAGGGTGACTCAGTTCTTTGTTGGCTTTCTAGGGAGCATCGGGCTTGTGGTGGGTTCACGTCGGTCACCATGGTGTGAAAGAGCCTTCGTTTTCTCTAATCTCTACGCCCCTTTTTATTCATAGCCACAAATCTGGGTCTCTCTAATATCTTCGTAATTTAATTGCCTCTAGTGTTTCTAGTGACTAATCTAATAGTAACAGGTGCCTTCCACTGTGGGACTCCTCCTCTATGCTAGTCCCTGTTCTCAGCAGTTTAATAGGTTTTTATAATAGTTGTAATCCACACACTCCTCTTTTCCCCACATTTTATGCATGGTCCTGAGACTGAATATGAAAGTGCCTTGCCCCGAAGCCTATGGCAAAAGGGGAACCCAAACCCAACAGTCTTTCTGGAAGTCTAGGTTTGAAAGCTCCGCCAGGCTGCGTCTCCCGTGAGTGCACTGTGTTTTCTGTGTGTTGTTAGAGTGCAGCCAATCAGTCCACAGAGCTGTGGAGCCAAGGGGACTCCAGACATTGCCTTCCGCGCCTGCAGCGTCCCACAGGCGAAGGCAGGAGGCCGAGACCCCGTGCCGCAAGTGCCAGTGACCAGATCCCCTGCGTCCCTCCAGGAGACGGTGGAAATGCAGAGGCGGCGCTTCCGGTCGGAGTTTGAGAAGCACCGCGGCTTTCTGGCCTGGAGGAGCAGCTGCAGCTGCGGGGGCTGGCGGAGGAGGAGCGGGCCGCCCTGCGGCGGCTGCGCGAGGGCAGGCGCCGGCTGAGCCCGCGCTGCAAGGCCCTGCGGCGGCGGGCGGAGGAGCTGGAGGACCGGTGCCGGCGCCCAGCCCTGGGTCCGCTGGAGGTGAGGCCGGCGGCAGAAGGGCAGGCGCGTGTGAGCCTGCGGGGACAGACACAGGGACGGTGGCTTTCAGAGACAGACACTTAGACCTTTGTGTTCTTTAGGAAAACGACATCCTGGAATTTACTCTGAAGGCATCTTAATCCTAAGTCCTGGCGTCAGAATCATAAGGGAGTCTAGAGAATTGTGTGATTTGCACCAAAGACAGAAAAAACTCAAAAATTAAAATTCATGTAATGACTTATGCACACTTAAGCAGCTAGGGGGAGGGCCCGCTCCACACGCTGGCTGAGAAGCGCTTCCTGCACCTCGCGGCCGGTCCGAGGCGACACTGCCGTGTCGGGCAGTCCCAGGGAAAGGCCTGGGCCGCCGGGGCAGGGCGGCGGCGAGGCGGGCCGCCAACCGCCCGGCGCGCAGCCTGGGCTCCCGCGCGGCGGCTCCGGGCTGCGGGCGGCGGAGCAGCAGAAAGACACGTCACAGGCGGGAGGGAGTGCTCGTTCTTAGTCCTCCATGAAGGCACGCGATCCCAGGTGCAGAGGGAGAGCCGCATTTGCTGGCGGGCGCGGCTGTCACGGCGGCGAACCGGCTGCGCCCGCCCCAGCCCGCGCCCGCCCCGCGGCCCCGCGGCCTCCCGCCTCTCGCGCTCGGTCTGGACACTGGCCCGGCCAGCCTGGAAACGGTCCGCCTAGCTATCCGTATAGTGTTTGCAGGGACGGTGACTGAACAGTGCCGGGCACACAGTAGGGATCATTAAATGGATGAATTTACAAAGCATTTAAATTCAGTTTTTCTCATTTTACCATCAAAATATCTATAGATAAGTAAAATTTGTTTTTATTGCATTTTGGCATTATTATCATCATTGCTATGCTCATTTCCTTGCAGGCAAACTAGGGGTCAGAAAAGAATTAATTTTCTAAGTACCAGACGGCAAATAAACACAAGAACTTTGACATTTTCAGCAATAAAAGTTATTGCCTTACCTTACCGTATTTCACATAAGTTATTTATATTTAGCATTTCTTAGCACCAAATAAATGTTAAAATAATTTTTAATACCAATCTTAGGGAGAATATATCCTTAAGTAATTTATATTTATTTTATGCTGCCATTTCCCTTTCCTCCCCAGTACCAGTAAGCTGCATTTTATCCCCAATGGCCAAGACCAAGGCCTGTCATGTCCATACAGGGTAAGAAGAATCATTCCCATACTTTTATGCCCTGTCAAAATTTATCAGACAGGTGACTGTTTTTTAGGAGGAGAGGGGGAAAGTTTCCTAGGGATATTATTTATTATTAAATGTATATTTATTTAGTAATGTACTTTGAGACAAAATGTTGCTAGCTATTAATGACTTCCTTTTTTTATCTACTTAGGTAACCTACTCATATGAGTAGTTCTGGTGCGTTGGTCCGAAGAATTAGGGAACTGGGGTTCTCTTATAATGACATCGAGGAAAATATTTTATGCCTATACCTAACATTGTTCCTTACATAGATTCTTCAAATATTTAGGACCTATTTTTATCCAAATTCCATCTGTATTAGGTGCAGAATGTAGCTCTGTTAAAACAGTCCAAGTGCCAGAATTACCAATTCAAAAAATAATTAAAATTGAATTAACTATAGGAATTAGCCTAAACTTTGTATAGTCTAATTCTTTTCTAATTATTATTATTATTATTTTTAGAAGTAAATATGTTCTATTTTTTATTTTGGGTTCACAAGACACAAGACACAAAATGCTCTAATCATAAAAAAGACTAATAAATTTGACCACATTAAAGTAATTCTATTCGGTCCTTTGTATTTCTATTGCTCACTGCAAGAATAACCAGACTCAGATCACCCATATTCTCCCTTGCTCTAATCCCCATAAAGCTATGTGTGTCCCCTATTCTAACCTATTTCCCACCCTCTATAAATCCTAAAGCCATACTCTGTGTTCTCTGGCATTTTAGTTGATCCTCAGAAACATTCCCTGTATCTTCCAATTCATTTCTAAAACTCCCTTTGCCTTCTTCCCTTGACGGAAACTGGGCTCTCCCTTCAGGACACTGCTTCTCCTGCCATCCTCTCAGCTCGTGGTTTTTTACCCTCTTAGAACCTTTGTACGATTGGGACTGGAAGTAGAGTAGCTACCTCCATTGCACGTTATTGATGTTTCCAGACTATTTGCTCTGCTTTTCTCTAATATCTTCAACTTTGAATCTTATGTCATCAGATTGCATCACTCTGCACTCGTTATCCCAAAGTCACCTTCATTTCTTGATGAATTTACCTCCTGAATTACTGAAACTTCTTCTAACACTTTCCTTGTCTAAATTCTTAAGGAATGCAATTTATGATTAAATGATTTATCTAATACACTAGTGTCTCGGTTTCTTAAGTTTTTCTCCACCAATTAGTTATTCCTCCATCATATCTCAGCTGCTCCAACCCCATCCTCATGCCTCAGAACTCATCATTACTAACAATTACAGCTCCTCCATGTTCTCAATTTTATGTGCCTCTCTGACCATCTCTTCCTCTTTTCTAATTATTACTGATTCTTTTATTTCAGAGTCTTGAAAAAATTAAATGACAGCTTGTTTTTGTCTTTAATGAAAAGAGATTTATCATCTCTGATAGGTGAATGTTGAATGAGTAATTATTTCTAGTAATTCCAAAAGAAATTTTCATGGTGCCCCCCCTCCCCCCACTCCCCCCCTCCCCGTCTAACTGCCAAAATCAGTTCAAAGGTCTAACTCACACCTGTTTGTGTTTCTCCTTCACTTTCAGGGTGTGAGAGGAGCCTTGGACAGGTATGCTTCCTTTCGGAATCAGTGCAGGGCTTGGGAGAGGTAGAGGATGGTGGATGCCCCTGCTGACAGCTGACGCTTCTGTGCCCATCGCAGGAGTAAGGCTGTCACGCGGCTGGAACCAGAGACCATCCCCCTGGAGCTGAAGACAGCATGCCGCATCCCCGGGATGAGGGACATGTTGAAGAAGTTCCAAGGTAGGTTGCGTCTGAGAGCGTGGGGAGCCAGGATGCCTGGGGTTTGGCTGTTATTGCAGCTCCTGCAGTGCAAGGCAGGCTGTAGGGACAAACAGAGCCCGGAGTCTTCGTGGCCACCATCAGCAGAGATTCTTTTGAGAGCGTGCTATGGGTCTATTATTAGATTGTAGCAACTGGCTTGTGGGGACTTTTCTGTCCTGCCCTCACGGAGCTTCACCTCCTCCCTGGTGCTGGAGCCACGGGAAAGGGGAAGCTACGTCAACCGGAAATGAAATAATTGAAAGAATCAGAATCCAGTTTTAAGGAAAGCGTTGAAGCAGAAAGGTGGGAATAGCCACCTGGAAACACAGACTCCAGAGAAATGGGGGTCAGTGCCCCAAAGTTAAAAGTTAAGGTCTTGCTTGCATAGGCAGAAAACAAAGAAATTTAGTAGGATTATAACATTTTCTATGCAAGACTCAGTGTCATTTAGAGAACGTTATGAGTTGCAACAATTTAATTAATTACAGCTTGTTTTAATTTCCTTTCCAATTTAAAAGAGAGTAGGTAACGTTTCACCTCGGACAATGTGATAGCCACGCCGTCTGTGTGAGAGGGGAAAGGAGAAGGTACTCTGCGGTGAGGGGGGAAGGGGCTTCCCCAGGCGCTTTGCTCTTCAGAGCGTTTTACAGTTTTACAGACCGTTGTCAGTGAGGAAGAAGCCTCATCTGTAATCGGAGAAGCGAAGGCCACAGCCGCCTGCACTGACTCAGGCCCCATGATCACGTTCCTCTGTGGCTCAAAATAATTTAGAGTTCCAACAGCTTAGAGTTTGAACTGCTCCTCGTCAGGGTCATGAAAGAGACGGGGCCGTCTTGCACGGTCGGGCCGGCACAGCGCCTCTGGCCACCAAGATGTGTGGGGTTTCTCCCGGGCCACAGCCAGGCAGGTCTCCACAGCTGCCGCAGCCGGGCCCTCTGACTCAGTTGGATTCCGACGCTGCGAGCCTGGGCTAGCGTCAGATCTCACAGACTGGGGGCCAGTCCCGCCAGCCCGCCCCACCCACAGGATGCCAGTCTCAGGCCCAGCTTATGGCCTGGCCTTCTGACCGACGACGAGCTGTAATTGGGGTCCAATAACTTTGCTCCGGCTGCTCACAGAGCTCAGGGGAGACACTTACCAAGGTACACGTGCCCATTCGCCATAAAGGGTGTTAGAGCGCGCGTGTGCACAGTCGGATGGGGAGGCTCGCAGGGCGAGGCGCGCGAGAAGGGGCGCAGAGCTTCCAAGGCTGGCCCTGGCCAGGCCGCCCTCCAGAACCTTCCTTCGGGTTTCTGTGGAGCACTGTGTAGGCACGACTGATTAAACCTTGGCCGTGGCGGGTCCGCTCAACCCTCAGCCCTCCTCCTCCCTAGCGCTGTGTGGGGGAGCCATGTGGGCCTGAAAGTTGCCACCCTCTAATCAGGGGGTGGGTTGCCCTGGCAACCAGCCCCCATAGAGAGCCTTTCTAGGCCCCGCCCCCAAGCAAGCAACCTCTGGCCACCTCGTTAGCATGCAAAAGACATTCTTATCTCCTGGGGGAGGCCACAGGTTTTAGGGACTGTATGTCAGAAGGCACTGTGTGCTCCGCAGTGTCACAGAGATGTGACTCGCGCTGCCCTGGAAGGCGTGCATGCTGCAGTGGCCACGCCGGTCCCGGTCCCTGCGGGTTCCACGGCCGTGCCAGACCGGCTGTGCCTTGGTGTAGGCGCCAGGGGAAAACCTGCCCTGGACCCTCTGAAAATCACTGACCAGAGGCATATTAATAGGGGAAAGGCTCACAAAGTTTCCTTCTAACCTGCGAAGCATGGAAGGATGGGGAGATCCCAGGAGCACGATTACTCAGTACCTCAGTGAGGTACAAAGGCTAGTATGACCTTTTTGGGGGGAGCATGGGAGATGGGGAAATGCGAATGAGATTTCACATTTAGTAAATGACTTTTAGGAAAATTCGATGGGCTTCGAGAACGTGCAATGGCCTGGAACAAAGTCTGTTGGGTCCACAGGGCAGACAGCGGATTGTGACTGAAGTCTATGTAAGTGTGTTGACAGACTTCAGTCTCTCTTCCTACAATATGAGTTAAATTAAGGAAAACACAGAGAAAGGACCAGTTGTGATTGTTTGCTTCTTTTTCAGGTCTAGACTTTAGGCAGATAAAGGAGTATTAGAGAAAAGCTTCTTCTAGGGTCTGCTGTTCTTCAAAGCCCTTTAATTTAAAATAATCAGCGTACCAGGGAGGCTTACTTGGGGGAAGAATTCCCCGATCTCCCTCAGTGGGAGGGTGCACTGTGCCCAGCAGAATGAGGATTGGGATACTGGTGAGCAATCTAAAGAACACTGAGTCACAGACACTCATATGTGTGGCTAGAACAATGGGCTTGTGTGTGTAGTTCATCTTTTATTAGCTGTGCTATGAGTAACGTCAGTTCCAGTAAATTTCCATGTTTATAAAATGATAAAACAATATATTATTTAGAGGACTAAATTAAACATATTTGAAAACACCCCTATCCCCCAAATTAATCTATATGAAAATATTGCAAAGTTATCATTTAATGAGAAGTTTGGTATAATTTATTGGCTACCAATTGATGAGTTGCTTGAATTCGTAAATCAATAAAGCCAAATATATTGAGTCAATCATTTGAATGTAGGAATAACTAGTGTAATAAATTAGTTTATTCAATCTTATGTTCTTTAAAACAGTATATATTCAGTATTTTTTAAATTTCATTTTCAAATCTAATTTATGGCAAGTAATGAAAGCAGATAGTAGCTTCACTACTTACAGGGAAAGAGTTTTGTCCCATAATGAGAAAACCGATCTCTACCGTAAAATTCAGCATCTCTCCTCTTGGGCAGATGAATATGTACCAACTGCAGGACTTTGTGAAAATCATCATGGCACTCTCAGACTCAGTGACCTCATAGTCCCATTTCTGTTTCTTGAATGAAATAATTAATAAATCAATTCAACCATTATTTCCATTTTATCACAGCCACTCTTGTAGGCCTTGTAAAATATCATTGAACAACAACAACAAAAAGTTATGCTACAAATTTATCGTTTCACATTGCATGTATTTACCTAAATTAACCAAAATACACAGAATGTGAGAAGATGATGCAGAACATTGACGACAGGAGGAGGAGGGTGACTAGAAGCTCCCACGTGGAGTGCGGAGACCAGGAAAGGCCTCGCCCCGAGGAGCAGCCCGCCCCCGCCTGCGGGAGCAGAGCCTCCGGGCAGCAGCCGCGCGGGCGAGGCCTTCGGGGGGACGCGGCCGCCTTCCGGGCCGGCCGGGCGGCGCGAGGGCCCCAGCAGAGGGGGTTCTGGAGAGTGGGAGAGGACACGGGAGGCCAGAAAGGCAGGCCACTGTGGGCGTGGCACCTTACCTCTGAGTGAACCGGGAAATCGTTGGAAGGGAACCTAGAAAAGCGGCTTGCCTACGCTAGTCTGCGAGGCTCGCTCCCTGCGCTTCGTCGTGAGTGAACTGCGCGGGGGAGACCGGAGAGGAGACGCAGTCTCCCGGGGCCTTTCCGGTAGGTCCGTGAGGATTGCCTGTGGACCGAACAGGTGTCTGCACTAGAGGCGCTGAGAAATGGACAGCTTCTTGGTATGTTCTGAAGGCAAAGCTGTAAGACTTGCTGTTGAATTACCTATGACATGTCAGGGAGAGAGAAAAGCCACGAACGATGCCAGGGGTGTGATCTCAAGAGTTAGGAAAATGAGATTTCCATTTGCATTGATGAGGAAAGCTGCGAGGAATACAGAGGGAGGGTTGGGTTCTGGACATGTGGGTGTTGTGGTGAAGGCTAAATATGCTGATGTTGATGTCAGGAGGGCAGATGAATTTCCAAGTGTGGAGTTTCGGGAGAAAGGTCTGTGCGTTTGGAACCCGTCCGCATGTGAATGGAATTTCATTAAAGCGAGAGCCAGCCAAGCCCAGAACACACGGTGAGTGCGCTGAGGCGGGGGTCCCAGTCTGGAGGCCGTAGCGTTCTCCAGTGGTGCCGGAGGAGGAGAGGACCGCGAGGGGCGAGAAGGGGCAGCACTAGAGAGCGCAGGACCCGCGCATGGCTGCTGTCTGGGGAGAAGGTGGCTTTGCAGGACAGGTGGACTCTCAGGTCCTGAGTGCTGCAGCGAAATCATTTGAGATGAGCTCTGACAAATGCCTGTCCATCACCGTGGAGGGCCCTGGGAAGACGAACGTGGGCAGTGCGGTTCCAGCGTGATCTTATCAGGACGAGCAGTGGGGTTTAAGAGAGAGAGGGTAGGGAGGCATGGGAGATAGGACTCCTCAAAAGCCATTTCACAGATCTCTTTCGCTACAAAGAAGCAGAGAGATGTGCTGGCGCGGGAATGACGTGTAAAGACACACATCTGTTAAATACACAATTCCATGGCGCCCCACCTCTCAGTCCTGTCATCACTCCCTGCGGAGTTTGGGGAAATCCCATAAACTCTTTGCCTCTGGACGCCCCGGCAGAAGGTGGAGGGGTGCCGCCGGCCGCGGTGACTGCGCGCACTTAGGGCGACGGCGCGGTGCCTGGTGCGGGGCCGCGCCGGCCCGAGGGTGGAGGGGTGCCGCCGGCCGCGGTGACTGCGCGCACTTAGGGCGACGGCGCGGTGCCTGGTGCGGGGCCACGCCGGCCCGAGGGTGGAGGGGTGCCGCCGGCCGCGGTGACTGCGCGCACTTAGGGCGACGGCGCGGTGCCTGGTGTGGGGCCACGCCGGCCCGAGGGTGGAGGGGTGCCGCCGGCCGCGGTGACTGCGCGCACTTAGGGCGACGGCGCGGTGCCTGGTGCGCGGCCACGCCGGCCCGAGGGTGGAGGGGTGCCGCCGGCCGCGGTGACTGCGCGCACTTAGGGCGACGGCGCGGTGCCTGGTGCGCGGCCACGCCGCTGCGCGTGATGGGAGTCCGCTAGGCGGGGTAGAAGGGCGGCGTTGGCCGTAGCAGGAGTGGTAGTGTTTGTTACGGCATTTAAAAAGCTACATTAACGGACTCACTGCTTCTGATGCTTGCAAGGAAACACGCTTAATGTTTTACACCCTCCCTTCTTCCCTGAGGCTGCGCATCTGGACGCACATGTTCATTGCGCATGCGGGGCAGAGGTCACGCCGGTGTCCCTCAGACTTGCACAGTATCGGCGTTAGTTTTCTATCGTTATGTTACGAATTACCGCAAACGTAATGGCTGAAATCATGCCCTTGTTAGCTCGCGGTTCTGAAGATCCGACGCCCAGGTGGGGCTCCCCCAAAGCCAAGGTCAGGCTTCTCCGAAGGGCCTGGGCAAGAATCCAGGCCCACTCAGGGTCTCGGCAGGATGCAGCTCCTGCGGACTGAGGTCCCTGCTGTCTTGCTGGTGACAGCTGAGGCCACTCTCAGCCCTGGATGTCACGCGCCTTTCTGCTCACATGACTTTCCGTCTTCAAAGCCAGCAGCGACGTACCACACCCCAATCTCACGACTTCTCCTTCCGCCACCAACCAAATAGCCAGAGAAACCTTTCTGATTCCCGAGGGCTCCTGCCATCAGATCCGGCCCACCCATGTAGTCTTCTCTTGTCATATGATGGGACATAGTCATGAGGCTAGTGCCAGAGTGTGCAGGTCATAGGATCCGTTTTAGAATTCTGCTCCCCACGGTCACATAACCTTGAAAGTAGTGGATTTCATATCAGTGAAATTTTCCCATAGAGGTTAAGGAAAAAAATCGCTAAGGGGATTATAAACTTTATGTTACATGCAGAAGAGCCACCTAAGTGCACCAGAAGCTTTGGAGATAAGCCGGGCACTGTGTTGCACTCCTGTAGTCCCAGCTACTGGGGGGGGGGCTGAGGCAAGGGGAATCCCTGAGTCCAGGAGTTTGAGGCTATAATGTGCCATGATCGTGCCTGCAAAGAGTAACTTCACACCAGTCTGGACAACATAGCAAGACCCCACCTCTTTAAAAAAATTGGTCTGGATGTAGATGAAAGGAATCTCAGTGACTGAGCTTTGGCTTGTCATCACCAGTGGTTGTGCTTTTATTGGGGAGATTAATGAGTCTGGATTATGCAGAGGTGACAGTGGAATGCACGAGGAAGTAATTAATGGTGAATAAGCTCAGTGACCTGCAGGGAGAAATGCAGCTCTGGGCCTGGCAGAGAGAGAACACCAGTGTACTGTTCTCCTCACTGGCTCCCCCAGACGCTCCCATCTTTTCCATCCTCTCACGTGTTCCACAAAATTCTTTCCACAGTCGATGTCCAGCTGGACCCTGCCAGGGCGCATCCCGTCCTCCTCTTGACTGCCGACCTGCGCAGCGTGCAGGAAGGGGAGCTCTGGAGGGGTGTCCCCCACAACCCCGAGCGGTTTGACACGTGGCCCTGCGTCCTGGGCCTGCAGAGCTTCTCGTGGGGAGGCACTACTGGGAGGTGGCTGTGGGAGAAGGAGCGGGGTGGGGTCTGGGTGTCTGTCAAGACTCGCTGCCGAGGAAGGGGGAAGCCGCGCCGTCCCCCGAGAACGGGGTCTGGGCCCTGTGGCTGCTGGAGGGCAGCGAGTACCTGGTCCTCGCCTCCCCGCCCGTGCCTCCTCTCCGGCTGGAGCCGCCTCGCTGCCGCGTCGGGGTTTTCTTGGACTATGAAGCCGGGGAAATCTCATTTTACAATGTCACGAGTGGCTCTTACATCTACACATTCAACCCGCTGTTTTCTGGTTTTCTCCGGCCTTATTTTTTCATCTGTGACATGAATCCTCTGATCTTGCCACCTGTGACAGAAGCAGCGTCAGGAAATTGGGCATCCTCCAGTCATCCGGACGCTGCTCCTCCTGTTGGAGATGACCATCCCTGAAATTCTGCCCCGAGGCACAGGCCTGGCCCGGCAGAGGTTCCTGGAGCGGAGGGAAGGCCATGAGCACCGGTACCAGCAGCTGCCCTGCGGGGCTGTCCCGGCACGGAGAGAAGCTGGGGCAGTTGCGGTGGAGGGCTGAGCGGCTGCGTTTCAGGAAGGGCCCATCTCGTCTGTCTGCAGGTGACCCCACATGCTTTCTTGATGGCTCTTCCTTCAAATCAGCGACCTCGTATGACACACAGGTTTCTGTGCCTTCATCACGCTTTCTCATGCCTCCCGATAGCCGTTTTCACCCCTGATCTTCCGTGTGTTAAGTATCAGAAATGGCGGTTCTTACCTGGGCTCAGAATGGGCTGATGTCACTCCAGCGTCAGGCCCACAGTTCTGTTTCTCCTTTTCCTTATTTTCCTTCTCTTCTCAGTTTCTCCCTCCTCTGTCTCTGTCTCTGTTTCTGTTTGTCTCTATCTTTCTTGTTGTGATTTTTACTTCTTATTATTTAACCTGTCCTTTCCTTCTAAACTAAAATATTGGGAGCCATTCCTTTACACGTTCATCATTGCTGTGACTATTTACTTTCTAAATTCTCTTTATTCTGGGAAGACTTTTTGAGGATTAGGAAATTTATTCCTCTGAATCTAATATCAGGGATTTCTAGTCTTTTTCATTTATCTTTGGCTACGTTATTTTTATTGCAGGGATATCTCAGAATTTTGATTTAACTAGTCCTTTGACCTGGATAGTTATTAGTTTAAGACCTCAAACACATAAAACCTGTCTCTCTCTCAGTCTCGGCTGCTTTTCCCAGTCCCTGTGTGTGGAACAGTGGCACTGGCCATGGTAAATATTTAAGGGTGTAATTGATATTGTTGGTTTAAATTCAACTTTTCTATTTAAATGCAATATAAATGTGATGATGAGGAGGATGAAATCATAATAATATTTAACTTATTTCTAAAGTGTATTCTGTACCTTTCTTGCCAAAATTCTTAAAAACCATTGAAGGCTAACTTTTCTGCCGTCATTTCTGTATCTGTATCTAATAAATAATTGCAAAACAAATGTTAAAATGCTTCAATGCCAAATGCTTCAATGATAGCCAAATACGAATTAATGGCAAATTGCTTGACATTATCCTGATAATGATCTGCCGGTGTTTTAATCCTCTTCTTTAACTTCTGACTGACATCTTTTGGGTACCTTCCAATCATATTATTAAGGTAGCTTTCTTTGAAGATTTTCCAGTTGTCTGATCATAAGCAAACACTTGCCCTCTCTGTCGGTCACTTTCAATCAGAGGCGATAACACACCCTTTCAACCCTCAGGTGCTATTTTACCGAGCGCACGTGCCCCGGGCCTCTCTGATGCCTGCTCTGGGCGGGCACAGGGGCTTCAGCTCAGCAGTGGAGCCCCTTCCCCAAGGGGATCCAGAGGGACTGAGTCCCTGGTTTGGGATCCCTCATTCCATGGGGTCCAGCCGTTCCCTGGGACAAGGAAGCTGGGTGGGAAGGAGAGTCCTACCCGGGCCTTTTACTTTCTTCCTAGGATGAGAAGAGAGTCCCAGGGATACCCCATCCCTACCGTGTAACCGACATTCCGATCTCCACCATCTTCCTTCCATCTTGTCATCTCACTGTGGTTTTATTGCGCTTTATGTCAATCATTAAACTGACGTCTGCCTTCATCCCTCACATTGTAAGCTTCATAAAGCTCTGTGCGTCTCCTGCGATGACCCCCTCTCCTTCCTTTCCAATCCCCACTACTCCCTCTGGAATTCTGCTTCATTACCTGCAAACTACTCTGAATCCATACTATTTCCTGACCTTCCCCATCCTTTCCTTTCTCCTGAATGCTAGTCTTTTATATTCAACTGTCCTCTTGAAATCAAAAGAGACGCTGAACCCCATGTGCCCATAACTTAGCCCTGATTTTCTCCCCAAGTCCCGCCTCAACAAGAGCCGCTGAATCGCAGGCCTCTCCGTCTCCGTGGGTGGCAGCGGCTCGCTAGCCAGCGCTCGGGCCGTCGTCGGCCGACTCCTTTCTGGACTTCACAGCTCGCACAGCAAACCCGCTGGGCCTCCTCCCGACGTTTCCAGGGTCGGCCAGCCCTGACCACGCTGCTGCCAGGACCACGGTCTGAACCTCCGTCCTCCCGCTGGACAGGACACTCACTTCCTGACGGTGGTCCGGGCCCGGCTCCAGCCCTCCCGCGTCCCTCCCGGCGCAGCGCCCGGTGACCCTTTGGCGCCCAGGACAGTGACACCTCAGCGACCTCCTGCTCAACTTACAGTCGGAATCTGCACAGTGAGCCCTCAGACCCCGGAGGCCTGAACCTCGGTCCTTTCTCTGCTCCTCTCCTCCTCTGACTTCCCTGTTCCTTCTGCGTCCGCCGCCCTGGCCTCTGGGCAGGCGCCTCCAGCAGAGGCTTCCCCGCCCGCCGCTTCTGCTGGAAATGGCCTCGGCCCTGGTGCCCTGGCCGCCTTCCCGCTCCTCCCTGTGTCTGCTGCAGCCCAGCTCCGGGCGGCAGCACGCAGCCCGGCCGGGCCAGAGCACCTCGCCCGCCCCCTGGGGAGAGGAGGCCGTCTTCTCACGAGGCGCGGGCCGACTTCTGATGGGTTGTGGTGTCCACGTGTCTGTGAGGGCTGCTTTTATTTATTCAGTTTTTCCTTTTAATGGTGGAATGTAAACCACATGAGGAGAGGGATTGTTGTCGATTGACAGTGGCGTGTTCATCGACGCATCCCAAGCACCAAAGCGAGGGTTTGTGTGTGGTTATCGCTCAATGCATATTTGTTGAATGAACAGATGACTATTTGGAGAACAGAATTAAATGATGGACCCGAAAGTGTTTTGTGACATTAATATACTGTAGTGATAAAATAGTAGTAATTTTATTATAATTATTTATAACTAGACAACTACTGGCCAGTAAAGTTTAATGCCAAGTGCTGAGTGAGTAAAATTGATTTGGGGGTACAGAGGAAATTGGAACAGCATTTCCAATTTCTGCGCTTGGTTTGCGCAGGTGATGGTTTCTATGGGCGTGGTGACTTGCCGTGTCCAGGCGCCGTCCCGTTGAGTGCCTGGTTTTGATTCCCTATGGCATCACGGTGACGCCTTTGAATCATGCCTTGTCTCAGACTCACGCCGCAAGTCATGTCTCCATGTTGTACTCACTAGGAATGTGGGGAACTTTATACATCAACTTACATGGACTGAATCCTTCTTTTCAAAAAAATTGACTTTCTCACTCTGCAGCCAGGCTGGAGTGCATGATCAGAACTCACTGCACCTTCGAACTACTGGGCTCAAGGGATCCTCCCACTTCAGCCTCCCGAGTGGCTGGGGTCACGGGTGTGCACCGCACACCTGGCGGACTTCGCGTGTTTCACGTGCCTCTGTTCACCCGAACTGTCCAGTTGAGCTGCTCCCTCTACAAGTGGATGTCCGGGGGCTTCTGTTCTCCCCGTCACTTCCCCATTACTGTGCGTCTCTCCGTTATTGGACACTGGAATTTTTTCTAGCTCAGATAATCGTGTTTTTCTTTCCTTACGTAGCCTTAAGCACTGCTCTGATAACTACTAATGAAATTCTTTTCTTCCCTCTAAGGCATATTTTAAAAATCAGCCCCCGTAATTAAATTCTATATTTTTCTAAGCCATAACCTCCAGAACTGTCTGTCTGGATCTGTGTCTATATATCCTGAAGACTGGATGATTTTTTCAATAACCAGTTTGATCGTTCCTTTGCTCCCACACCCCTACCCCTGATCAGGTGACTGTTTTATCAACTGAAGTAAATAAGTAAACTCATTTTTTTTCTAGCATGTTGGGAAGGCCCCAAAGGAGGAGAACTGGGAGGGGTGGCATGTGGAGTTGGTCCTGAGTGGGAAGTAAACAGCCTCATTAGCCAGCAAAGGACTGGAACGAATTTAGAGTGATGATTTCGACTCCTGGCATCCCACGGGCGGAGAAAGTGGGAGCACTGGGGCTTATTAAACCCGCCTGCTCCCCAAGCACCCACCCTCAACGCCTGCTTCTGGTGGCTCCTGGGGCGCCCTGTGGCTCTGCTCTCCGGCACACAGGAGTGGGGTGCGGTCTGCGTATGTGCAGCACACATGTTCTACACATCTGCGGACTCTACACGTTCCCTTGTATGGAACGTTCTCTTCACTCTCCCATTCTATGACTACATGTACTCAAAAGTACCCAAACAGTCATCTTGATAAATTTCTTAGTCAATCGACCCAAACAAAGTAGTCTGGTTTTTGTATGACACTCCCTGCCTGATGTTAGGGACCCAATTTCTATTTATTCATTTCTTTCTTTATTTATTTTTAAAAGTTTTCAGCCTTGTGATGTCATTTTTGCCTTTACAAGAACATTGAAAACATGGTTACGTACACATAATCTCATTAATCTAAGTAATGATACCTGCTGGATTTCCTTACACTTAGTTTTTGGTCTTAAAGCATAAACCATGTATGCCAACTCTTCATTTCAAATCAAAAGATAAAAATACCTAAAACAAATGCGTTACCCTGTTAGCTCCTTAACTCAGTAATAAACTTCATATTAATTAGTACACCTATGGATTTATTCCACTATTTAGGACAAAGGGTTCTTTTCTATATACACAAAATTATTAGTGCAAAGAGAGTGTCACAATATTTTTGCCTTATTTTCAATAGATATAAGAAGAAAAAAAAAAACAAAATGCATGATTCCTTTCTAGGTAGGATGGGATGGATTAGACCTCAGCTATTTTGTTTTTTGTTTTTTGGGTTTTTTTTAGCCACATCATGATTCCCGGGAACAGGGGAGGGAAGCAAATGGCCAGTTAGTATTTATGCCTTTAGAAAAACAATGGATTAAGTCTCCCAATTTTGCTTACATGAGATAGTACATTGTTTTCATATCAAGGGATACATTCTCATGGTCCTCATTTTCTGTCCGGACCCCACGGGAGATTGGAGAAGTTGATGTGATACACACCTACAACATGCCCCTGTGTATGTGCTAATGATCCCTGTGGGCTTGAAGTTTCCCCAGTGCTGGGGGCGTGAACCCGACCACCTTCAAGGTCCTGCTCCAGTCTTTCCCCAAGAGAGCTGCATAATTCTGCAATTGCAGCGAGCCCTTCTGCACAAATATCATAGTCTCTTGGATGTATAGAGGAACGGGTCAAGGCTGAGACACCTTCCGTTTTGCCCACATCTGGAATTGCACCTGGCCACACCACCTGTGTACACACAGAGGGTAGAAAGCGTTGCATGATCTGATGGAGGTCCTCTCGCTAGCGCTGTGCCCTCTGCATTCTGACTTTCAGTGTTACCTGGCAGCATAGGAATACAGATGGTGAGTAGATTTCTGGATGCAGGAGCTCAACTCAGAAACCTGTACTTCTCAGTTGGTTTGTTACATAAAAAGCCACGGGGAGGGCCTGAAGGGATAGAAAAGGAGAAAGTGAAGAATGTCCTCCTTGCTCTTGGAAAGCTTATAGATGAGGACAGACACACCAAGACACAAAAGTACACAAACAACACATACATCACAACTCATTATTTAATTATAACAAAGCAATACACTTACCAATGCAAAGTTATTTGTAAAGGATGGAATATAAATATGCTGAGAAGACAATATATGAAGAGACATAAAATAAAGGGTTTTGGGTTTTTTTTTATGTTGGGATTCGAGTTTATCTTTTAAAAATGATTTTTCGGGCAGAAGTAAGGAAATGAGATCTGAGATGTGAGTTTTATTTTGACAAAATAAAAAGAGCAATGAAAAGAGTATTGTCAGCCTGTTGGTGGGGGGCGCAGAGCCCACAGGCTTGTGTGTGGGGCGATCTAGGTCTGTGCCCTGCTCTGAAAACCTAGATTCCATTTCCTACTACTGCACAACGCTGCTAGTGTAGCCACGCTTTCATGTGTTTAAAGCTCTTTACTTTTCAAGATTAAAAATTATTTTTAATTTTTTAAATTAAAAAAGCAAACTAATTTAACTTTTTAACTTAAAAAATTAAAAATAAACTAAAATATTTAACCACATGCCTGTCCCCATCCTTCAGGAACTGAGAAAACGTACACGTGGTTGACTGGTGGTTTGTGCGTGACCATCTCTGAGATGGACCAGTGCAGAGGGGCGTGGCTGCTCAGCTGTTTGATCAGCACCTGTAAGGAGAGAGAAATCTTGCCTTGTGATACACTGGGCACACGCACGCCCAGACATACACGTTAAACAACCATTTTACAGAGCGACAGTGCCTTCATGCCGCTGGGCTGCTCCCCTACTTCAATCCCAGCAACACCGTATCTGAAAAATCACATGTCTTCAGAGATTGGATTCACTTCTTCTTTTTTTTTTTTTTTTTTTTTTTTTTTTTTTTTTTGAGACGGAGTCTCACTTTGTTGTCCAGGCTAGAGTGAGTGCCGTGGCGTCAGCCTAGCTCACAGCAACCTCAAACTCCTGGGCTTGAGTGATCCTTCTGCCTCAGCCTCCCGAGTAGCTGGGACTACAGGCATGCGCCACCATGCCCGGCTAATTTTTTATATATATATCAGTTGGCCGATTAATTTCTTTCTATTTATAGTAGAGACGGGGTCTCGCTCTTGCTCAGGCTGGTTTTGAACTCCTGACCTTGAGCAATCCGCCCGCCTCGGCCTCCCAAGAGCTAGGATTACAGGCGTGAGCCACAGCGCCCGGCCTGGATTCACTTCTTGATCTCTCTGTGGGTCACTATTCACATTTGTGGGGAGAATCAGGGGTCTGCAGCGTAGTGAGTGACACTGCCTTTCAGGGTTTCCAGCTTCGAGTCTCGCAGAGGAGACTTCCTGGCAGCAGGGAGGGCTCGAATGGCCGCATTAATCGGTGAACTAAGAATCACTCGTGCCCCGAGCTGAGCTCTGCTCTGGGCCAAGGTATGAAAGGCAAAAGGGTGAAATGTCACCCGTCTCTCCCTTCACCAGGAGAGCCACTTGGCAGAGTAGTGACAAATTCATAGCAAATACAGAATAAACTGCTGTGTCCAAGAAATGGTACATAATTAGTTTAAAAATGACAAAATTTACAGTGGCTATGGAAGGTCCGTATAGGATGTAAATCCTGGGGGTGCAAAGAGAGCTGTAAATATTGGCCGTCGTGCCAACAAGGAGCTCTGCGCAGAGGGAAGAAAGCTAACCACGTTCTTCCCAAAGTTTGAATTCGGGGAAGAAAGTATTTGCTCCTTCCCAGAACCTTCCAGAAAGTGAAGTGGCCACGCGTCCCTGCAGGACCCCTTTCTTCCATGGGGAGGCGCGTCCGCAGGCAGCAGGCTCAGGACACTCCCTTCCAGAGCTGCGGCGAGGCCAGTGCCCAGCGTGTACTTATTTGCTTGTTTTGAGGGGAGGGAGAGAGACGAAGTCTGTGTCCAGTTTTTAAAAACAGCATCTTAGCTCAGTGGCCTCAGGTGTGAGCGAGGGCACTCGTGCAGCCGGGAGCTGAGACACAGACAGGCCTCTGGGCAGCCAGTGTGCACACGTTAGTTGGCGCCGGAACCAGCGGGCGCCCTCTCTTGTTTGAGGGGAGAAATGAGGCAGCATTTCGGTTAGAACTGACAAGATGTGAGGCATTGGCATTAACGTTCCCTTTCTGTTGTTGAGAACTTACCTCCACATCACAATTGAGAAAACAGGAAGATTTAGAAGATCTGAACTCAAGTTATCACGAAAACCAATCAATCTCATGTCCTTTCACCGTATTTGACCTTATTTTCAGCTCCTTGTTCTTACCTTAATCTTATTTCATAGGATTCACAATTTTAGGACCATGAAATTATGTAGCACTTTGTTATAAAATATCATGTTTTTGTGGCGATTGAAAATTTGTCTTTTTTTGTTTCTACTTTCCTGCTTTTCTTCCTACTTTTTCGTTTTTTCAGTTTGTTAATATTTAGAACAACAAAATACTAAGAGAAATGGGACAGTGATCTCTGAAAAGGAGAATGGCAAACTTAAAAAAAGATATATTAACACATTTTTAAAAATTCAATGATTTGTAGGAAAATTTCCTAATATCCTGTTATTTTATAAGCATCTGTATATGCGCATTAACAGAAAAAAACCCAAACTCTGTAGCATAAAGAGGTTTATTCTGAGCTGAATATGGGTGACTGAGGCCCAGGGTCTGTGCCCAAGAAGTCTGGAGGAGGTGGTTGGGTTACGGTTAAGTTTTATGCATTTTAGGGAGACAGGGATTCTAGGTAAAATCGTGAATTGGTACATGGAAGGTGCATATTGGTTTGGCCTGAGCAGGCGGGACATCTGGAAGTGGGGTATTACGGGTTACAGGCAGCTTCAAACACTCTTTGATTTGTAGTTGGTTAAGGAAAGGAAGCTTTGTCCAAAGGCTTGGGAAGTGTTCAGTTAAAATAAGGAAGGCTGCAGATGCACAAGCCACACTGTGGGGACCCAAGTGGTCCTGCTAAGCGCTCGGATGGCCTGCGGGTGATTGGGCCTTTGCCCTGCTCAGCCTTAGGGCCTGTGAGCCAGGCAGCACCTCCTAGTCACAAAGAGGCTGTTTGTCAGCCTTACGGTCTCTGCCTTCACATCAGTGCGGTCAACTGTGTGTAAAAACTCCAGAAGGGAGGGGGTGTACAGAGGCGTGTCCGACCCTGCCCCTCCGGCCAGGAGCTCAGCCTTAGGGTTTCTCCAGGTCCCCTTGGCCACCAGGGCTCTGTTCAGTTGACAGGGGGCTTAGGAGTTTATCTTAGTTCACATATGGATTTTTTTAATTTCAAAATAATCCATGATTATTGGTTATCGTGTCATGAAAAACGGATCATGTAAAAACGAAAGTCTCCCTTATCCTGCATTTCACTCTCCAGAAGTGAGTCCTTTTAACAATTCAGTGCATCCGTCCAGACATGGGCCACGATTTAACATAAATGCATCCACGCGTTGCTTTGTGGTGGCGACATGTTCTGAGAAACACGTTGCCGGGCCATCTCGTCGTCCTGGGAGCCTCCTGGGCCGCCGACTGCGCGTGGCCGTGGGCGTGGCCCGCGTCTCCTGGCCAGGCCTGCAGGCGGCGCTGCGCTGGGTGCCGGGCAGCGCTGACAGGCGGTGAGCCCGCTCTGAGCACCGCGCGGAGGGGCGCGGTGAAGGCGCAGCGGGAGCGGCAGAGCCTGGCGCGCCTGCGCAGGAGCAGGCGTGTGCTGCCGATGGGCTTGCGGGCGGGGGTGCTGAGCGGATGTGAAGGTCATCACTAGGACATCGCTTCGCTCCTGTAGACTTTATAGACACTGTGAGCTTAGCCCACAATAAATTTATGAAAATATTGTTTCCTTCTCTCAGTAATGACCTTAACTTACTGTAATTTTTTAGTTTGTAAAGCTAATATTTTTTTACCTTTTTGAGCTTTTGGAAATAGCACTTAGCTTAAAACACAACACATTATATAGTTGTACAAAAATATTATTTTTATATCCTTATTCTATAAGTTTTTTCCTATTTACATTTTTTTAAAACTTTTTAAACTTTTTTGTTGAAAACTAAGACACAAACACACACATGATCCTAGGCCTACACAATGTCAGGATCATCAATATCACTGTCTTCCACCTCCCATCTTGTCACATCCAAAGGTCTTCACGGGCAGTGGCACGCATGGAGCTGTCATCTCCTATGATAAGGATGCTTTCTTCTGGAAGCCCTCCTCACGGACCTGCCTGAGGCTCTTTTTGAGGAGGCGGGACCACCAAAGATGTGGTTTGTTGTTGACCAAAGTGTTGTTATGCAGCAGCACATGATTGTGGTGTGTGTGTGTGTGTGTGTGTGTGTGTGTGTGTGGAGAGAGAGAGAGAGAGAGGGAGAGGGAGGGAGAGAGAGTTTGTGACCAAAGAAAATGGAGTCACACTACATATAATCTCACTGTACACTATAGTTTGCTTTCCACTCATTTGAAATGAGTATCTTTTTTGGGCAAAATTCCTGGTGGTGTCACATATATATTTATTCCAATTTAGTAATTGTTTCCAGTTCATGATGTTGTCATTATCTATTAAGTCATGTCTGTAACATTAAACATATAAAATCTTTCTGAGTATTTTCTATTTCAATCAATGCTATAGTGAAGATTTTTAAGGATGTGCAGTTACTGATCGAGGGTTGATAAATGCAGGGCAGACTGCTAAATGTGGAATGAATTAGGCAAGGAGACATGTAATTTTAAATTTTATGGATGGCAGATATTTCTTTTGTTAACAGAACATGTACAATGGGAAGGTATATGTGTATTTTCAGTAGTAATCTGTTTTTTGAGATCTCTCCAAAGATACTATTCCAATTTCAAATCTTATCAAGAGTTCATAAGGATGGCTTTATTTTCCACACTGTTCCAAGCTCTGGATGTTACCATACTTTTCAGTATTTACCTATCTGAAAAGCCAATACCTTTATATGTATATTTTAATTTTTATATCATCAATCATCGGTGAGAACATTTCTAATATGTATAAGTCACTTGTCTGTAAATCATTCATCTGTGAACTGCTTTTTCAAGTCATTACTTAATTTTAGTTTGTAACATCTTTTTCTTGCCAAAAATTTGAAAAAAAAATCCTAAGTAAGGTACCCTTTCTATTGTCTCATTGAATTTTCTAGTATTGTCATTATTTTTAGATTTTAGTAGTGTTTCTTAGAGTGTCGATTTTTTAAAAATATGCAACCAAATTTATCCACAGTTTGCTTTTCAGTTTTTGAGAATTGCAACTCAGCCAGCTTGTGAAATTTACTTAAATCTAAAAAGATCAAGAAAATAAAAAAAATATCATGCTTTCTTATAGTAGTTGTATTTTTTAATGTTTATATATATATATATTTTTTGTTGTTGTTGTTTGTTTGTTTGTTTGTTTTGTTTTGTTTGCATGGTGGCTCATGCCTATACTCCCAGAAGTTTGGGAGGCTGAGGTGGGAGGATCATTTGAGGACACAAGTTCGAGGCTGCAGTGAGCTGTGATCACACCGCCGCACTCCAGCCAGGGCAGCAGCAGGAGACCCGTCTCCATAAGTAAAATCCGTAATTTGTTTCGGCGTCAGTCTAGAGAAGGGACCCACACCACCCTCCTCCCCCACAACTGCCTTGCCAGTTATCATGTCTTAGTTATTATATTTCCAAAGTATGTTTGCATAAATGTTAAGATAGTTTCTTTTCATTAGTTTTTTTTTTAATTCATAATTTCTCTGCCTAGATTCGTGGGTTTATTTTTCTATTCTGTGTTCGCATGACATGTCTGCTGTGAAACCTTTACACACACACACACACACACACACACACACCAAACTCTTATATATTTTATACTGTTTTCATATTTTGAAAAATCTCAAAACATCTATAAAATAAGTAAGGTAAAGGTTTGATTATGACCATTTTAGATGAGAAAACTAAGAAAAGGTAAAGGAACTCTCTGAGATCCATGATCATGTCGTGCTGGCTTAGTGACTGCAACAGAAGAGCTTGTGGCCGTAGCCCAAGCTGTATTGATCTGTCTCTATATCTGTCCGTAAGACTGCGGTTTACCTCATCAAACATGCTTTTTCTTCAGATGTGATGCAGTGTTGAGATTGGAATCTGATAGAGGTTTCTGCACAGATGTGTGATTTATTGTGTCAAAATTATATTATCTGCTACAATTTTTTCCCCTCAAGCAATATATAGTACCTTGGAAGAAAAAAATATATATTCTATCTCTTCAGTACCAGACCCAATTAAGAGAGAGAAAGAGATATTTTACATGTTCTGTTGCTTTAGTAGTATTATCATTTATCTACTCAGGGAATTAAAAATTACCTCAAAATGATAACCAAATGAATGAGGTATTTATTTGGGATCAAGAGTAAGATGTTCTGCATATAATGGATATTTCCTGAATACTTTTAATATTAGCAGATAATTGGAGGGTTCCATGAGGTGTTGGCAGGAGTTTAGTCCCTTGGGTCTCTGGAGGAATGGATGGCTGGGCCGTGGCAGAGTTTGTCTTTCACATCATTGGGGTCAGAGACACTTCAAGCAGTGGTTAAGGATGAAAACTTTTAAGCCTCATTTCCTAGGATTAAAGTCAGCTCTGCCTCTTTCCACATATGACAATTTTTCTTAAGCCACATATGTCTTAGTTTCCTTTTTTATGAGTTTGGAGATGATAATAATAGTGCCCACTCCATACTGTTGTCGTTGGGGCTAGATGAACACATGTAAAAGCAGAGAAGGAGGACGGGCTTACAGTAAGTGCTCCCTTAATGTCAGCTGGTGGTGTCGTCAGTACTGATCTTTCTGTTCAGGGGCGGTAGCGATGGAAGGAGCCAATGACAGCTCCCCAAACCATTTCATCCTTGTGGGGTTCTCTGACCACCCCCGTCTGGAGAGGACCCTCTTCGTGGCCCTCCTGATAGCCTACCTCCTCACGCTGCTGGGAAACTCCAGCATCATCCTGGTGTGCCGGCGGGACCGCCAGCTGCACACCCCCATGTACTTCTTCCTCACCCACCTCTCCTTCCTGGACCTCTGCTTCACCACCAGCTCCATCCCCCAGCTGCTCCACAACCTCAGTGGACGTGACAAGACCGTCAGCTACTCGGGCTGTGCCACCCAGCTCTTCCTGTTCCTGGGGCTGGGCGGTGTGGAGTGCCTGCTCCTGGCCGTCATGGCCTACGACCGGCTGGTTGCGGTCTGCAGGCCGCTGCACTACATGGCGACCATGAACCCCAGGCTCTGCCGGGGCTTGGTGTCGGTGGCCTGGGGCTGTGGGATGGCCAACTCCTTGGCCATGTGTCCAGTGACCCTGCGCTTGCCCCGCTGTGGGCACCGCAAGGTGGACCACTTCCTGTGTGAGATGCCAGCCCTCATCCGGATGGCTTGTGTCAACACTGTAGCCATCGAAGTCACCGTCTTTGTCCTGGCGGTGGGCATTGTGCTGTCCCCCTTGGTGTTCATCCTGGTCTCTTATGGCTATATCGTGAGGGCCGTGCTACAGATTCCATCGGCATCAGGGAGGCAAAAGGCCTTCAACACCTGTGGCTCCCATCTCGCCGTGGTCTCGCTTTTCTACGGGAACATCATCTACATGTACATGCAACCGGGAGCCAGCTCCTCCCAGGACCAGGGCAAGTTTCTCACCCTCTTTTACAACATGGTCACCCCTCTGCTGAACCCCCTGATCTACACCCTCAGAAACAAAGAGGTGAAGGGGGCACTGAGAAGGCTGCTGCCGGGGACAGCAAGGTAGGGAAGGAGCAGGGCATCTCCGGGGCCTCCCCCCGGCCCTGGCCTCGACCCCACCAGGCCATGGTGGCCGCTGGGGCTCTGGGGCGGAGCTGGCCTTGGCCTGCGGCTCGGCTGACTCGGCTTCTCCTGGACTCTGCAGCTGTTTTAGCTCCAGCGTCACACGTTTTATGAGCGAACTGAGCAACACATTCCATCCAAACCCCCTCTCGTCGATCTATAAAGCGGGTCCCAGAACCACGGGGTAAATAGTCATAGAAATGAATTTCCTCCAGCTTTTACCAGAGTGCCAAGTAGGAAACAAATCTTCATCAGAGTTTTGCTTATGTCATTGTTTTGATGTCATTAACTTCATTCTAGCTATTCTAGTCAGAATGGCTCTAAATCTGTCCCTGTTCTCCATACGGACTAAGTGCCCCTCCTCGTGGAGCGGAGGGTGGGCAACTCCTTGGCCATGTCTGCAGTGACCTGGCAATGGCCCCGCTGTGGGCACCGCAAGGTGGACCACTTCCTGTGTGAGATGCCAGCCCTGATCTGGATAGCCTGTGTCGATGCTGGATTACGTCAGCATCGAACACTGGAACTCAGCACGGTCGGATGTTTCCGATTTCCCAAGTTCCCACGCAGAACTTTTCATCCCATCATACAGTTTTTTCTACCGTCATCCTCAACCTTTGGCATTTCCCCCAAACACTGGTGTAAGATTCTGGATAAACCAAAAGTTAACCGATAAATAATGATACACAGTCATTTAAATCTTAAAGCATCAGTATTTCTCAGGGATGTTTTCATTCTATTAGCAAGAAGAACATGATGTGTGTTAAGTTCCTGCTCTGTGCTGCGTGCTGGGAATTCGGCTAATCTTCCCGGCGTTTGTCTGAGGCTGGCATGATGATCCTTATCCCTATTTTACCTTTTGCTCTTTGATGCAGAAGCGTCCAATCATTTGCTCAAGGAAAACTGAACCAGAGATTTACTCCAAGTCCCGATGACTCCCAATTCCTGCTGTTTCTGTTGCATCAGGAACTTTTAAAGAGCAAAATACCTTCAGCATTTGGAAAGCAGTGTTTCACAATGTTCCTCAAAGTTGGATCATAGAAACAAACAACACAGCACCCAAGAAAACTAGCCTTGCTCCTTAAAACTGTACGTAGTTATTGCTGATAAAATCTACAGTGACTTGCTTAGGTGGCTAGAAACTTAACTGTCTCTTATGGCATTCCATAGAAGAATTCTATTAAAATTGACATTGACTTCTCAATAATCATTTCTTCAAACAAGCCAACTCAATTTCGGGGGAAAAAAAGATCACCTTCACTCAGGGCTCATGTGGTGTCGTTCTTACTTTGAGTTTTAACAAACAGGGTTAGTGAAGTTGCATGCCTGTGGCTCAAAGGAAAGAATGGAGAGAGTAAAATGATTCGATTAGAAAATAAAACAACAAAAATACAAAGTACTTGGATTCCTGATGGTGAAGTAATTTCATTGTCTCTAAATATAAATGCATCATTGAGTATTTACTATCATATATGTTTCATATACATATTATATATGTGTGTGTGTGTATATATATATGATGTAGGTTGCAGAGTCAGCCATTCTACCCCAGTGGTGCCTGTGTTAATGTGTTAATTAGAGGAATGTGGATGTAACCTAGGTAGGATACGGGAGTTTCACAACGGTGAATTAATTATTATAATTGCTGTAGCCTTACTAATCTTCTAGTGCAATGTTCTCCCTCCAAAATGTACCATTACAGGACCGTCAAGACTTTAGGCAGTCAGTAAGAATTCTGGAATTTTGGATTACTTCTAATTGGCTACTCATGCTGTTCACCACCAAATACTTGGTGCATGATTGTCTAGAAAGCCGAGACCCCAGGAAGCGAGAGTTGGTTCTCGCCACCACTCCTGAGGGCAAGCCCATGTATGAGCAAGTGGACACAGTCACAGCGGGTTGTGTTAGTACTGATATTTTATTCTGCTTGATGATGTTCAAATGATTTTTACAAATGATATTTCATATACTACCCCATAATTTGGTGAATTGTTTTACCTTTCAGCTGTTTTATATGTAACATTTTTAAACACGTGTACAGATGTGACTGACAATATATAAACTGCTCAGGCTGTGTTTTTACCTGAAGAGTCAGGTTATTCGGTTAAAATATCTAGTAGGATCAGAATGTGAAGGGCTCAAAGTTCAACCAGTTTTATCTCAATTATTTACCTTTTACGTATTTTTTATAATAAGAACTATAAAAAACTATCATTCATTTATGCTTAAATATACTTGGTAGTAAAATATCCATTTTCCTTAATATATATATTTTCAATGTAAATATCTTAAATCATTATACAGTATTTATTTTGAAAAAGTCATCATTCTTACCCTGAAGGTTTTTTAATAATAGTATCACTAATTTGAATCCTTAGCGACAAATAAATCAATCTCTTCCACTGTCCATGTTATAGCATAGACAATGATTATATATTCAGGATATAGTTGCTTATAATTCAAAAGTTACCTGAGCCCTGTTTTCTCCTCTTGCTATTAAAGAATCTCTGATGGTTGTATGCCATCAGTCATGTGTGGCAAGTACATAAAAGCGGTGTTTAATAAGCATTGCTCAATTTCACTGATATTTATTCGGAGTTAAAGATGTGATAACTTCGCTTGTGGCTGAGCTTTCAGCTGTGTTACAAAAGCAAGAGGAGCGCCGGTGACTGAGGTAACTACCCACCAAAGCAGCGCGATGTCCTGGTAATCATCACGCCTAAAATACAATTATTTGTTTTGGTGTAAGACAAATCCTATTTTTCCAGAAATACTAGAGATTAATTGTTACCTTTTGCGTTTTCCTCACGGTATTATCAAGAATCTGTTTCTGTGACAGGAAGTGTTGCAGGGCACAGCACCCAGGGTGATCCCAGGGCGGCCCCTCTTCCCTCGCAGTCAGGACCAGACGTGCCCAATGGGCTGAGGGGCCTGGACAGCCCGCGCAGCCCTCTGCCTCAGGGACCCAGGCCGCGGTGGCGTCCTGCCGGCACTGTCCCCAGAGAAAACGCCCCTCGCTTGTCCCTCGGCTCCCTGCGGTGCGGCGCGGCACAGTCATTGCATTGTCCTTGAACAATCAAGCAAGTCTGCTCCCCCAGAAACAAGCAAGCAAAGCAGCGGCCGTCACATAATCCCAGCACAGACGCCTCCGTCTTGAGAAGTCGACAGTCGCAGGATGGCGTCGAGTGCAGAGTCTAATAATCCTCACTGTGGATCTAGAACAAGCCTGGTTTTTCCCGACTTCTGGATTTTTAGTGACCTCACGTGTGTTTATTAAATTTTATTTTCTTTGGTTCTTCATCCATAAAATTGGGTGATAGCAGTATGCATGTTATAAGGTTTTGTGACTATAAATTGATTACTGCAAATTTCTTGGCACAGTGCCAGGTACATAGCCGATATAAGCTTCATCAGAGGGAGTTGACTTTGAATTTTATAAATAAGTATAATTAGGATTATGAATTGGTGCACAATGTATAGTTTTATTTTACATCCTGGTGTTATCAAGCACACAAATTAGAGACTTTCAAAAGTGTAAGTATCGACTTTCAAAACATGATTTCTTTTTTATTTAAAAATTTTAAAGTTGCATATAATTTTGGTATATAACATGATGTTTTGATAAATGTATATGTTGTGGATTGGCTAAATCAAGCTAATTAATATAGATGCATTACCTCAACATACTTATACTTTTTTTGTGTGATGACAAAGCCCAAAATCCACTCTCTTAGCAATTTTCAGATATAAAATACATTGCTATTAACTATCGTCACCATGTTGTACAAGAGATGTCTTGAACTTTTTCTTTTTGTCTAACTGAAATTTTGTTTCCTTTGACCAATATCTACCCAATGCTCCTCTTCCTCCTCCCACCAACCCTGGTAACCACCATTCTACTCTACACTTCTATGAGTTTGACTTTTTTACATTCCACATATAAATGAGATCATGTGGAATTTGTCTTTCTTTGCCTGGTTTATTTCACTTAACATAATGTCTTCCAGGTTAATTCATGTTGTCACAAATGACAGTGTTTGCTTCTTTTTTAAAGCTGAATAGCACTCACATTTTATTATATATATATATATACACACACACACACATACACACACTACTTTTTATTAATCCAATTATCGATTGATCGCTTAGATAGATTCCATGTCTTGGCTATTGTGAATGCTTTTGCAACGTACATGGGAGTGCAAATATCTCTTCACCCTACTGATTTCTTATTCTTTGGATATATACTCTTTAGTGGGATTGCCGGTAGTTTCATTTTTAATTTTTTGAAGAACTCAACATACTATGTTCCATAATGGCTGTATCCATCTCCATTCCCAACAACCATGTCACATATGAGGGTTCCGTTTTCTCCACATCCTTGCCAAGACATATCTTTTGTCCTTTTGATAATAGCCACTTTAACAGGTATGAAGTGATATCTCATTCTGGTTTTAATTTCCATTTCTTTGATGTTTAATGATACTGAGCATTTTTTTCATATATCTGTTGACCACTTTTATCTCTTCTTTTGAAACATCAAATCTTTTGCCTATTTTTTTCAGCATTCTGAGTTGCTGTTTTATTTTACTTTTTTTAGTACTTTGAGTTGCTATTTTACTTTGCCCATTTATTACTCAGGATATCTCTTTTCTTGCTATTCAGTTGAGTTCCTTATATATGTTGAATGTAAACCTCTTATTAGATGTATGGTTTGCAAATACTTTCTCCCATTCAGTAAGTTTCCTTTCCACGGTGTTGATTGTTTCCTTTGCTATTTAGAAGCTTTTTAGTTTGGCTAATCCCATTTGTCTATTTTTGCTATTGTTGATTGTGCTTTCAGGATCATATCCTAAAAATTATTGCCCAGACCAGACCAGTGTCATGGAGCTTTTCTGTACATTTTCTTCTAGTAGTTTTACAGTTTCAGGTCTTACTTTTTAAGTCTTTAATCCATTTTGAATTGATTTTTGTATATGGTGTAAGATATGCATCTAATTTCATTTTTCTACATGTGAATATCTGGTTTTACCAAAACAATTTATTCAAGAGACTATCGTTTTGCTATTGTGTTTTTAACAACTTAATCAAAAGTAAGTTGAGCATGGTTGGGAATAAAGCATCTGGTTAGGTTTGGGATACTGGTAAGATATTGGATCACATAATGAGGTAGCTGGTATTTGATGACAAAGTGAGGTGAGTTTGAGGCAGTGTTGATTTTAGGTTGGGACAAGGGGATTTTTGTACTGTGGACTTGTATGAGATATCAAACGAATGTTAGAATTTGCTGATGACTTTCTATGTTCCAGGAAGTTTTAAGTGTTTAAAATGTATATTAAAGCTTTAGATTTCCCAATGGCCCCATTAGTAAGATGATACGAATAATACAACCCCAGTGCCTGTGATCTTGTTTAACACGTTTTACAGTCATGGAAAATTTAATATCACTGAGAGTTTGAGTTTACAATTCTGTAGTCTAACTATAAAATTTTAAAATGTTGTGTTAAAATTTATATACATCAAAATTCTGCAGTTGGAAGATATTCTACACACCCCAAATTCATTTCAAAAAATGTGTAATTAGATACCAACGCCTCTCTCCTTTCACAGCTGAGCTACCTGCACAAGAGCTACCAAATACTTAGGGAAAAACAAAACACAATTATCAAAATGATCATTCCTAAGAAAACAAAAGCAGAGTATGAAAAACTTCCAAAACATCTTTGGAAAAGTGGCCTATGTATAATAATAATTTAGGATTTTCTAGAAGATTTATATTCACGGTTTGTTTTATTTTTTGTCATTGCCATTTTCAATGGAAAAAACTAGGGAGAGAAGAATTTTTCATTAAAATGTCCTTTCCATTAAA
Source organism: Microcebus murinus (assembly GCF_040939455.1). Taxonomy (NCBI): domain Eukaryota; kingdom Metazoa; phylum Chordata; class Mammalia; order Primates; family Cheirogaleidae; genus Microcebus; species Microcebus murinus. Next base: position 3,563,385 of record NC_134116.1, on the reverse strand, counting down.
GTGCATGAATAATTCTTCAGATCACAGTACTGCTAACATAATTGCTATATTTTATGTTAATTCAGTTTTCAGGTTGGTGGCAATTCCACGCATGCCTAAGGTCACAGCTGCATGGCAAAGGGAGGCTGGAAGCTGTATTTCTTAGAATCATTTTCCCTGCATGGCTCATAACTATCATCTCCCAGTGAGATGGATTTATATGAGATTTGTATAATAGAAGAGAAATAAAGGAGTTATTCTCTGAAGCAGCAGATATGAGTTTAAAATCACCTTCCAGGTCAGCTTGTAGGAAACACACTACATTGGTGCCAGAAACTTAGACCATCAGTGGGGACTTCATATACATTCTGTGGTTTGGAACAGCCACTGCGCGAGTTTCCAAGACCACCCCAAAATAGCCTTCACTGCCCCAGCCCTTCTAAAGACCAAATACGGGTCTAATACCCTATGATAAAAACCATTTATACTCTGAAAACATTGAGTGACTTACCCAGAATTTGTTTCTGGAAGATGTTCTAAGGAAATAGAACTTAAAGATGGGCCTCTAGAATCGAACTCCTAATTTGGTTACATGAGAACACAATTATTACATAATTGCCAGTGGAAAGTGGAACAGCATTATTTCATAGGATACTGTGGCAAAAACACTGCTGGGATTATTGTCGGTATTTGGTGAAAATCAAGTGCATTGAAGACAATTATTTGGAGGAAAATTTAATCTTATACATTCTGGTAGAAATGGAGTCCAATATTCTAGGAATGCAGTAAGTTTTTCTGATTGCACTGAATAAGCTGCAGGAGGAAAATGACCTCAACTCAGTCCTTTCAACACCCAGTGCAAAGCCATTAGAGAACCAGAGAGCTTCAGCAACCATGCTGCAAAAATCATTTCTTTTTCTTGAGGCAGAGCTTTTTGAACAAAACAGAATATCTGTCCTGAAGAAGGTCTGAATTATAAAGCAAGTTGAATTTTCTGCCTTTCTAAGTTAGACTCATGTAAAATTTGAAAAGAGAAATTGAAATTGAAACATTTTGGTAGATTCCAAATTCTGAAAACCCTGAATCACCAAATCCCATTGAGCTTCTCTTGCCAACAGAAATAGGAAATGGGGAGATGTTTGTCAAAAGGGTCAAGTTGCATTTGTGCATGAGGAAGAAATTCTGGAGATCCAACGCACATCACGGTGACTATATGCAATACTACTGTACAATAATGCAGTGCTGCATACTTGAAATTTGCTGACACACACACAAAGGATAACACTGTGAGGTGAATGATACCTTAATTATCTTGATTGTAATAGTCATTTCACAATGTATATCAAACATCAAGATGTGTACCATATTTAATATATATATACTTTTTGTCAATTTTACCTCAATACAGAGAAAAAATTAAAATAAAATACAAAATGTATACAGTGGAAAAAACAAGGGAATATTTCACTCAAAAATAGAAGAGTTTAGGGGGGAAGGATCAAGATGGCGGGCGAGAAACACTGCCAGACAGAGTGTTTCTGCAGAAAAAACAGATTCTAGCAGAAATTAGAAAAAAGAAGCAAGAAGACAAGCATACAGCGGATGAGAGCTGGAAGGAGGGGTACCTGAGGCCAGGGGAGACTCCACAGGAGGAGGTTGCGGAGGAGAACTGGAAGCTGAGACCGCAGGAGCAGCCCAGAGACCAGCGGCAAGGGTAGGTGGGTCAGTCACCTTTCCCCTCCCCTGCATCTGGGACTGCTGGTGGGCTCCCCAGCGGGAGGAGAGACCAGCAGACACCAGCCCAGAGACGGCCGCCGCCAGCTAGCAGTGAGCCTGTAGTGGACGTGGCACTAGGCTCCCAACTCCCTCGGGGCACCTCCGTGTGCACAGACCCGAGCTGTGCGACAGGCGCCATATTGCCTCCTCCTCCCCTCCACCGACCCTACCTGAGGCTGCCCAAAGAGACAATATAGCCACCAGCTGGAGGCACCTCCAGGGAACGGGACCTTCCCTTTTGGGACCCTACAGCTGACTAAGTGGAATTCAGACTGTGAGCTCCCTACCCGCCATCCCTCCCAGGTGATGCTGGCACGGTGATCACAGGAGAACAGGGCAGACCCTGAGGCTGAGAGACATAGACCCAGCTTGGGCCCCCGTGGGTGAATTGGGACTGGCACTCCTCTCCCTGGTGGGGATACAGTTTGAACTCTGGGACCCAGAGGTCAGACCTGCAGACCAGATCCCGAGGTCTCGCATTGCCCGGGGCACAGAAGGGTTATACGTGAACAGCCTACTGAGGTGTGTGTGCCTTCAGGGGCAGATTAGCGTACTAGGGGGCAACCATCCTCCCAAAGGGAGGCCATGCGCACACCCAGGTGGTGTTCCTGTGCAGGGAAACTCTCTGCCGGCATCACAGTCTGGGAAGGCCTGGTGGCGTGTGGTCTGGCCTGCTGGCAGAGGCCCAGGAGTAGCTGCTGAGTTGGGGAGGGTGGAAAGAAGCGAGACCCGCTCCAGACTGCGGGTCTTAGACAGTCCCATCCCAACACGCAGACTTTCTGTCTGAGCGGGGCCATTCCAGTCCCTCCCTGACAACTTTTCCTGGAAGCAGAGAACAGAACTTTGACCCCTGCTAATGACATTGGTGGTGCCTGAGGTCAGGCTTACCCAACCCAGCTCTGCCCAGACTCTCTCCTACACCAGTTCTCACTGAGGGGGAGAAAAGGACACACCTGGAAGTCCCAAGGCCCCACTGACCACCTGAGGCACTAGAGTGACTCTCTACAGGAACAAGAGCTGATAACAGGACACAAAAACAGTGTAGCCTGTTCCTCTAAGCAAGCGCCATCTACTGACAGGGAGGAAATCCTGCACACCCTTTTCATGGCACCTAGTGACTCATTATACAGGGAGTGGTCAAATCTCACCCACAGACACCTACCGGCTCTGAAACTAAACAAGGCGTATGAATACCCAAACCAAAACCTAAAGGAAAGAAACAACAACTGATCGACATGGGAAGAAATGAGCAAAGGAACTCAGGATATATGAAGAAGCAAACGGAAAACACACCCCTAAAGAGGAGCACCAGCCCCCCAAAACAGACAACAACAAAAATCAGGGAACCAAAATGACAAAAGACGAATTTCGTATGTGGATGTTAAGAACACTCACCGACCTGCAAGGACAACTCAATAACCAACACAAAGAAACCACAAAAAACCTCCAGGACCTAGAACAAAAGTTCACTAAAGAAATAGACACAAAGAAGAAAAGTTTAACCAAACTCCTGGAAATGAAGAACCAATTCAGCAAACTACAAAATACAGTGGAAAGTCTTAAGAACAAGATAAATCAAACAGAAGAAAGAATCTCAGAGATTGTAGATAACACCCTCCAACTAAATAAAATAGTCACAGAAATAGAGCAGAGAACAAGAGAAAAGAGCAAAGCCTACAACAGATGTGGGATTATGTGAAGAAACCTAATGTGAGGGTCATAGGGTTACCAGAAGGGGAAGAAGACAACACTCAAGGGTTAGACAAGCTATTTGAAGATATAATAGAGGAAAGTTTCCCAGGCCTTGCTCAAAATCTTGATATACAAGTTCAAGAAGCTCAGAGGACCCCTGGGAGATTCAATGCAAACAGGAAGACGTCACAACATGCAGTCATCGGACTGACCAAAATATCAACTAAAGAGGCCCTTCTAAGAGCTGTAAGAAAAAAGAAGCAAGTAACATACAAGGGAAAGCCAATTTGAATAACACCAGACTCTCTAATGAGACTTTATAAGCAAGGAGAGACTGGGGCCCCATTCTCACTCTCCTGAAACAAAACACTGCCCTGCCTAGAATCTTATTCCCTGCAAAGCTAAGCTTCATATACGAAGGAGAAAAAAAGACATTCTTAGACAAGCAAAGGCTCAGAGAATTCACCAAGACAAGACCAGCCCTACAAGAAGTACTCAAAACAGTGTTACGCACGGAACACCATAATAAAAAATCACCAATATAAAAACAACCAAAACCCAAAGATTAAAGGCCAGATAATACAATGGCTCAAGAGAGAAATCAAAGCAACAACATCCAACCCAACAGAATGAACAATTATCTACCTTACCTATCAGTTCTTTCAATAAATGTGAATGACTTAAACTCTTCACTCAAGAGACATAGGCTGGCTGAATGGGTAAGAAAATACAGGCCAAGTATATGATGTCTTCAGGAAACAGATCTAACCTGCAAGGATGCATATAGACTCAAAGTATAAGGGTGGAGATCAATATTCCAGGCAAGTGGAAACCAAAATAAGGCTGGTGTGGCAGTTCTAATTTGATACGATTTAGTTTTTAAACCAACAAAAGTAGTGAAAGACAAAGAGGGTCATTATATAATGGTGAAGGGCACAGTTCAACAAGAAGAAATAACAATTTTAAATATATATGCACCTAACTTAGGTGCACCCAGATTCATAAAGCAAACATTACTGGATCCAAGCAAATTGATTAATAACAACTCCATAATCACTGGAGATTTCAACACCCCACTGACGGCACAAGGCAGATCCTCCAAACAGAAAATTAATAAAGAAATAATGGACTTAAACAAAACTCTGGAACAATTGGGTCTGACTGACATTTACAGGACATTCTACCCCAAATCCACTGAATATACGTTCTTCTTGTCAGCTCATGGGACATTCTCTAAGATTGACCATATCGTAGGACACAAAGTAAATCTCAAGAAATTTAAAAAATAGAAATCATACCATGTACCTTCTCAGGTCACAGTGGAATAAAAGTAGAAATCAACCCTAACAGAAACTCACATGTCTACACAAAAACGTGGAAATTAAACAACCTCCTACTAAATGATTACTTCATAAATGAAGAAATCAAGATGGAAATAAAAAAATTCTATGAACAAAATGACAATGGAGAGATAAGTTATCAAATCCTCTAGGACACAGCTAAAGCAGTTGTGAGACGAAAGTTTATCTCCATAAATGCCTATAACCAAAAGTCAAAAAGATCACAAAAAGACAATCTAACAAAATGACTCAAAGAGCTGGAAAAAGAAGAACAGACCAACGCAAACCCAGCAAAAGAAGTGAAATCAACAAGATCAAATCTGGACTAAATGAAATTGAAAACAGGGAAGCTATTCAGGAGATTAATAAAACAAAAAGTTGGTTCTTTGAAAAAATAAAATTGACACACCATTGGCTAAGCTAACTTAAATCAGAAAAGAGAAATCTCTAATAAGCTCCATCAGGAACAAAAAAGGAGATATCACAACTGATCCCAAAGCGATACAAGATACAATTTATGAATACTACAAAAATCTTTATGCACACAAACTGGAAAATGTGGAGGAAATGGACAAATTTCTAGAAACACACAGCCTTCCTAGGCTCAACCAGGAAGAAATAGATTCCCTGAACAGACCAATCTCAAGAGCTGAAATAGAAACAGCAATTAAAAATCTCCCTAAAAGGAAAAGTCCCAGTCCAGTTGGTTTAACACCCGAATTTTACCACACTTTCAAAGAAGAACTAGCAGAAACAATTCCACAACATCGAGAAGAACGGAAACCTCCCCGACACCTTTTATGAAGTCAATATTACTCTGATACCAAAACCAGGAAAGGATGCAACAAAAAAAGAAAACTACAGACCAATATCCCTAATGAATATAGATGCAAAAATTTACAACAAAATCTTAGCTAACCCAATCCAGACACTTATCAAAAAAATAATCCATCACGACCAAGTGGGCTTCATCCCAGGGATACACGGATGGTTCAACATATGTAAATCTATAAATGCAATTCACCACATAAACAGAAGCAAAAACAAAGACCACATGATTCTTTCAATAGATGCAGAAAAAGCTTTTGACAAAATTCAACACCCTTTCATGATATAAAAACTTAAGAAAATAGGCATAGAAGGGACATACCTAAAAATGATCCAAGCCATATATGACAGACCCATAGTGAACATGTGAATGGCAAAAAATTGAAATCATTCCAACTTAGAACTGGAACGAGACAAGGCTGCCCACTATCTCCACTTTTATTCAACATAGTGCTGGAAGTCCTGGCTACAGCAATCAGACAGGTAAATGGACTTAAAGGTATCCAAATAGGAGCAGAAGAGATCAAACTTTCACTCTTTGCTGATGATATGATATCTAGAAAACCCCAAAGATTCATCCAAGAAACATCTGGAACTGATAAATGAATTTAGTAAAGTCTCAGGATACAAAATCAATACACAGAAAACAGAAGCATTCATATACACCCACAACAATCAAATAGAGAACCAAATCAAAGACTCAATTCCCTTCACAATGGCAACAAAGAAATTAAAGTACCTAGGAATATACTTAACCAAGGACGTAAAAGACCTCTACAGGGAGAACTATGAAACACTGAGGAAGGAAATAGCAGAGGATGTAAACAGATGGAAATCCATACCATGCTCGTGGATTGGCAGACTCAACATCATGTAATGTCTATACTACCCAAACTGATCTACAGATTCAATGCAATACCTATTAAAATCCCATCAGCATTCTTCACAGATATAGAAAAAATAATTTTACGCTTCATATGGAACCAGAGAAGACCCCAAATATCAAAAGCAATTCTAGGCAACAAAAACAAAATGGGAGGCATTGATATGCCAGATATCAAACTATACTACAAAGCTGTAGTAAGTAAATCAATCTGGTATTGGCACAAAAATAGGAATATTGACCAGTGGAACAGATGTGAGAATCCTGATATAAAACCATCCTCACATAGCCATCTAATTTTTGACAAGGCAGACAAAAACATACGCTGTGGAAAAGAATCCATTTTTAATAAATGGTGCTAGGAAAACGGATAGTCACTTGTAGAAGGCTAAAGCAGGACCCACACCTTTCACCTCTCACAAAAATCAACCTACTCTGGATAACAGACTTAAACCTAAAGTATGAAACTATTAGAATTCTAGAGGAAAATGTTGGAAACACTCTCCTAGACATCAGCCTAGGCAAAGAGTTTATGAAGAAGTCCCCAAAGGCAATCATAGCAGCAACAAAAATAAATAAATGGGACATGATGAAAATAAAAAGTTTCTGCACAGCCAAAGAAACAGTCATGAAAGTAAACAGACAACCTACAGAATGGGAGAAAATTTTTGCATCCTATGCATCCGATAAGGGGCTGATAACTAGAATATACTTAGAACTCACGAAAATCAGCAAGAAAAAATCAAATAACCCTATTAAAAAGTAGGCAAAGGACTTGAACAGAAACATTTCTAAAGAAGACAGAAGAATGGCCAACAAACATATGAAAAAATGGTCAACATCTCTAATCATCAGGGAAATGCAAATCAAAACTACAATGAGATATCACTTAACTCCAGTGAGAATGGCCTTTATCAAAAAGTCTCCAAACAATAAATGCTGGCGTGGATGCGGAGAGACAGGAACACTCTTACACTGCTGGTGGGACTGCAAACTAGTTCAACCTCTGTGGAAAGCAATATTGAGATACCTTAAAGCGATACAAGTGAATCTACCATTTGATCCAGCAATCCCATTGCTGGGCATCTACCCAAATGATCCAATGACACTCTACAAAAATGACACCTGCACTCGAATGTTTATAGCAGCACAATGCATAACTGCAAGGCTGTGGAAACAGCCCAAGTGCCCATCAATTCAAGAATGGATTAATAAAATGTGGTATATATATACCATGGAGTACTATTCAGCTCTAAGAAACAATGGTGATATAGCACATCTTATATTTTCCTGGTTAGAGCTGGAATCCATACTACTAAGTGAAGTATCCCAAGAATGGAAAAACAAGCACCACATATATTCACCAGCAAACTGGTATTAACTGAGTAGCACCTAAGTGGCCACATAGGTACTACAGTAATAGGGTGTTGGGCAGGTGGGAGAGGGGAGTAGGCGGGTATATACATACATAATGAGTGAGATGTGCACCACCTGGGGGATGGTCATGCTGGAAACTCAGACTTGTGTGGGAGGGAAAGGGCATTTATTGAAACCTTAAAATCTGTACCCCCATAATATGCCGAAGAAACAAAAAGTTGGTTCTTTGAAAAAATAAACAAAATTGACACACTATTGGCTAGACTAATGAAAAGCAGAAAATAAAAATCTCTAATAAGCTCCATCAGGAACAGTAAAGGAGAAATTACAACTGATACCATGGAGATACAAGATATAATATATGAATACTACAAAAACCTCTATGCATACAAACTGGAAAATGTGGAGGAAATGGTCAATTTCTTAGAAACACACAGCTGCCCTAGGCTCAACCAGGAAGAATGGAATTCCTGAACAGACCAATATCAAGTACTGAAATTGAAATAGCAATAAAAAAACTTCCTAGGCCGGGTGTGGTGGCTCACGCCTGTAATCTTAGCACTCTGGGAGGCTGAGGCTGGCAGATTGCTGGATGTCAGGAGTTCGAAACCAGCCTGAGCAAGAGCGAGACCCTTTCTCTACTAAAAATAGAAAGAAATTAATTGACCAACTAAAAATATACATACAAAAAATTAGCCGGACATGGTGGTGCATGCCTGTAGTCCCAGCTACTTGGGAGGCTCAGGCAGTAGGATCGCTTGAGCCCAGGAATTTGAGGTTGCTCTGAGCTAGGCTGACGCCATGGCACTCACTCTAGCCTGGGCAACAAAGCGAGACTCTGTCTCTAAAAAAAAAAAAAAAAAAAAAAAAACCTTCCTAAAAATAAAAGTCCTGGACCAGATGGTTTCACACCCGAATTTCACCACTCCTACAAAGAAGATCTGATGCCAATCTTGCAGAAATTATTCCACAGCATCAAGAAGGATGGAATCCTCCTCAACACATCTTATGAAGTAAACATTACCCTGATACCAAAACCAGGAGTGGATGCAACAAAAAATTAAAACTACAGACCAATATTCCTTATGAATATAAATGCAAAAATTCTCAACAAAATCCTAGCCAATCGAATCCAGGTGCTTGTCAAGAAAATAATACATCACAACCAAGTGGGCTTCATCCCAGGGATGCTTGGATGGTTCAACATATGCAAATGTAATCCACCATATAAACAGAAGCAAAAACAAAGACCATATGATCCTCTCAATAGATGCAGAGAAAGCATTTGAGAAAATTCAACACCCTTGTATGATAAGAACGCTCAACAAAATAGGCACAGACAGGGCTTACCTAAAAATGATACAAGCCATATGACAAACCCACAGCCAATATCATACTGAATGGGGAAAATTGAAAGCATTCCCACTTAAAAATGGAACAAGGCAAGGTTGCCCACTATCTCCACTTCTGTTCAACATAGCGCTGGAAGTCCTTGCTACAGCAATCAGACAAGAGAGAGAAATTAAGGGGGTCCAAATGGGAGCAGAAGAGATCAAATTCTCACTCTTTACTGATGACATTATATTATACCTAGAATACCCCAAGGATTCAACCATGAGACTCCTTGAACTGATAAATGAATTTGGTAAAGTCTCAGGATACAAAATCAATACACAGAAATCAGAGGCATTCATATACACCAACAACAGTCAAAGTGAGAACCAAATCAAAGATTCAATTCTCTTCAAAATAGCAGCAAAGAAAATAAAGTACCTAGCAATATATTTAACTAAGGAGGTAAAAGACCTCTACAGGGAAAACTATGAAACAATGAAGAAGGAAATAGCAGAGGATGTAAACAGGTGGAAGAACATATCATTCTCATGGGTTGCCAGAATCAACATTGTTAAAATGTCTATACTACCCAAAGTGACCTACAGAGTCAATGCAATCCCTTTTAAAATACCATCATTATTTTTCACAGATATATAAAAAATTATTTTACACTTTGTATAGAACCAGAGAAGACCCCATATAGCAAAAGCAATTCTAGACAATAAAAACCAAATATGAGGTATCAATTTACCAGACTTAAAACAATACTACAAGGCTACAGTAATTATAATATCTTGGGACTGGCACAACAAGTGGGACATTGACCAGTGGAACAGAACAGAGAACCCAGATATAAAACCATCCTCATATAGTCATCTAATCTTTGACAAAGAATATATTTTAAAAGTATTCCTTCAATCTTTATTTTAACTCCATTTTAATTGAAGCCACTGGTTATTTTGGGTGAAGCATAGTTGGCACAGTATTGCAAAATACTTTTATGGACTTTTATCATTACCTATGGAATGATCCAACTAAGTTATTTTTAATAACTTTGATTTAGAGTTTCAATCAACCAAATTGGATAATGAAATTAAATATTAGACAGACTTTAAGGCTGCTTAGCCCCACCTACTTCTCACAAAGTGGTTCTACTGATATTTAAATATTTTGCAAATAATTGTGTTGATCTTTATAAGCATATTTCACTTTATCATGCTTTACCCAAGTCATTAAATCCATGAAATATTCATTCTCTTGGGAAAGTGACCATGGTGAGGGAATTAGAAGCATTCTACAGTTGTCTTCAATCAGGCATTTCCTTCACCTGGATCTTTTCTCTATGGTGAAAATCCCATGTGGGATGGTTAAAAAATGAGGCAATTGTCAAGGGATAATAAAATCCTCGTGTTTATTCATCCTTGGATTTAAATTCCTTTGTTTAGTATTTATTGCCTGTTGCTATTGGCAAGCAATTATACATAGAAGATAGTTCTTATTTAAGAGCATGTTTCTCCAGCTTAAACATTCACTCATGACCCAGTGAAGAGGGCCAAAGTTGTATTTAATTAGTTTCCTAGTCTTTTTGAACCAAGGATTGATTAATCACTGAGAAGGTAAGTGGCTATAAAAATGGAAGTTTCTAAACACAGGATTTCAAAAACATGACTGTAGAACATCTCAATGCTTAAATTTCAGACACATATCACTGGCCAAGGTGTCAGAGAATCTTCTAATATCTGTAAGATCATGCAGATCATGATGATCCTGTTACATGGACAAAGTGTCTCTCTACCTTTGCTGTATCTAGAAAGGGCTATGGCAACAATCATTTGAACTGCATTACCATGGTATCATTGAAAGAATAATTCAACTTTATTTCTAGTTTTTCCTTGCTGTCAGCTTTTTAGATATCTATTAAAATTGGCACGATAAGATAATGGAATCTCACCACCTTAGGATAGAGGAGGCAGCTAGGGAAGACTCATCAGGAATGAAGTTAACTGTTATCTAGAAATTCTTACACAATAACTGTTTATCAGAAGTCAACTCAATACCAAATTATTGTCCAATCAGATACACATTATTCTATTTTAAACACCTCTGTGAAAGCAACCTATTGCAGGTTCCTTCTATTAACACATTTTACATTTTTATTATTGTCATCTTTCTATGTCCTATTCTTTTTGAGGCCTAGTCCTTCTGGATTCCTCACCTTCACTTCATAGTGTCTCTATTATACTCCTCTTATATCAACACCAAAATACTAGCATGTACAGTCATCCTTCACCGTTCAGTGTGCTAGGTAAAGTATGCAGCTCAGGTATTCAATAGATAAACAAATTAGCAACATTTTCAAGTTTCACTATTATTTAATTATTAAATAAAATTTTAAAAGCATTAAATAAATTTTCTCCTAATCACGTTATGCAGCCAGCTTAGAGTCATTTCTATTTTAAGTTAATAAAGATTAATGTGCTTACTTAAAATAAAATTCCTAGAATGTACAAACTTTAAAATTAAATCTAGCATTTTGAAAACAATGGAATGAAAAGAGGAAGGGAAAGAGGAAGTAAGGAAGGAGAGTGGAAGGAAGGGAGGGAGGAAGAGCAAGTAGGAAGGAGGGAAGGAAATAGGGCTGAGCAAATTGCGTGGAAATTTGGAGTGGGTAATGAAGGCAGGTAGAAAGAACCTAAATGTTTATTAGTATAATCTTTGTCCCTCCATTGTCCTAAAGCAGTATCATATATAAGTACTCTTTTTCTTTCGAGGTGGGGGTCATAATCTCATTGTGTGAGTGAGTAAAGCAAGGTCCACAGCATAAATTGATTTAAAGTCATGAGCCCATAACTTGCACAGTGAGATTTACAAATACCAATCTGTCTAACAGAAAAGCCAAGTTTCTGCTAATGATGTCTCCAGTACATTTCTACTGACTACCACTTTACCGTTGCAATGCAAACATTCACGGACAGCACAGAACAAGTAGATTCATACAGTGGCATACAAAGAAGAGAAAGTGCTGGGAAATTTAAAATATTGGCTCTGATAATTAGAGTAAATCACATAAAATGAGCGGTCTTTTGGTCCCAGGAAGTAAGAGATGTTATGAAGGAAAAATAGTTCAAACCTACTCACCCACCCATTTGCAAAGAATAACCATCCCTTCCTGGCAACCTGCTGGGTTGATGCCAGGATGGCTGTGCTGAGGCAGAGGTTTGGCCTACAGCAGGGGCAGAATGATGGACAGCGATTTGATTTCCCTAGTTAGGTCTAGCACTAATCAATTTACCTGACTTATCACAAGAAAAATTTGCATGTTGATAACTTCGATCAGTTTATAATTTAACAATTCACCAAGTATATGTTGCCCTTTAACATATTTCATGTGTGGAAAATATTTGAGATAGATTACAATCTCAATTTTGCAAGTCATAAAACTGAGGTTTAGAGTGTATTAAGTATTTCATGCAGTTAGTAAATGCATGGAACAAAACATAGGTATTGAATCTTGACTACAAGTTTCATTCTCCATGAAAGTGCAATTACCAGTGTATTTAATAATGTCTGATCTTTATGAATGAATAAATAGAAATATGATTTAAAAATCACTGTTTTAAAGAATGTACACTAGTTACAGAAATAGGGCACACATACAATAATAAGTAAGGCATTACACACAGGTATAAAATGCAAAAAGACAGCAAACGTGAAGAGTCATAGTGATGATAGAGACCACATTGCTAAAAAATATGAAGGAAATATTACAGGGACTGGAGTGGTTGGGAAGCATAAGGTGGTGGTGGAATTAGAATATGTGCTTACAGTGCTGGAAAGATTTTTATAGATTATTTTGGGGGAATAATAAAGTGTGAATAAATGAGGGATCCAAATGCAGGCTTGGTCTTATGGGGAGATCCTACAGCCTGAGATTTGTAACAAAATATTTATATAAAAATAGTATTTGCATCACTTGAAATATTGTTTGTTTTAATCCCACTGAATCAGAAATTGCAGTATCTGCTAAGGAAAAAGCTGGTGGATGTGAACAAAGCCTTTCCTGTTTTGAGATGAAGGTGCACATCACTGTGTGGAACAACAGCAGCCAGGGGATTCCTACAGTGAACATTCACCACTAAGACCCCGGGTACCATTTTCTCCAACACCAGGAGTAAACAGTCACCAGGATATTCCCCGTATCTCCATTTGTTTTTCAAAGGCGGGTGGAGGCCCAAGCATGAATGGCAGAGTAGTATCTGTGAGAAAACTATATGAGAAATGCTCATTGTATATTGAAAACTTTAGATGTCTGAAGTGATCAAAATATCTTAAAATACAAAATCAATTTAGGGGAATTAGATTCTACTAACCAACACAGAGCCTATATATACTCATGTCTATGGTGATGTCTTCATGCCCAGTTCCTATCATTTCTAACAGACTTGCCTACAGAGCTCTGCTTTGTTCTAGAGATCAAAGTTATGAAGCCAAAGGGGACTTGTAGAGATGGAGCAAAGGAAGTCAATCCACTTAGTTGTATTTCACTGGCGAGCCATCACACAAAATGCTGGTAAACCACTAATGATGTGAGCCTTCTCTTCAACCTGTTTTAGAAAAAAAGAGCCTGTATCCAAAATATATTAAAAGGTGGAAAAATCTGTCTACCTGACTATTTTATATCATGTACCACTACATCAAACAAGAGAAATATCATTTAATCAATTTAGATCTACTGGAGTCACCATTTTTTCCAGAAATTTTTAAATAATATGAACAATGTTTTTGATGTATTAATTTTCATAGCATCCAATATTAATTATAAAATATTTTCCAGATACATGTGTTTTTTTATTTTATCTCTATGGGGTTTCCAAGGATGACAAGTTTGCAGAACCACACTGTCACTGAATTCATTCTACTAAGTCTGCTGCAATACACTCCGGCTCACTTCTGTCTGTTTGTACTTATCACCATGATGTTCCTTGTGACACTGACTGGAAACAGCCTCCTGATCCTGCTGATCCTGGTAGACCCCCACCTTCACACCCCTATGTATTTTTTCCTTTGGCAGCTCTCTCTCATTGACAACCTGTTCACACTTGCCTTTGTGCCCAAGATGATGTCTGACTACCTTCTGCACAAGACAGTCATCTCAGTTTCGGGCTGTGGGACCCAAATCTTCCTGGGATTGGCCCTAGGTGGAACTGAGTGTATTCTCTTGGGCCTCATGTCCTGTGACCGATACCTTGCCATCTGCAAACCTCTGCACTACCCACTCCTCATGAACTGGCCCCTCTGCAGGCAGATGGCGGTCGGCTCATGGATGAGTGGTGCTTTCAATGCCTTGATACATACTGTCTACACCATGAGTTTTCCCTTCTGTGGACCCAGAGAAATCCATCATTTCTACTGTGAACTTCCCAGTGTCTTGCATCTCTCCTGTGAAGACACCATGAACTATGAGATAGGGGTATTTATCAGCACCACCATTCTACTTCTTATTCCATTTTCAGTCATCCTTACCTCCTACACACTCATCCTTGTCACCATCACCCAAATGGCTTCTGTTGAGGGCCGGAAGAAAGCATTCTCCACCTGCTCATCTCATTTGACAGTGGTCAGCCTGTATTATGGTGCCATCATTTTCATGTACATGAGGCCAATCTCTTCCCACACTCCAGGCCAAGATAAAGTAGTGTCTGTCTTCTACACCATTCTGACACCCATGCTCAACCCCATGATCTATAGTCTTCGAAATAAGGATGTGATGGGAGCCCTGGGAAAAATTTCATTGAAGTGTTCATTATATTATAAAATGTGAATATAAAAGTCCAGTGGGTGTTGTGTGTTCTTGGGTATGACTATTATTTGTACCATCTGATGAATTTTTGATAATCTAATAACAATCCTATACCAATCTAATGAATATAGTGTTGCATTCAATATATTAATATCAAGCAAATTTATTCTCAAATAGGTAAATCTAAATACAGAGCCATGATATAAGATAGCCATGACTTACTTATTTTGTACTGAGAATGCAATTCAAAGAATAAATTCCCAAACTAGAGCCCCAAATGAAGGAGAAATCTGGAAACCATATTAAGTCACCAGACAGTGACCAGAAACATGAATACTGGACTCTTGTGTGAGGGACAGGAAGCAAGGTAGAAGGAATAGAAGATCTTCCCTCTGTCTTTAACCACCCTTGGCACCAATTTAGAGGTATATTATGGCACTAAAAACTTACTCTTTGGGAGTGCTGCATCAGAAATTTGCAAACATCAGAAATTTGGATGCTTCTTGGCTTTCTGCCCTTATTGTCTTAGAAATCAACTTTTTAACATTTGCAGTAACAGAATTCCTGAGCCTTGGCATCCCTTTACCTGAATCATAGCCCTGGGTAATTCCTTATTAATGGTATCATTGATTGATTGACTGTTGTTGCTAAATAATATAGAAAAAAATGGGAAAAAAGCCACAAGTTGGCCTCACAACTGTTTGAAAATTCTGTGAAAATGAATATTCTTCAGGTTTGTGATTTTAGTTATTAGTAACATTTCAGGATATAAAGGCAGATGAAGGGTACTCCGAATACCATGGTGTTTAAGGAAAACAAGGAGTCAATGTGGAACACCACATTCATTCTCTGATCTACATTTTGGCAATACAAGATCTGACAGATGAATAAACTAGTCTTGAGGAGTCTCAGACCGCAGAGAAGCTAACAACCCAGGTGGAAAGACCAGAGGGCCGTGCCTCTAACCCTGCATTCTTTATCCGAGACTTTCAAGTTCCTGACACAAAGCCGGTACCATGGAGCAGGTCAAACAGGGGCTGGGACAGAATGTCAACATTCTAAGTCCTGGTGGTCCTGATTATCACCTTTGTCGGAGGATGTAATGACAATGCAGGCTGTAAGGCAGTGAGTTCGAAGAGCAGCGGGTAAGCAGTATAAAACCTACTGGATGGATGTTAACGTTTCAGTTAACAGACTATTACAATGACTAAAGCTCTCTGTCTACTAATATATCTAAAATAGCTTGGTGATTAAATGTGCCAAGGATCAAGTTTTATGTCATCAGTATCTAATAAAATTACAGTTTCCTTACTTGTAAATTCTTATAAATGTTATCCTCACAGTGACATCATGAGGCTTTAAAGAAAGCTTCCCCTAAAAGTACCTATTTATGATTTTCTCTCTCTTGATCCTATTTGTAGTCCTGTATTCATATTTTCACTCACATTTATTTGAGAGTATTAACTCTTACTTGGGAACACATTGTTCTGTACCAGTATAAAAAATTTGAATAAAGAAAATATCTAATTTTATTGCCACATCTTTTAAAGTGGATACAAGATCATTTATTTTTGCTAATGGTAACTTTATTCACTTAGTCCATTTATTTTGTATTACATGAAGCATTTATACCAAAAGCAGTGCTTAATGAATATCCATGAGATCTTCCTTATTTCTTCCTTATTTACCTTATTTATCTTCCTTATTTCTTCCTCAGCTTTTTTTTCCTTGAACAAGTTTTGTTACTTTTTTTAAAATTTCATCATATTATGGGGGTATAAATATTGTTAAGGTTACATATTGCCCTCGCACCCCCCAGTCAGAGCTTCTAGAGCACCCATCCTCCAGGTGGTGCCCATGGCACTGGTCATGTAGGTACACCACCCCCGCGCCCGCCCCGCCCGACACCTGGTACATGTTTTTCTTTCTTTCTCTTTCTTCTTTCTTTCTTTCTTTCTTTCTTTCTTTCTTTCTTTCTTTCTTTCTTTCTTTCTTTCTTTCTTTCTTTCTTCCTTCCTTCCTTCCTTCCTTCCTTCCTTCCTTCCTTCCTTCCTTCCTTCCTTTCTTTCTTTCTTTCTTTCTTTCTTTCTCTTTCTCTCTCTTTCTTTCTCTCTTTCTCTCTTTCTCTCTTTCTCTCTTTCTCTCTTTCTCTCTTTCTTTCTTTCTTTCTTTCTTTCTTTCTTTCTTTCTTTCTTTCTTTCTTTCTTTCTTTCTTTCTTCTTTCTTTCTTTTTCTCTTTCTTTCTCTCTCTCTCTCTCTCTCTCTCTTTCTTTCTTTCCTTCTCATTTTGGTTAAATTTGGTATATGTTCACAATGGAATATTACTCAATTCTAAGAAACAACAGCAAGCTAGCACCGCTTATACTATCCTGGATTAAGCTTAAGCCCATTATTTCCCAGCTTTCAAGGAGATTAAGTTGCAACCCGTGATTAGCTCTGTGCACTGGACAATGAGCCTGAGTGAAATGTGCCATTTCCAGCAGTGGGGTCACTGCAGGCCTGTGGTGCAGAAGGGCACACTGCAAAGGAGAGGGCAGCTCCCTGGCGCAGAGCGGAGGTGCAGTGAAGACAGGGAACGGCACTGTCTTAAGCTGACGCTGCTTGTTGTGGCAGCTAGCAGGGATCGCCCGGCCAACACGGCGTAGTGCACTCTCAGAACTTCTCCTAGTCATTCTTTAGTTAGTAAGAAGAATAAGGCAACATAATTGCACGTTTTTTCACATGCTTAAGGAAATATGTGTTGATGTTAATGATTTCATTTGTTCAAGACCCCCCAAAGCAATCACTGCAGCAACAAAAATAAACAAATAGGATCTGATCAAATTAAAAAGCTTCTGCACAGGCAAGGAAACTATCATTAGAGCAAATAGACAACCTACAGAACAGGAGAAAATATTTGCTCTCTACATTTCTGATAAAGGTCTGATAACAAGAATCTATCCAGAACTCAAAAAAATTAACAAGAAAAAATCAAACAACCCCATCAAGAAATGGGCAATGGAAATGAACAGAAACTTTTACAAAGAAGATAGAATAATGGCCAACAAACATATAAAAAATGCTCAACATCTCTAATCATTAGAAAAATGCAAATCAAAACCACAATGAGATATCACCTGACCCCAGTGAGATTTGGCCTCTATCAAAAAATCCCAAAACAACAAATGCTGGTGAGGATGTGGAGAGACAGGAACACTCTTACACTGCGGGTGGGACTGCACATTAGTGCAACCTCTGTGGAAAAGAATTTGGAGATAACTCAAAGAGCTAAAAATAGAAATACCATTTGACCCAGCAATAGCATTGTTGGGCATCTACCCATAAGAGCATAAGACATTCTATTATAAAGACATCTGCACCCGAATGTTTATGGCAGCACAATTCACTATTGCAAGGACGTGGAAACAACCCAAGTGCCCATCAATTCATGAGTGGATTATTAAAATTTGGTATATGTTTACAATGGAATATTACTCTATTATAAGAAACGACAGTGATCTAGCACTGCTTATATTATCCTGGATTGAGCTTAAATCCATTATCTGAAGTGAGGTGACACAAGATCAGAAGAATGGGCTTCACATGTACTCGCCATCAAATTGGTACTGACTGATTAACACTATGGTGCTCAAAGGGTGGTGGTGTTCACCAGGGATTCGGGGGTTGGGGGGGAGACCCACATCTGAGGGAAGTGGTGAACATTGTGGAGGGGAAGGGCATACCTCTAACCCTTGCTAGGGAGAGGCAAAGATGTAAAATACATCAAAAATGTTTGTACTCTCATATTTTCTTGAAATAAATAATAAAACAAACCTTAAAAAATATTTTAAAAATCTTACATGTGGAAAGCAATACATTTAGAAAATGTGAAAAAATGAGATCAAATCAAGACCTTGGAAGCTATGGTATA
Organism: Microcebus murinus; assembly: GCF_040939455.1. Taxonomy (NCBI): domain Eukaryota; kingdom Metazoa; phylum Chordata; class Mammalia; order Primates; family Cheirogaleidae; genus Microcebus; species Microcebus murinus. The sequence goes on along the minus strand of NC_134116.1, from coordinate 3,544,465 downwards.
CATAACTTCTTAAGTCAATATTATTTCCCTTCATAGATTATTTGCCCAGTTTTCTCCATGAAACTATAATCTAGAATTTAAAGGTTGTATAAGATTGCCTGAAGTTTCCCATCTGTGGAGAAATGCAATATGTGCTATGTTCTAAGGATACTATCTGGAAATAACACAGGTAATTGCAGGCTTAGTGGATATGTTATGATTATCCAGGTTTTTATTTTCATTCTGCTCATTTTTATTTCATTTATATTTTACTTACTATATTTCATCACTGTGAGGAAATGGTTTCTTTCTGTAATAAGATTCCCCTAACTCTATGACATCTCATTGTTATCCACAGAAAGAAAAAGAAAAATAGCGAATTTGCCCTCCCTGTGTCTGAAGCCCAGCTGGATTTACAGCTGGTCACCCAAGGTTTGCACTCTGCTATAAGCCTTCCCTTTCCTTTCTTCTGCTTTCTCCCTGGGACCCAGGAAAGGGACAGGAGAGGCTGGGTGTGCAGGCCCCATGATTACACCTGCACATGGGAAGTGTTTTCTGGTCTGAGACCTTTCCCTGGTTCTCTCCACCTTCCCTCAGGTGTATTTATCCTAAACATGGGCATGAGTCTGACTGTGCTGCATCCCTGTTTTGGCCTCAGGTAACCCCTCGTGGGCTGTCCAAGCACAGGCACTGCCCTGTGGGGGCCGGGGGTGGGGGGGGTCTGGGTTTCCTTCCCCGCTCAGTGGCTTGGCCTCTGCCTCTCACTTTCCTGGCACCAAGGAGCTTCTGAGTCCGCCTCATCCTCTGCCCACTCACTGCTCCCGCTGGCAGCTCAGGCCTGAGCCAAGGCCCAGCATCATGCCGGGCGGTGTGACTCCTGGGGACACACGCAGCCACCCTGACCTGCCTGCACTCCTGAGGTCACCACTCACTGGCCACTGTGGTCCCTGAGCATGCTTCTGCCCTGACACTCAGACCAGAAACTTTGTAGGTTTCACCTGGCCAGACCCACCCAGTGCTGGTACTTATCTCAGACCCCCACACGCTTATTTGTGACTTTCAGTGGGTCATTGTCGGGCAGGTCTAAAATCTCTTATTTCCCTCTAGAAATTTTTTAATGTTCTCCCACAGGCCAAATCAAAGTTCTCTTTGTCACAGATACTTTTTGTCTTCAAGGCTCTGTTTTTTTAACACAGAAAACCAAGAATTGAGTCTTCAGAAAAGGACATTTCCCCAAGTACCTTGATATTATAAACTCCATGCACATTCACTTTCAGAAAACGTTCTTTGCCAGGGAATTTTAAACATTTTCTATTTTAAAATTTCCACAATGGATGCATGCTACAATAATATTAATTCAATTTTGAGAGATGTGTAGATACTAAGAACAAGTAGTTATGATCTGTAATAAAAATCACATTACAGCATATTTTCAAAATATCACAAATTGTAGTGAATAATGTTTCACTTGTCATAACAATATACATTATTTTATTTTACTTGGCATTTCCAACACAAAGCAAAAAGGTATAAGGCCTTGTACTAAAAATTTTAAGATTTACTCAATTCGTGTGTAAGATTAAAAGTTGGAGCCAAATCAATTATGCAAATATTAATCATTTATATTTTTAAAAAACAGTTATGCATGTGTATGTACACATGTATCTGTGTTTATGTGTCTTTAATTGAATTCATTAAATTTTAATTTATTAGATGTATTAAGCAAATTAATTAAAAACTAGGAGATTGATTAGTACGTGTGTGCACATTATAACTATGCACTTACTGGATATTAGTGTGTAGAATATAGATTAGTATGTGTATGCACATTATAACTATGCACTTACTGGATATTAGTGTGTAGAATAGAGATTAGTATGTGTGTGCACATTATAACTATGCACTTACTGGATATTAGTGTGTAGAATATAGATTAGTGTGTGTATGCACATTATAACCATGTGCATACTGGATATTAGTGTGTAGAATAGAGATTAGTGTGTGTATACACATTATAACTATGTGCCTACTGGATATTAGTGTGTAGAATAGAGATTAGTGTGTGTATGCACATTATAACTATGTGCATACTGGATATTAGTGTGTAGAATAGAGATTAGTATGTGTATACACATTATAACTATGCGCATACTGGATATTAGTGTGTAGAATAGAGATTAGTGTGTGTATACACATTATAACTATGCGCATACTGGATATTAGTGTGTAGAATAGAGATTAGTGTGTGTATACACATTATAACTATGCGCATACTGGATATTAGTGTGTAGAATAGAGATTAGTGTGTGTATGCACATTATAACTATGCGCATACTGGATATTAGTGTGTAGAATAGAGATTAGTGTGTGTATGCACATTATAACTATGCGCATACTGGATATTAGTGTGTAGAATAGAGATTAGTGTGTGTATGCACATTATAACTATGCGCATACTGGATATTAGTGTGTAGAATAGAGATTAGTGTGTGTATGCACATTATAACTATGCGCATACTGGATATTAGTGTGTAGAATAGAGATTAGTGTGTGTATACACATTATAACTATGCGCATACTGGATATTAGTGTGTAGAATAGAGATTAGTGTGTGTATACACATTATAACTATGCGCATACTGGATATTAGTGTGTAGAATAGAGATTAGTGTGTGTATGCACATTATAACTATGCGCATACTGGATATTAGTGTGTAGAATATAGATTAGTGTGTGTATGCACATTATAACTATGCGCATACTGGATATTAGTGTGTAGAATAGAGATTAGTGTGTGTATGCACATTATAACTATGCGCATACTGGATATTAGTGTGTAGAATAGAGATTAGTGTGTGTATGCACATTATAACTATGCGCATACTGGATATTAGTGTGTAGAATAGAGATTAGTGTGTGTATGCACATTATAACTATGCGCATACTGGATATTAGTGTGTAGAATAGAGATTAGTGTGTGTATGCACATTATAACTATGCGCATACTGGATATTAGTGTGTAGAATAGAGATTAGTGTGTGTATACACATTATAACTATGTGCATACTGGATATTAGTGTGTAGAATATAGATTAGTGTGTGTATACACATTATAACTATGCGCATACTGGATATTAGTGTGTAGAATATAGATTAGTGTGTGTATACACATTATAACTGTGCATACTGGATATTAGTGTGTAGAATAGAGATTAGTATGTGTATGCACATTGTAATTATGCACTTACTATATATTAGTATATAGAAATATAGAAAATACTAATAAAATGCTACTTTTAGGAGCCTAAATAAATAATATTTGGCTTTTTCTCCAATGATCTGACAGTGACCAATCTGTGAAAATATCTGGGAAGTTATTAAAACCTTTCCCATATTGGCCTGAGGCCATCCTGGGTTACTACTGACTCACCCTCTGGTGTCAGGGAGCCTTAACAGGTCAACACAAAAAGAACAACAAAAATTAGAATTAACCTCTAAGCAGGGAAGCCTAGAATCATGGGTGACGATGTGTCTCCACAGATGCATGTGAATCACAGCGCTGAGAGGCGAGAATGTGCTTTGCTGCAGAAAGTACTGTCAGCAGTTTGCTCAGGTGATGCACGTGGCCCTGCCCAGAAATTACGAGTCAGTGAGGTACTGACTCTAAGTTTTGTTTCTATGAATATGCAAATACTCTAGTGAAATTCGATTGCAGCTAATACAGAATTGCTCTTTGGAAAGCACTTGAATACGTGGCCAATGATTTCCACATCTCCTAGCCAGTCGACTTTGATTTGGCTTTAACGTATATTAAATTGCCATATACAGTTCTTTAAAAGTTAAGGGACTAGATGGCCATTTGTAAACTGTTTAAAACACAAAGTTCTCTTTGTGCCTAAAACATACCTTGTCTCCCATTCTGGGAAGAACTTCCGTAATCACACACCATCTGTTTGGGAAGTTGCTGGTGTTAGGCATGAAATTCTTACCTGAATGATGAGGAAGGAGACACAACCTTGCGTCAAGTCATGAAATACAGCAATATGAAATAAGGCAGCAGGGGATGGATGCTAAAATGAAACTATAGGTGAAATAAAAAAAACTACAAATGGCAGAAGAATTTATTTGGCCTGATCAAAGAAAGTTATATATCAGAATGTATTCAAGAGGAGAATGGAAAGATACATAGAATTTTACACATTGCATAATGCAGGGAAAGGAATTCAGGACTAGGGGAAAGGGAGATTCTTGTGTGGTATCATAGGACTAGAGCCAGCTACAGAATATCTGACACAGAGCAGAGGGAGGCAGCACAGTTGAGAATGTTGGCAGCACGGTGTTATTTGTATAAACTTTACACTCTGAGCACTAGAGATGTTTACATGGTGGTGCCCTGTATGTACATATGCATTTCACTTCCTGTTAACATTACCCTTTGACAGCATGGTTGTTCATCTGGAATGAATGATTCTATACTTCAGATGGGCCATTAGAAATAAGGGAGATATTTGCTAAAGGACACAAAGTGACAGCAAGATAGGAGGAATGTCTTCCTTCAAACAGCTGGAAGGAAGATATTGACTGTTTCCAACATAAAGAAATGATAAAAGTTTAAGATGATGGGTATGCTAATTAATCTGATCTGATCACCATATATGTATCAAAACATCACTATGTACCCCATAAATATGTGCGATTACTATGTTAATTAAAAATAAAATACAATAGAAAATGTAAACACTAGAGCAGAAGCGAACGGCTGACCGCTCTACCTTCCAGCAGGGCTCCCCAGCTGCCGCTCGAGCAGCACGGACAGCGGTCGGGTGTGCTCGGTCGGGTGTGCTCAGTCCAGGTGTGGTCGGTCCGGGTGTGCTCCATTGGGTGTGCTCGGTCGGGTGTGCTCAGTCGGGTGTGCTCAGTCCAGGTGTGGTCGGTCCGGGTGTGCTCCATCGGGTGTGCTCGGTCGGGTGTGCTCCTTCGGGTGTGCTCGGTTGGGTGTGCTCGGTCGGGTGTGCTCCATCGGGTGTGCTCCTTCGGGTGTGCGGTCCGAGTGTGCTCCGTCGGGTGTGATCGGTCGGGTGTGCTCGGTCAGGTGTGCTCCGTCGGGTGTGATCGGTCGGGTGTGCTCGGTCTGGGTGTGCTCAGTCCGGGTGTGCTCGGTCCGGGTGTGCTCGGTCCGGGTGTGCTCGGTCGGGTGTGCTCGGTCCGGGTGTGCTCAGTCCTGGTGTGCTCGGTCCAGGTGTGCTCGGTCCGGGTGTGCTCGGTCCGGGTGTGCTCGGTCGGGTGTGCTCGGTCCGGGTGTGCTCGGTCCGGGTGTGGTCGGTCGGGTGTGCTCGGTCCGGGTGTGCTCGGTCGGGTGTGGTCAGTCGGGTGTGCTCGGTCCGGGTGTGGTCGGTCGGGTGTGCTCGGTCCGGGTGTGCTCGGTCCGGGTGTGCTCGGTCCGGGTGTGCTCAGTCCGGGTGTGCTCGGTCCGGGTGTGCTCAGTCCGGGTGTGGTCGGTCGGGTGTGCTCGGTCGGGTGTGCTCGGTCGGGTGTGCTCGGTCGGGTGTGGTCAGTAGGGTGTGGTCAGTCGGGTGTGGTCGGTCGGGTGTGGTCGGTCGGGTGTGCTCGGTCTGCTTCTCGAGCTAACACACAGACATGACGTCCGAGTCAGTGGAGAGGGGAGGGTCAGGAGGAGACCTGTGGAACAGGCTTGTGCAGGGTCCACCCATGGGAGAACTGAAGTCTGTGGGAACCTGCTCAGCAGAGGCAGAGAATTAAGACAACAATGAGAGTCAAGTACTCAAAAAGATCATGGAGAGTACCATTTCCTATGTGCAGTTTTGCCCATGAAAATAAACTGGTTGCAGGCGCCCACGGCTTCATGTTATTACTAACTCTTACTTGCTGTTTTGCCTTGTGCACGTGATAAACGTTTCGTGAAATAGTACTGCACTGACAACCTGGCAGTGCTCTTGAGAGAATCAAATAGGAATATATAGTAAAAAACCTGAACAAATTTTGTCACTTTAAAATATTTGTAGTGGATGAGTGTGCAAATAAACAAAATGAAGGTGTAAAAGAAGGAGAAGAAGATTAAAGCTAATAGTTTCTCAATTTTAGTGAACTGAGCACGTTGGGCCTCATTTCTTTGTTCTATGGCAGCTGTCCTGTGCATTGTGGAATATTTAGCAGAAGCCCTGGCCTCTGCTCGCTAGATGCAAGTAGCACACCCCTTTTAGCAATTCAGAACATCTCCAGACGTCTCTTCAGGAGGGAAATTCACTCCCTAGGTTAAGAGTTACTGCATAACTTATATGTCAGGTGTACTAAGCACTTGATATATGAATTTGTCTCACTTAATTTCTTATACCTGTTTAATTTTTACTACAAGCACACACACTTAAATACACTAGACCAAGGTCACAGTCCTAGTAAGTGGGAGAGTTAGGAGTTAAATCTAAGGGTTGACACCAAATTCTACGCAGCTTACTTGCTAAAGGTAGCAAAGACAACCTGTCCCCATCTTGAAACAAAAGTCACAAAAAGGAAGCATTCTAGATCTTTCTCTTTTGTTCTTTCTTTCTCTCTCTCTCTCTCTCCTCTCTCCCAACTTGTGGAATTTTATGGAAACACAGAAACACAAATTCTCACTTTGAACCCTTTCAAATAATATTTACATAAATTATTAGAAAATGTAAATATTAAATGAGATAGTTAAGTGTTAAAATCACTCAAAAATACACAGTATAAAGTATTAAGTTCTCTTTTGTTTCTCCTGTCTTAGAGTTTATTGAATTCATTGAGTAAGGCTTCCGTGGAATGAGCTTGATACAGGGTTACATGTGTGGATGCAGAAAGACACCATAAAGACCACAGCACATTTGACATTTATAGCTGGGCTTTAGTTGATTAGCAAGATCAAAACGCCTAATGTATTGCCACATAAAATTTATTCTTGCCACAACTAGCTAATTAGCTTGCCACAACTAGCTAATTTCTGGTAAGGGTTATTGCTAGTCTAAAAGGTCACCGTAGTAAAAAAGGGAAGGGAAGTTTTGAAACAGTCAAAACTGTTGGCCTAGGGACAGACTCTTAATTACAAATCAGAAAACATAAATTCCAGACCCAGCTAGACATAATTCATTGTGTGCTCTTGAATAAGTCACTTTAAGTTTTTGGATCTTAATTTTTTTCATCTGTATAATAATGGGGGTATATTTTAAATATCTCCACCAATAATAAATACCTGTATGTGAATTCTAAAACTGAGTCAAATTTTCTCAGTATGTTAATTCCAAGCTAGTAAGAGAAGGACAGGAAAAATGCAATGATGCAAGAAAGTTGTTACAGAAATGCAATATATGAGCCTATTTCAAACTTGAAAAACACTGGAGGATTTTCTTTTTCTTGACATTATATGTACCTCTCAACCTGATTCAAAGAATATTCTTTGATATGCACATGTTTCTACATAGAGACGTTTATTTGTTTTAGACAGCAACACGTGATTTGAACTTTACTGCGAGGCCATGAGATAGCTCTCTCAGGAACGGTGTTGGGAAGGCTCCCTGCTACCCGCTCCTAGAGGCCGAACGTGAACTGCGGGGTTGCTGGAGGGAAGCCCTGAGAAAACAAGCAGGAGAAGACATGAAACTTTTCTCTAAGGAGAAGGTGTTGAAGTGTGTAAGCTTTACCCTAAAACTATTTTATTGCAGCATGAAATAATTTTCAAATACATGTGGCACCATTTACTATCTAGTGTGAATAAATAGTTACTGTTTAGAAGACCCAGAAAAGGGAACTCAGACATTATTGGTGTGACTGTAAACTAGTACAGGCATTAAGGCCAACAGTATGGAGGTTCCTCAAAAAACTAGGAATAGAACTACAATATGACCCAGTAATTCCACTTTTAGGTGCATATCCAAAGGATCTGAAATCAGTATGCCAAAGGCATATCTATACTCCCATGTTCATTGCAGTACTATTCCTAACAGCCAAGATATGGAGACATGAGTGTGCGTATATATTTGCACACACACACACACACACACACACACACACACAGTGGAAGGCCATCAGTCGTAATGGGGGAAACCCTGTCATCTGCAACCGTGCGGATGGACCTGGAGGGCACGGTGCTAGGTGAAATGAGCCCACACAGAAGGTAAATTCTGCGTGATCTCACTTACCTGTGGAATCTAAAAAAGCTCAGCTCATGGAGGCAGAAAGTACAGTGACAATTACCAGAGGCTAGGGGGTGGGGAAGGAATCAGGAGTTATTGATTAGAGGGTACAAAGTTTCAGATAGACAGAAGAAGTAGGTTTTGAGACTATTGCACAGTAGGGTGACTAGCGTCAATAATGTCTCGTATATTCCAGAATAGCTAAGAGAATAAACTTCAAATGTCTAACCATAAAAAATGATATCAAAGAGAGGTGATAGATATGTTAACTAGCTTAATTTAATCATGCTACACTGTATACATACATTACAACATCACATGTGCCCCAGATCAGTTGACAGCCCTCTGATTTGGCATGGTGTCAAGTTTGCCTGTTTATGTACTGTTAACAGAAAAGAAGCCAAACTATGTAAAATAATTTTAGATTTATTCTGAGCCAAATCTGAGGACCATGCCCCAGAGCCACTCCCAACAAGCCTTAAGCAAGCGGACTCACTGTGGCTGAGTTACAGTTTGGTTTCATACATTTCAGGGAGACAGGGGTTACAGGTAAAGTCAAAAATCAATACGTGGGAGACAAACATTGGTTTGGCCAGAAAAAGTGGGCCATCTCGAATTGGGAGCTTACAGGTTATCGGTGGGTTTAAAGATTCTTTGACTTGTAATTGGTTAAAGACATGAAGCTTTGTCTAAAGGCTTGGAATGTTTTAACATAAGGAGCTGTTAATCAGAGACAAGGCACTGGACATAGATTTGTTGTGTAAATTGATGACCTGCAGGTTTGTCTTGCATACCCTTAGTTCTGCTAGAAGCTTTAAGATTTTATTTTAGTTGACGGTACTTTGTCACCACAACTTCAATTACAAGATAAATTAAGTAAAATTTTTCTTTGTTGTTAATTCTTAGTTAATTCAAAGCTTCATACAAAACGTGTACTTTTTCATAAAATAATATTTAATTTCCATTTTAATTATTGCAGTGATCTTTAAATCTTATTTCTATTCCTAGGCCCATGAATATTTGCTTCACAATGTTATAAAAGTTTTTAAAAACAGATTCTCAACTCATTAATGAATTTGAATAATTCTCTGTTGTTCTTTATTGCAATGACCATGTGTACACTTTTATTTTGTAATAATTTATTGACAGAGTTTACTGCTTAAGCTTCCTGGCTTCCTATCTTGGTATTTACTCAGGCAATGTTTTGTGGATGCCATAGAGATCGGCTCCGGGACAGAGGGGAAAAGCTGTCTCCCACCACCGGTCAGTGTTGCTGCCAGGAAGGCCACCTCCTCCTTTCCCAGCAGTGGCCCCTGTGCCCCTCTGCTCCCTGTGCTGCTCCTGTCGTCAGCACCACCAGCCTAGCCCAGGCCACCTCGCCACCGCCTTGGGGTCCTGTGGTGCCACGGACCACCCCAAGACGTACGTGTGCGCCTGGCACAGGGGAAGGCCAGGCCGGTTAGTCTGTGTGCTTGCTGCCTGGTCTGACGTGTGCAGGTGCTGCTGCTGGACCACACCTGTGTCCTAATGCTGCCACCCCTCTGCTCACATGTATTCTCAGACAGAAAATTACTAAGAACTTTAATATGATGACAGCAGAGCATTACACCAAGCAGAGGCCCTTTTGAGTGTGGAACCCTGTGCACTGCACAGGTCATATGCCCATGAGGCCAGCCCTAAGAAGGGTGGGGTGAGTGGTTAAGAAGGGAATGGCACTGTGCAAACCGGAGTAATGATGGGGATGTGCAATGGTCTGAACGTTTGTGTGCCTCCAGAATTCATACGTTCAAATCATAATGTGATGGTGCTGAGGGTTGAGGCCTTTTGTGAGATGATTAGACCATGAGAGTGGAGCTCCCAAGAGTGAGATTAGTGCATTTGTATAGTAGGCCCTAGGGAGCTTGCTTACCCTTCCACTATGTGAGGACACAGCAGGAAGGCACCACCTGTGAGCCAGAAAGCAGGCCCCCATCAGACACCGAATCTGCAGACACCTTGTCTTGGACCTCCCAGCCTCCAGAACTGTGAGAAACAAATTTCTGTTGTTCAGTTCAAGATATTTTGTTATAGAAGTTTGAATAGATTAAGACCAAATGTCTGATGTTTTTCCATTGTTATCATCAGAAAGAATCTGAGGGAATAGTGAATTAAACCGTGGTGCCCAGGGCAGACCCTTTACCATTTCAGGTAGTAAATCATGTGCAGAGTCAGGAGATCTGTGTTTCCTCTGACCTGCCATGGCCTTGGGGGATTCATGCCATCCCTCTGAGCTTGCTAAAATGCAAGCTGCAGGCTGTATGCTCTTTGATATCAGGGCATGTTATTATTGATGTCCCTCTTACTGACATTTCTGCAAAGGCAAGGACAATCCAATTTTTCATGTCAACAACCCAGGAAGTAGGATAAGGAGATCACCCATGAATATTAAACACTCCAAGGCTATCAGAAACGACCTTTTGAAATTCTTTACCCCAGTGTGTCCTCTGGTTCAGGAAAACAATAAACCAATCCACACTGACATTGTGTCTGCACCCATAGGCCACCCCCTTCCCCTTAAACTTTCAACATTAGGAAGAGCAATATAAAAATAAGTCATAGTATCCAAATTTCTTCTCATTTGATACATTATTTATAAGATTGTACTACAAATAATTTTAAAATTTGGACAGTTGGACAATAAGGCCTCTCAGTGGGAAAATTGCCCAACTCCTCTCCCCCTCACAAGGTCTCAAGCTCCCTGTCCATTGTGTGTCCATTCAGCCATCTTTTCTACCCAATTGACATTGTGTAGTTATTATTTTTCACTTCCCACTCATTCTTTAATTGTTGCAAGGCCTTCAGTTAGATAATACAAATTTTATAGTTCAAGGTATTTATTTGGATGATTTTATAATGCACACTGTGTGCATTAGAATTTTCTTATATGTTAAATTAGCAAAGTTTGATTTATGGAAAGGGAAATGAGTATTTATTCCCCCTGCTTTGATGAATGAGCATGTTTATCAACACAACAAATTGTAGTTCAATAGTGACATCATGGAGAAGGAACTGAGGAAGAGAAGGGCATGCCATCCCAGATATGCAGAATTAGCATACTGATTATTTTGAGTTGAAACATTGGAGAAATTGCAGAGTCAAAAAAAGAATATCTGACCTGTCTTTTTCTGCATCTGCCAAGCCATAAAGTTTCCTCTGGGAATCTTTGATGCCCTCTGGTACTCCTCTGGCCCTCCCTGTACAGGAGCAAGAAAATAGTCCTTATCACCAGAGACTGGGAACTGGGGGCTGCATTGAGCCTGAATAAATCAACTTCCTGAAGTAGCCCTTGTCTTCCACTAGCTTTACACCCCTGCATCTCCTACTGACTCCCCTAGAATTGACCTCTTCTACCTGGCTCCCCTTTGTCCTGCCATTTCTTCACACATATATTTTTGTTCGTCTAAAAAGTGTAAAAACAACTTGCTTTAGCCATTTCTTTGAACTTCACACTCTTGTGGAGACCCCCAGGCATGCAGAAAACTAATAAACTTGTATGCTTCTCTCTTGTTAATCTGCCTTGTGTTAATGTGGTTCCTAGACCCGGCCGAAGGCCCACATAGGCGCTAGGGGAGGCGGAAGTGATCTCTCACTTCCCTAGAAAAGTAATAATTAACTACCCATTGTAAGATTTGCCTCAACCCCCACTACTACATTTTTTTACTTACCTCTAAAATTTGTAGAAAATAAAAGGCAATTAGTTCATGGACTAAATGCCTTATCAGTCATTACATACTTAGTGAGTACTTACGACATTGTAGGAGACACAAAGACTTATGTATTTGTCACATTAATTGGAGTCCAATTTGACATTTAGACCCTAACCTCAGGCATTTTGTCTTATTGCCACAAATCCAAACAATCATAAAATTCTTATAATTTTGTTTCCTAAATATTTGGTATTTGGTTAAATATCAAAACAATGTAGAATGTTTAAAAAGTCAAAACCAAACATAAAAATTAATTGTAGAGGTCATATGCAGAGCAGAAGAATTTATATATTTTTTAAATTCAAGAAGAAAACCTGATGCCAGTAGAAAATAATGAAAGGCATATATCATAGATGGAGGCATCTCAGTCTCAGTTCATCACTCATTTGAATAAGTAAAAGCAAACGCTAAGTAATGAACCCTTAACTTTGTGTAGAGAAATTATCTGCTTCTGTTTTCCCCTGTATCTGTCATGTAGCATGTTTACGATTTCCTTGAACTTGCATCCCATGAGCACAAAGAACATACTACAAACACATGCCCCCAGCAGTGCATGGCACAGCACTCCATTCTTCTGCGGGGCTCCCAGATCAAATCCTGATGCTCTAGTTCATGCAGAGGCGGGTAACACGGAGACTCAGAGCCTCAGCCCTGGTGCAAAGAAAACTGCCTTCCAGATTGTTTCCCTTTCCAGCTCTCTGACCTAAGCAGTTTTTTTACCTTGCTAGTTTTTAATTAGTTTGTTGTTTTGTCTCACCAAGCCTCAAAGTGTTCACCCAATATGGAACAAATATCAAAACCATAGTGTTGTAGAGAAGGATAACTTATATATGCAAAGAAAGCATTTACAGTTAGTAAATATTACCTAGCATTATCATCCTAATTATCACAATTATTATAATATGAACTTCAATTTAAAATGAGACATAGACATGAATAAGTGTTAATTAAATATGTTGTTATAAGCACTATAGGAGTGGATTTGTGGGGGGAGGAGATAACTATGGATGAAGATGGGATGTGAATTTTATTTTATGATGTGGTGTTTTGCTATGTTGCCCAGGCTGGACTCAAACTCCTGAGCTCAGGCAATCCTCCCACCTCAGCTTCTCAAACAGTTGGAACTACAGGTGTGCCCCACCATGGCTGGTTCCATCTGAATTTTGAGTTATATATTAATGAAAGGGTCCAACTCAGATAGGCACTCACAAGATAAGTGGAACAGAATTTTCCAGGCATGGAAACTGGTCTGAGTTTCTGAGGAGAATAGAGGACTGTAGGTACAGGCTAGAGGCCTAGAGAAACTGTGGCGCTGAGTTTGTACATTGGGTGATAGAAACAGACAAACAGATATAAGGTACATTTAAAGAGCATCGAATATAAATTTAAGCTTACAAAATTTTGTGAATCTAATAGAAAATCACAGTTTGTGGAATGACAAGATCAAATTTATATTTTGGTGAAATAACTTAAATGGTGATGCATAAAGAAATATTTTAAGTTTAAAATGGACTCAAGTCATAAAAACATGTAAAAGGGTATTAAGAGGCCAGAGATAATGAGAGTGTAAACTTGGGTAATAAATGGTAGGGTTGAACTTCTCTGAGACTTAATTTTTTTCTATAAATATCAGAACCCTTACGTAAGCCCATTTATGGATAGACTTGAAGTAACTTAAATATTGTAGTAAAATAATGGTAATAAAACCTATGTTATACTCAACATTAGATATATTAGCATATAACTTCAACCTCTGCAAGGTCATATTTATATTTTACAAATTGTAGCTGAACCTTAAATCCCTGTTTCTGTGTTTTGTGTTGGATGTTGTGGTTACCCATTCTTTTGTCTCCCTGCCTTTAAGCAAATAACTTATTGATGTACAAACAACATTATGAAGGACATTTAAATATATAGTTTTATTAACTCAAATGTAGAATGTGGATTATTCTCATATCATTATTAATGTTATTCAATCTCAATATTTTTATTTAGATAAGAAAATTCCTAAGTCAAATGAGCTGTCTGTGAATAAGGATAAAACAGACTCCAGATGTCAATTAGTCAAAATTCACATGCTAAAAATAAGCAGAACAAATAAACAAACTCACAAACACCACTTTAGCAGGCTCATTTTGCTTGCTACTTCTCATCCCACCATCAATATTGTATACAGCACAAATATATTTTTGTACATCACAAACACACACACACCTATATGTAACTTCTGAAAACATTTTATTGGATGCTCAAAGCTGCACTGTTAAAACTGTAGACACAGGCCCCATGTGGCTATTGGACACTTGAAATGTGTAGTCCAAATTGCAGTGTGCTCTAAGTATAAGATACACACAAGACTTTGAAGGCTTAGAATGAAAACAACCTAAAAGATTACACTAAAAATTTTATATTAATTACATGATGAAATTATTCACTATTATTATGTATTATTTCAGTGATAATCATATAGTGATAGTAATATACATACAAACATGTAATATATTGCATATAATGTCTTAAAATAATACACTACATGATTAACATCAATGTTAATGTTAATATTGATAATGCTGTTTTGGATTAAATACATACATAATTTAAGTAAATTTTACTTTAAATGTGTCTACTGGAAAATTATAAAATACTAATATATTTCTATTGGGCAACACTGTTCTAGGATGTTCTAATCAACATGTAAAAGGGAAGAATAGAAAGGAAAACAGAGAGAGCCATGATCATTCTTTCAGGGAGGAGAATATCCCAAATACTCTTGTCATGGCCTCCAGGACTTCCTTATTCTTCAGGCTGTAGATGATGGGATTGAGCATGGGAGTGAGCACGGTGTAGAAGACTGCCAGGATTTTATCATCAGCTGGTGAGTGGAGATTCTTGGGCCGAAGATAGGTGTAGACAAAAGGTGCATAGTAAAATATCACTACAGTCAAATGTGTTGAACAGGTGGTGAAAGCTTTTTTTCTTCCTTCTTTTGAGTGCATGTGGTAGACAGCAAATAGGACCCAGCCATAGGATGCAGTGATACGAAGGAAAGGGAGAAGACGAAAGAGGGTTGTGCTCAGAAAAACCATGTACTCATGGACCCAGGTGTCCATACAGGCAAGAGACAACATGGCTGGGTCATCACAGAAGAAGTGATCAATGGCCCTAGACCTGCAGTAAGGAATATGGAGGGCATAGACTGTGTGTGCCAAGGAGTTGATGGACCCCGCTGTCCAAGATCCTATGATCATCTTCACACACATTCTGTTACTCATGCAGTCGGGATAATGGAGGGGGTGGCAGATGGCCATGTACCGGTCATAGGCCATGAAGGCCAAGATTAAGCCTTCAGAACCACTCATGGTCAGGAAGAAGAAGCTTTGCACACCACATCACAGGAAGGAGATGCCTTTCTGGTCAGAGAGGAAGTTGAAAGCCATCTTGGGGATGGTGGTGGAGATGCACATCAGGTCCATGAGGGAGAGCTGGCTGAGCAGAAAGTACATCGGCGTGTGGAGACGGGGATCCAGACGTATGAGGTGAATCATGGCCAATTTATCATGCAGGCGAGGAAGAATACCAGGATGATAAGGAACAAGAGAAGAAGGCCAGTTTGATTTGGGGGAAACAACCCCAACAAAATGAAATCATTTGACATGTGATTCCATTTCTCCATGAAAACTTACTGCTTGAACTTCCTTGAAAGAAAAAATAAAAAAAAAAAAGAAGAAGAAGAAGAAAATGCAATGAAGCAGAAGAGGAGAATATAAAGGAACTGGTTTATTATAGAATGAACTGTTTTTCCCAACACTGCAGCTTTTGTTGAGTCAATGTCAATATCTGAATTGAATGTTCTCTTTCAATAAAAAATAAAAAAGTTCTATGAAGAAAACGACAATGGAGAGACAAGTTATCAACTCCTCTGGCACACAGCTAAAGCAGTTCTGAGAGGAAAGTTTATCTCCATAAATGCCTATAACCAAAAGACAAGAAGATCACAAATAGACAATCTAATGAAACGACTCAAAGAGCTGGAAAAAGAAGAACAGACCAACCCCAAACCCAGCAGAAGAAGTGAAATCAACAAGATCAAATCAGAACTAAACGAAATGGAAAACAGGGAAGCTATTCAGGAGATTAATAAAACAAAAAGTTGGTTCTTTGAAAAAATAAACAAAATTGACACACCATTGACTAAGCTAACGAAAAGCAGAAAAGAGAAATCTCTAATAAGCTCCATCAGGAATAAAAAAGGAGATATCACAACTGATCCCAAAGAGATACAACATACAATTTATGAATACTACAAAAATCTTTATGCACACAAACTGGAAAATGTGGAGGAAATGGACAAATTTCTAGAAACACACAGCCTCCCTAGGATAAACCAGGAAGAAATAGATTCCCTGAACAGACCAATCTCAAGAGCTGAAATAGAAACAGCAATTAAAAATCTCCCTAAAAAGAAAAGTCCCGGTCCAGATGGCTTCACACCTGAATTTTACCATACTTACAAAGAAGAACTAGTACCTATCTTGCAGAAACTATTCCACAACATCGAGAAGAACGGAAACCTCCTCGACACCTTTTAAGAAGCAAATATTACTCTGATACCAAAACCAGGAAAGGATGCAACAAAAAAAGAAAACTACAGACCAATATCCCTAATGAATATAGATGCAAAAATTTTCAACAAAATCTTAGCTAACCGAATCCAGACACTTATCAAAAAAATAATCCTCCACGACCAAGTGGGCTTCATCCCAGGGATGCAGGGATGGTTCAACATACGTAAATCTATAAATGCAATTCACCACATAAACAGAAGCAAAAACAAAGAACACATGATTCTTTCAATAGATGCAGAAAAAGCTTTTGACAAAATTCAACACCCTTTCATGATACGAACACTTAAGAAAATAGGCATAGAAGGGACATACCTAAAAATGATACTAGCCATATATGACAGACCCATAGCCAACATCATACTGAATGAGGAAAAATTGAAATCATTCCCACTTAGAACTGGAACCAGACAAGGCTGCCCACTATCTCCACTTCTGTTCAACATAGTACTGGAAGTCTTGGCTACAGCAATCAGACAGGAAAATGGAATCAAAGGTATCCAAATAGGGGCAGAAGAGATCAAACTTTCACTGTTTGCTGATGATATGATATTGTATCTAGAAAACCCCAAGGATTCAACCAAGAAACTCCTGGAACTGATCAATGAATTTAGTAAAGTCTCAGGATACAAAATCAATACACAGAAATCAGAGGTATTCATATACGCCAACAACAATCTAATTGTGAACCAAATCAAAGACTCAATTCCCTTCACAATAGCAACAAAGAAATTAAAGTACCTAGGAATATACTTAACCAAGGACGTAAAAGACCTCTACAGGGAGAACTATGAAACACTGAGGAAGGAAATAGCAGAGGATGTAAACAGATGGAAATCCATAGCATGCTCGTGGATCGGCAGACTCAACATCATCAAAATGTCTATACTACCCAAACTGATCTACAGATTCAATGCAATACCTATTAAAATCCCATCAGCATTCTTCACAGATATAGAAAAAATAATTTTACGCTTCGTATGGAACCAAAAAAGACCCCGAATATCAAGAGCAATTCTAGGCAACAAAAACAAAATGGGAGGCGTTAATATGCCAGATATCAAACTATACTACAAAGCTGTAGTAATTAAAACAATCTGGTATTGGCACAAAAATAGGAATATTGACCAGTGGAACAGATGTGAGAATGCTGATATAAAACCATCCTCATATAGCCATCTAATCTTTGATAAAGCAGACAAAAACATACGCTGGGGAAAAGAATCCCTCTTCAATAAATGGTGCTGGAAAAACTGGATAGCCACCTGTAGAAGGCTAAAACAGGACCCACACCTTTCACCTCTCACAAAAACCAACTCACGCTGGATAACAGACTTAAACCTAAGGTATGAAACTATTAGAACTCTAGAGGAAAAAGTTGGAAACACTCTCCTAGACATCAGCCTGGGCAAAGAGTTTATGAAGAAGTCCCCAAAGGCAATCACAGCAGCAACAAAATAAATAAATGGGACATGATCAAACTACAAAGCTTCTGCACAGCCAAAGAAATAGTCATGAAAGTAAACAGACAACCTACAGAATGGGAGAAAATTTTTGCATCCTATGCATCCGATAAGGGGCTGATAACTAGAATATACTTAGAACTCATGAAAATCAGGAAGAAAAAATCAAATAACCCCATTAAAAAGTGGGCAAAGGACTTGAACAGAAATTTTTCTAAAGAAGACAGAAGAATGGCCAACAAACATATGAAGAAATGCTCAACATCTCTAATCATCAGGGAAATGCAAATCAAAACCACAATGAGATATCACTTAACCCCAGTGAGAATGGCCTTTATCAAAAAATCTCCAAACAATAAATGCTGGCGTGGTTGCGGAGAGAGAGGAACACTCCTACACTGCTGGTGGGACTGCAAACTAGTTCAACCTCTGTGGAAAGCAATATGGAGATACCTTAAAGCGATACAAGTGAATCTACCATTTGATTCAGCATTCCCATTGCTGGGCATCTACCCAAATGAGCCAATGACACTCTACAAAAAAGACACCTGAACTCGAATGTTTATAGCAGCACAATTCATAATTGCAAGGCTGTGGAAACAGCCCAAGTGCCCATCAATCCAAGAATGGATTAATAAAATGTGGTGTATGTATACCATGGAGTACTATTCAGCTCTAAGAAACAATGGTGATAAAGCACATCTTATATTTTCCTGGTTAGAGCTGGAACCCATACTACTAAGTGAAGTATCCCAAGAATGGAAAAACAAGCACCAGATATATTCTCCAGCAAACTGTTATTAACTGAGTAGCACCTAAGTGGACACATAGGTGCTACAGTAATAGGGTATTGGGCAGGTGGGAGGGGGGAGGGGGGCGGGAATATACATACATAATGAGTGAGATGTGCACCATCTGGGGGATGGTCATGATGGAGACTCAGACTTTTGGGGGGAGGAGGGGAAATGGGCATTTATTGAAACCTTAAAATCTGTACCCCCATAATATGCCAAAATAATAAAAAAAAAGAGTTTGCAAAATTAGTGTACAAGCATTGGGGTGTTTGGGGCCTACTGATGGAGTATGACCTAGAGCTGTGCAGAAAAGCCATCTCTTCACTTCATTAATGAGCGTAATGTGCCAGAAATGAAAAAAATGTCTCCCAGTTTCTAAGACATCTCAGAGATCCTGCATCTTTCAGAACTTTTGGCATGGAGCTTTCCTGAGGATGATCCCAACCATGATTCTCATTTGTTCTCACCAGCTGGTGGAAACTAGAGATGATTATGTGACTATAACTGGAGCCTCCCAGCAAAGTCTCTGTTTCTCTTCTTACTCTCTTTCAATCCCCACTGCATTCTGACACAAAAAGAAAAATACACCATGACCTCACTTATACGTTCAATAAAAAAATTAGTGGAACACATAGAACAGAGATTAGAAGGGAGAGGGGATCAAGATGGTGGACGAGAAACACCGCCATATAGAGTGTCTCTGCAGAAAAGACAGATTCTAGCAGAAATTACAAGAAAGAAACAAGAAGACGAGCATACAGCGGATGAGGGTCAGAAGAAGGGGTACCTGAGACCACGGGAGACTCCACGGGAGGAGGTTGGGGAGGAGAACTGGAAGCTGAGACTGCCAGAGCAGCCCAGAGACCAGCGGGAAGGGTAGGTGAATCAGTAAGCTTTCCCTTCCCTGCATCTGGGACTGCTGGTGAGCACTCCAGTGGGTCAAGAGACCTGCAGACACCAGCCCAGACACGGCCACCACCAGTGAGCGGTAAGCCAGTAGTGGCCGCAGCACCAGGCTCCCAAATCACTCAGGAAACCTCCGTGTGCACAGACCCAAGCCGTGTGGCAGGCGCCATATTGCCTCATTCTACCCTCCGTCGACCATACCCACAGCTGCCCAAAGAGACAATATAACCACCAGCCAGAGGCAACTCCAGGGAATGGGACCTTCCCTTTTGGGGCCCTACAGCTAACTAAGGGGAACTCAGACTGTGAGCTCCCTACCCTCCAGCCCTCCAAGGTGCTGCTGGCATGGTGATCCCAGAAGAACAGGGCAGACCTTGAGGCTGAGAGACATAGACCCAGCTTGGGCTAACTATGGGCTAATTGGGACTGGCACTCCTCTCCCTGGTAGGGATATAGTTTGAACTCTGGGGCCCAGAGGTCAGACCTGCAGACCAGATCCCCTGTACCAAGGCCTCACATTGCCCGGAGCACAGAAGGGATACACATGAACAGCTTACTGATGTGTGTGTGCCTTCAAGAGCAGATCAGCATCCTAGAGGGCAATCCTCCTCCTGAAGGGAGGCCATGAGCCCAGCTCAGGTGGCTTTCCTGAGCAGGGAATCTCCCCGCCGGCAACACAGTCTGGGGAGGCCTGGTGGTGTGTGGTCTGGCCTGCGGGCAGAGGCCCAGGAGTAGCTGCAGAGTTAGGAAGGGTGGGAAGAAGCGAGGCTTGCTCATGACTGTGGGTCTCACACAGCCTCACCCCCACACACAGACCTTCTGACTGAGCCTGGCCATTGGAGCCCCTCCCTGACAGCTTTTCCTGGAAGCACAGAAAAGAACTTTGACCCCTGCTAACGGCATTGGTGGTGCCTGAGGTCAGGCTTACCCAACCCGGCTCTGCCCAGACCCTCTCCTAGACCAGCCCTCACTGAGCGGGAGAAAAGGACACATCTAAAAGTCCCAAGACCCCACTGACCACCTGAGGCACTAGAGTGCCTCCCTACAGGAACAAGAGCTGATAATAGGACACCAAAACAACAGCGTAGCCTGTTCCTCCAAGTAAGCGCCATCTACTGACAGGGAGGACATCCTGCACACATTTTTCATGGCACCTACTGTCATTATATAGGGAGTGGACAAATCTCACCCACAGACACCACCTACCAACTAAGAAACTAAACAAGGCGTGTGAATACTCAAACAAAAACCTAAAGGAAAGACACAACAGCTGTTTGACATGGGAAGAAATCAGTGAAAGAACTCCATAAATATGAAGAACCAAATGGAAAACACACCTCCAAAGAGGAGCACCAGCCCCATAGAAATGGACACCAACCAAAATCAGGCAACCAAAATGACAGAAGAGGAAATTCAAATGTTGATCACAAGAAAATTCAACGACCTCAAGAACAACTCAATAACCAACATAAAGAAACCACAAAAAGCCTCCAGGACCTAGAACAAAAGTTCACTAAAGAAATAAACACAATGAAGAAAAGTTTAACCAAACTCCTGGAAATGAAGAATCAATTCAGGGAACTACAAAATACAGTGGAAAGTCTCAAGAACAGGGTAGATGAAACAGAAGAAGAATCTCAGAGATTGAAGATAGCACCGTCCAATTAAATAAAATAGTCACAGAGATAGAGCAGAGTAACAAGAGAAAAGAGCAAAGCCTACAAGAAATGTGGGATTATGTGAAGAAACCTAATGTGAGGGTCATAGGCTTACCAGAAGGGGAAGAGGACAACACTGAAGTGTTGGACAAGCTATTTGAAGATATAATAGAGGAAAATTTCCCAGGCCTTGCTCAAAATCTCGATATACAAGTTCAAGAAGCTCAGAGGACCCCTGGGAGATTCAATGCAAACAGGAAGACGTCAAGACATGCAGTCACCAGACTGACCAAAATATCAACTGAAAAGGCCCTTCTAAGATCTGTAAGATGAAAGAAGCAAGTGACATACAAGGGAAAGCCAATTCGATAACACCAGACTTCTCTACTGAGACTTTACAAGCAAGGAGAGACTGGGGCCCCATTCTCACTCTTCTGAAACAAAACAATGCCCAGCCTAGAATTTTATTCCCTGCAAAACTAAGCTTCATATATGAAGGAGAAATAAAGACATTCACACATAAGCAAAGTCTCAGAGCATTCACCAAGACAAGACCAGCCCTACAAGATGTACTCAAATCACTGTTATGCACGGAACACCATAATAGAAACTCACGGATATAAAAACAACCAAAACCCAAATATTAAAGGCCAGATATTACAATGGATCAAGAGAGAAATCAAAGCAACAACATCCAACCCAACAGAATGAACAATAATCTACCTTACCTATCTGTTCCCTCAATAGATGTGAATGGCTTAAACTCTCCACTCAAGAGACATAGGCTGGCTGAATGGATAAGAAAATACAGGCCAACTATATGCAGTCTTCAGGAAACACATCTAACCTACAAGGATGCATATATACTAAAAGTAAAAGGGTGGAAATAGTATTCCAGGCAAGTGGAAGCCAAAAGAAGGCTGGTGTGGCAGTTCTAATATCAGACGATTTAGTTTTTAACCAACAAAAATAGTGAAAGGCAAAAAGGGTCATTACATAATGGTGAAGGACACAGTTCAACAGAAGAGATAACAATTTTAAATATATATGCACCCAAATTAGGTGCACACAGTTTCATAAAGAAAACCTTACTAGATCTAAGCAAATTGATTAATAGCAATTCCATAATCACTGGATATTTCAACACCCCACTGACAGCACAAGACAGATCCTGTAAATGGAAAATTAATAAATAAATAATGGACTTAAACAAAACTCTAGAACAATTGGTCCTGACTAACATTTACAGGACCTTCTACCCAAAATCCACTGAATATATGTTCTTCTCATCAGCTCACTGGACATTCTCTAAGATTGACCATATCCTAGGACACAAAATAAACCTCAAGAAATTTAAAAAAATAAATATCATACCATGCATCTTCTTAGATCACAGCAAAATAAATGTAGAAATCAACCCTAAAAGAAACTCACATTTCTACACAAAAACGTGGAAATTAAACAACCTCTTTCTAAATGATTACTTCATAAATGAACAAATCAAGATGGAAATAAAAAAATTCTATGAACAAAATGACAATGGAGAGACATGTTATCAAATCCTCTGGGACACAGCTAAAGCAGTTCTGAGAGGAGAGTGTATCTCCATAAATGCCTATAACCAAAAGTCAAAAAGATCACAAATAGACAATCTAATGAAACGACTTAAAGAGCTGGAAAAAGAAGAACAGACCAACCCCAAATGCAGCAGAAGAAGTGAAATCAACAAGACCAAATCAGAATTAAATGAAATTGAAAACAGGGAAGCTATTCAGGAGATTAATAAAACAAAAAGTTGGTTCTTTGAAAAAATAAACAAAATTGACACACCATTGGCTAAGCTAACGAAAAGCAGAAAAGAGAAATCTCTAATAAGGTCCATCATGAACAAGAAAGGAGATATCACAACTGATAGCCAAAAGATACAGGATATAATTTATCAATACTACAAAAATCTTTATGCACACAAACTGGAAAATGTGGAGGAAATGGACAAATTTCTAGAAACACACAGCCTCCTTAGGCTCAACTAGGAAGAAATAGATTTCCTGAACAGACCAATCTCAAGATCTGAAATAGAATCAGCAATTAAAAATCTCCCTAAAAAGAAAAGTCTGGTCCAGATGGTTTCACACTTGAATTTTACCATACTTACAAAGAAGAACTAGTACCTATTGCAGAAACTATTCCACAACATCGAGAAGAATGGAAACATCCCTGACACCTTTTATGAAGCGAATATTACTCTGATACCAAAACCAGGAAAGAATGCAACAAAAAAAGAAAAGTACAGACCAATATCCCTAATGAATATAGATGCAAAAATTTTCAACAAAATCTTCACTAACTGAATCCAGATGCTTATCAAAAAAATAATCCATCACAACCAGGTGGGCTTTATCCCAAGGATGCAGGGATGGTTCAACATACGTAAGTCTATAAATGCAATTCACCACATAAACAGAAGCAAAAACAAAGACCACATGATTCTTTCAATAGATGCAGAAAAAGCTTTTGACAAAATTCAACAACCTTTCATGTTACGAACACTTAATAAAATAGGCATAGAAGGAACATACCTAAAAATGATACAAGCCATATATGACAGACCCATAGCTAACATCATGATGAATGGGGAAAAATTGAAATCATTCCCACTTAGAACTGGAACCACACAAGGCTGCCCACTATCTCTACTTGTATTCAACATAGTTCTGGAAGTCCTTGCTACAGCAATCAGACAGGAAAATGGAATCAAAGGTATCCAAATAGGGGCAGAAGAGAACAAATGTTTGCTGTTTGCTGATGATATAATATTATATTTAGAAAACCACAAAGATTCAACCAAGAAACTCCTGGAACTGATCAATGAATTTAGTAAATTCTCAGGATACAAAATCAATACACAGTAATCAGAGGCATTCATATACACCAACAACAATCAAATTGAGAACCAAATCAAAAGCTCAATCCCCTTCACAATGGCAACAAAGAAATTAAAGTACCTAGGAATATACTTAACCAAGGAGGTAAAAGACCTAAGAACTATGAAACACTGTGGAAGGAAATAGCAGAGGATGTAAACAGATGGAAATCCATAGCATTCTCGTGGATCGGCAGACTCAACATCATTGAAATGTCTAAACTAGCCAAACTGATCTATGGATTTAATACAATACCTGTTAAAATCCCATCAGCATTCTTCACAGATATAGAAAAAATAATTTTACGCTGTGTATGGAACCAAAGATAACCCCGAATATCAAAAGAAATTCTAGGCAACAAAAACAAAATGGGAGGCATTAATATGCCAGATATCAAACTATACTACAAAGCTGTAGTAATTAAATAAATCTGGTACTGGCACAAAAATAGGAATATTGACCAGTGGAACAGATGTGAGAATCCTGATATAAAATCATCCTCATACAGCCATCTAATCTTTGACAAAGCAGACAAAAACATATGCTAGGGAGAAGAATTCCTTTTCTATAAATGATGCTGGGAAAACTGGATAGACACTTGTAGAAGGCTAAAGCAGGACCCACACCTTTCACCTCTCACAAAATCACCTGTCACGCTGGATAGCAGACTTAAACCTAAGGTATGAAACTATTAGAATTCTAGAGGAAAATGTTGGAAACACTCTCCTAGACATCGGCCTAGGTAAAGAGTTTATGAAGAAGTCCCCAAAGGCAATCACAGCAGCAACAAAAATAAATAAATGGGACATGATCAAATTAAAAAGCTTCTGCACAGCCAAAGAAACAGTCATAAAAGTAAAGAGACAACCTACAGAATGGGAGAAAATTTTTGCATCCTATGCATCTGATAAGGGGCTGATAACTAGAATATACTTAGAACTCACGAAAATCAGCAAGAAAAAAATCAAATAACCCTATTAAAAAGTAGGCAAAGGACTTGAACAGAAACTTTTCTAAAGAAGACAGAAGAATGGCCAACAAACATATGAAAAAAATGCTCAACATCTCTATTCATCAGGGAAATGCAAATCAAAACCACAATGAGATATCACTTAACTCCAGTGAGAATGGCCTTTATCAAAAAGTCTCCAAACAATAAATGCTGGCGTGGATGCGGAGAGAGAGGAACACTCCTACACTGCTGGTGGGACTGCAAACTAGTTCAACCTCTGTGGAAAGCAATATGGAGATACCTTAAAGCGATACAAGTGAATCTACCATTTGATCCAGCAATCCCATTGCTGGGCATCTACCCAAATGATCCAATGACACTCTACAAAAAAGACACCTGAACTCGAATGTTTATAGCAGCACAATTCATAATTGCAAGGCTGTGGAAGCATTCCAAGTGCCCATCAATCCAAGAATGGATTAATAAAATGTGGTATATGTATATCGTGGAGTACTATTCAGCTCTAAGAAACAATGATGATATAGCACATCTTATATTTTCCTGGTTAGAGCTGGAACCCATACTACTAAGTGAAGTATCCCAAGAATGGAAAAACAAGCACCACATATACTCACCAGGAAACTGGTATTAACTGAGTAGCACCTAAGTGGACACATAGGTACTACAGTAATAGGGTGTTGGGCAGGTAGGAGGGGGGAGGGGGGCGGGTATATACATACATAATGAGTGAGATGTGCACCATCTGGGGGATGATCATGCTGGAAACTCAGACTTGTGGGGCTAGGGCTAAAGTGCATTTATTGAAACTTTAAAATCTGTACCCTCATAATATGCCGAAATAAAAAAATGAAAAGAAAGGTATTTATCAGGATCAGGGACGGGAAGGAAATGGAGAGAAGTAGGTCAAATGGCACAAACTTCAAGTTATCTAGGATGAATAATTTCAGAGATCTAATGAGAGATCCAATAATCTATGGTTAATAATGTTGTCTTGTATACTGAAATTCTTAGGAGTATGAATTTTAAGTGCTCTTGTAATTTAAAATGTAGTAAATATGGAAGGTGACATATAGATTAATTTTCTTGGCTATAGTGATCATTTCACTATTTCTGTGTATATCAAACATCATATTGTACATTTCAAATATGTACAATTTGTACATATTTTCTGAACAATTTGCGAAAAAGCCCCAACACTTCCTTACATGAAGTATGCAGTTGCTTGCATGTTTAATACGTTACACCCTATCCTCATAAAGTTCTTTGGCTGCATAAATCATAATTCTCACTCTTCTCAAAGTTTACATAAGGTTTCATCTGCATAAAAAACATCCCTAAACTCACACATTCAACTGTACCCTTTCACTCTACTCTCACAGGTCCCGATATACCTAATAATGAAGCGTCATCACCGAGCATTGTGATTATCTCCTTTTTACTATCACTTCATGAACCCTTATCTTTCAACCATCACTGGCTTGCTCTTTTCTTCTTCATATGCCCGGTTCTTGCTTATTAGGTACCTGTTCTACATCAAACTTATGTGCCCCTCAAAGCAGGTTTTACTTAATTTTAGCCCATTGTATTTCCACATAATAATTAGAATCAGGCTGCAAAGTGTTCACCAAGAACAAAGGGGGGAGGGTAGAATTTGATTGTGATTTCACACAATCTGGAACATAATTTGTGGGGAAATAGAAGCTTTTCTTTATCAAATATCTTAATTCATTAATAAAACATATCTCAGAATATGAATGTGTGCATATATATATATATTTATATACATATATATACACACACAGAGATATTTATGTATATATATCAAGGACCGAACCTATCCATATCTTATTCCATATGTATGGGGATAATTTGCTTTTACTAGTTCATAGACTCTTTAAATTTTGGGGGGATGGGGACTTGCTATTTTGCCCAACCTTATCTTGAGCCTCTGAGGTCAAGCAATCCTCCTTTCTCAGCCTGCCAGTGGATTACAGGCATGTACCACTGTCCTCAGCTTCTTTACAAAAGACTTAGGCATAAATATTTATCTCATGATTCTTGTATCTTTGGGACATATAATGGGATTTTTTTCAGAATTAGTAAATATGATTATTTATCTAAAGATCCGTGTGAATGAATAATTCAGATTGGCTGAACACAAAAATTTAAAAATAAAAAATAAACAGCTCAGTATAAATTCCTTACTCTCATATTTTCCTTCAGGATAAACCAAGTTGTGGCCCACTCTATGTTTGGTTTGGTGGTTTCTTCCTGGGAAGTCTGAGGTGTTCCTCAATTCCTGATCATACCTTCTTTCACAGCATTTCTTGGGAGAACAGGGTAGTTCAGGATCCTCTCCTTCACTGGGCTTCCTGGGGTTGGGCAGGAGCTCACAGGACTCCCTCAGTACCTCTCTATCTGAGCTCAGAGCCACCCTGGCCTGCCTACCCTACTATGGTTACCCTGTGCATAGTCACATGGTCTCCTGAAGATGGTGCTGCTCCAAGATCCCCACCACAGGCTTCTTTGGTTTCACACTGGGTAGTTTTGAGGTGTGACCTGAAAAGTCTTTCTTTCCTATAGAAATTCTCTCCAAGCCTGTCTTCCCACATCAAAGAAAGATTCTTTCTTCCTCTTTCAGCACAAGTGAGCTTTGTCTTCTACACAAGATGCAAATACTGAGCTATCTATCTAAAGAAAGAGACTGAGGTGAAATTAATATAAATAGTTTTGGGGGACCAAAGTTGAGGACAATAGCCTAGAAACACTTCCAAGTTGCCTTGGGACGTGTTCTAGAGAACAAAGGAAGTGTCTCAAGTGTTTGACGGATAATGAGGCAATCAGGAGAGGGAGTGATTTAAAGGTTGTTTGTGAGTAATATCATTGGTTTACAGAAATAACAATGATTAGTCATTGTCTATACATTGTTGAACTATAGGATATGAGTGATGGTGCCAGCAAATGGCACTGTTAGGCTAATTCATAGCATTGGTGGCAACACTCAGTCTAGAGTCCATATAGCGGGTATATTTGAAATATAAACTATAAGACTTAGCTCAGGGGACATATGGGTGGGATGCAACTACCTTCTCATTTAAAGGCCTCTAGGGGCCTGAAAATTTATAGGGGGCTGCATTCCTCAGATAAAAATTCCTTTTCTTTCTCAATCCCCTGAGTGTACTAGATGCTACATCTGGTGTTTTATTGAAAGGGAGTTTTTTAACTTACCCAAGAAATTATTCAGCTTTTCTAATTTTCAAACATCTGTGCACTTAGAATTTTAGCCAATTGTATTTGTCAAGAACATACACTAATTGCCTTGACCAGATCACCATATAACATATATATATCAAAATATTAAATTGTACCTCATAAATATGTACAATTACAATGTGCCAATTAAAAGATAAATACATATTTTTAAATTCAAATATTTTTAAACTCTAAAAAAATTTAACATGGACCAATGTTATTTATTCCCAAGTAGAAGGTATAATTAATTCATTTCCTGGAAACCACAGAAATTTGAGAACATTGAGGGTACTGTGTATAATAAAAATTTATTTACTTAATATTTTCTAAATATTAGTCCACCAAAGTCAGTGATGGCATCATTTTTGTTTTAATAATTTTAATGACATAGAATTATTTCATAATTTAATGGGCATTTCCAAAAGAAAGAAAACAATTTGAACATATATAATACCTAAAAATATATTAAAGATAATGTTGAGATATGTGAAATTTTAGTAATTTCTATTTATGTTTTTATTAAATTAACTTCATTCCATTTTAATGTACTAAATATTATTGCCAATATAAACTGAACTTGTTAATAAATTATTGTATGCATTTGAACTCAGATTGCTATAGGAGAAATAAAAAGAATTTTTTAAATTAATACATAAAAATATATTACTATGCATGTATAGAATGCAAAATATAGCATTTCATAAAATATTAGAGACACAATAATATTGGGGTAATCTGAATAAATATGTTTATTTCTTTCCCCACTGAATTGACCCTTGGCACACATGGAAACATATAATACATTATCAGAACCCATTCCTCAACCTTGGCCTAAGTCCATCCTCTGTTATTAATGATTTATCCTAGACTGCCCAAGTCTCAGAGGACATTCCCCAAGAGAATACCAGCAAAACAAGCATTAAACTCATTGTCCAGATAAAGGTATCATGGTTGGTGCTGGGTCTCCAAGAAGGTCTCTCAACTCTCAAGTGTAGGTATGAGAGGTGGATATATCCATATGTTTCAAAATTATTCAGAATGTTTACTCAGAAAAATGACTTTGTTCAGATGATGACCATAGGATTGCAGTCAGCTAGACAAAGCAGTAAGTTTTTGAAAATGGAGACACAGTAAAAGGGACTCATTCTAATTATAGTTTTTACTTTTATTGATCACATTGAAGGATGTACTGTTTGTCTAGTGCCTGAGAGAACTTTGATCCTGAAATAGATTGGAAGATAAATTGGAGGCAAGTGACTGTATTTTCACAGCACTGTTGATCAGAAATCCTGGAGTATGAAGTAAAGATAAGAGAAAGTGGTTCTGGATCTAATTCATAAATGTGTTCTCTGTATGGAAAGGGATATTGTGGTCAATAAAAAGATAAGGCCACAAAATAGAGTATGATTTTGATGGGCTTATCTGAAACTCAAGAATCCAAATTCACAATGAAGACACAAGTGCCCATCAATACATGAGTGGGTTAATAAAATGTGGTATATGTATACTATGGAGTTCTACTCAG
The DNA here is from genome assembly GCF_040939455.1 of Microcebus murinus. Lineage (NCBI taxonomy): Eukaryota > Metazoa > Chordata > Mammalia > Primates > Cheirogaleidae > Microcebus > Microcebus murinus. The sequence goes on along the minus strand of NC_134116.1, from coordinate 3,514,455 downwards.
CCACAAAAAACAATGGTGATCTATCACCTCTTGTATTATCCCGGATAGAGCTGGAACCCATTCTAGTAAGTTAGGTATCACAAGAACAGAAAAACAAGCACCACATGTACTCACCATCAACTTGGTATTAACTGATCAACACTTAAATGCATGTCTAGTAACGACATTCATCAGGTGTCGGGCAGATGGGAGTGTGGAGGAGGAGATGGGAATATTCACACCTAATGGGTGTGATGAGCACAGTCTTGGGGATGGACACACTTGAAGGTCTGACTCAGGTGGGGCAAGGGCAACAATATACATTACCTAAACATTTGTATCCTTGTAATATGCTGAAAAAATTTTTTTTAAGAAAATAAAAAGCTTAAATTGGAAAGTGAGAAAAAAAAATCACAAAGAAGATTGCAGAAGGCAGCAATCCATATTTCCTACTTCATTGTTTTTTGTTCGTTTGCTTTGTTTTGTTTTTTTTGCCTTCAGTGACGAGTGATTATATGATGCCTATTATAATCTTATTGCTGCTTCCTGCTGTCTATTTTACCTTATATGAATCCATTCTTTCTATTTAAATACCTGGGAACTACTAGTGCTATTTTTATATGAATACATCAAATGCCCTTAAAGCAAAGGCAAAACAAGAATCGTTAAAATTCCCACTTTGTGGAACAATCATGTGGTTTTTACAATGAAAGGACTTCATCTGGGAAAGGATGCAGGTAACCATATGATTAGTGGCTGTGTTATAGTTATCAAAATTTTGTTTTTATACCCAATTTGTGACAAATTGTAGTGTTAACTTTTACAATGTATTTATTTTTTACTTCTTGTACATAGGTAAACTTCCAGTGAAATAATAGTAATATTTACATTAGAACCAGGTAAATTTTTTATGAGAATCAAGGGGCCTAGTATGTGGAAGCAACTTGAAAACTATATTATTGTACAATCACAGTGGATGACAAGTTATAGCAACTATATTGATGGGGATAACAATGATAATGATGAGGATGTTAAAATTTGCAGCTACACTGCAATAATGTCAGATGCCCAATCATGTGATACGTGTCCACCACATATTATCTAATAGATATTTATAGCTTGCAATAACCCATGTGACCCTACCTCTGTCCTAAATATAAAATATAGGGTCAGAGAGTTGAATTCACCAACAAAGGGATACATATCCCGTAAGAGCTAGAAGTAGATCTACTTTTAAGTCTAGATTGTCTCCAGTGAACTTGTACGATGAAGTAGAATAAGCCCATCCTCATTCCAAAACAACATTCAAGGGCTATATTTTTGCAATCAGTTTCTATCTATCCATAAAAATATCTGTGTACCTACTTAGCTATCTGCCTATCTATTAATGCTGATGCACCACTGTGGAATCTCATGGAAGTATACAATTTAGAAACACATATACACACAAGTAAATATTCACTGTATATTCTAGACTTCTTTATACCATGGAAAAATTATGGTTCTTCAACTTTATGCTCTTCACAACAATTGAAAATAAACAGTGGTTTAATATTAAATAAGATTAGTTATGCCTAAGTGAGTAAAATACTATAAACCATGATGTACTCTGCGTCTCTCCTTCAGTAAAATCTGTTGTGGAAAGGAGAAGGAATCTCCTCTAGGACTCCATGCAAGGACACTGCAGAGAACTATCCTGTCTAGACCCATAGGACATTGCTCTGTGTCACTGACTGGGATTCTAGATAACTGATGGCAATGTTGGATAATTCTTATTATAGACACGCAGATTCTGACCAGCTTCTTTTAATGCGCTGCGGCTGACCTTTTCTAAGGAGCTGAGGTGAATATAGGATAAAAATCTGTGCTTCAGTGGAAAACTGCATGTCTCGCCTTGAGAGGACCTCCTCCTTGGTTCCCAACTCTATCACTGGGTCTCTGTTGGCTCTCAAACCTCTGCAAGTCAGTTATTCATCCTGTGATAATAAGACTATATTTGAAAATAACCTATACATTCAACAAATACATGAATTAATAAAATGTGACATTTTTCAGTATCTCATTTTTAACTTTAAATAGAAGCACAGGAAAGAGTAAATTTAAAGATTAAAGAAATCATATTAGTGCTTAAAATATTTTAAATATTTTTGAACCATTTAATACATATATAGAGTTTTATTTTGATAACTTTATTTTTTATTTCTTTTCTTTTTCATAGAATGTGTTTGTAAACACAAATATGTAATATTTTTTGTATATTTCAATTTTTTTTTACCTTTACATGTGGGTAACTGCACATGAAATAAAATGTATCCCTTTAACCATTATGAAGTGTACAGGGCTGTGGTGTTAAGTGCATTTATGTTGCTGTGTGACTATTACAATTCTGCATCTCCAGAACATTTTCATGTTCTGTAAATGAATATTTTGTTGTCATTAAATAATACTCACTTTCTGTCTCTTCCCTGAGCCAGTGGCCTCCACCATTCCACTCTCTATCTCCAACAATTTGACTACCCTGTGTACTTCATAAAAGTGAGTAGATACAAAATTTGTCCTTTTGTGACTGGATTATTCCACTTTGTGCAATGTCTTCAAGGTTCATCATCCACGTGGCAATGTGTCAAAAATTTTTCCTCTTTAAAACTGAGTATTATTCCATTGTATGTACACACCACATTTTGTTTATTGATTCATGTGTAGAAGGACACCTAAGGTTTCTCTGCCTTTGGTTATTGTAATAATGTTGCTATGAAATGGGTATACAAATATGGTTAAGTGTCTGCTTTTATTTCTTTTGGGTACACATTCAAAAGTATAATTACTGGATCATATATTAATTCTATGCCTAATTTTTGAAGGAATAGCTATACAGAGAGTCCTAGATGTATGATTAATTGACCATTTTTGACTTAACAATATGTTTATCAGAACATAACTCCATTATAATTCAAGGAGCATTTTCACTTAAGATGGTTTGACTCATGATCTTTTTGACTTTATGATGAGTTTATTAGAGTATTAAATGCATTTTGACTTATAATACTTTCAACTTATGATGTGTTTATCAGCACATAACCCTATTGTAAGTTGAGAAGCATCTGTACCAATTTCCACAATGGCTGTACCATTTCACATTACCATCAATAATGCACAGGGTTTCTATTAATAATTTCTTTACTTCCTTGTCAAACATTATTTTGCTTACTTGATAAAAGCTTTCCTAATGAATGTGAAATGTGCTTTTTGTTTGCAATTCCCTAATGATTACTGATACTGAGTTCTTTTCATTTGCTGATTATCCATGTAGATATCTTCTTTGGAGAAATGCCTATTCAAGTCCTTTATCATGTTTCAGTTTCAGTTGAGTTCAGTTTTATTCTTTTGTTAAACTGAAAAAAAGAATAAAACATTTTTCATTTATTTTTGTCTTCTTTAATTGCTCTTATCAAATATTTTGTCATTTTCAATGTAAAATCCCTTTACTTTCTTGTTTAAGTTTATTCCTAAACATTTTATTACTTTTTGATGCTATTGTAAATAAAGTTGTTTTCACAGTTTCCTTTCAAATTGTTTGTTGTAGTGTAAATAAATGAAACTGGTTTTTGTGGTTGCTATTGATTTTGTTTCCCTTAATTTTGCCAGTTTTGTTTATTATCTCTAACAGAAATTTGTGCTTAGAATCCTAAAATTTTCTGCACATGTGATTGTGACACATGCAAACATAAATAACTTCACTTATTCCTTTTAAATTAGAATGCCTTTTATATCTATTTTGTCTAATTGCATTGGCTAAACTTCCAATAATATGTTGGAAAAAAAGTAGTGAAAGTGAGCAGCCCTGTCTTGCTCTTACATGATCTTACACGAAAAACTTTCAGTCTTTCATTATTATCATGTGACTGTGAGTTGAATTCTTAACTGTGACTTTTTTTTATATTGTCTTAATGTTTTATTCAAGTAATGAGTAGATATGTCAACATCCCACAGGGTAAAATCTTAATCTTATGATCAAATCTTCTTGACCCAAAAGGTATGACTTCAAATTATTTTATCAGTTTTTCCATATATTTTCACATGTATTTTTGAACACATTGTTATCATCTAGTGTTTGATTTCTATATCCAAAATACCATTCCTTGACACATGACTAGGGCCACTGTAAATGGCAACATAACCCTTTCCCATATCACCACCTCCACACTCCTTACCTTCTCCCATTCTCTCAACACAGTTACAGTCCACTGTATATCTAGGGGGAGTAGTTATTGGCATCCTTTCATTGTCTAGACTTTATTGTTAAAATACAAAAAATTAATTATTGTAAACCTGATTTTATTAATATACGTACATATTTTATCCTTATTAATATTATTTCTCTCAAGAAGATTTTAGAATTTTGTCTTTATATGTGATAATGATGATTTAAAAAAATATTTTCAAGAAGACTTAGAATGTTCATGAAAATAATTTTTCAATAAAATATTTCTTGTTAATTTTTTGTACTTATTATGTGCTGTTTGAATATGGTAGCTCATATATTTCAGTTCTGAAAAAATTATTTTTTACAATATATACTTCATTATTATTTTGCTATAAACATTTCTAGGAATGCCCATAAACATATATTGGCCCTTCTATATTAATTCTCTAATTTTCCTATCATTTCTGAACATCAGCATTTGCATGGTGTTGTGTCAGTTTTATTTCATTTCTGATAGATTTTCCCCTTTGTCTTTTGAAACTCCTTTAATATCTTATCAATTATTATATTTTTAATCTCCAAGAGTCTTTTATTGTTACCTTTCACTTCCTTTATAAAGCTAATGATATTTATTTTGTGGTTTTAACAGCATCTCGTTCTTCTCTGAAGATGTGAATTATTAATTCAAGAAAACCACTTTATTTCTGCATTTTTCTGATCATTTTAACTCAGTGTACATATGTGTATTAGTGTGTGTGAATGTGCATATTTGTGTTTACGTATTTGTGTATACAAACTATGTGGATCTTACTCTTCTTTTTTTTTTTATTTTGGCATATTATGGGGGTACAGATTTTAAGGTTTCAATAAATGCCCATTTCCCCTCCTCCCCCCAAAAGTCTGAGTCTCCATCATGACCATCCCCCAGATGGTGCACATCTCACTCATTATGTATGTATATACCCGCCCCCCTCCCCCCTCCCACCTGCCCAATACCCTATTACTGTAGCACCTATGTGTCCACTTAGATGCTACTCAGTTAATACCAGTTTGCTGGAGAATATATCTGGTGCTTGTTTTTCCATTCTTGGGATACTTCACTTAGTAGTATGGGTTCCAGCTCTAACCAGGAAAATATAAGATGTGCTATATCACCGTTGTTACTCAGAGCTGAATAGTACTCCATGGTATACATATACAACATTTTATTAATCCATTCCTGAATTGATGGGCACTTGGGTTGTTTCCACAGCCTTGCAATTGTGAATTGTGCTGCTATAAACATTCGAGTGCAGGTGTCTTTTTTGTAGAGTGTCATTGGCTCATTTGGGTAGATGCCCAGCAATGGGATTGCTGAATAAAATGGTAGATTCACTTGTATCGCTTTAAGGTATCTCCATATTGCTTTCCACAGAGGTTGAACTAGTTTGCAGTCCCACCAGCAGTGTAGGAGTGTTCCTCTCTCTCCGCAACCACACCAGCATTTATTGTTTGGAGATTTTTTGATAAAGGCCATTCTCACTGGGGTTAAGTGATATCTCATTGTGGTTTTGATTTGCATTTCCCTGATGAATAGAGATGTTGAGCATTTCTTCATATGTTTGTTGGCCATTCTTCTGTCTTCTTTAGAAAAATTTCTGTTCAAGTCCTTTGCCCACTTTTTAATGGGGTTATTTGATTTTTTCTTCCTGATTTTCGTGAGTTCTAAGTATATTCTAGTTATCAGTCCCTTATCGGATGCATAGGATGCAAAAATTTTCTCCCATTCTGTAGGTTGTCTGTTTACTTTCATGACTATTTCTTTGGCTGTGCAGAAGCTTTGTAGTTTGATCATGTCCCATTTATTTATTTTTGTTGCTGCTGTGATTGCCTTTGGGGACTTCTTCATAAACTCTTTGCCCAGGCCGATGTCTAGGAGAGTGTTTCCAACTTTTTCCTCTAGAGTTCTAATAGTTTCATATCTTAGGTTTAAGTCTGTTATCCAGCGTGAGTTGGTTTTTGTGAGAGGTGAAAGGTGTGGGTCCTGTTTTAGCCTTCTACAGGTGGCTATCCAGTTTTCCCAGCACCATTTATTGAAGAGGGATTCTTTTCCCCAGCGTATGTTTTTGTCTGCTTTGTCAAAGATGACATGGCTATATGAGGATGGTTTTATATCAGGATTCTCACATCTGTTCCACTGGTCAATATTCCTGTTTTTGTGCCAATACCAGATTGTTTTAATTACTACAGCTTTGTAGTATAGTTTGATATCTGGCATATTAATGCCTCCCATTTTGTTTTTGTTGCCTAGAATTGCTCTTGATATTCGGGGTCTTCTTTGGTTCCGTACGAAGCGTAAAATTATTTTTTCTATATCTGTGAAGAATGCTGATGGGATTTTAATAGGTATTGCATTGAATCTGTAGATCAGTTTGGGTAATACAGACATTTTGATGATATTGAGTCTGCCGATCCACGAGCATGCTATGGATTTCCATCTGTTTACATCCTCTGCTATTTCCTTCCTCAGTGTTTCATAGTTCTCCCTGTAGAGGTCTTTTACGTCCTTGGTTAAGTAAATTCCTAGGTACTTTAATTTCTTTGTTGCTATTGTGAAGGGAATTGAGTCTTTGATATGGTTCTCAATTAGATTGTTGTTGGCGTATATGAATGCCTCTGATTTCTGTGTATTGATTTTGTATCCTGAGACTTTACTAAATTCATTGATCAGTTCCAGGAGTTTCTTGGTTGAATCCTTGGGGTTTTCTAGATACAATATCATATTATCAGCAAACAGTGAAAGTTTGATCTCTTCTGTCCCTATTTGGATACCTTTGATTTCATTTTCCTGTCTGATTGCTGAAGCCAAGACTTCCAGCACTATGTTGAACAGAACTGGAGATAGTGGGCAGCCTTGTCTGGTTCCAGTTCTAAGTGGGAATGATTTCAATCTTTCCCCATTCAGTATGATGTTGGCTATGGGTCTGTCATATATGGCTTGTATCATTTTTAGGTATGTCCCTTCTATGCCTATTTTCTTAAGTGTTCGTATCATGAAAGGGTGTTGAATTTTGTCAAAAGCTTTTTCTGCATCTATTGAAAGAATCATGTGTTCTTTGTTTTTGCTTCTGTTTATGTGGTGAATTGCATTTATAGATTTACGTATGTTGAACCATCCCTGCATCCCTGGGATGAAGCCCACTTGGTCGTGGTGGATTATTTTTTTGATAAGTGTCTGGATTCGGTTAGCTAAGATTTTGTTGAAAATTTTTGCATCTATATTCATTAGGGATATTGGTCTGTAGTTTTCTTTTTTTGTTGCATCCTTTCCTGGTTTTGGTATCAGAGTAATATTTGCTTCATAAAAGGTGTCGAGGAGGTTTCCGTTCTTCTCAATGTTGTGGAATAGTTTCTGCAAGATAGGTACTAGTTCTTCTTTGTAAGTATGGTAAAATTCAGGTGTGAAGCCCTCTGGACTGGGACTTTTATTTTTAGGGAGATTTTTAATTGCTGTTTCTATTTCAGCTCTTGAGATTGGTCTGTTCAGGGAATCTATTTCTTCCTGGTTTATCCTAGGGAGGCTGTGTGTTTCTAGAAATTTGTCCATTTCCTCCACATTTTCCAGTTTGTGTGCATAAAGATTTTTGTAGTATTCATAAATTGTATCTTGTGTCTCTTTGGGATCAGTTGTGATATCTCCTTTTTTATTCCTGATGGAGCTTATTAGAGATTTCTCTTTTCTGCTTTTCGTTAGCTTAGCCAATGGTGTGTCAATTTTGTTTATTTTTTCAAAGAACCAACGTTTTGTTTTATTAATCTCCTGAATAGCTTCCCTGTTTTCTATTTTGTTTAGTTCTGATTTGATCTTGTTGATTTCACTTCTTCTGCTGGGTTTGGGGTTGGTCTGTTCTTCTTTTTCCAGCTCTTTGAGTCATTTCATTAGATTGTCTATTTGTGATCTTCTTGTCTTTTGGTTATAGGCATTTATGGAGATAAACTTTCCTCTCAGAACTGCTTTAGCTGTGTGCCAGAGGAGTTGATAATTTGTCTCTCCATTGTCGTTTTCTTCATAGAACTTTTTTATTTCCGTCTTGATTTCTTCATTTACGAAGTAATTATTTAGTAGGAGGTTGTTTTATTTCCACGTTTTTGTGTAGAAATGTGAGTTTCTTTTAGGGTTGATTTCTAGTTTTATTCCACTGTGATCTGAGAATGTACATGGTATGATATCTATTTTTTAAAATTTCTTGAGATTTTCTTTGTGTCCTAGGATATGGTCAATCTTAGAGAATGTCCCGTGAGCTGATGAGAAGAACGTATATTCAGTGGATTTTGGGTAGAATGTTCTGTAGATGTCTGTCAGACCCAATTGTTCTAGAGTTTTGTTTAAGTCCATTATTTCTTTATTAATTTTCTGTTTGGAGGATCTGTCTCGTGCCGTCAGTGGGTTGTTGAAATCTCCGGTGATTATGGAATTGCTATTAATCCATTTGCTTAGCTCCAGTAAGGTTTGCTTTATGAATCTGGGTGCACCTAAGTTGGGTGCATATATATTTAAAATTGTTATCTCTTCTTGTTGGACTGTGCCCTTCACCATTATATAATGACCCTCTTTGTCTTTTACTACTTTTGTTGGTTTAAAAACTAAATCGTCTGAAATTAGAACTGCCACACCAGCCTTCTTTTGGCTTCTATTTGCTTGGAATATTGATCTGCACCCTTTTATTTTTAGTCTATATGCATCCTTGCAGGTTAGATGTGTTTCCTGAAGACAGCATATACTTGGCCTATATTTTCTTATCCATTCAGCCAGCCTATGTCTCTTGAGTGGAGAGTTTAAGCCATTCACATTTATTGAGAGAACTGATAGGTAAGGTAGATTACTGATCATTCTGTTGGGTTGGATGTTGTTGCTATGATTTCTGTCTTGAGCCATTGTAATATGTGGCCTTTAATATCTTTGGGTTTTGGTTGTTTTTATATTCGTGGGTTATTATTACGATGTTCCATGCGTAACACTGTTTTGAGTACTTCTTGTAGGGCTGGTCTTGTCTTGGTGAATTCTCTGAGCCTTTGTTTGTCTGAGAATGTCTTTATTTCTCCTTCATATACGAAGCTTAGTTTTGCAGGGAATAATATTCTAGGCTGGGCATTGTTTTGTTTCAAAAGAGTGAGAATGGGGCCCCAGTCTCTCCTTGCTTGTAAAGTCTCATTAGAGAAGTCTGATGTTATTCGAATTTGCTTTCCCTTGTATGTTACTTGCTTCCTTTGTCTTACAGCTCTTAGAAGGGCCTCTTTAGTTGATACTTTGATCAGTCTGATGACTGCATGTCGTGACGTCTTCCTCTTTGCATTGAATCTCCCAGGGGGCCTTTGAGCTTCTTGAACTTGTGTATCGAGATTTTGAGCAAGGCCTGGGAAATTTTCCTCTATTATATCTTCAAACAGCTTGTCCAACCCTTGAGTGTTGTCTTCTTCCCCTTCTGGTAAGCCTATGACCCTCACATTAGGTTTCTTCACATAATCCCACAGCTCTTGTAGGCTTTGCTCTTTTCTCTTGTTTCTCTGCTCTATTTCTGTGACTGATTTATGTAATTGGAGGGTGTTATCTTCAATCCCTGAGATTCTTTCTTCTGTTTGATCTACCCTGTTCTTGAGACTTTCCGCTGTATTTTGTAGTTCCTTGAATTGATTCTTCATTTCCAGGAGTTCGGTTACACTTTTCTTCAATGTGTCTATTTCTTTTCTCATATCCTGGAGACTTTTGTGGTTTCTTGGTGTTTGTTATTGAGTTGTTGTTGCAGCTGGGTGAGTGTTCTTATGTTCCACATACGAAATTCCTCTTCTGTTATATTGGTTGCCTGATTTTGGTCGGTGTCTGTTTCTAGGGGGCTGGTGCTCCTCTTTGGGGGTGTGTTTTCCATTTGGTTCTTCATATTTCCTGAGTTCTTTCGCTGATTTCTTCCCATGTCGATCAGTTGTTGTTTCTTTCCTTAGGTTATTGTTTGGGTATTCACACACCTTGTTTAGTTTCTGAGGTGTTAGTTGGTGCCTGTGGGTGAAATTGGACCACTCCCTGTATATTGAGTCAGTGGGTGCCGTGGAAAGGCTGTGCAAGATGCCGTCCCTGTCAGTAGGTGGCGTTTGCTTGGAGGAAGTGGCTATGCTCTTTACTTTGAGTCCTGTTATCCGCTCTTGTTCTGGGCGGAGCTGGGTTGGGTAAGCCCGCCCTCAGGCCATCAGCAGGGATCAAAGTTCTGTACTCTGCTTCCAGGGAAAGCTGTCAGGGCGGGGCTGGAGTGGTCCCGCTCAGCCAGAAAGTCTGCGTGTGGGGGTGGGGCTGTCTTGGACCCGCAGTCTGCAGCAGGCCTCGCTTCTTTCCACCCTCCCCAACTCCGCAGCTACTCCTGGGCCTCTGTCAGCAGGCCAGACCACAAGCCACCAGGCCTCCCCGGACTGTGATGCCGGCGGGGAGGTTCCCTGCACAGGAACGCTACCTGGGTTGGGCGCATGGCCTCCTCCTGGGAGGAGGGTTGCCCTCTAGGACGCCGATCCGCCCCTGGAGGCACACACACCTCAGTAGGCTGTTCACGTATAACCCTTCTGTGCCCCGGGCAATGCTAGCCCTCGGTGTAGGGGATCTGGTCTGCAGGTCCGACCTCTGGGTCCCAGAGTTCAAACTGTATCCCCACCAGGGAGAGGATTTCCGGTCCCAATTCACCCACAGGGAGTTCAAGCTGGGTCTATGTCTGCCTCTGAGTCGGCACCGTTTTCCTGGGAACACGGTGCCAGCAGCACCTGGGAGGGCGGGCGGGGTCCCAAACGGGAAGGTCCCGTTCCCTGGAGGTGCCTCCGGTTGGTGACTGTATTGTCTCTCTGGGCAGCTGCGGGTAGGATCGGCGGAGGGGAGGAGGAGGCAATATGGCGCCTGCCGCGCGGCTCGGGTCCGTGCACACGGAGGTGCCCGGAGGAAATTGGGAACCTGGTGCCACGTCTGCTGCAGGCTCACCGTTGGCAGGCGGCGGCAGTCTCTGGGCTGGTGTCCGCAGGTCTCTCCACCCGCTGGGGAGCCCACCAGCAGTCCCGAATGCAGGGGAGGGGAAACGGCAAATCCACCTACCCTTGCCGCTGGTCTCCGGGCTGCTCCGGTGGTCTCAGCCTCCAGTTCTTCTCCGCAGCCTCCTCCCGTGGAGTCTCCTGGGGTCTCAGATACCCCTCCTTCCGGCCCTTGTCCGCTGTATGCTCATCATCTTGCTTCTTTCCTGTAGTTTCTGCTAGAATCTGTCTTTTCTGCAGAGACCCTCTGTCTGGCGGTGTTATTCGTCCGCCATCTTGCTCTGCCTATGTATTTTGTTTCTGGATCTTACTCTTTCATGTTGTACTTCCTTAAAAGTCTGGTGACCATTAACCCTAGAATCATATTTAAGAGTAAAACACTACAGCCCTTTTAGGCATACTGTGCAAAGTTGTCCACTGATATCTCTTCTCTGGAGTCGAATTCTCCTATCCACCTCCATCCAGAAGACTCTCAGCATGCTATTTCCCCTTTCTTCATTAGGTAACTTACCATTTCTCTATCCACATTACTTCTTCTGAAGGATCCAGAAGGCAATATATGATGTTACCTAAGAATGAGTGAAGCAAAGAGACTGGATGCACATCATATTTGGGGAGAGCTTGAGCAGAGACATGGAAGCTAAAATGAACATGGCATTGATACATACCTATTCAGTAAAGGATCTGCTTTAACCTGAATATTCTGAAATTAGATGAGGAGGTAAAAGAAAGTGGATTTGGCGAACATTGAAAATTAAGAATATAAACTGATAGGACTTATGTAAGAGGTCGTTGGCAATAAGGATTCATTCAAGATTTCTAAATAGAAGAATCAAATGATACCCAACTAGAAGGAAGTTTAACTTGGCATTGTGCAAAAACTACTTAAAAAGGAAATGTAGTTCCTCAAAATGAGTGAGAGGCTGCTGAAGTTTCAGGGGTAAGTCTTAAAAAGCAAATATGGAAGAGAAATTCTCTCTTAAGAGTAATGTTAACTTATTCATAATGTAAATCTATAATGTGTGAATTTACTGTTTATGTTTTGAGTATAACATCTGACTTTGATGATGTGTTAGTTTGTGTTGGTCATTAAAACGTTCTTATCCTACTGAAGTTGTAATAGAAATGTTCTATTCGTAAAAATTTACATGTTTATTTAAAAATTTGTTCATAGATATGTCCCCTATCAAACATTAATCACCGGATAAGAAAGAAACATTTTATTTTTCAGAATAGGTAAGATAGGTTCTTCACTTAAGAGCTAAAAAATTTTATAAATACTTCACAGTATAAAATAAGAAATTTTTAAAAAATTGGCTTCACATTCTATATTGTAACCCCTCTTATTCACTGTTTTATTTTACATAGATGTGGTTACCTGTGATCAAGTATGACCTGAAAATATCACACAAAAAATTCTAGTAATGAACAATTTATCAGTTTTAAATTGGCTTTTGGTAGAAGCTGAAGGGTACACCACAATGGGTACATTATTTACCTGACTTTATTTCATCATGTAGGCACTTTATCATCTCTCATCATCACAAGAAAAAGAAGGGTGAGTACAGTACAATTACATATTTTGAGAGCTAGAAAGAGAGACCTCATTCACATAACTTTATAACAGATTATTGTTTTAATTATTCTATTTTATTATTAGTTTTTGTTAATCTCTTGTAATGCCAAATTTATAGATTCGACTTTATCATGTATGTATGTATAGAATATGTAGACATAGAAAAAAACAGTGTATGTTTTTTCAGTCCTATCTCCAGTTTCAGGCATATATTAGGACTCACGGAACATATTCTCTGTGAATAAAGAGGGATACTGGACTTAACCTGCGTACTCTTCTCTCTACCTTAGGAAATATCATATGAATGCCCCATGGAGTATTATAATCAAACATCAACTGATTTCATCTTGTTGGGGCTGTTCCCACCATCAAGAATTGGCCTTTTTCTCTTCATTCTCATAGTTCTAATTTTCCTAATGGCTCTAATTGGCAACCAGTCCATGATCCTCCTCATCCTCCTGGATACCCACCTCCACACACCCATGTATTTCTTACTTAGTCAGCTCTCCCTCATTGACATCAATTACATCTCCACCATTGTCCCCAAGATGGCTTCTGGTTTTCTGTTTGGAAACAAGTCCATCTCCTTCATTGGATGTGGGGTTCAGAGTTTCTTCTTTCTGACGTTAGGAGGTGCAGAAGCACTGCTCCTGACATCTATGGCCTACGATCGTTATGTGGCCATTTGCTTTCCTCTCCACTATCCCGTCCGTATGAGCAAAAGAGTGTGTGTGCTGATGATAACAGGATCTTGGATAATGGGCTCTATCAACTCCTGTGCCCACACTGCATATGCACTCCACATCCCTTATTGCCGATCGAGGGCCATTAATCATTTCTTCTGTGACGTCCCAGCCATGTTGTCTCTGGCCTGCATGGACACCTGGGCCTATGAGTGCACAGTGTTTGTGAGCACCGTAATCTTTCTTGTGTTTCCATTCATTGTTATTGCCTGTTCCTATGGTCAGGTCCTCTTTGCTGTCTACCGCATGCACTCAGCAGAAGGCAGGACGAAGGCCTATTCAACCTGTAGCACCCACCTCACTGTGGTGACTTTCTACTATGCTCCTTTTGCTTACACCTACCTACGCCCAAGATCCCTCCGATCTCCAACAGAGGACAAGGCTCTGGCTGTTTTCTACACCATCCTCACCCCAATGCTCAACCCTATCATCTACAGCCTAAGAAACAGGGAGGTGATGGGGGCCCTGAGAAGAGTGATTCAGAGAATCTGCTCTGTGAAAATGTAGACACACTTTCTGCCTCTGGCCCCAGGCCCCAGATGCACATCTGTGAAACTGTATAGTACTTCCAATTATCATTTTATGAATAGAGCAGGAACTAAAAATAATCTAGAGAAGAGGAAAGTCACTCATATCTGGACAAAATTGACTTACAAGTATGTGTACAATTCCAAACAACTGTTTTATCTTCATGGAGTTTTTCTCTCAATTTATAAGGCATTTAGGTTTTGCTATTATGTTGTTAATGAGAATTGTTTTTCTTGCCATGTAGAAATGAAAATGAAAATTGCCTAACTGCAGTTAGCATTCTGTATACCAATTTTACTATTTTAAATTTATTTTCTGATTACTTTCAATTTATTATTTATTTATGTCTAAAACAGAAAAGTAAAATTTTCTGAATGGGTAGACCTAATTGAATGATGCCTTAAGATTTCTAGTTTTTCTCATACATGCTCATATGTAGATTTCTTGTTTTCTTCATACATTCTCTCACACATGCTCATTGTAGACCCTTCATTTGCTTATACCAGTTGTTCTTTCTTTCGATTTAGGGAACTTATTATTACAGGGATTTAGCAGAGAGCTCATCAGAGTTTCTGAAGTCCTTTTACCACTCTGGGTGGCATAGGACAAATCTATGGTTCTTGAAAGGGAACAAATCCTACCAAAGTGATTTAACATCAGGGATATCTCAGATCAACAATAAGTATCGGGAGGTGCCAACAGAGATCAAGAATGACTGGAGGTTAATTATAATAAAGTGGGTAAGTTTTTATCTAATCAGTGGGAGCTAGAAATGTCAAGGCAATCCCCACCATCCTCTCTCTCACTCAGCACACACTCTGCTTACATCCTAAATAGCCACTGTACCTCTGGTATTAAGTAATGTCTGTCAATTGGGCTTTTATTTTCCACTCACTACATCTCATACTTCCACTGAAAGGAATAGGGAAAATATCTATGGGCACATTTTATTTGTTGATATTACTGCTTCATCACTTCCCTAAGCAAATTTTACCATTACATCTAATAATAGTGCCTTGGCCCAGGTGAACTTCCTGTGCAAAATGCTGTCATTGCCCAGCAGTATCATTTATAGAAATACTCTTTACCCTCTGAGGTATGGCAGGAAGGAGCTGGGTTAAGGACTACATAATTTGCAAGATCTAGTTGAAAATAAAAATATGGAACCGGTTGTTCAAAGAGCAAGGATAAATGCCATTGAAGGTATGAAAACATAAAGACTTTATAAAATTAATGTATTAGATATAAAATGTAATATAATTACAAACATTCTGGTGTCATAATTTTATAGATAGTAAGTAGCAATATTTTATCATATGATATATTTATTGATCATAAGATTCTTCTGGTTCACATTTCTCTAATTTTGTTTATTAGAACATAAGCATATTTACTGTTAGCATTGTCATTTTCAATCAATATATCTAAAAGTGCTGCTAGCCATGCATGGTACATGCTAGGTCACAATTCCTAATGATTATAAATTTTAAAAATAATCTTTTTGTTTATGCTACTGGGAAAATGGGATGTGCTTATGTTGCTAGACAATAAGCTGTTTTTATAAGCCATAAAATCATTATGATAAATTTCAGAGAAATTATTTCAAAATAAATATTATTATATATCTGTAGCTTATGACTCTTATGGAGCATGTTTTTCTATAAAGGTCCAGTATTGGCCATGTACAGCGGTTCACACCTGTAATTCTAGCATTCTTGGAAGCTGAGGTGGAAGGATTACTTGAGTTCAGGTGTTCGAGACTAGCCTGAGCAAGAGCGAGGCCCTGTCTCTACTAAAAACTGAAAAATGAGCCAGGAATGATTGTGTGAGCCTGCAGTCCCAGCTATTTGGGAGACTGAGGCGGGGGTATCACTTGAGCCCAGGAGTTGGAGGTTGCTGTGAGCGAGGCTTATGCCATCTCACTATAGCCTGGAAAACAGAACGAGACTCTGTCTCAAAAAAATAAGATTCCAGAGATGAAACCATCTGTATATGGTAACCTAATCTTTGATAAAGCAGACAAAAATATACTATGGGGAAAAGATTCTCTCTTCAATAAATGGTGCTGGGAAAACTGGTTAGCAACATGTAGAAGAGTGAATCAGGATCCCAACCTCTCACCTCTCACAAAAATTCACTCAAGATGGATAACAAACCTAAACCTAAGACATGAAACTTTAAGAATCCTAGAAGAAGATGTTGGGAAAACCCTATCAGACATTGGTCTAGGCAAAGAATTCATGAGGAAGACCCCCAAGGCAATCACTGCTGCATCAAAAATAAACAAATGGGATCTGGTCAAATTAAACAGTTTCTGCACTGCCAAGGAAACAATCATTACAGCAGATAGACAACCCACAGAGTGGGAGAAAATATTTGCTCTCTATACCTCTGATAAAGGTCTAATAACAAGAATCTACCTAGAACTTAAAAGAATAAACAAGAAAAAATCCAACAACCCCATCAAGAAATGGGCAACAGAAATGAACAGAAACTTCTCCAAAGAAGACAGAATAATGGCCTGCAAACATATAAAAAAATGTTCAACATCTCTAATAATTAGAGAAATGCAAATCAAAACCACAATGAGATAACACCTATCCCCAGTAAGAATGGCTTGGATCAAGAAATCCCAAAACAACAAATGCTGGCGAGGATATGGAGAGACAGGAACACTCTTACACTGCTGGTGGGACTGCAAATTAGTGCAACCTTTGTGGAAAAGAATTTGGAGATATCTCAAACAGCTAGAAATAGAAATACCATTCGACTCAGCAATAGCATTGTTGGGCATCTACCCAAAAGAACATAAGTCACTCTATTATAAAGACATCTGCACCTGAATATTTATGGCAGCACAATTCACTATTGCACGGTCATGGAAACTACCCAAGTGCTGGTCAATTCATGAGTGTATAACTAAAATGTGATATATGCTCACAGTGGAATATTACTCAATCCTAAGAAATGATAGTGAACTACCACCGTTTATGCTATCCTGGAGTAAGCTTAAGCCCTTAATACAAAGCAAGATGACACAAGATCCGGAAAATGGGCTCTATATCTACTCGCCATCAAATTGGTACTGACTGACTAAAACTATGGTGCCCAAAAAATGGTAGTGTTCAATAGGGATTTGGGGGGGAGACCCACATCTAAAGGATGTGGTGAGCATTGTTGGGGAGGAAGGGATTACCTCTATCCATTTTTAGGGAGAGGCAAAGATATACATTGTAACCAAAATGTCTGAAAAAAAAAATCTGTAATCGGGAAGTGGGCAGGTGGAAGGGGGAGGAGGGGAAGGGTATGTACTTACATAGTGGGTGTGGTGCGGCACCACTTGGAGGCTGGACACGCTTGAAGCCCTGGCATAGCGGGGTGGGGGAGGGGGGCAGGGGCGAGATATGTAACCCTAACAGTATTTGTACCCCCATAATATGAAGTAATAAAAAAAAATAAATAAAATAATAATAATGATAAATGAATAATACATTAATTAATAGGTCCAATTATTCATAAAATCAATTCCATATAAATATGAATTTAGGGTTAAATATGGATTTAATCATCAACATTTTAATAATTTTTCTTACATTACCATTACAACTGGTAATGATTTTCTTACCAGTTCTGGTAACTGGTGATAGTCATACCAAAAAAAAGGAAAATAGCTTGATATTTACATGCGTGTTTATCACCCTATCTTCAATTACAAGATAAATTAATTTAGATTTTTTCTTTATGGTTAACAATTGATTCATCTGAATCTTCATAAAGAAGAGTAATTTTTCATTAAATACTTTTAATTTTAATGTTTTAATTATTTCAAGGATATTTAAGTTTTATCCCTATATCTAAGTCTGTAGGTATTTGGTTTGCAATGTTGTAGCAGTTTTTATAGCTGTAGATTCTGAACTTGTTGATGAATCCAAAGTCCCTGTTGGGCTCTATGGCAATGACCATGTATATACTTTTATTTTGTAATAATTTAATGACAAAGTTTATTGGTTATGCTTTGGTATTTCTTGTCCTGGTATTCAGCCAGAGAGTTAATAATATTTTGTGTACAATACAAGGATGGGTTCTGGGACAGAAGGGAAAATCTTCCTCCCACTGCCAGTCAGTGCTACTCCCAGGAAGATCACCTCCTGTCCTCCCAGTTGTGTCCACTTGTACCCCTTCTGCTACCTGTGCTTGCTGCTGCTGTCATTGCCACCACTAATCTAGCCCAGTCCCACCCCAGCCACTGCCTTGGGATCCTGTGGTACCGTGAGCTATTCCAAGATGTGTATGTGTGTGTGTGTGTGTGTGTGTGTGTACATATGGGAAGGCCAAGCGAATTGCTCTGTGTGTGTGCTGCTTCAGCCCACATGTGCAAGTGCTGCTGCTGGACCACAACTGTGTCCTAACGCTGCTGTCACCAGCAAAACTCCTCTAGCTCACATGTATCAGCCCTAGGAATGTTGGAATGAGTGATTAGGAAGGAAATGGCATGTGCAAGCCAGGATAATGATGGAAATGTACAATTGTGAATGTTTGTGTGTCTCCAAAATTCCTATATTCAAATCCTAACCCAGAACATTATGGTATTAGGAGCTGCAGCTTTTTGGGAGATGATTAGGCTATGAGGGTAGAGTTCCCATTAATAGTATTAATGCCTTTATAAAATGGGCCCATGGAGCTTGTTTACCCTTCCACCATGTGAGGACACAGTGAGAAGGCACCACCTGTGAACCAGAAAGCAGGCCCTCATCAGACACTGAATCTGCAGGTACCTTGGTCTTGGACTTCCCAGCCTCCAGAACTGTGAGAAATAAAATTCTGTTGTTTATAAGCTATTCAGTTTATTTTGTTATAGCAGCTCAAATGGACTAATACAAAATGTCTGCAGTTTTTGTCAGATGTTTTCAGGTGAAAGAATCTGAGGGAGAATTGAATCAAGCAGTGCTGCCCAGTTCAGACCCTTTACCCATTTCAGGTAGAAACCATAACGAGAATCAGGAGAGCTAACTCTAGTGTGTCCTCTGACATTCCATGGCCTTGGGGAAATCACATCATCTCTCTGAATTTAGTTTGCTAGAAAGCAAGCTGGAAGCCTTATACCCTGTATCAGTCGATGGTATTGTTGACAACCCCTCTACTGACACTCCTCCAAAGGCAAGGATAATCCCACATTTTTGTGCCAACAACCCTGGAAGTGGGGGTAAGGATATCTCCTATGAATACTGAAAGGATTTTTTGAAATCTTTTACCCCGTGGGTCCACTGGCTCAGGAAAACAATAAACTAATCCACACTTATATTGTGTCTGCATCCACAGGCCACTCCTTTCCCCTTAAACTTTTAACCTTAGGTAGAGCAATATGAAAAGAAGTCAAATTATTCAAACCTCCTCTCATTTGCTATATCATTTATCATAATGTACTGTAGGTAATTTTTAAAGTTGCATAATAAGGCACCTTACTAAGAGAATTACCCAACTCATCTCCACTTAATGGGGTCTCTGGCTCCCAGTGCAATGTGTGTCCATTTAGCCCTATATTCCGATCCAATTGTTATCCTATAATTATTATTTTGTGCACCCCCCTTATTCTTTACATGTTTTGTGTAATCAGACTAGAAGATGCAGTGTGCTATAAGTATAAAATAAACACAAGACTTTGAAGATTTATAATGAAAACAAAGTAACAGACTGTATAAGGAATTTTAATTACATGTAGAAAGTATATTGTGATATGAGTATAAATATTACACTAATAGTAATATATATACACAATAAAGATTGCATATATCTTTAAAACATACTATGTAATTAATATCAATATTGTTAAGTTAATATTGATAATGTTTTGAATTAAATATATTATTTAAGTCAGGCTAAATGATTAAATATGTCTACTGGAAAATTTAAAAAAATATCTCTATCAGAAACATTGTTACAGGAAGTTTCAATCAACATGTAAAAGGGAAATATAGAAGGAAAGTATGGACAGCCATGATCATTCTTTCAGGGAGGAGAATATCCCAAACACTCTTGTCATGGCCCCCAGGACTTCCTTATTCCTCAGGCTGTAGATGATGGGATTGAGCATGGGAGTGAGCATGGTGTAGAAGACTGCCAAGATCTTATCTTCTGCTGGTGAGCGGAGATTCCTGGGCCGAAGATAGGTGTAGAAAAAAGGTACACAGTAAAAGATCACTACAGTTAAATGTGTTGAACAGGTGGTGAAGGCCTTTTTTCTTCCCTCTTTTGAGCGCATATGGTAGACAGCAAATAGGACCCGACCATAGGACGCAGTAATACCCAAGAAGGGAAGAAGGAGAAAGAGGGTTGTGCTCAGAAAAACCATGTACTCATATGCCCAAGTGTCCATACAGGCAAGAGACAACATGGCTGGGATATCACAGAAGAAGTGATCAATGGCCCTAGACTTACAATAAGGGATATGGAGGGTGTAGACTGAGTGTGCCAAGGAGTTGATGGACCCCACTGTCCAAGATCCTATGATCATCTTCACACACATTTTGTTACTCATGCGGTTGGGATAATGGAGGGGGTGGCAGATGGCCACATACCGGTCATAGGCCATGGACACCAGTAGTAAGCCTTCAGAACCAATCGTGGTCACAAAGAAGAAGCTTTGCACACCACATTCCAGGAAGAAGATGCCTTTCTGGCCAGAGAGGTAGTTGAAAGCCATCTGGGGGACGGTGGTGGAGATGCACATCAGGTCCATGAGGGAGAGCTGGCTGAGCAGAAAGTACATCGGTGTGTGGAGACGGGGATCCACACGTATGAGGTGAATCATGGCCAAGTTACCCACACAGGCAAGGAAGAATATGATGATAATAAGGAACAAGAGAAAAAGGCCAATTTGACCTTGAGGTAACAACCCCAACAAAATGAAATCATTTGAAGTGTGATTGCATTTTTCCATGAAAACTTACTGCTTGAACTTCCTTGAAAGAAAATAAATAAACACAAAAAAATGAAATGAAGCAGAACAGGAGAATATAAAGGAATTGGTTTATTATAGAATGAACTGTTTTTCTCCAACACTGTAGCTTTTTTTGAGTCTATTTCAATATCTGAATTGAACATTCCTTTTCTGATTGTGTCTGTTAACCATGTCAGCAAGTCATTGGTATAAGTTTGGTCTATCAGTATAAAGTCTAGCACCATAGGCAGCAAGGATAAATAAGATAACTAAAGCATTACTTCCTAGATATGTTCTTGTCAGACACATCACTCATGAATTATCAACAAGGCACAGGTACTGAGGAAGGCAGGAATTTCAGAGATAAATTTAATAGGTTATATTTATAGTAGATATGGTATGTGTGACTCAGAAAATTTTTGTATGCTGAGATTCTAAGTCCTCAATGGCCTATCCCTCTCCTACATCCTTAATTTCTGATCTTCCCTCCCTAGTTTGCTCCAGCCAGATCCACCTTAACCTTTAATCTCTGTTTTGGATTCAGCCTCTCATGTTCCATAAAGCCACTTCTGTGCCTTTCTTAAAAATGTGCCCACCATCTGATATCATTGTCTTTCAACTGTAAAATATTGTATGACCTATAAGAATGACCCTAAAAAGAAAATATTATTTGAATATTCTGTCTTCCATAGTGATTTTCCATTTTCTGAAGTCTTATAGAACTCAACATTAAGTGCATAAAGATTCATATAGAGGTTTCTTCATGTAAGAAAATTAAACATAAAAAGGTCACAGATTACATAATGTGGTTTTTTTATCATTCCATTTTTCACAGTGTAAGATATAACATTGTGATGAGAGAAATATAATAGGGAAATGGAGATTACATTGTGTGTGTGTATCTCCTTTCTCTCTCTATAGGCCAGTATATGTATATATCCTCTCTCTTTGCAGCCTTCTTTAAGATGCAATAAATTATGTAAATTGTTATTCACATTACTTCATTTTTTATAATCCTTCCATAATATCAGTTCTATTAATTTAGTCAGTGGTACTTTCATGTTTCAAATATTAAAAGTAGTACTCATGATTGGAACCAGAGAGTCTCTGCAAGAAAGACAGATTTTGGAAGAAAGTAAAAAAAAAACAACAACAACAAAAATAAAAACATGCAGACAAACATAGATTGCATGAGGGTCAGAAGAAAGGGTGCCTGAAACTATAGAACACTCCATGGGAAGAAGTTGCAGAAGAGAACTGGAAGAAGAAAGGCCCAGAGAGGTTTGGAGACCAGTGACAATGGTAGGTAGAGTCATTAAATTGCCATCCCCCTTGCATTTTGTACTGCTGCTGGGCTCCTGGCTGGTTGGAGAGACCTTCCAACACCAGCCTAGAGACAGCTGCCACCAGTGAGTGTTGAGCCTCTTGCGGACAGGGCACCAGACTCCAGGCTCCCTTGGGGCATCTCCTGGCCTGCAGACCCCAGCCGATCAGCAGGCACTATGTTTCCTCATTGTCCCCTTCCCCGTCCCTACCAACAGCTGCAGAGAGAGACAATTTAGTCACCAGCTGTAGGCATCTGCAGGGAATAGGACCCTTCCTTTTGGGGCACTACAGGCAACAGAGGGGTGCTTATACTATGATCTCTCTACCCACCAGTACTCCAAGGTGTTGCTTGCCAGGTGACTCCCAGAGAGTGGGGAAAATCCTGAGATGGAGAGACATTGATCCAGCTTGGGCACCCTGTGAGTGACTTGAGACCAGCATTTTTCTCCCTGTAAGGGTCAGGGATTGCTATCCAGGGCCCAGGGGACAATTCTGCACACCAGAGCTCATACACCTGGGTCTCCATCACATTGCCCTGGGGCACAGAAGCGATATTTGTGAACAAGCCTACTAAGGTGTGTGTGTGTGTGTGTGGCTTGAGGAGCAGATCAGTGTGCTTGAGGGGCATCCTTCCTTCCATGGGAGCATAGTACACCCAGATCAGGCTGCAATCTTTGGCTGGGAACCTCCCAGCCCACATCACAACCAAGGGAAATCCACTGGCTTGAAGTCCTACCTGCTGGCAGAGGCCCAGGAGAAACTGCAAAATAAGGGAGGGTAGAAAGGAGCAGGCCTACTTAAGATTGCAGATCTCAGACAGATTCACCAACACATGTAGACTTTTTGGCTGAGGGGGATGATTTTAGCCCCTACCTGGCAGCTTTGCCCAGAAGTAGAGAACAGAACTTTGACCCCTACTAATAGCATTTGTGGTGCTTGAGGGCAGGCTCACTCAATCCACATACACCCAGACTCTCTCCACCACCTGCAACCACTGAGGTGGAGAATAGGGACAAACCTGGAAGTCTCAGAGCACAACCCACTACTTGAGGCACTAAAGTGCTTCTCCAGAGGAACAAGATCTGGTTACAGGACCCAA
This sequence comes from Microcebus murinus, assembly GCF_040939455.1. Lineage (NCBI taxonomy): Eukaryota > Metazoa > Chordata > Mammalia > Primates > Cheirogaleidae > Microcebus > Microcebus murinus. Next base: position 3,491,028 of record NC_134116.1, on the reverse strand, counting down.
AAACAACACTGCAGTCTACTCCTCCCAGCAAGCACCACCTACGGACAGGGAGGTCATTCTGCACACACTTTAAGTGCATCTATTGACTCATCATACAGGATGTGGTCGAATCTGACCCACGAATGCCAACTACTGTCTCAGAGACTAAACAGGGTGTGTCATTATTCAAATGAGACCCACATCTTAGGGATGTGGTGAGCATTGTGGAGGGGAAGAGCACACCTCTAATCCTTCTAGGGAGAGGCAAAGACATAAAATGTAACCAAAATATTAAAAAAAAATGTTGGGTGTAGGGCAAGTGGGAGGGAGAGGAGTGGATGAGTATATACATACATAATGAGTGTGATGTGCACTAGCTGTGGTATGCACTAGGGGGTATGGGAGGCAAGGGCAATATATGTAAACTTAACAACATTTATACCCCCACAATATGCCAAAATAATAATAATAATAATAAAGAAAATCTAAAGGTAAAAAGCAACAGCTGAGCCAGATGGGAAAGAATCAGTGAAATAACTCTGGAAGTATGAAGAATCAAATGGAAAGCACGCTGCCAAAGAGGAACACCAATTCTCTAGCAGTGGATATCAACCAAATTCAGAACACTAAAATGACAGAAGATTTTCTAACATGCATTGTAAAATAACTCAATGATATGTAAGAAAAAATGGATAACCAACTCAAAGAAACCACACACACACAAATCCAGGACTTGGAAGAAAAACTCACTAGAAAAATTGAAATACTAAAGAAAAATCAAACTGAACTCCTGGAAATGAAGAATTTATTCAAGTAATTACAACACATAGGCAAAAGCCTCAAAACACGGTAGATTAAACAGAAGAAAGAATCTCAGGGATTGAAGATACCACTTTCAATAAGTGATAAGTCAATAACAGAGATAGAGGAAAGAAATAAGATAAAAGTTCAAAGCCTGCAAGAAATTTGGGATTACTTGAAGAGGCCTAATATGAGAATCAGAGACATCTCAGAGGGTGAAGAAGAAAATACACAAGAGTTCGATAAGCTATTTCAGGATATAAGATAGGAAAATTTCCCAGGCCTTGCAAAAAATCTGTATATCCAAGCAAAAGAAGCTCAAAGGAATCCTGGGAGATTTATTGCAAACAGAAAGACCACAACACACAGTCATCAGACTGATCAAAATAACCACCAACGAAGCCCTCTTATGAGCTGTAAGGCAAAAGAAGCCGGTAACTTACAAATGAAAACCCATCACAATAACGGCACACTTCTCAAGTGAGACCTTACAGACAAGAAGAGACTGGGGCCCCATTATTGATCTTCTCTAACAGAATAATGCCCAGCCTACAATCTTGTCCCTTCAATATTAAGTTTTGTATATGAAAGAGAAATAAAGACCTTCTGAAACAAGCAAAGACTGAAGGAATTCATCAAGACCATACCATCAAGACCACTCCAGGAAGTACTCAAAACACTATTACACAAGGATCAGGCACAATAAACAGTCATTAATTTGAGTAAAGAATCCAAAAGCTAAATGTCAAAAGCCAGATACCACAAGGGCTCAAGAGAGACAACAAAGCAATGAAGTTCAACCCAACAGGATTAACATAAATCTGCCCCACTCATCAATTCTCTCAATGAATGTGAATGGTTTGAACTGCCCACTAAAGAGACATAGGCTAGCTGAACAGATAAATATATGCAAGCCAAGTAACTTCTGTCTTCAAGAAACACATCTAACCAACAAAGATGCATTCAGACTGAAGGTAAAGGAATGGAAAACAATATTTCAAGCAAGCAAAAGCCAAAAGTAAGCTGGTTGACAGTCTGATTTCAGATATCTTAGTCTTCAAATCACGAAAAGTAATGAAAGGCAAAGAGAGTCACTGTATGGTGGAGAAGGGTATTAATTCAACAAGAAGGCATAATAATTCTAAATATTTATGCACCAAACTCAGGTACACACAGATTCATAAATCAAACTCTACTTGAGCTAAACAAAATAATAAACAGGAACACCATAATAGCAGGAGACATCACACCTCTCTGATAGAACAGGACAGACCCTCCAAACAGAAAATAAACAAAGAGATAATGGCTTTAAACAAAACTCGAGAACAAATGGTCCTGACTGACATTTATAGAACATACTACTCCAAACCACTGAATATAGGTTTTTCTCATCAGCTTATGGGACATTCTGTAAGATTGATCATATCCTAGGTCAGAAAACATGTCTCAAAATTTTTTTAAAAAAATATAAATTATACTATGCATCTTCTCAGACCACATTGGAATAAAATTAGAAATCAACTCTAACAAAAACATTCATCACTACACAAAGGCATGGAAACTAAACAACCTTATGCTGATCAATTGTTTTGTTAAGGAGGATATCAAGATAGAAATCAAAAAGTTCTTTAAACTAAATGATAAAGAAGTAACATGTTATCAAAGTATGTGGGACATAGCTAAAACAGTCCAGAGAGGAAAATTTATATCCATAAATGCCCACATCCAAAACACAGGAATAAACAAATCACAAATAAACAATCTAATGAATAATCTCAAAGAACTGGAAAAGGATGAGGAAACCAACCCCAAATCCAGCAGAAGAAATGAAATAACAAAGATCAGAAAATAGAATTAAATTGATAAAAAAATTATATGGAAGATTAATAAAACAAAGTGTTGGTTCTCTTAAAAATAAACAAAATTAACATGCCTCTCACTAGATTAATGGGAAGCAGAAAAGAAAGAACTCTAATAAGCTTCATTAAGAATAAAAAAGGAGAAATTACAACAGATGCCATGGAAATAGAAAATATCATCTATGAATACTATAAAAATCTCTATGCACATAAACTGGAAATTGTGGAGGAAATGGACAAATTCTTAGAAACACACAGCCTCCCTAGGCTCAAGGAGGAAGAAATAGAATTCCTGAACAGACCAATATCAAGTACTGAAATCTAAACAGCAATAAAACCTTCCTAAAAAGAAAAAGCCCCAGAGCAGATGGTTTCACACCAAATTTTACCAGACTTCCAAAAATGAACTGCTGTCCATCTTGCAGAAATTACTCCACAACATTGAGAAGTAAGGATTCCTCCCAAACACATTTTTAAAGCCAACATCACCTTGATAGAAAAACCATAAAATGACATAACAAAAGTAAGAAAACTACAAACCAATATCCCTTATGAATATAAATGTATAAATTCTCAACAAAATCCTATCAAACCAAATTTAGGTGATCATCAAAAAAATTATACATCACGACCAAGTGGGCTTCATCCCAGAGATGCAGAGATGGTTCAACATATGCAAATCTATAAATGTAATTCACCACATGAATAGAAGAGAAAACAAAGACAACATTATCCTCTCAAAAGATCCAGAAAAAGCATTCACCAAAATTCAACATCCTTTTATGATAAGAATGCTTAACAAAATAGGAATACATGGGACTTACCTAAAAATGATACAAACCATACATGACAAACCCACAGCTAACATTATATTGAATGCAGAAAAATTGAAAGCATTCCCACTTAGAACTGGAAGCAGACAAGGTTGACCTTCATCACCTCTTCTATTCAACATAGTGTTGGCAATCTCTGTTGAATAGACAAGGAAGGAAATCAAGAGCATCTAAATGATGGCAGAAGAGGTCAAACAATTACTCTTTGTTGACAATACGATCTTATATCTAGAAAACCCCAAAGATTCTGTCATGAGACTACTGGAATTGATAAACAAATTCAGCAAAATCTTAGGTTACAAAATTAATGTGCAGAAATCAGCAGCATTCCTATAAACCAGCAACAGTCAAACTGAGAATCAAATCAAAGTCTCAGAAACCTATACAATAGAATAAAGTAAAATACCTAGCAGCACATTTATCTAAGGAGGTAAAAGACCTCTACAGGGAGAACACAAAACACTGGGAAAGGAAATAGCAGAGGACGTAAACAAGTGGAAAACCATACCAGCTCATGGGTCAGCAGAATCAACATTGATGAAATGTCTATACTACCAAAAGTGATCTAGATTCAACCCTATTAGAATGCCAAGATTATTTTTCATAGATCTAGAAAAAATAATTCTATGCTTCCTATGGAACCAGAGAAGACCTCATATAGCAAAAGCAATCTTAAGCAAAAAAATAAATTGGGAGGCATCAGTTTACCAGACTTCAAGCTATAATACAAGGCCATAGTAAGTAAATCAGTATTGTATTTGCACAGGAACAGAGACATAGACCAATGGAATAGAACTGAGAACCCAGATATAAAACCATCCTCACATAGCCATCTCATTGTTGACAAAGTAGACAACAGCATACACTGGGGAAAAGGATCCTTATTCAATAAATTGTGCTGGGAAAACTGGGTAGCCACATGTAGAAGATTGAAACAGGACCTGCACCTTTCACCTCTCACAAAAACCAACTCACGGTGGATAACAGACTTAAACCTAAGGCATGACACTAAAAGAATTCTTGAGGAAAAATGTTTGAAAATCATTTATAGACATCGATATAGGCAAGGGTTTTATGAAGAAGACCCCAAAGGCAGTTACAGAAACAACAAAAACAAATGGGTCCTGTTCAAATTAAAAAGCTTCTGCACAACCAAGGAAACTATCATGAGAGCAAACAGGTGACAAATGGGAGAAAATATTTACATGTTACACATCCAATAATGAGCTGATAACTAGAATCTATATAGAACTCAGGAAAATCACCAAGAGAAAATCAAACAACCCTATCAAAAAATGGCCAAAGGACATGAAAAGAAATTTTTCCAAGGAGATAGACTAATGGCCAACAAACATATGAAAAGTGCTCAACATCTCCAATCATCAGGAAAATGCAAATCAAAACCACAATGGTCTAACACTTATCTCCAGTGAGAATTGCCTTTATCAAAAAGTCCCAAAACAATAAATGTTGGCATGGATGCAGAGAGATAGGAACACTCATACACTGATGGTGGGACTGAAAAATAGTACAGACTCTGTGGAAAGCAATATTGAGATACCTCAAAGAGATACAAGTAGAACTCCTACTTGATCCAGCAATCACATTACTGGGTATCTACCCGCAAGAACAAAAGACATTCTATAAAAAAAGACATCTGCACTCAAATGTTTATAGCAGCACAATTCACAATTGCAAAGATTGGGGAGCAACATAAGTGCCCATTAATACATGAGTGGATTAATAAAATGTGGTATATGTATACCATGGAGTTCTACTAAATCACAAAAAAATGATGATATAGCACCTCGTGTATTAACCTGCATAGAGCTGGAACCCATTCTACTAAGCGAAGTATCCCAAGAATGGAAAAAACAAGCACCACATGTACTCACCAGCAAATTCATATTAACTGACCAACACTTAATTGCACATATAGAAATAGCATTCATCGGGTGTTGGGCAGGCGGGAGTGGCGAGAAGGGATATGTATATACACACCTAATGAGTGCGGTGCACATCATCTGGGGATGGACACGCTTGAAACTCTGACTGGGGAAAGGGCAACATATATAACCTAAACATTTGTACTCCTGTGATATGCTAAAAATAAAACCCAAATTAAAATAAATAAATAAATAAATAAATAAATAAATAAATAAATAAGTAGTACTCACAGATGTGAAAAATAACTTTATCAAATGCAGTTAGTGATTGGACCAGATTTTGAACTTGTGATGTCAAATTTCTAGTTATTTCAATATTCCAAATTTGAAAAGTTTTTGATAAATCCCTCACTGTGTGTCCAATACCTTCTTCAACTCAAGTTGGGTCAATCTTACTCTTCCCCAGGAGATCAGGCCGAATTCCGCATTTGGACTGGTGGAAGCAGGTGGAGGTGAGACAGGATGTCTGCCCTCCGTGGAGTGGCGTTCGTGCTACAGATGGCAGCAGAGTGGGCAGCGGCACAGCTGTTCGCCAGAGAAGCAGGTCTGAGGAGCAGGACAGTCTTGATTTATAGCTTATGTATGTCTTCAAACTCAGTCAAATAAAACAACAAAATTTAAATTAAATGCTAATAATTTAGAATACAGAAATCAAAAAGGAAAAATGAATAAATTCCCTTTTCTGGAAAAAGTTCCAGCTTTTTATGCCCAAGCCATTCCTTGGGAATTTTTATTTTTAATTCAACTCTTTACATAGCATTGTTTTGTTTTTTTGAGACAGAGTCTCACTCTGTCACCTGGGCTAGGGGGCTGTCAGCCTAGCTCACAGCAACTTCAAACTCCTGGGGTCAAGTGATCCTCCTGCCTCAGCCTCAGAGTAGCTTTGACTGTAGGCACGCGCCGCCACGCTCAGCTAATTTTCCTATTTTTAGTAGAGAGAGGGTCTCACTCTTGCTAAGGCTGGTCTTTAACTGCTGATCTGAAGTGATCCTCCTTCCTCGCTCTGCCAGAGTGCTAGAATTACAGGCATGAGCCACTGAGCCCAGCCTATAGCTTCTTCTCCTTCTCCTTCTCATTCTTCTTCTTCTTCTCTTTCTTGTTCTCCTTCTCTTTCTCCTTCTCTTCCTCCTCCTGCTCCTCTTCCTCCTCCTCCTTCTTCTTTTTTATTGACTTTATGTCACCTCAATTCAGGCAATTTGTTTTTTCCTTCACTCAGTATTCCAAACATGCATCACTTGTGAATGTGGCATTTCTTTTATTTCCAACATATGTTTGACTCTTCCTTTACCTAGTCTTGGTATAAGATTTCCTGTTTTCTGTGTGTTCTTCTGTCAGAGGGAAACACTGATGCCATATTCTGTTCAGGATATTGATTTGGGTAGTGGTCTTGGGTTATTGATTTTTCATCAGTAAAAAGGACCAATTAATAGTGTGTTGCAATTATTCAAATTTAGTGATTAAAAATAACTCTTACTTCATGTAACCTTGGTAAGCATGAATAAAATTGTGAAAGAAAACTTACCACAGAAAAATGAAAAAGACTTTTTATAGCTCTATAATTGATAAACCCTAGGAATGGAAAGTGCAGAGAATGGAACATGGCAGGTGCACGGTGCAGTGGGTGGGACACATATGCCAGATGGACTCATCAGTATCCTCTGCCTCTTATAACATGATTTTTATAAGAACTGATTACCTAAAAGATAAAGATACGTGATACGATCACCATCATTATGATACATTCATTCCCTCAGAAAGTATTCACTAAGTTTCTGTTTAAGGTCACAGTTGCTCAGTACTTATGTGTTTGGTGATTAAAACACACAGATTCTACAACATGTAGTTAAAATTTAGTGAGTGATGCAGACAATAGACCAACAAACTCAAACATACAACCTAATGCTGTGTAGTGAGTAGGCCTATAAAAAAAATAAAGAGACAGAGAGACACAGCTGGATAAGAGCCCTGGAAAAAGCTACTGTATGGAGGCAATACTTGAGCAGATCTGGTTAAAAATGTTGCTGGTGGGACTGCAAACTAGTTCAACCTCTGTGGAAAGCAATATAGAGATACCTTAAAGCAGGAGTCCTCAAACTTTTTAAACAGGGGGCCAGTTCATTGTCCCTCAGACCGCTGGAGGGCCGGACTATAGTTTAAAAAAAAAATGAACAAATTCCTATGCACACTGCACATAGTCGGCTGCTAAGCAGGACAGGCAGCGGCAGCAAAAACACCTGGCAGGCTGGATAAATGTCCTCCACAGGCCACATGTGGCCCACGGGCCATAGTTTGAGGACCCCTGCCTTAAAGTGATACAAGTAGATCTACCATTTAATCCAGCAATCCCATTACTGGGCACCTACCCAAAAGAACAAAGGACAATCTACAAAAAAGACACCTGCACTCAAATGTTTATAGCAGCACAATTCACAATTACAAAGCTATGGAACCAACCCAAGTGCCCATCAATACATGAGTGGATTAATAAAATGTGGTATATGCATACCATGGAGTACTATTCAGCTCTAAGAAACAATGGTGATATAGCACATTTTCCTGGATAGAGCTGGAACCCATACTAAGTGAAGTATCCCAAGAATGGAAAAACAAGCACCACATGTACTCACCAGCAAATTGGTATTAACAGATTAGCACCTAAGTGGACACATAGGAATTACATCTATTGGGTATTGGGCAGTGGGGGTGGGGCGGGGAGGGGTATATACATACATAATGAGTGAGATGTGCACTGTCTGGGGGATGGTCACGCTTGAATCTCAGACTTGTGGGGGGAGGGGGAGCAAGGGCATTATATGCAACCTTAAAATTTGTACCCCCATAATATGCTAAATAAAAAAATAAATGTTCTATTCAGAGTGAACAGCAAGCATAACCCCTTGGAGTGAAAATCTGTTTAGTTTGTTAGGACATTGGCAATGAGAAGAGCATTTCTGAAGCACAAGACATGCGAACATTTACGTAGGAAAGAAGCCTTGGATTTTCATATGCGTGAGAATAACCAGAAAGTGTAGCATGATCTTAGTTATGTTTCTAGAACTCACATAGGTGAGTAGAGACTTGCAAGGAGAAGGAGCAAAAGGAGAAGATGGGTTAGGAGGAAGTCAAAGCAGCTGGGGATTGTTCTGGTTTTAGAAAACAAAGTCATACATTCTGGGGATGCCTGAGGCCCGTGTATTGTGAGGACACTTGGTCACATATTCGGGGATAGGGTGGCACCTGATGAAACATTCTCTCTGTACTGCCTTGCACAGTCACTATTGCATGGTAGGTTCTCAACATAGTTACCTGATGAAAGGAACCAAATATTTGCCTTACAATTAAATTAGTGTGATTGTTCATACTGACAAAATGTGGCCAGAGTATTTCAAACATCAGTCTTTAGCTTACATGCCCTGGAAATTAGAAGAACCTCTTGGTATACTTTCTTCATTCCTTTGTTTAATCCAGGTTTCAATCAGAAGAAAGATGCCAGCAGGCCTCCCAGGAAGTGTTTCCAATAGCACACGCTGAATAAGCAGAGTTAATTCTAAATTTATGGGCCAGTCGTTTTGAAGGGAGGTACATGTTTACACTTTGATTCTCTGCTGCATAGATTAGAGCTCAGAATGTCATAAAGATTTATGACCATTATTAAGAAAACTATTTTGTTTCTGATATTCAAAACTGGCATATTGTCAGGCAAGGGAAGAGAATATTTATTTCAAGTAAATCTGGGACTCTAAGCTTTTATGGCATAGAAAATTGAAGTTGGTGCTCAAGATTTATTTCCACTGAAAGCATCAGCTCTATTTATTCGATAAGGGACCTCACTTAAGGAGCCAGAATTACATGAAGGACCACTGCCTTGATTATATTATGACTTGGAATCTAGTGTTCCTGTGGCTACAGGCAGGTCTAAGATCAGTGTCTCCCTCGATCATCCTTGTTGGCCTAAAGAAAGAAACTGAGACAAAATTAATATAGAGAGTTTATTTTGGCAAAGGGTGAGGACTGCATCTTGGAAGCACTCCCAATGTACCCTAGGAAGTGCTCCAGAGAACAAAGGAGAGGCCTAGTTTTTTGTTTGTTTGTTTTGGAGGAAATCAGGAGAGGGGGTGATTATCAACATTCTTGGAAAGGTCTTGGTTTTCTGTCACATCATATGCTACTCACTGTCCAGTGAGCCCTTATTAGACAGTCAAAGCGAAATGGAAGTAAATAGTCTCAGCTTTGTAATTAATTTGCCTGTTTCCTTCCTTAATATGCACTGCCTAGGCAGCTAATCTTTGCTCGATAATATGCTTTGGTCTTCTTGTGTAATTAAAATCCCCCTCCTGTTTGTGAAGACACAGAGAACCACGTGCTGACCAGGAGCATGAGCTCCAGGGTTCATGGGAGGTAGCAATGATGCCAGAGAGAAGGGCAGGCAGGAAGGGGGGCATAAAAAGGAAAAGGAGACATGATAAGGTTGATGAGGTGAATGAGAGAGGGAAAGAAGAAAAGTTGGAGTTTGAGAAAAGATAAAACATCCATTTTCTTCCAGATCAGCCATGTGTTGGGAGCCAACCCCAAATTGATTTCTAAGCAAAGTTCACCCCAGCCTGCCGGTGACTGCTGAGTGGGTCTGCCTACCGCCAAGTAGAGTCCAGATGGGTTTCTTTTCAGGCAAACACTCAAGTTCTGCAACAGAAAGACAACCTTTCCCCTGCTTTTCATTTGCAAAGCATCTGCATCCAACTGTGTAGATAAATGGAATCTCTGCATGCCAACTACTTGCCAGAGAAGATAGCCCCTGCTATGGTTGCTATTGTTGGAGTGTATCCCTGCCAAAATTCAGGTGTGGCCAAAGCAATAGTATTAAGAGATGGGGTCCTTAAGAGGTGAGTAGGCCATGAGGGCTACTTTCTCCTAAAACGGACTAAGATGCTTATAAAAGAGGCTTTGCTTCATGCAGCGTTGGGCCAGCTTGTGAGAACCGTGGCAGGGAAAGCCCGTGTGAGGGCACAGTGCTTCTCCCCTGCGGGGGACACAGCCACAGAGCACCACCTTGGAAGCAGAGACTGTGCCCTCACCAGACGGCCAAATCCGTCAGTGCCTTGGTCTCAGACTTCCCAGCCTCCAGAGCTGTGAGGAAATAAATTTCTGTTCTTTACAAAAATAAAATAAATCTTTGTTAGGAATTTTCATTGGTTTAAAGAAATAACATTGATGAGGATTGGCTATACATTGGTGAGATATAGGGCATGAGTTACAGTGTCCAGCATATGGAATTCTTTGGTTAATTTATGGCCACTGGTATCAGTCACTCTGACTCCACAGGGAAGTATCTTCACGGGTGATTCCTTAGCTCAAGGGGGAGTGAGATGTGACAGATGACACATTTCAATGCCTCTCTGAGCCTGATAATTCAAAGGAGGCTTGTGTTCCAGAGATAAAAAGATTCCTTTCTTTATCATCCAAGAAGTATTAATACATTGCACAAATTTATAGAGTTAAAAGGGGGAAAAAAAAAAAAACAACAACTCAGATTATAGGACCTAATATATAAGTATAGCAAGTGCAGAATCCTGAATTTGTTTTGGAAAATTTGAAAGTAATGTATATTTAAAAACCATGGTATAGACAATTAGCCTAGGACCAATAAGCAAATTGTTTCTCAGAGCCTCAGCTAGATCAATCACAACACGCTTATAGGACAGCTGTGAAGATGGAATTAAGAGGGCTCTATGTGCTCAGCACATAGGAGTTCCTCAGTAAGTGCCAGTGTTCTTTGCTCATAACATCTCTTAACCATTGAAAGGCATCAGAGAAGTAACTGTCTTAATTAAGCTCACACCACTCAAGGGCTGCATATTGCATATTTCTAATAGGTACATATTATTACCTCCTTTAAAATTTTCAGTTCACTCATGGCTTTTCCATTTTGTTATGGAACCACCTATTCTCTGTGTAGCAGAAAGAGATTCCCTATAATGGGAAAACATCTCCAAAATGTCTCCCTGGCTTAAAGTTACATAAATCAGCTCCACTCAATAACATTACAGTGACTCACCTTGTCCGAAGTTCTTGAGTTTCTGTTGGGGGAGAGGAAGTAGCTTTATAATGACAGCACTCCCTGCTAACAGTCTACTGAATTATGTAAAATGTTTAAGCACCAAACTGTGCTCTCCTTCATCAACAGGCTCTGCAGCAAACTAAAACCGTTAACATGAGAATGTCTTATCTGTCAAAGTCCAGGAGAAGGAAATTCCTGAGAATATCTGGTAACATCCATCCGAACTGCTCCTACAGCTGGTCATTCTCTTTGTGTGGGAATTAGAAAACAGCTTCACCCTCTCTTGTGAACTATTTCTCAGTTTGCGTGTGTATAGTTTAGTTAAAACATTTTTCTTTCCTATTTTCTTGTCCCAGTTATAGAAAAGAATAAGATATATCATGTTTAAAGTCCTCAGGCTCTACTTTTGGAAGGCAGAGGAAGAGTTGTTATATGCAGACATTTACATCATCGAGCCTAAGAAGCCTTCTTCCTCCTCTAATTGATCTCTAATGGCCAAGTCCCTGGGGGCAAAACCTCAGTCATTTCACTTGACTTTGCTGATTTGAAGATCAGCTCAGCTCTAAACTTAGAGCAAACTGACCAATTCAATCAACTATGCTGCATTCAGCTGCTACCTAGAATCAGACTAATGAGGGATTTAATTTATTTTTCCAGAACATGATTTCAGAGCTGTAAATATGTTTTATGATATTTATAGAAATTCCCTCATTTTTTAAGTTAGAGAACTGTGGATTAAAGAAATGCAAGAACCATTTATGGGTGTCAGCTAAATTAGAGTAGAACTAGTGCCAGGGACAGTGTCCTGTGTACTCTCTAGGGAGTTTCTAGAGGAAATTATTGGTGATTGTGACTAAAGTAAATTATGCTATGACAAAACACTTTCTTCTACTTGTTGGGGGTCAGGTAACCGAAACATGAAAATACTAATTCAGTCAACTCAACTAACTCACTTCTGCAGTGAGAAGTTGATGCTTAGAGATAGTGCAATAAAATGAGCATTGAGACTCACAGTTCAGCCTGCCAGATCCACCACTGATGAGTAAGCTGAGTTGGGAAAATTACTTAAGATTTTAGTTTGTTGCCAAATCTTTAATATCGAACAAATCCAAGGGCCCTTCTCTGAATCAAGGGGACGACATACGCCACTGTTTACATGGTGTCTGTTGCAGAGGACGAGGTCAACAGACTTTATGAACTCTTAGCATTCCAGGCAATCCACAGACTGGTGAACCAGGAAACTGTACATTTAAATTAATTTTGGATGTTTGCTTGTCTTCTGGGGAGTTTTAACCTGGGAAAAGGTGATAGAATGCACTCTATAAATATCAGATGCAAGTATGATGAAATGAAAAACAGACAAATGAGTTCCAATGCTTTAAATTTGGGGAGTGAATAAGTTATAATCACTAAGAGGTTTTTCTATTGTTGTTGTTGTTAGTCTTTTATTGATAGCTTCTATGTTTCTCCCTCCTGAAGTGCAGTACATTGTGCATTTACTTGGCAAAACTCTGATACAGTAAAGCCGCATTCTCAGCCTGTTGCCATGACTGTAAGATCCACGGGGAGCCATGAACAAGGCTGGAGGAAAGTGCAAGCCGTAATGACAAATCTCACTTTGTATTTATGAACACGAAGCTCAGATCAGCTCGCTTATCATGTCACAATTTTCACAGGTCTCTGTAGGTTTTCTGTCTAAAAACTAGTAATACACACTTACTCCTCTCTTCACCAAACTCCAACCCACTTCCACATTTCTTAGACTCAACTAGGAAAAGAAAACAAATTTGTTCAGAAAACACAGTCAGTCAGAATTCAGATTCTCCTGCCACTAAACGCATCAGCCTCCCTCACTCTGGACCCGTATATTCAGCCTTGCTTCCTGTGGTGGTGAATGAAATGCCCCTGCTCCTGCTGAAACCCTGTCTCTACTTTTACACAGTGCTCACCCCCCTCTCCACCGGCTCTTTACATTTCCCTCTCTCCTATATCATCCTCATCACCACATAACATAAATGCTTTCATGGAAAAGTATGGCTAAAAAGGATTTAGTCACGCTCCTTAAGCTAATAAAAAATTGGAGGCTCTGACGAGAGACTGAGCATCTCTTTCTGTCTGTGGAGATCAAAGTTGCTCATTGTTAAGGTGGAGATGTGGTGAGTATTATTGATAAGAGATTTCAAGAGCTGTGGCCAATGAGAAAAAATCAGGATGAAATGATGTGCTCTGTGTCTCCATTAAACTCTCCATTAAACTCTGGTGCTTAGCATGAGTGGAGATATTCTTCACAGTTTCTTAATGGACAACAACATTTTTATTTAACCTTGGTGCAGAGGCCCTTCTGAAAAGACTTTGTGAGTACAGGCAGCCCTGGTGTGACAGACACTATTTAAAACACTATCATGGATGGTTTTGAAGTCTGAGACAGCAGAGAGAAGGGACTAAATGAGGTAGGGTACTGATAAGTACAAGATCATCATTATAGATAATGACTAGATGGGTAGTCAGGGATTTGAGAAATGTAAGATTAGAAATTGAGACTTTCTGGAGTGGGCACATTTTAGAATGTGAATATATCACTATCTTCCAAGTGCTCACCTCAGGATGTTATCACTTTATACAAGGACCCTGTAATGTGGTAGAGATATTTACTCTTTCCTGAATATGCAAACCTCTCTTTCCAGCCTCCTTGGATCTTACTTCATGGGCTTCTTTACAGTGTGGCTGGTGACTGTGTTGGATAGAGTCAATGCATGTGCTCAGCAACATGCACTTGGCCTCACCAAGGCCCATTTGGCTAATGTCCAACCTCCCAATAGGGTACCAACGGTCAGCCTCAGATGCCATATCTTTCACTGACAGAATGAGCCAGCCACTGGGGTGGGCTGCTTATCTCGGACTCTTCTATGCTACAGGGAGCAACAATTTATTACCCAACAGATGGGCACATGTTTTAGCCTTTTCATTTGATAATCTCTGCATCTGCTTTTCTGGACAATAGCACTCTCCAAGAACCTCCACCATTTTGCTATTCGTGGGAATACATAATACCTTACCCATGGGATTTTTTTGTATATGGTTTCTGAATGGAAAAGAAAATGGATAATGAATTCATTTCCTTGGAAGCCACCGGTCTTATTGTATTCACCATTAGTCAGAAATGTCTATGGTACACAAATATCTGTACAATAGTCAAAAAGCATAGTGTAGGCTCATTTATGATCCAACTTGGAAAAATACTCTAAAAAGTATTTTTCTACAGGATGCACTATTTGAAATTAATCTATGCCCAATACGTAGTAATATCTTCTTCATGACTGGTTCCATTAGTAAAGAGGAGAACTAGAAGTGGCTGCTGTCATTATTACACAAAATAAGTCATGTAAAAATATATTTTGCTTTTTGTGCCTGAGACTTTAGGTTAATGAGTTGATCAATCCTAATGTTCAAGGGAGAAATATATACTCAAATATACAAACCACAGAGCTGTATCTAATTGATTGGTTTCTGAAACTTCCCTGTCATTTAGAGCTTCCCATGCTGCTGAACCAGAAGGTTGGACACAGGGTCACTGTATTTGTTACTGTGATTATTCTAAATCACCATGGATAAAGCAAATTGCTTTCACTCTGGGGAGAAGGAGCGCAACGCTTGGAATCCCGATGATTCAGTTTTTCCTGGTCAACTGGCTCTAGTAAGTAAAAAGTAAGAAAATACCACATCAGTTAATTAAATAAAAAAAATAATTCAACTATAACAGAAATAAAGTTTGGGCTCACAAAGTTTATATCTTTATGCCCTACCAGGTAAGGAAACTTATCTATACAATATTCTGGCAGATAGTAAGGGGAATTAACATATGGTGAAAGAAGGCAGTTGTATTATTCACTTGGTGTTTGTATTTGGCCATAGGAACAGGGTCTATGGCATTTATATTTTATGATAAATAAGTATTTTTCTCTCACCCACCACCACATGAAGGATACTGGCAGTGGATTTTTATTTTATGAGACTCCTTTGACCCATGTGTTATTTAATAGTGTGCTGTTTAATCTCTAGTATTTGGGATTTTCCAGGTATCTTTCTGTTAATTGATTTCTTGTTTAATTCCTTTTTTTGTTTGAAAGCAGATGTTATATGATTCCTGACATTTTAAATTTGCTAAAGTTTGTTTTATGGCCTGATCTACGGTTCATCTTGATGTATGTCATGTGTGTCTTAAGAATGTGGATTCTGCCTATTCTGCTCTTGTTGGATGAAGTAGTTTAGAGATGTGAATGGGATCCAGTTGTGGTGCTGTTCAATTCAGTTATGTCCTCACTGATTTTCTGCCTGCTGGATCTATCAATTACTGATATTGGATACTGAATACTCCAGCTTCATTGGTAGATGTATTATTTCTCTTTTGCAGTTCTGTAAGTTTTTACTCCACGTGTTTTGACACCCTGTTGTCAGATGCTCTCACATTAAGGACTGTGGTGTGTTCTCTGAGAACAGATGCTTTATCATTATCCCCTTCTTATCCCTGATAATTTTTTTTTGTTCTGAAGTTGGCTTGGTCTGAAACTACTGATAAAGATTTATTTTGATTAGTGTTTGCATGGTGTATTTTTCTCCCCCCCTTTACTCTCACTCTGTATGTGTCTTTGTATTTAAATTGGGTGTCTCATAGACAACATATAGTTAGGTCTTATTTTTTGATAACAAGTCTCTGTCTGTTAATTGGTATATTTAAAGTGTTGGTATATTATTAAATTAGTATATTTAAAGAATTTAAAGTGATTATTGATGTAGTAGAATTAATATTTAACAAATTTGTTAATTTCTATTTTCCCCTATTTTTGTTTCTTTTTTCCCATTCTTTCTTTTTTTTCCTTATCTGTTTTTTTTTTTTTAATTTTTTTTTTATGATATGTCCCCTTGCTGAATAACTAAAATTTTTCTGAGGTTGGGCTCTCTGCTCTGTAAGATAAGAACCAGAGTACCTACAACTTTGAGAGCTATTGTGACATTTCACCCAAGTAGCACAAGCGAAGGAGTCAGCAGGACTGCCATAAAAATGCATGAAAATCCTGATCAACATCTGATATAACAGTTACATGCCGAGGTCAAGACTTCCTATTCAAAATAGTATTATTAGTGTTGAAAATCTTGTGGAAATCCTGGGAAATACTCCTTCAGCAATGTCCATCTCAGGTAGGGATTGGAGAATAATGAATACAGAATAAAGTCACAGAGGCTAGAGCTCAGTGTCACAGTGGGCAATCGGCAAGAAGACTCTCAAAGAGAAGAGACTCAGCAGATACTTAATGGACTAAACCAGGAAGTCAATATGCAACCATGGTAAAAATATATATATAAAGAATAAAGTTTCCTATTCCTCCAGGCAGTTTTATTTGATAATTATTATGAACAAGTGGGTGCTCTGTATTTCTATTCTACTCATTTTTTTAATGTGAATTTATACTGAAATTGTGTTGAATCTGCATTTTAAAATCATACATGGATATTGTAATTGTACAACTTTTCTGTTGGTTTTAGGGTTTTCAAGAACTCAAGGAGATACAACTGGATGTGTTAATACTACTGCATGTTATCTGGATTTTGAGACTGATACATGAACTGTATTGGACCTTAGTGTTTTTGTTTTTGTTTTTTTTCCAATGAAGAGGGAACAAATATGTTTTAGGAATAGCAAGAAGAGGAGCTGTGTGCTTTGGACTGGGAAAGAGGCACTTTTCATCCTGAGAAAAGAAGACAATTACTAAAGGATTATCTTCAAGCACACAATTCCTGATGGACATCTGTTGTGTTGCATAGTTTTCAATGTGTTGAAGATGATGAGTATGGCAGAAACTCATAAATTCCTGTCCATGTTTTGTGCTTTCCCTTTGGTGCTAACATCATCCCTACATTTTTATGGTTGACAATGTGACTAGGTAAAAATATTACCTTCTCTATTTTCTTCTGAAAATAGAAGTTCCTATTGAGATGATTCATCTTTAAATGGGCCTGGTTCTCTCACACCAACCCTGAGGGAAAGTAGATCTGATGCCTAGTGATGTATCTTCTTCATCAGGACCATGGAAGAAAGATTATGAGCTTTCTAGAGATGTGAGACTGCACAATCTTGAGCTACTGGAAAAAGGAAGAAACTTCAGCTTCAGGATATCTAGCTACTATACAGTACAGATTCTCCAAGTGTTTGAATTTCTGCCTGAATTGTGATTACTTGCTGCCCCTTATAGTGTGTGTCAGCAAGCATTTCCAATGATTTGATCTTTCTCTTCCTGGCCAGGCACCCAAGACTATGGGGACTGGATTGTTGTAGACAACAATATAATGAGAAGACAGAGACTAGCTCAAGTCCAAATTTCACTCACACATTAAAAGTGAATCAACATATTTAAAGTACTTTGTGCTCTGAATTAATTTTTAGTTAACCAAAGTGGATAATTCTTTAATGGACTTAACAGATGCTTCTATAATATTATATTTCTGATATTTCTAAAGATTTGGGCCTAAATTTAGCCATTTTTAATCTAAAACCTGCAGTGAACAATAGAAAAAACACTTTGCCAAAGATTACCACCCCTTGATTATAAAACCTTAATCATGTATCAGAGACCAGAATTCTCCAAAAGGTTACTAAAAGCCTAAGGGTGGGACTTATACAAAGGTATAGACAAGATTTGTTCTTAAGCCCTGAGATGGTTAATTATGTATCAACTTGACTGGGCTATGGGGTGCCAAGATATTTAGTCATACATTATTCTGGATGTGTGTGTGAAGGCATTTCTGGACAAGGCTATCATTTGGATCCGTGCACTGAGTAAAGCACATTGCCTTCCCTAGTGTGGGTGGGCACCATCCAACCAGCTGACGGCCTGAGTGGAACAAACAGGCTAAGAGAGAATTTCTCTGCTTCACTGCCTTAACGCTGGGGCAGCACTTTTTCCTGGCATTAGACTTGAACTGAAACCTCAGTGCCTCCTGGGTGTTGAGCCCATCAGCTTTCAAAGTGGAGCTACACTGTCAGCTCTCCTGGGCCTCCAGTTTGCTGACTGCAAATGTCAATAATTGTCAGCCTCCATGATCATGTGAGCCAATGCCTGGTGACAAATATTGGTCTCCTGCTCCCCACCATCCTCTCTCCTCCTCTACATTCTTCCTCTCATCCTATTGGTGGATAACTCTGATTAATACAGGCCCATACATTTTCCTTTCCTGTCATTCATCTAAAGACTCTTTGCAACCCAAGTGCCAAATGGTTATTCAGGGACCACTTGTGTCTTGGTAGTTTAATGATCCCCAATATTTTGAAGAGAAAATAGTATTGTCATAGTGTTTTATATCTCTATTTTTCCCAAATTTTTATATAGATTCATACAATTTAAATAGGTTTATGTTAATTTGTTTAATAGGAAGTTTTTCAATGTTTTATTATGGAAGTACACACATAATATAAAATTTGCCATTTTACCATTTAGGTGTACCATTCAGTATCATTAAAAACATTCATAATGTTGTACAGTCCTCATCACAATACATCTTTATAACTGTTTTCATGTTGTAAAACTGAAAACTCTATATCCATTGAACTCGCTCTTACTCCTTCCCCTGGAAACTACCATTCTACTTTCTGTATGTATAATTTTCACTATACTCAGTTTGCTTACAAGTGGAATCATACAGTATTTGTAATTTTGTGACTGTCTTGTTTCACATAACATAAAGTTCTCTAGGTCCATGCATTTTTTAGCACATATCATAATTTCCTTCAGTTTTAAGCCTAGATAGTATTCCATTGTATGTCCATATCACAGTTATTTTAAGTCAGTCATCTCACAATGATCACATGAGTTGATTCCACATTTTACCATTATAAATAATTCTGCTACTAACATGAGTTTGTAAATATGTCCTTAAGACCCTGTTTTCAACTATTTGGGGTATATACCTAGAAGTGGAATGGCTGTATCATAAGGTAACTCTATTTTTAACCTATTGGGTTAATGAAATGTCTATGGAAACTGTAGTCTGTTTTCATTCTGTGTCTTCCCAAATGAATTATTTTGATAGTTTTTAAAGCAGGAGTCTGCAATTTGCTATTATCAACTGGGAGATACAACTTAGAAAATAAAATGTGGACACAGAGTCCAAAGATACTGGAAGTGATGTTATATCAGCCACCATTTAGTAAAGATTTGTTGAGAATTACTATTCATATTCTCAATCCTTAAAAACAATGTATGGATAGAAGCTCCCAGTAAGTGCTAGCAAGGCAGAGTACCTCAGAGCAGTGGAGAAACCTCCGCGTGGGCAACACAGATGTGAATTCAGATCTCACCACTTTCCAAGAGCAAGATATCAGAATCAGGGTTTAATTTCTATGTGCCTCATTTCCTACATCTGCAGAATAATAGTAATAATAATACTTATATGGTTATGTTAATATTTTAGTTGTCTTAATATCTATAAAACACCTAGAATTTATATAGTAAAGGTTTGAAGTAAGCATAATTCCAAGGGATTCTTGTTATTTCATTTACCTTCACTTCTGTGCAAATGTAACTTGTGGAAATGCTCAGAGATATATTTAACATGTATGTAACATACATAAATAATAACTTCATTATTTTATTTTTCCATTTTGAAAATATGTTATGTATTTTAATGTCATATATTTAATATATTTTATACAGTTTTAATACATTTTAATGATATTATTGTGTGTTTTAAGAGGACTATGCAAATAATATTACTAGAATAAAACTTATGAGCGAAACAGTTCCATAAGCTAAAGTCCTCATGGACAAAATTCTGTTGTTATTTACTTTTGTGACCTTGGCTACATCGCTTAACCTTTAAAATCTCAGTTCAAATTTTCTTATCTTGATGAAAAACTCATTATTTATTTCAAATATAAGTATAAATTCCTTGGTTCCACATATTTAAATGTTTTATAGATTACTATTACAGCATCTTTCTATTATTTTAGTGACCATGACAATGAAACCATCCCCTCTTCTCACTCAGTTTTATGCAGATGCCCACAGAATCATATTACGATTTCTGTAACGTTCAAAATCATAACACGTATTTATAGATGGGAGGTGCATAATTGGTGTTGACACTGTTAATAATAAAATAATTAGATATTGGAAATTTGTGAGTGTTAAACATATATTAATATGGCTTGAATATTTTTATAAACATTCACAAAGCTTCTGTTCTTCCAATAAAACACATAAGAGAATATTTGAGTAACTATTGACCATGAATAATACAAGTTACGAGTTCTCAGATTCAAAAAGTTAAATATGTCCCCGTAATAAAGTAAAAATAAATCTGAATCAAAATATATTTTAAGAAAGGTATGGTACATAAACACAAATAGAAACCTTCAAAGAACTAGAGAAAAAAAGATAGGACCTACATAAAAAAAGAAATTAAATATCAAAAAAATTAAGATGTATTAGATCATTGAATCTCGAAAGCTTCAATAAACTGCTTAATAGGAGAACAAGAAAATAATATCTGTTATCAGCACATCTGTCATACTTGAATTTTAGTTTCAAAGTAGCTCAAAACATAAAAAATGGAGAAAAGTATGAGAATTGGCAATCAGTATACAATATTATCATCAAAGATTATAACATTTTCTAAATAAAAAAACTAAGATAAATGCTATTTACAGGAATTAAGAAAATGTAGCAAATCTCTTAGATTGATTTTAAAAATGTTAAATTGAACACAGGTTTTAGAAAATGTACTTGAAGAATATACAAGTGAGAGAAGGCAAAGCACCATACATGGATTCGATTTTATAGCATTGAGGTATTCAATAGAAAGGCAAATTATAATTAATTTTTGGAGAAATTAGGAAAGAATATATTAATGGTCACAGAGGAGAAAATTAATTTTTAGAACCTAGAAGCTCAAATCATAAATGAATGGATTGAGAAATTCAAATGTATTTGTTTAAGAATTTTTCATCGTCAAAAGGCATGGATCAGAGAGTAAAGTAAAAGCCATAAATTTGGAGAAGAAATGTGCAATATTTATAAATGATAAGTGATTAAAACTATATAAAGATATTTGAAAATCATCTGAAATCCCCAAAGAAAAAAATGGCTAAATTGTATGAATATATATTTTTATAGAAAAAGAAACAAGAATTGCCATTTCATGAGTGAAAGAATATTTAACCTTATTAGAAATCAGGGAAATGGAAGTTATATATAAAATATGATTCCCTTTTCTAGTCAACAAATGAGAAAAACTGAAAGTTTATCAATACCAAGTATTGGTTAGGATGAAGGAAAATAGTAAGTTCCATGCCCTTAAATTATGTAGTTAATTAATTTCTAATTGCATAAAGACTAAGATTAATTATTACTAATCCTAGACATTATAGATATGAACAATGATAATCAAAATAGTTTATATCAGTACTTCAGCCTGGGAAGTTCTCATGTATGTAAGATGTTCAGCAACAATAACAACTGACCACTAAATTCTCCCTGCCAACCTTGGTCATTGGAAAAAAACAAGTTTTCCTTACACCTTGCTCAGGCCCTAGAAAGGGTACACTCACACTTGCATAAGAATTATCTCATGGAGCCATGGTCCTTAATTACTTCATTTTTCTTCTCTCCCTACTTTGCCATTTGATTATTGGGTCCTGGATCATCTTGTGTTGAAGAACTCAGGTAAGTTACCCACAGTCTGCCAAGAACAATTTCAAGTACCTCATTATTTTCTTCCTCCCATTCATTCAGCATGATCTTGGCCATGAGAGACCAAGTCCTTACCATGATCTTCCACGTTGGTTCAGAAAAAAATGAAGCCAAACAGTCTTCATGTGCTGCTCCCACTTGACATTGGCAACCCTCATCATAAAACCACCTTCTTAGACCCATATAACCCAATTCCAAGTACTTTTCAGTTGGTATCTTTGTTCTATGATGTGGGACCTCATGTTATGAATATTCTGTCTGGTAGCTAAGGTAAAAGGAAAGTAAGTTGATGCTATGGTCTGAATATGTTCTTCCAAATTCATATGTTCAGACTTAATCACCAACATAAAAGTATTAAGAGTTGGGGACTTTAGAAGCCAGCACTTATAAATGGGATTAGGATTCTTATAAAAGGGCTTGAGGGAAGGGGTTTACTCTCCTCTTCTCTTCTGCCATGTGGGGACATATCATTCATTTCATTTGGTCTTTTTCACCCCTTCCACCATTTAAGGATGCAAAAAGAAGTCCCTCATGAGACATCATATGCTGGTTCCTTGATCTGGGACTTTCCCAAATCTAGAAATGTGAGAAATAAATTTCTATTCTTTACAAATTACCCATTCTTAGGTATTCTGTTATAGCAGCACAAATAGACTAGAACATTTGTTACCAGCATTCTGCATAAGAAAATGCTGAAAGCAGTTGTTTGCTATGTACTAGTTACTCTCTAACCAAATCAGTTTTAATCTGAGCCAATTTGAGACAAAATCACATGTCTTGAAGATGGTGGATGAGAAAAACCACCAGCCAGAGTGTCTTTGCAAGAAAAACATATTTTAGAAGAAAATGAAAAAAATAAATAAACAGGCAGACAAACATAGATCAAATGAGAGTTTGAAGGAAGAGTGCCTGAAACTACAGGAGACTCCATGGGAACAAGTTGCAGAGGAGAACTGGAAGGAGAAAGGCTACTGAGAGGCTTGGAAACCAGAGACAAGGGTAAGTGGAACAGATAAATTTCCCCTCCCTTGCATCTGGGACTGCTGATGGGCTCCTGAGAAGTTGGAAAGACCTGCCAGCACCAGCCCAGAGACAGCTGCTGCCATTAAGAGCTGAGCATCTTGAATTCAGGGCACCAGGCTCCCAGGTTGGGGCTTTTCCCAGCCTGCAGAACAGAGCCAATTGCCAGGTGCCATATTGCTACATTCTTCCCATCCCCTTCCTTACCCGCAGCTGCTGAAGGAGACAATTTAGCCACCTTCTGAAGGCATCTTCAGGGAATGGGACCTTTACTTTTGGAGCCCTACAGTAGACAGAGGGATACTCAGAGTGTGAGTTCCCTACCCACCAGCCATTCCAGGTGCTGATTGCCTGATGACCCCAGGAGAGTGGGGCAAATACTGAGGTGGAGAGACATTGATCCAGCCTGGACACCTCATGGGTGACTTGAGACAAGCAATTGTCCAGTGGCAGGTCAGGGATTGATCTCTAGGTCTCAGGGGGGAGGCCTGAGGACCAAATCCCGTATATCCAGGTCTCAATTGCACTGCTCTAGGGCACAAATGGGATATTTGTGATAGAGCCTACTGAGGTGTGTCTGCCTTCAGGGGCAGATTAGTGTGCTTGAGGGGCAACCCTCCTCCCATGGGAGAGTAGTGCACCTTGCTTTGGCTGTGATTCTGGGCAGAGAACCTCTTGGCCCATACCACACCCAAGGGAGGTCCACTGGCTTGGGGTTCTGCCTTTTAGGAGAGGCCCAGGAGAAACCACAGAATAGGGGAGCGTGGAAACAAGTGAGGCCTCCTCCAGAATGCAGGCCTCAGACAGCCCCACTTGCATACGCAGCCTTTTCTGCTGAGAGGGACCATTTCAGCCACCTCAGCAACTTTGCCCAGAAGCAGACAGCAGACCTTGACCCCTGCTAACAGAATTTGTGGAGCTTGAGGGCAGGCTCAACCAACCTAGGTTCACCCAGACTCACTCCCACATCTGCCCATACTGAGGTGGAAAATAAGAATACACCTGGAGGTCTAAGGGCCCAACCCACCACTTGAGGCACCAGAGTGCCTCTCCAGGGAAACAATAGCTCGTTACAGGACCCCAAAACCACACTGCAGCTTGCTCCTCCCAAGAGGAGCCACCTACTCACAGGGAGATCATTCTGCACATAATTTTACTGCATCTACAGATTCATCCTACAGGGTGTGGTCAAATCTCACCCACAAACACCACCTACTGGCTCAGAGACTAAACAGGGTGTGTCATTATCCAAACAAAAATCTAAAAGTAAGAAGCAACAACTGATCTAGATGGTAAGGAATCAGCAAAAGATCTCTAAAAGTATGAAGAATTAAACAGAAAGCACATTCCCAAAGGGGAAGACCAGCCCTCTAGAAATGGGCATCAACCAAATTCAGAACACTAAAATGACAGAAGAAGAATTTCAAACATGGATTGTAAGAAAACTCAATGAGAAAATAGATAAAAAAAAAAAAAAAAAAAAAACAAAGAATCCCCCTCCTCCCAAAAAATACAGTACTTGGAGAAATAATTCACTAAAGAAATTGAAATATTTAAAAAAATCAAACAGAGCTGCTGGAAATGAAGGCTTTATTCAAGGAATTACAAAACACAGTGGAAATCCTCAAGAATGGGGTAGATCAATAATAATAAAGAATCTCATGGATTCAATATAACCACTTTCAATTAAATAAGTCAGTCACAAAGATAGAGGAGAGAAATAAGAGAAAAGAGCAAAACACATAAGAAATGTGGGATTATGTAAAGATGCTTAAGGTAAAAATCACAGCCATCACTGAGGCTGAAGAAGAAAATACACAAGTGTTGGATAAGCTATTTCAGGATATAATAGAGGGAAATTTTCCAGGTCCTGCTAAAAATCTAGATATCCAGGTACAGGAAGCTCAAGGGACTTCTGGGAGATTTATTGTAAACAGGGAGACACAACACACAGTCATCAGACTGACCAAAATAACCACCAAAGAGGCCCTCCTATGAGCTGTAACATGAAAGAAATAGGTAGCCTACAAATGAAAATCCATCAGAATAAAGGCAGACTTCTTGACCATTCTCACTCTTCTCAAACAGAATAATACCCAGCCTAGAATCTTGTATCCCACAAAATTAAGTTTTGTATATGAAAGAGAAATAAAGACCTCCTCAGACAAGCAAAGACTGCAGGAATTCCTTAAGACAATACTTGCCCTCCAAGAAGTACTCAAAACAGTGTTACATATGGAACAGTAAAAAAAATACTCATGAATGTAAAATCAACCAAAAGCTAAAGGTCAAAGACCAGATACCATAATGGCTCATGAAAGAAAACAAAGCAACAAAGTTCAACTCAACAGGATGAACAGGAATCTGCCCCATTTATCAATTCTCTCAATAAATGTGAATGGCCCGAACTGCCCACTAAAGAAACATAGGCTGGCCGAATGAATAAATATACACAAAGCAAGTATCTGCTGTCTTCAGGAAACACATCTAACATAAAGGACGCACTCAGACTCAAGAGATGGAAAACAATTTTTCAAAGACATGTAAGCCAAAATGAAGCTGGCATGGCAGTTCTTATTTCAGATAACTTAGTCTTCAAATCAACAAAAGCAATGAAAGCCAAAGATGGTCACTATGTAATGGTGAAAGGTACAATTTAACAAGAAGACATAACAATCCTAAATATTTATCTACCTAAATCAGGTGCACAGAGATTCTTAAAGCAAATCCTACTTGACCTAAACAAAATGATAAACAGAAACACCATAATAGCCAGAAACTTCAACACCCCTCTGACAAAACACGACAGATCCTCCAAGCAGAAAATAAACAAAGAAATAATGGACTTAAACAGAACTCTATAACAAATAGTCCTGAATGACGTTTACAGAACATTCTACCTCATAACCACTGCATATCTGTTTTTCACATCAACTCAGGGGACATTCTCTAAGATTGACCATATCCTAGGACACAAAGCATGTCTCAAAAATTTTAAAAAACTAGAAATTATACCATGCATCTGCTCAGACTACTGTGGAATAAAATTAGAATTCAACTCCAACTGAAATTCTTATCTCCACATAAAGTCATGGAAACTAAATAACCTTATGCTGAATGATTATTTCGTTCAAGAGGAAATCAAGATGGAAATCAAAGGTTCTTTGAACTAAATGATAAAGGAGACACAAGTTATCAAAATCTTTGGAATACAGCTAAAACAGTCTAGAGAGGAAAATTTATATTCATAAATGCCAACATCCAAAGAACATAAAGATCACAAATAGACAATCTAATGAATCATCTCAAAGAACTGGAAAAGGATAAGCAAACTGTCCCCACACCCAACAGAAAAAAAGAAAGAACAAAGCTTAGAGAGAACAGAAAGAAATTGATAAAAAGAAAAACTATACAGAAGATTAATAAAATAAAAAAGTTGGTTCTTTGAAAAACTAAGCAAAATTGACAGGCCTCTAGCTAAATGAATGAGATTCAGAAAAGAAAGAACTCTAATAAATTCCATCATGAATTAAAAAGGAGAAATTACCACTGATTTCACTGAAATACAAAACATCATCCATGAATCCTATAAAAATCTGTATGCACATAAACTGGAAAATGTGCAGTAAATGGACAAAATCTTAGATACACACAGCTTTCCTAGGCTCACTCAGAAAGAAACAGAATTCCTGAACAGACCAATATCAAGTACTGAAATTGAAACAGCAATAAAAAACCTTCCTACAAAGAAAAGTCCTGGACCAGAAGGTTTCACCCCCGAATTTTAGGAGACCTACAAAGAAAAACTGGTGCCTATCTTGCAGAAATTATTCCACGTTCAGAAGGAAAGAATACTCCCCAACACACATAATCCTCCCCTTCACATTATGAAGCCAACACCACCCTGATACCAAAACCAGGAAGGAAGGAACAAAAAAGACAACTACAGACCAATATCCATTATGAATATAGATGCTAAGATTCTCAACAAATCCTAGGAAACTAAATTCAGGTGCTTATAAAAAAAATCCATCATGGCCAAGTGGGCTTCATCCCAGAGATGGCTCAGCATACTCAAATCTATAAATGTAATTCACCATGTAAATAGAGGCAAAAAAATGCCATATGATCCTCTCGATAGACACAGAAAAAGCATTTGACAAAATTCAAAACCCTTTATCATAAGAACACTTAACAAATTAGGCATAGATGGGACTTACCTAAAATGATACAAGCCAAATATGACAAACCACAGCCAACATCATACATAAAGTGTAAAAAATGAAAGTATTCTCTCTTAGAACTGGAACCAGACAAGATTGCCCTCTATCACCACTTCTATTCACCACAGTGCTGGAAGTCCTAGACAGAGCAATCAGATAAAGGAAACAAATCAAAGGTATTGAAATGGGGGCAGAAGAGGTCAAACTATCTCTCTTTGCTGATGATATGATCTTTTTTTTTTTTTTTTTCATTTTTTATTATATTTATTGGCAGTGGGTGGTTCTTCTGTGGGTCTCCTGATGCCAGAGCCATTGCCCTGGAGATGTTTCACTGGGTTTAATTAACAACTGAGTTGATTGTGGAAAGTAGAGGCAAGTCACCAAATGCCAAATTGCTCAAAATTGGGCCTGGGCATTAGGGCTCAGGGAGTAGAAATCTTTAAACCACTCTCAGATGCAGTAATTTTAGAAAATTTTAGTATTTTTAAGTTAATTTCTCAATTTGTTATGTTACTGAATGGATAAAAGATAACATTTATGCAGATGTTTCATGATAATAGGTACATTGTAAAGCACATTTGTTAAGCTTAAAAATCTGCTTTTGTACTCTTTTTTTTTTTTTAATTATTTTTTTTTATTTTGGCATATTATGGGGGTACAGATTTTAAGGTTTCAATAAATGCCCATTTCCCCCCTCCCCCCAAAAGTCTGAGTCTCCATCATGACCATCCCCCAGATGGTGCACATCTCACTCACTATGTATGTATATACCCGCCCCCCTCCCCCCTCCCACCTGCCCAATACCCTATTACTGTAGCACCTATGTGTCCACTTAGGTGCTACTCAGTTAATACCAGTTTGCTGGAGAATATATCTGGTGCTTGTTTTTCCATTCTTGGGATACTTCACTTAGTAGTATGGGTTCCAGCTCTAACCAGGAAAATATAAGGTGTGCTATATCACCATTGTTTCTTAGAGCTGAATAGTACTCCATGGTGTACATATACCACATTTTATTAATCCATTCTTTGATTGATGGGCACTTGGGCTGTTTCCACAGCCTTGCAATTATGAATTGTGCTGCTATAAACATTCGAGTGCAGGTGTCTTTTTTGTAGAGTGTCACTGGATCATTTGGGTAGATGCCCAGCAATGGGATTGCTGGATCAAATGGTAGATTCACTTGTATCGCTTTAAGGTATCTCCATATTGCTTTCCACAGAGGTTGAACTAGTTTGCAGTCCCACCAGCAGTGTAGGAGTGTTCCTCTCTCTCTGCAACCACGCCAGCATTTATTGTTTGGAGATTTTTTGATAAAGGCCATTCTCACTGGGGTTAAGTGATATCTCATTGTGGTTTTGATTTGCATTTCCCTGATGATTAGAGATGTTGAGCATTTCTTCATATGTTTGTTGGCCATTCTTCTGTCTTCTTTAGAAAAATTTCTGTTCAAGTCCTTTGCCCACTTTTTAATGGGGTTATTTGATTTTTTCTTCCTGATTTTCGTGAATTCTAAGTATATTCTAGTTATCAGTCCCTTATCGGATGCATAGGATGCAAAAATTTTCTCCCATTCTGTAGGTTGTCTGTTTACTTTCATGACTATTTCTTTGGCTGTGCAGAAGCTTTGTAGTTTGATCATGTCCCATTTATTTATTTTTGTTGCTGCTGTGATTGCCTTTGGGGACTTCTTCATAAACTCTTTGCCCAGGCCGATGTCTAGGAGAGTGTTTCCAACTTTTTCCTCTAGAGTTCTAATAGTTTCATATCTTAGGTTTAAGTCTGTTATCCAGCGTGAGTTGGTTTTTGTGAGAGGTGAAAGGTGTGGGTCCTGTTTTAGCCTTCTACAGGTGGCTATCCAGTTTTCCCAGCACCATTTATTGAAGAGGGATTCTTTTCCCCAGCGTATGTTTTTGTCTGCTTTGTCAAAGATGAGACGGCTATATGAGGATGGTTTTATATCAGGATTCTCACATCTGTTCCACTGGTCAATATTCCTGTTTTTGTGCCAATACCATATTGTTTTAATTACTACAGCTTTGTAGTATAGTTTAATATCTGGCATATTAATGCCTCCCATTTTGTTTTTGTTGCCTAGAATTGCTCTTGATATTCGGGGTCTTCTTTGGTTCCATACGAAGCGTAAAATTATTTTTTCTATATCTGTGAAGAATGCTGATGGGATTTTAATAGGTATTGCATTGAATCTGTAGATCAGTTTGGGTAGTATAGACATTTTGACGATATTGAGTCTGCCGATCCACGAGCATGGTATGGATTTCCATCTGTTTACATCCTCTGCTATTTCCTTCCTCAGTGTTTCATAGTTCTCCCTGTAGAGGTCTTTTACCTCTTTGGTTAAATATATTCCTAGGTACTTTAATTTCTTTGTTGCTATTGTGAAGGGAATTGAGTCTTTGATTTGGTTCTCAATTAGATTGTTGTTGGCATATATGAATGCCTCTGATTTCTGTGTATTAATTTTGTATCCTGAGACTTTACTAAATTCATTGATCAGTTCCAGGAGTTTCTTGGTTGAATCCTTGGGGTTTTCTAGATACAATATCATATCATCAGCAAACAGTGAAAGTTTGATCTCTTCTGCCCCTATTTGGATACCTTTGATTCCATTTTCCTGTCTGATTGCTGTAGCCAAGACTTCCAGCACTATGTTGAATAGAAGTGGAGATAGTGGGCAGCCTTGTCTGGTTCCAGTTCTAAGTGGGAATGATTTCAGTCTTTCCCCATTCAGTATGATGTTGGCTACGGGTCTGTCATATATGGCTTGTATCATTTTTAGGTATGTCCCTTCTATGCCTATTTTCTTAAGTGTTCGTATCATGAAAGGGTGTTGAATTTTGTCAAAAGCTTTTTCTGCATCTATTGAAAGAATCATGTGGTCTTTGTTTTTGCTTCTTTTATGTGGTGAATTGCATTTATAGATTTACGTATGTTGAACCATCCCTGCATCCCTGGGATGAAGCCCACTTGGTCGTGGTGGATTATTTTTTTGATAAGTGTCTGGATTCGGTTAGCTAAGATTTTGTTGAAAATTTTTGCATCTATATTCATTAGGGATATTGGTCTGTAGTTTTCTTTTTTTGTTGCATCCTTTCCTGGTTTTGGTATCAGAGTAATATTCGCTTCATAAAAGGTGTCGGGGAGGTTTCCGTTCTTCTCGATGTTGTGGAATAGTTTCTGCAAGATAGGTACTAGTTCTTCTTTGTAAGTATGGTAAAATTCAGGTGTGAAGCCATCTGGACCGGGACTTTTCTTTTTAGGGAGATTTTTAATTGCTGTTTCTATTTCAGCTGTTGAGATTGGTCTGTTCAGGGAATCTATTTCTTCCTGGTTACGCCTAGGGAGGCTGTGTGTTTCTAGAAATTTGTCCATTTCCTCCACATTTTCCAGTTTGTGTGCATAAAGATTTTTGTAGTATTCATAAATTGTATGTTGTATCTCTTTGGGATCAGTTGTGATATCTCCTTTTTCATTCCTGATGGAGCTTATTAGAGATTTCTCTTTTCTGCTTTTCGTTAGCTTAGCCAATGGCGTGTCAATTTTGTTTATTTTTTCAAAGAACCAACTTTTTGTTTTATTAATCTCCTGAATAGCTTTCCTGTTTTCAATTTCGTTTAGTTCTGATTTGATCTTGTTGATTTCACTTCTTCTGCTGGGTTTGGGGTTGTTCTGTTCTTCTTTTTCCAGCTCTTTGAGTCGTTTCATTAGATTGTCTATTTGTGATCTTCTTGCCTTTTGGTTATAGGCATTTATGGAGATAAACTTTCCTCTCAGAACTGCTTTAGCTGTGTCCCAGAGGAGTTGATAACTTGTCTCTCCATTGTCGTTTTCTTCATAGAACTTTTTTATTTCCGTCTTGATTTCTTCATTTACGAAGTAATCATTTAGTAGGAGGTTGTTTAATTTCCACGTTTTTGTGTAGAAATGTGAGTTTCTGTTAGGGTTGATTTCTAGTTTTATTCCACTGTGATCTGAGAAAGTACATGGTATGATTTCTATTTTTTTAAATTTCTTGAGATTTTCTTTGTGTCCTAGGATATGGTCAATCTTAGAGAATGTCCCGTGAGCTGATGAGAAGAACGTATATTCAGTGGATTTTGGGTAGAATGTTCTGTAGATGTCTGTCAGACCCAATTGTTCTAGAGTTTTGTTTAAGTCCATTATTTCTTTATTAATTTTCTGTTTGGAGGATCTGTCTCGTGCCGTCAGTGGGGTGTTGAAATCTCCGGCGATTATGGAGTTGCTATTAATCCATTTGCTTAGCTCCAGTAAGGTTTGCTTTATGAATCTGGGTGCACCTAAGTTGGGTGCATATATATTTAAAATTGTTATCTCCTCTTGTTGGACTGTGCCCTTCACCATTATATAATGACCCTCTTTGTCTTTTACTACTTTTGTTGGTTTAAAAACTAAATCGTCTGAAATTAGAACTGCCACACCAGCCTTCTTTTGGTTTCTATTTGCTTGGAATATTGATCTCCACCCTTTTATTTTTAGTCTATGTGCATCCTTGCAGGTTAAATGTGTTTCCTGAAGACAGCATATACTTGGCCTGTATTTTCTTATCCATTCAGCCAGCCTATGTCTCTTGAGTGGAGAGTAAGCCATTCACATTTATTGAGAGAACTGATAGGTAAGGTAGATTACTGATCATTCTGTTGGGTTGGATGTTGTTGCTATGATTTCTGTCTTGAGCCATTGTAATATCTGGCCTTTAATATCTTTGGGTTTTGGTTGTTTTTATATCCGTGGATTATTATTATGATGTTCCGTGCGTAACGCTGTTTTAAGTACTTCTTGTAGGGCTGGTCTTGTCTTGGTGAATTCTCTGAGCCTTTGCTTGTCTGAGAATGTTTTTATTTCTCCTTCATATATGAAGCTTAGTTTTGCAGGGAATAATATTCTAGGCTGTGCATTGTTTTCTTTCAAAAGAGTGAGAATGGGGCCCCAGTCTCTCCTTGCTTGTAAAGTCTCATTAGAGAAGTCTGATGTTATTCGAATTGGCTTTCCCTTGTATGTCACTTGCTTCTTTTGTCTTACAGCTCTTAGAAGGGCCTCTTTAGTTGATACTTTGGTCAGTCTGATGACTGCATGACGTGACGTCTTCCTGTTTGCATTGAATCTCCCAGGGGTCCTCTGGGCTTCTTGAACTTGTATATCGAGATTTTGAGCAAGGCCTGGGAAATTTTCCTCTATTATATCTTCAAAAAGCTTGTCCAGCCCTTGAGTGTTGTCTTCCTCCCCTTCGGCCAAACCTATGACCCTCACGTTAGGTTTTTTCACATAATCCCACAGCTCTTGTAGGCTTTGGTCTTTTCTCTTGTTTCTCTGCTGTATTTCTGTGACTGATTTATTTAATTGGAAGGTGTTATCTTCAAGCTCTGAGATTCTTTCTTCTGCTTGATCTGCCCTGTTCTTGAGACTTTCCACAGTATTTTGTAGTTCTCTGAGTTGATTCTTCATCTCCAGGACTTCGGTTAAAGTTTTCTTCACTGTGTCAATCTCTTTGTTGAACCTTTGTTCCATTTCTTGGAGGTTTTTTGTGTTTTCTTGGTGTTGGTTATTGAGTTGTTGTTGCAGCTGGGTGAGTGTTCTTATGATCCACATACGAAATTCCTTTTCTGTCATATTGGTTGCCTGATTTTGGTCGGTGTCCGTTTCTAGGGGGCTGGTGCTCCTCCTTGCGGGTGTGTTTTCCGTTTGGTTCTTCATATTTCCTGAGTTCTTTCGCTGACTTCTTCCCATGTCGATCAGTTGTTGTTTCTTTCCTTAGGTTATTGTTTGGGTATTCACACACCTTGTTTAGTTTCTGAGGCGTTAGGTGGTGCCTGTGGGTGAAATTGGACCACTCCCTGTATATTGAGTCAGTGGGTGCCGTGGAAAGGCTGTGCAAGATGCCGCCCCTGTCAGTAGGTGGCGTTTGCTTGGAGGAACAGGCTATGGTGTTGATTTTGAGTCCTGTTATCAGCTCTGGTTCTGGGCGGAGCTGGGTTGGGTAAGCCTGCCCTCAGGCCGTTAGCAGGGGTCAAAGTTCTGTTCTCAGCTTACAGGGAAAGCTGTCAGGGCAGGGCTGGAATGGTCCCGCTCAGCCAGAAAGTCTGGAGGTGGGGGTGGGGCTGTCTGAGACCCGCAGTCTGCAGCAGGCCTCGCTTCTTTCCACCCTCCCCAACTCTGCAGCTACTCCTGGGCCTCTGCCAGCAGGCCAGACCACAAGCCACCAGGCCTCCCCGGACTGTGGTGCCGGCGGGGAGGTTCCCTGCACAGGAACGCCACCTGGGTTGGGCACACGGCCTCCTCCTGGGAGGAGGGTTGCCCTCTAGGACGCCGATCCGCCCCTGGAGGCACACAGCCCTCAGTAGGCTGTTCGCGTATAATCCTTCTGTGCCCGGGGCAATGCTAGCCCTCGGTGCAGGGGATCTGGTCTGCAGGTCCGACCTCTGGGTCCCAGAGTTCAAACTGTATTCCCACCAGGGAGAGGATTTCCGGTCCTAATTCACCCACAGGAAGCCCAAGCTGGATCTATGTCTCTCAGCCTCTTAGTCGGCACCGTTTTCCTGGGAACACGGTGCCAGCAGCACCTGGGAGGGCGGGTGGGGTCCCAAACGGGAAGGTCCCGTTCCCTGGAGGTGCCTCCGGCTGGTGGCTGTATTGTCTCTCTGGGCAGCCGCGGGTAGGGTCGGCGGAGGGGAGGAGGAGGCAATATGGCGCCTGCCGCGCGGCTCGGGTCCGTGCACACGGAGGTGCCCGGAGGAAGTTGGGAACCTGGTGCCACGTCTGCTACAGGCTCACCGTTGGCAAGCGGCGGCAGTCTCTGGGCTGATGTCCGCAGGTCTCTCCACCCACTGGGGAGCCCGCCAGCAGTCCCGAATGCAGGGGAGGGGAAACAGCAATTCCACCTACCCTTGCCGCTGGTCTCCGGGCTGCTCTGGTGGTCTCAGCCTCCAGTTCTCCTCCGCAGCCTCCTCCCGTGGAGTCTCCCAGGGTCTCAGGTACCCCTCCTTCCGGCCCTTGTCCGCTGTATGCTCGTCTTCTTGCTTCTTTCTTCTAGTTTCTGCTAGAATTGGTCTTTTCTGTAGAGACCCTCTGTCTGGCGGTGTTATTCGTCCGCCATCTTGCTCCGCCCCTCTGATATGATCTTATATCTAGAAAACCCCAAAGATTCTGACATGAGACTACTGGAATTGATAAACAAATTCAGCAAAGTCTCAGGTTACAATATCAATGTACAGAAATCAGTCACATTCCTATACACCAACAACGATCAAACTGAGAATCAAATCAAAGACTCAATGCCCTTCTCAACAGCAATAAAGAAAGTAAAATACCTAGGAATATGTTTAATTAAGGATGTAAAAGACCTATATAGGAAGAATTAGAAAACACCGAGGAAGGAAATAGCAGAGGATATAAGTAGATGGAAAACCATTCCATGCTTATGGGTCGGCAATATCAACGTTGTTAAACTGTCTGTATGACCCAAAGAGATTTAAATTCAATGCAATCCCTATTAAAATACCAACATCATTTTTTACAGACCAGAAAAAAAATAATTCTGCACGTCATATGGAACCAGAGAAGACCCTTTATAGCAAAAGCAACCTTAAGCATAAAGAACAAATTGGTAGGCATCAACTTAACATACTTCAAGCTATACTACAAGGATATAGTCCTTAAAACAGCATAGTAGTGTCACAACAACAGACATATAGATCAATGGAACAGAACTGAGAACTCAGTAAAATCATCCTCATAATGCCATCTAATCTTTGACAAAGCACCCAAAAACATCCACTGTGGAAAATAATCCTTATATAATAAATGGTGCTGGGAAAACTGGATAGCCACATGTAGAAGACTAAAACAGGATCCACACCTTTCACTTCTCACAAAAAGCAACTCACCTTGGATCACAGACTTAAACCTAAGGTGTGAGACTATAACAATTCTAGAAGAAAATGTGGAAAAATTCTTATAGACATTGGCCTAGGCAAATAATTTATGAAGAAGACCGCAAAGGCAATCACAGCATCAACAAAAACAAATGAATGGGACCTGATGATATTAAAATGTTTCTGCACAACCAAGGAAACTATCATTAGAACAAACAGACAACCTACAGAATGGGAGAAAATATTCTCATGTTACACATCTGATAAAGGCCTGATAACTAGAATCTGTATACAACTCAGAAAAATCGACAAAAAAAAAAATTTAAAAAGCACTATCAAAAAGTGGGCAAAGGACATGAACAGTAACTTATCACAAGAAGATACACTAATGGCTAAGAAACATATGAAAAAATTCTCAACACATCTAATCATCAGAAAAATGCAAATCAAAACCACAATGAGATATCACTTATCTCCAGTGATAATGGCCTTTATCAAAATGTTTCAATAAATATTGGCATGGTTGCAGAGAGTTAGAAACTCATATACTCCTGGTGGGGCTTCAAACTAGTATAGCCTCTTTGGAAAGCAATGTGAATATACCTCAAAGACATACAAGTAGAACTACCATTTGATCCAGCACTCCCATTATTGGGCATCTACCCAAAAGAACAAAAAAAATTCTATAAGAAAACATTTGAACTAGAATGTTTATAGCAGCACAATTCACAATTGCAAAAATGTGGAAACAACCCAAGTGCCCATCAATACATGAGTGGATTAATAAAATGTGGTATATGTGTACCATGGAGTACAAATGGCTTCTACTCAGCCACAAAAAACAATGGTGATATAGTACCTCTTTTATTATCCTGGATAGAGATGGAACCCATTCTACTAAGCAAAGTATCCCAAGAATGGAAAAACAAGACCACATGTACTCACCATCATCTTGGTATTAACTGACCAACACTTAAGTGCACATTCATCGGGTGTTGGGAAGACAGGAGGGGGGTGGAGGGGATGGGTATATTCACACCTAATAGATGCAGTGTGCTCTGTTTGAGGGATGGACACACTTGAAGCTCTGAGTCATGTGGTGCAAGGGCAATATAAGTAACCTAAACATTTGTACCACCATAATATGCTAAAATTAAAAAAATTGTTTGTAACCCTAACAATATTTGTACCTCCATAATATGATGAAATAAAAATTATGTTCTAATAAAAAATAAATAAATAAATAAAAATGTCAAAGTGAGATGTAAAAAAAAAAAAATTCATGTCTATTCTGAAACAGTATAAGTTTTCCAAAGTTAAATACATGCCTCTCACACTAATATGGAATGAACATTTGCCAAAGTGTTTTCAACTCACCCATGAAGGAACCAACATGGTGTTAGGGACATTCTTTCTCTAAGGAAAGTTAGGAAAGTAATACTGAAAAAAATGCTATTAGCTTTTATTTTTGCTTCAGGCATTTGTTGTAAAATATAAAAATATTTAGTGTTTGTCCCCAGTTCTTGGCACAGAGCTCCTAATACCTTTTCATTTTCTGAGTGATAACTGTGGTAAAAGCCAAGACTTTCCTCATTAGGACAAACAAGGCCCTTATAACTCTTATCACTCAGGAAATTACCAAGAGATTAAAAGGTTTTAAACTCTTGGCAGAGTCCTAGATCTCTTCCATATTGGGACTTTTCAGAATGATCAAGCCTTGATCAGAAGCTTGGACAGTTCATCTCCATCCCCCAACTTCTGTGGAGGGAAGAGAAGCTGGAGATTGAGCTAATCACCAAGAGCCACAATGAGGCCTACCCAATAATACCTCCATAAAAACCCCAGGTGACAGGGTTCAGGAAGCTTCTGAGTTAGCATAAACATATGTGTGCCTGGAGGGTAGCACAACTCCACAAAGACAGGGGCTCTTGTGCTTGGGTACCTTCTGAACCCTTCCAGATGTATGTGTTCATCTGACTTCATTTGTACCCTTTGTAATAAACTGTAAGTATAGAGTTTCCCTGACTTCTGTGAGTCATTCTAGCAAATTGTCTAAGCTGGCAAAGGGTGATTGTGGGAACCCCTGATTTTGTAGCCAAGTCAGCAGGTGTGTAGGTAACCTGGGGACCTACTACTTGTGACTGGCATGTGAAGTGAAGGAAGTCTTGTGGACTGAGTATTTAAGCTTGTTGAGTCTCATGTCATCCCTAGGTAGTGTTAGGATTGAATGGAATTTTGCTAAACTCAGTTGGTGTCTGAGAGTTGGAGAAATGGTGTTCGAAAGACACCATGTATTATTTAATATCAGGAAAAAATACCCCATTGCTTTTGGTTTTGTTTCCAGGTAGGATAAAACTGGTTGATGTCTTACTCGGCTTGGACAGAAACTATTTGAATCTCTACTTGACACAAATATACATGTTAACATACAATTGCACAGATTCTGGGCCCTAATTGTTAGTAGATAGCAAATCAAACACAGAAACATTTACCCAGAGAACTATTTAATAATAATCTTTGAACAGAACTGTCAAACAATGTTTCCGTACAGGATTAAAAGGACAGGCTACACTCCCTTTCTCGTATTTTCTATTTTAGATCGTTTTTGATAATATTTAGGCCAGAATAAACAATAATTCTGCTTCAGAGTTATCTTTTTTCCACTTAAAATGATCACAATGATGATAACAATGAAGATTGATAGAGCATTTATTATGGGCTGGAGAATCTTCCAGGTCATTTACAAATATTTCATTTAATCTTTCCAATAATACTTTCTAATTCTAATAATAATATACCTTGTCAGAATTATCAAGCCTTGATCAGAAGCTTGGAACATTTAGCTCCATTTCCCAATTTCTGGGGAAAGAAGAGAAGCTGCAGCTTAGAATTATAATTATTTCTAATAAAAATTCTAATGTTTCTAATATTTTTCAGCATATTATGGGGGTACAACTGTTAAGGTTATATATATTGCCCGTGTCCCCTCTCCCCCCTTCCACCTGCCCAACACCAAATAAATGTTATTCCTATATGTCCACTTAGGTGTTGATCTGTTAATACCAATTTGCTGGTGAGTACATGTGGTGCTTCTTTTTCCATTCTTGAGATACTTCACTTAGTAGAATGGATTCCAGCTACATCCAGGAAAATATAAGAGGAGCTATATCACCATTGTTTCTTAAAGCTGAATAGTACTCCATTGTATACATATACTACATTTTATTAATCCACTCATGTATTAATGGGCACCTGAGTTGTTTCCACACCTTTGCGATTGTGAACTGTGCTGCTATAAACATTCGAGTGCAGGTGCCCCATTTGTAGGGTGTCATTTGGTCTTTTGGGTAGATGCCCAGTAGTGGAATTGCTGGATCAAATAGTAGATCTACTTGTATCGCTTTAAGGTATCTCCATATTGCTTTCCACAGAGGCTGAACCAGTTTGCAGTCCCACTAGCAGTGTAGGAGTGTTCCGATCTCTCCTCATCCATGCTAACATTTATTGTTAGGGGACTTTTTGATAAAGGCCATTCTTACTGGAGATAAATTATATGTCATTGGAGTTGTGATTTCCATTTCCCTGATGATTAGAGATGTTGAGCATTTTTTCATATGTTTGTTGGCCTTCATTCTGTCTTCTTTTGAAAATTTTCTGTTCTTGTCCTTTGCCCACTTTTTGATAGGGTTGTTTGATTTTTTTCTTGCTGATTTTCTTGAATTCTAAATAAATTCTAGTTATGAGCCCTTTATCAAATGTGTAGCTTGGGAAAATTGTCTCCCATTCTGTGGGTTGTCTGTTTGCTCTCTTGACAGTTTCTTTGACTGTGCAGAAGCTTTTTAATTTGATCAGGTGCCATTTATTCATTTTTGTTGCTGCTGGGATTACCTTTGGGGATTTCTTCATAAATTCTTTGCCTAGGCCAATGTCTAGAAGAGTATTTCCAACACTTTCCTCTAGAATTCTAATAGTTTCACACCTAATGTTCAAGTCTGTTACCCAGCGTGAGTTGATATTTGTGAGAAGTGAGAGGCGTGGGTCCTGTTTCAGTCTTCTGCATGTGGCTATCCAGTTTTCCCAGCACCATGTATTGAAAAGGGATTCTTTTCCCCAGTGTATGTTTTTATCTGCTTTGTCAAAGATTAGTTGGCTATATGAGGATAGTTTAATATCTAGGTTCTCTGCTCTGTTCCACTGGTCAATGTCCCTGTTCTTGTGCCAGTAAAAAGCTGCTTTAATTACTATAGCCTTGTAGTATAGTTTGAAATCTGGTAAATTGATACCTCCTATTTTGTTTTTATTGCCTAGGATTGATTTTGCTATACAGCATCTTCTTTGGTTCCA
This sequence comes from Microcebus murinus, assembly GCF_040939455.1. Lineage (NCBI taxonomy): Eukaryota > Metazoa > Chordata > Mammalia > Primates > Cheirogaleidae > Microcebus > Microcebus murinus. The sequence continues at coordinate 3,451,316 of NC_134116.1, read as the reverse complement.
TACGAAGTGTAAAATTATTTTTTCTATGTCTGTGAAAAATGATGATGGTATTTTAATAGGGATTGCATTTACTCTGTAGGTCACTTTCGATAGTATAGATATTTTAACAATGTTCATTCTGCCTACCCCACCTGTTTACATCCTCTGCTATTCCTTTCTTCAGTGTTTTATAGTTCTCCCTGTAGAGGTCTTTTACCTCCTTACTTAAATATATTCCTAGGTACTTTATTTTCTTTGTTGCTATTTTGAAGGGAATTGAGTTTTTGAATTGGTTCTCATGTGTACTGTTTTTGTGTATATGAATGCCTCTGATTTCTGTGTATTTATTTTGTATCCTGAGAATTTACCAAATTCATTTAGCAGTTCAAGGAGTCTCCAGGTTTAATTCTTGGGATTTCCTATGCATAATATCATGTTATCAGCAAAGAGTGAGAATTTGATCCCTTTTGCTCCCATTTGGATGGCCTTTAATTCCACTCTCTTGTCTGATTCCTGTAGCTAGGATTTCCAGCACTATATTGAATAGAAGTGGAGATGGTGGGCAACCTTCTCTTGTTCCAATTCCACGTTGGAATGCTTTCAATTTTCCCCATTGAGTATATTGGCTGTGGGTTTGTCACATATGGCTTGTAGCATTTTTAGGTAAGCCCTATCTATACATATTTTATTGAGCATTCTTATCATAAAAGGTTGTTGAATTTTGTCAAATGCTTTTTCTGCATCTATTGAGAGGATCATATGGTATTTGTTTTTGCTTTCATTTACGTGGTGAATTACATTTATATATTTGCATATGTTTAACCATCCCTGCATCTCTGGGATGAAGCCCACTTGGTTGCGATGGATTATTTTCTTGACAAGCACCTGGATCTGATTGGCTAGGATGTTGTTGAGAATTTTTGCATCTATATTCATAAGGGATATTGGTCTGTAGTTTTCTTTTTTTGGTTACATTCTTTCCTGATTTTGGTATCAGGGTTAAGTTCACTTCATAAAATGTGTTGGGAATGAATCCATCCTTCTTGGTGTTGTGGAATAATTTCTGCAGGATAGGCACCAGTTCTTCCTTGTAGGTGTGATAAAATTCAGATGTGAAGCCATCTGGTCCAGGACTTTTCTTTTTAGTAAGGTTTTTTATGGCTGTTTCAATTTCAGTACTTGATATTGGTCTGTTCAGGAATTCTATTTCTTCCTGGTTGAGCCTAGGGAGGCTGTGTGTTTCTATGAATTTGTCCATTTCCTCCACATTTTCCAGTTTGTGTGCATAGAGGTTTTTGTAGTATTCATAAATTGTATCTTGTATCTCTGGGACATCTGTTGTAATTTCTGCTTTATTTTCCTGATGGAGCTCATTAGAGATTTTTTCTTCTTCTTCTTTTCATTAGTCTAGCCAATGGTGTGTCAATTTTGGTTAGTTTTTCAAAGAAGCAACTTTTTGTTTTATTACTCTTCCACATATTTACCCTGTTGTCAATTTTGTTTAGTTCTGATTTGATCTTAATGATGTCACTTCTACTGCTGGGTTTGGGGTCGGTCTGTTCTTCTTTTCCAGCTCTTTGAGATGATTCATTAGGTTGTCTATTTGTGATTATTTTGACTTTTGTATATAGGCATTTATGGAAATAAACTTTCATCTCAGGACTGCTTTAGCTGTGTCCCACAAGTTTTGATAACTTTTGTCTCCTTTGTCTTTTAGTTCAAAGAATTTTTTGATTTCCATCTTGGTTTCCTCGTTTGTGATCATTCAGTAGAACGTTGTTTAGTTTCCATGACTTTGTGTAGAAATAAGAACTCCTGTTAGGATTGATTTCTACATTTATTCCATTGTGGTCTGAAAAACTACATGGTATAATTTCTATTTTTTAAAATTTTTTGACACATGCTTTGTGTCCTAGGATATAGTCAATCCTAGAGAATTACCCGTGAGCTGATGAGAAGAACATATATTCAGTGGTTTTTGGGTAGAATGTCCTGGAAATGTCAGTCAGGCCTATTTGTTCTAGAGTTCTGTTTAAGTCCATTACTGCTTTGTTGATTTTCTGTTTGGAGGATCTGTCCTGTGCTGTCAGTGGGGTGTTAAAGTCTCCGACTATTATGGTGTTGTTGTTTATCCATTTGTTTAGATCTATTAGAGTTTAATTTATGAATCTGGGTGCACCAAGGTTGGATGCATATATATTTAAAATTGTTATGTCTTCTTGTTGAACTGTACCCTTCACCATTATATAGTGACCTTCTTTGTCTTTTACTACTTTTGTTAATTTAAAAACTAAGTTATCTCTAGTCAGCACCACCACACCAGCTTTCTTTTGGCTTCCGTTTGCTTCAAATATTGTTCTCTACCCCTCTACCTTTAGTCTAACTGCATCTTTGCGTATTAAATGTGTTTCCTGAAGGCAGCAGATACTTGGTTTTTATTTTTGTATCCATTTGGCAGCCTATGTCTCTTTAGTGGGGAATTCAAGCCATTCACATTTATTGAGATAACTGATAGGTGGGGCAGATTTCTGTTCATTATGTTGGGTTGAACTTTGTTGCTTTGTTTTCTCTCTTGAGCCATTGTGGTATGTGGCCTTTGATCTTTCGCTTTGAGTAGATTTACATTCGTGAGTGTTTATTGTGCTGATCTGTGGGCAACACCGTTTTGAGTACTTCTTTTTTTTTTTTTGCATCACTTGAATTTTTATTGTTAATAAATGCCTGGCACTGCATTTTGGTGTGATATTTAAGTCCAGAGGGATATTGTGGAGCCTGCATATACATAATTTAATGGAGAACATAGAATTTTAGTGCTAGAAGGGATTTCAGAAAGCTTTTATTTCAACCTCTTTTATTTATTTATTTCATCATATTATGGAGGTACAAATATTGTTAGGGTTAAAAATATTGCTCCTGCCCTCCCTCCCTCCCCTTGATGTGTCCAATCCCCCTGTGGTGTGCATCACACACGTTATGGAAGCATACACTCCTTTCCTCCTCCCCCCTCCCACTTGCCCACCACCCGATAAAAAGTTTTGTTTTGTTTGACATTTTGGTTACATTGTAACCAAATGCCTCTCCCTAAGAAGGGTTAGAGTTATGCCCTTCCCCTCCAAAATACTCGCCACCTCCCTAAGATTGGGTCCCCTCCCCCGAATCCCTGGTGAGCATTGCCACCATTTGAAAACCATAGTTTTGATGGGTTGGTCTTATCTTGGTGAATTCCTTCAGTCTTTGCTTATCTGAGAATGTCTTATTTATCCTTCTTATACAAAACTGAGTTTTGCAGGGAATAAGATTCTAGCCTGGGCATTATTCTGTTTCAGAAGAGTGAGAATGGGGCCCCAGTCTCTCCTTGCTTGTAAAGTCTCAGTAGAGAAGTCTGCTGTTATTCAGATTGGCATTCCTTTGTATGTTACTTGTTTCTTTTATTTTACAGCTCATAGAAGGGCCTCTTTAGTTGATACTTTGTTCAGTCTGATGACTGCATATCGTGACGTCTCCCTGTTGGCATTGAATCTCCCAACGATCCTTTGAGCTTCTTGAACTTGTATATCGAGATTTTTAGCAAGGCCTGGGAAATTTTCCTCTATTATATCTTCAAATATCTTGTCCAACCCTTGATTATTTTCTTCTTCCCCTTCTGGTAACCCTATGACCTTCACATTAGGTTTCTGCACATAATCCCACATCTCTTCTAGGATTTTCTCTTTTCTCTTGTTTCTCTGCTCTATCTTTGTGACTGATTTATTTAATTGGCAGGTGTTATCTTCAAGCTCTGAGAGTCTTCCTTCTGTTTGATCTACCCTGCTCTTGAGGCTTTCCGCTGTGTTTTGTATTTCCCTCAATTGATTCTTCATTTCTAGAAGTTCAGTTAAACTTCTTCATTGTTTCAATTTCTTTTCTTTTCTTTTTTTTTTTTTTTTTTTTTTTTGCTCATTCTAGCACTTTATTGGAAATTGGTTGTGTACATCAATGAAATCAGATCAAGGTAAAAAGCTTCATTTTCACACAATAATATCCCAATATCTGTGCTATCTTCGTACATAATTTAATAAATCCCCAGATGCTCTTGATTTTGATAACAAAGAGCTTGCATGGTCCAGAAATATCTCTATATAAATATAAATCGTAGCGTCTAAAATAACCATCACTGTCTTGACTTGGTTCCAAAAGTCCTGGAAACGTCTCTTAAAACATAAGTTCCCACTCTGGGAGGCCGAGGCGGGCGGATTGCTCGAGGTCAGGAGTTCGAAACCAGCCTGAGCAAGAGTGAGACCCCATCTCTACTATAAATTTAAAAAAAAGAAATTAATTGGCCAACTATTATATATAGAAAAAAATTAGCCGGGCATGGTGGCACATGCCTGTAGTCCCAGCTACTCGTGAGGCTGAGGCAGGAGGATCGCTTGAGCCCAGGAGTTTGAGGTTGCTGTGAGCTAGGCTGACGCCACAGCACTCACTCTAGCCTGGGCAACAAACTGAGACTCTGTCTCAAAAAAAATAAAAATAAGTTCCTTGGATCGGCTGCAGCGCTGATGGGAGGGAGTGAAGGAGTATACATGGAGCTAACTGTTGCAGGAGCTGGGCAGAGGGACACAGCCTCCCCTAGAGTGGGGCACACGAGGGCGTGGGGGCTGGAGGTCCTAAAAGCTGGGCAAGGAACTCAGCCACCCTGCATTTTCCAACATTGCTTAAGTGTCAAAGCTAACAAAGACATGAGACTCCAGCGCAGGAAGAAGCCCATCATCCCAACTCCCTTGTCATTGGAAATAGGTGGCAGAACCCTCCTCCGGATTACATAGGGTCGGAGATTCTGGCACAGAGAAGGTTCTGGGAAGTTCTACCCATCTCCCTCCCCCCTGCCATACTCAGTTCCCTCCCAACTGAGAAAACACAAGGCAGGGCCACCTTGAAGAGAATAACTTTGAGCCAATGTACCGCTGGCCCCTAGGGATAAGGATAGGGTGTATAGGGTGTCCTTTGCGTGGTTCGACCTGAGGGACACAGGCAAAGGCTGCTGCGATGCCAGGCTCTCCCTCGCTACCACTGAGGCCATCACCAGCAACCAGGTCCTTTGGTTCTTCAAAGCTTCTCAGCGCTCAGCATCACATTGTGTGTGTGTGTGTGTGTGTGTGTGTGTGTGTGTCTGTGGCGACTTTACTGCTCATAAACAGCTTTCAGCGCGACTAAGTCCTTTGGTTCTTACAACCCTATGAGGTAGGAAGGGCAGGGAACACAACCCCCATTTGAAAGATAAGGAACCTGGAACCCATAGAGTTAGGACTCTCAACCAAATTCGCACAGCTGGTCGGTGGCGGAATCAAAACCAGAACGGAGGTCCAAGCTCCAAAGTCCCTCCTGCTGCTCTGCTTTTCTGAGAACAGGGATGAGGCTGGGGGAGGGACTCCTGTCTTCATCCCCCACCTGGCCCTCCCAGAAGGTTCTCAGACAGCCCCACTGATGACCGGATGAGTCCACATATGGTAGATGATGACCGCAGTGGCTGGGAACAGCAACAAGGAGGTCATGATGACATGGTGGCCAGGATAATGAGGACAATGACCCAGATGTCCAGGATGTGCTTGGGGAGCCCGACTTCCATGGGGACTTGGCTGACTGCATCCATGCTGCTTGACTCCGGGATCTGCACAGCTGCCTGTGAACCTTGCAGTGGGTCTGCAGGAAGTTCCCAGGGCAGGGACGGCTCGGCACTCCTCGGGGTCCCCAGGACCGCGCTCTGTTTCAATTTCTTTAGTGAATCTTTGTTCCAGGTCCTGGAATCTTTTCGCATTTTCTTTTTGTTTGTTATCCAGGTGTTCTTGCAAGTCATTGAATATTCTTATGATCCATGTTCAAAATTCCTCTTCTATCATTTTAGTAGTCTTATTTGGGTTGGTGTCCATTTCTAAAGGGCTGGTGCTCCTCTTTGGGGTTGTGCTTTCCATTTGGTTCTTTATGTTTCCAGAGTTCCTTCACTGATTTCTTCCCACCTGGATCAGTTTTTGCTCCTTGCCTTTAGGTTTTTGTTTGGGTATTGACACGCCGTGTTTAGTCTCTGAGTCAGTAGGTGGTGTTTGTGGGTGAGATTTGACCACAACCTGTATGATTAATCAGTAGGTGCTGTGAAAAGTATGTGCAGAATTTCCTCCCTGTCAGTAGGTAGCACTTGCTTGGAGAAGCAGGCTACACTGTTGTTTGTGGGTCTTGTATCTAGTTCTTGTTCCCCTGGAGAGGCACTGTAGTGCCTCAGGTGGTGGGTGGGGCCCTGGGATTTCCAGGTGTGTCCTTATTCTCCACCTCAGTGAGGCTTGGTCTGGGAGTGAGTCTGGGCAGAGCTGGGTTAGGTAAGCCTGGCCTCAGTCACCACAAGTGCTGTTAGCAGGGGTCAAAGTTCTGTTTTCTGCTTCCGGGAAAAGCTGTCAGGGAGGGGCTGGAATGGCCCTTCTCAGTCAGAAAGTCTGCATGTGGGAGTAGGGCCATCTGAAACCCTCAGTCTGAAGCAGGCCTCACTGCTTTCCATGCTCCCCAACTCTGTGGTTACTCCTGGGCCTCTGCCTGCAGGCCAGACCTCACACCACTGGTCTCCCTTGGCTGTGATGCCAGCCGGGAGGTTCTATGTGCAGGGTCACTGCCTGGGCTGGGCACATGGCCCCCCTTTGGGAAGAGGGTTGCCCTCAAGGACGCTGTTCTGCCCCTGAAGGCACACACATCTCAGTAGGCTGTTAACGAGTATCCCTTCAGTGCCCCAGGCAATGTGAGACCTGGGTCCACGGGATCTGGTCTGCAGGTCTGACCTCTGGGCCCCAGAGTTCAATCCCTAACCCCACCAGGGAGAGGAGTGCCAGTACTAATTCACTCATGGAAGCCTAAGCTGGGTTGATGTCTCTCAGCCTCAGGCTCTGTCCTGTTCTCCTGTGATCACTGAGCCAGCAGAACCTGGGAGGGCTGGTGGGTAGGGAGCTCACTGTCTGAGTACTCCTCAGTCAGCTGTAGGGCCCCAAAAGGGAAGGTCCCATTCCCTGGAAATGCCTCCAGCTGGTGGCTATATTATCTCTCTCGGCAGTCACGGATAGGGAAGGGGGAAGGGAGAATGAAGCAATATGGCAGCTGCCACGAGGCTTGGGTCTGTGCACAGGAAGGTGCCCTGAGGGAGTTGGGAGTCTGGTGCCACGTATGCTACAGGCTTACTGCTCGCTGGCGGTGGCCGTCTCTGGGCTGGTGTGCACAGGTCTCTCCAACTGCTGGGGAGCCCACCAGTAGTCCAAGATCCAAGGGAGGGTAAAGTTAACTGCTCCACCTACCCTTGCCACTGGTCTCCAGGCTACTCGGGAGGTCTCTGCTTCCAGTTCTCTTCTGCAACCTCCTCCTGTGGTCTCCTGTGGTCTCAGGTACCCCTCCTTCTGCCCTTAAGACTAAGGTCTTAAGACTTAAGACTGATTTATGCTCATCTGCTTCCTTCTTTCTTCTATTTTCTCCTAGAATATTTCTTCTAGAATAAAATTTTCTCCTAGATGGTGGTGTTTATCATCCGCCATCTTGCTCCCAATCTAATTTTTCTAATTTATAATAATGATAAAAAAGCAAAGTTACTATGAATATTTTATATGTGAGGAATGTTGAGCTCATTATTTATATTTATCCAAGATCATGAAATGGGTAAGGAATAGAAACAGGACTAAAAACAGAACAAAAAAACTTTAATGGAGCAAAACTAGGAATCAGTTTATTATAGTTTATAAGGTATCAAACCACTGAAACTTAATTCAGGATAGAATTCACCTTTAGATAGTTAAGGCAGTGCTTCTCAAATTATGATTGACAAGGCTTCTGCATGATTCAGATGTTCCTTAAATTTTAAGAAACACAAATTTAAGGTGATTTAAATATCAAACTTCTTTAACTCTGCTAACTCATGACACTTACATATAGATATGGGATTTAAAACCAGTAACATTATTGGCAAACCTGTAAAATGTAGTTCATAGATCAAAGGGTTGTTTTAAAGATTAAATAAAATGCATGCACATGCTTGGGAAATGCCAACCATGTTCACTAGCATTCAGAAATCCCCCATGAGCAAAATCTACTATAATTGTCATCCTATGATTTTAAAAAAATTAACATTCTCTTTATGTGAGGCAATTTAGTCACATTTGTTCAGTTCAAAAATTGTCATTAAGCAGAGTTCCAGTTTTTGCTTCAGTAATTCATTCATTCCATGTTCTGTCTTCACCAATGACACATCTTTTCACCTTCCCATTCACAGTGCTTTTGCTTTTAGCAAAACCTGGGTGCTTAGTTCATTGCTTTCATTTACCCTTAGGAAACATTTAAATCTGTATTCCCTTGTTAAAGGTCACTTGCCTTTTAAAGTATCATTGCTTCAAGAAAGGTATTTTGTAGGTGCAGGAAACTTTCAACGGTCATATGGGACTTTCTGCTAAATATAGCATGAGGTCAGGGGCACAAAGTGGCATCCACAGTGTGGTGTCATCACATATTTCTAGACAACTCACCAGGAGGATCTAGTCATATGCATCATTGACTATGACTTTTTACTACAACCATGAGTCTAATCTCATTGAAAATTATCTTTCCATTATCTTAGGAAGTAATTTCAAATGGTTCATATTTGTTATGTGTTTGGTATTTTTCATGTGTATTTTGAACGGCAAGCAACATTTCTAAAATTGCATCCACAAACAATACAGAGTCAATGTCTCCCTGCTGTCTGACTGATGTTCTGACAGTGTAGGACACAGTCCATGTTCATCCAGGGCCATCAGGACCAAACTCTTCTGAATAAGCAGTCAATTCAGTCAAATGATTGAGTTAATCTTAGAGGAGTTTTTTGCAAACAGTGTGGCTGCTTCAGGGAATTCTCCATGTGTTAGGAACAGCTTGTGGACATAGAGACAGTCTTTATGGAGGGCAGGATGGCAGAAGGAAGGGAAAAGGATATGGTTGAATGGAATTCCAAGAGTCTAGAACAATGACCCCTGTGTGTTTCCAATAAGTGAGAGTATGGGGAAGGAGACTACAGTCAGTTTACCTACCAGCATAAAAAAGGGTGAGGTTTGCAATTAATAGATACAAAATTCTTCAGATCTTTTAAAATAAAAATGGCCTAGAATAGGCAAAAAAAATGTGGACAAAACGTACTATTCCTTTCAAAATAAGGAAAAAGAATCTTCTTGTCTTTCTCTGATGCATGCAACATGTATAACTAGAAAACCATCTTCCATCTATTTATGGAAGGGAAAAATTTCCACTTCTGGAAAATGTATATATAGTTTTAAAAAATGTTTTGTTTAACTCTAGTTATTCTATTTAATAGGTTAGAATTAATTCAGTACACAAATTGACCTAAAGAAAAAATACTTACAAATAATATGTGTCCGTTTACATTTTCATAACTTTCTAAGCAAAATTAATACAGTCTTTTCATTGAGGAGTAAATGTTCCCTTTAGCATGCAAAGGTTACTTCAATAATGCCAAAAAATCCATTTTTCAAAAACATCACTTTGAATGATAAAGACGACCAAGCTGCATTGCTCAGTGTACATGAAAGAAGAATTGAGCAATGCATTTAAGTTCATTTTTCCATTAAGTTATCTGACTTCCACAGCATGCTGAAAGCTTAATTTATTACAATTTTATGTATAATATTTTTACAGTATAGGAGTACAATACAGATTTATTTATTTGTTGCATTTTCAGTTTAAAGAGCCATGGTTACATATTAAAGTGATATTTTATTTAGACACATTTGTGTGTGTATCTGTATTACTTGATCAGTGATCTCTCTCTCTCCCTTTCTCTTTCTCTCTCACACAAACATTCCTCTATCTGTACCTCAGTGTAAGAATATTTAATTCTGAAAAAGTATAACCATTTACAGTATGAATTTTATTCTTTTTAAAACTTCGAATTTCACCTTCATGTTGCCATAGCATTCAGTTCAAATGACCTAACTGACATCTCATGTTATGACTTTTAAGCTTCTGAATATGAAAAAGAAATGGTTATGTATGATCTAGACTGAAAAATTAAATTAAAATTAAAAATATCAACTTTGTTTCAATATACAAAATAACTTGGAAAATTATTTCAAACCTCTCCACATGGAAAGACAACATCATTTAATTCCTTGAGTAATCTGTTTAGAAATAATGCGATTTAAAACATATAAGTAAACAAAATAAAATACAAGGTTATGTAATTTGCCCCTCATCACACAGATATGAAATGACAGCAATGATTATTTTTCCCTGTGATTTAAAGTTTATTTTTTCTTGGCACATATTAAAGTTCATACTTAACCAGCAAGATATAAAATGTTATTCCAAAATTACCTAAAATCATGTCACATACCCCCAGTGAAACATCTGTTGTAATTTTGAAAAATCTGACTAGATAGCAATGATTCTTTTTCTTCCTTTCCTCCTCCTCTTCTCTTCTTCTTCTTCTTCTTCTTCTTCTTCTTCTTCTTCTTCTTCTTCTTCTTCTTCTTCTTCTTCCTCTTCCTCTTCCTCTTCCTCTTCCTCTTCCTCTTCCTCTTCCTCTTCCTCTTCCTCTTCCTCTTCTTCTTCTTCTTCTTCTTCTTCTTCTTCTTCTTCTTCTTCTTCTTCTTCTTCTTCTTCTTCTTCTTCTTGTCTTCTCCATCACCCAGGCTGGAATGCAGTGGTACAATCATAGCTCACTACAGCCTCAAACTTCTAGGCTAAAAGGGTCCTCCTTCTTCAGCCTCCTGAGTAGCTTTGAGTCTAGGTACATGCCAGCACATTCTTCTAATTTTTAAAAACATTTTAGGGCTGGGGACTGGTTGTGCAGATTGGTCCCGAACTGCTGGAATCAAGTCATCCTTCCACCTCAGCCTCTGGAGAAGCTGGTATTACAGGTACAGAGGCAGCGATGATTCTCAAACCAGGATTTCTTTATTCCAAGTCCAGTGTCCTTTTATTCATACATTCTGCATCAGTGAGAGGATCCAGGGAAGTTTAAAGTTATAATGGAGACAGTGGAAGCCTGTGGTTGAGGAGTCAGAGGGCTGTGGCAATAAAATTAGAAAGATAATTAAAATAGGATATAAAACAAGAGACTGCGTGTATTAACTAGATAGAAGATGTACTATCTTCTATCTGCACTAAATCCACAAGGGTTGGCAAAGACTTGTTTAAGTAAAGTCCTTGGCTATAGCCAAATATATTTCTTGTTATTTATTTATTATAAATCTTTATTTATTTCCCAGATCTCCAATGTTTAAACAAATCATCAGAAAGATGCTGGTGTTATTGTGTGTCATTTTGTCCCTTCACATCTGGATGCTTGTGTGGTAGACACAGCAACTTAATGAGCCACTGCCATTGCCTTTCAGCAGGTCCCTGGATGAGATTACCCATGTGAGATGGGTATGCAAGAAGTGGGTTCTGTCTGCCACCTAAATTTTACACTATTAGGGGATCCACCAAATCAGGCCCTGATTAAAAAGCATCATCACTATCTCTGTCTCTGCAGTAATCAATGACCAGGTAAACTCTACAAAACAAGCTCAGAGATTTGAATGTCTTTATAGCTTTGACATGAAATCAGTCTGAAACTGTACCAGAAAGAGGTCTATAGTCCTGTATATGTACTAAAGCAATGCATTGGTGCATTTTATGCTAATTAAAGAGGAAATTAGCTCCTTGCAGCTCTGTGCTCTTCTTGTATTTATGAGTTTACAAGGTTAGAGCTTAGTATGAAGTTTTAAAATGTTAACCACTAAAACATCCTTCCATGCCCAATTTATAACAGCTATCAACCTACAAACCCTTACAAATGAAGCTGTACTCATTTTTGCAGGCTCACTCAATTTGATTGTTTTGCTTAAGAAAACAAATTCAGAAATTGGAGCAGTAATTAATAACCTCCCCAAACGGAAAAGTCCCAGACCAGATGGCTACACTTCAGAGTTGTACCAAACTTACAAAGATGAACTCATACCTATACTACAAAAATTATTCAACAACATTGAGAAGGACGGTGTCCTTCCTAACTCATTCTACGAAGCCAATATCACCTTGATATCAAAGCCAGGAAAGGACGCAACAAAAAAAGAAAAAGAAATTACAAACCAATATCCCTCATGAATATAGATGCAAAAATCCTCAACAAAATGTTAGCAAATAGAATTCAGCAGCACATCAAAAAAATAATTCACCATGGCCAGATGGGCTGTATTCCAGGGATGCAAGGCTGGTTCAACATACACAAGTCTAAAAATGCAATTTGCCTCATAAATAAAAACAAGAACAAAGACAATATGATTCTCTCAATAGATGCAGAAAAAGCCTTTGACAAAGTCCAACACACCTTTATGATAAACACTCTTAACAAAATAGGAATAGGTGGCTCATACTTTAAAATTATCAAGTACATTAATGACAAACCCATGATAGATATCATACTGAATGGAGAAAAATTGAAATCATTCCCACTTCAAAACAGAACTAGACAAGGATGCCCACTATCTCCTCTTCTATTCAACATAGTGCTCGAAGTCCTAGTTATAGCAATCAGGGAAGAGAAGGGTTTTAAGGATATCCAAATGAGGGCAGATGAGATCAAACTCTCGCTCTTTGCAGATGATATATTATATCTAGACAACCAAATGGATTGGTCCAAGAGACTTCTATATTTGATAAATGAATTCAGTAAAGTCTCGTATTACAAAATCAACATACACAAATCAGAGCATTCATATATGCCAAAACTGTCAAGCCGAAACTCAAATAAAAAAACGCAATACGGGGGGCGGAGCAAGATGGCGGACGAATGACACCGCCAGACAGAGTGTCTCTGCAGAAAAGACAGATTCTAGCAGAAATTAGAGGAAAGAAGCAAGAAGACGAGCATACAGCAGACAAGGGCTGGAAGGAGGGTTACCTGAGACCCCAGGAGACTCCACGGGAGGAGGCTGCAGAGGAGAACTGGAGGCTGAGACCACCCGAGCAGCCCGGAGAACAGCGGCAAGGGTAGGTGTATTTGCTGTTTCCCCTCCCCTGCATTTGGGACTGCTGGTGGGCTCCCCAGCGGGTGGAGAGACCTGCAGACACCAGCGCAGAGACCGCCGGTGGTGAGCCTGTAGCAGACGTGGCACCAGGTTCCCAACTTCCTCTGGGCACCTCCATGTGCAAAGACCCAAGCCGCGCTACAGGCACCATATTGCCTCCTCCTCCCCTCTGCCGACCCTACCCGCGGCTGCCCAGAGAGACAATACAGCCACCAGCCGGAGGCACCTCCAGGGATTAGGACCTTCCCTTTTGGGACCCTACAGCTGACTCAGGGGAACTCAGACTGTGAGCTCCCTACCTACCTGCCCTCCCAGGTGCTGCTGGCACGGTGTTCCCAGGAGAACGGTGCTGACTCAGAGGCTGAGAGACATAGACCCAGCTTGGGCTTCCTGTGGATGAATTGGGACTGGAAATCCTCTCCCTGGTGGGGATACAGTTTGAACTCTGGGACCCAGAGGTCAGACCTGCAGACCAGATCCCCTGCACCGAGGGCTAGCATTGCCTGGGGCACAGAAGGGTTATACGTGAACAGCCTACTGAGGTGTGTGTGCCTCCAGGGGCAGATCGGCATCCTAAAGGGAAACCCTCCTCCCTGGAGAAGGCCATGCGCACAAACCAGGTGGCATTCCTGTGCAGGGAACCTACCCGCCAACATCACAGTACTGGCAGGCCAGGTGGCTTATTGTCTGGCCTGCTGGCAGAGGCCCAGGAGTAGCTGCAGACTTGGGGAGGGTGAAAGAAGCGAGGCCCGCTCCAGACTGCGGGTCTCAGACAGCCCCGCCCCCACACCCAGACTTTCTGGCTGAGCGGGACCATTCCAGCCGTGCCCTGACAGCTTTCCCTGGAAGCAGAGAACATAACTTTGACCCCAGCTAATGGCCTGAGGGCAGGCTTATACAAAATCAACAGCATAGCCTATTCAAACAAGCAAACGCCACCTACTGACAGGGACGGCATCCTGCACAGCCTTTTCACAGCACCCACTGACTCAATATACAGGGAGGGGTCTAATTTCACCCACAGACACCACCTAACGCCTCTGAAACTAAACAAGGGATGTGAATACCCAAACAATAACTTAAGGAAAGAAACAACAACTGATCGACCTGGGAAGAAATCAGCGAAAAAACTTAGGAAATATGAAGAACCAAATGGAAAACACACCCCCAAATAGGAGCACCAGCCCACTAGAAACGGACACCAACCAAAATCAGGAAACCAATATGACAGAAGAGGAATTTCGTATGTGGATCATAAGAACACTCACCCAGCTACAACAACAACTCAATAACCAACACAAAGAAACCACAAAAAGCCTCCAGGATATGGGAAAAGAAATAGACACAATGAAGAAGAGTGTAACCGAACTCCTGGAAATGAAGAATCAATTCAAGGAACTACAAAATACAGTGGAAAGTCTCAAGAACAGGGTAGATGAAACAGAAGAAAGAAACTCAGAGCTTGAAGATAACACCCTCCAATTAAATAAATCAGTCACAGAAATAGAGCAGAGAAACAAGACAAAAGAGCAAAGCCTACAAGAGCTGTGGGATTATGTGAAGAAACCTAATGTGAGGGTCATAGGCTTACCAGAAGGGGAAGAAGACAACACTCAAGGGTTGGACAAGCTGTTTGAAGATATAATAGAGGAAAATTTCCCAGGCCTTGCTCAAAATCTTGATATACAAGTTCAAGAAGCTCAGAGGACCCCGGGGAGATTCAACGCAAACAGGAAGACGTCATGACATGCAGTCATCAGACTGACCAAAGTATCAACTAAAGAGGCCCTTCTAAGAGCTGTAAGACAAAAGAAGCAAGTAACATACAAGGGAAAGCCAATTCGAATAACATCAGACTTATCTATGAGACTTTACAAGCAAGGAGAGACTGGGGCCCCATTCTCACCCTTTTGAAAGAAAACAATGCACAGCCTAGAATATTATTCCCTGCAGAACTAGGCTTCGTATATGAAGGAGAAATAAAAACATTCTCAGACAAGCAAAGTCTCAGAGAATTCACCAAGACAAGACCAACCCTACAAGAAGTACTTAAAACAGTGTTATGCACGGAACATCATAATAATAACACACGAATATAAAAACAACCAAAACCAAAAGATATTAAAGGCCACATATTACAATGGCTCAAGACAGAAATCATAGCAACAACATCCAACCCAACAGAATGATCAGTAATCTACCTTACCTATCAGTTCTCTCAATAAATGTGAATGGCTTAAACTCTCCACTCAAGAGACATAGGCTGGCTGAATGGATAAGAAAATACAGGCTAAGTATATGCTGTCTTCAGGAAAAACATCTAATGTTTTTAGGATGCATATAGACTAAAAGTAAAAGAGTGGAGATCAGTATTCCAGGCAAGTGGAAGCCAAAAGAAGGCTGGTGTGGCAGTTCTAATTTCAGATGATTTAGTTTTTAAACCAACAAAAGTAGTGAAAGACAAAGAGGGTCATTATATAATGGTGAAGGGCACAGTCCAAGAAGAAGAGATAACAATTTTAAATATATATGCACCCAACTTAGGTGCACCCAGATTCATAAAGCAAACC
Organism: Microcebus murinus; assembly: GCF_040939455.1. Classification (NCBI taxonomy): domain Eukaryota; kingdom Metazoa; phylum Chordata; class Mammalia; order Primates; family Cheirogaleidae; genus Microcebus; species Microcebus murinus. The sequence goes on along the minus strand of NC_134116.1, from coordinate 3,435,709 downwards.
TTACTGGAGCTAAGCAAATGGATTAATAGCAACTCCATAATCGCCGGAGATTTCAACACCCCACTGACGGCATGAGACAGATCTTCCAAACAGAAAATTAATAAAGAAATAATGGACGTAAACAAAACTCTAGAACAACTGGGTCTGACAGACATCTACAGAACATTCTACCCAAAATCCACTGAATATACATTCTTCTCATCAGCTCACGGGACATTCTCTATGATTGACCATGTCCTAGGACACAAAGAAAATCTCAAGAAATTTAAAAAAATAGAAATCATACCATGTACCTTCTCAGATCACAGTGGAATAAAACTAGAAATCAACCCTAACAGAAACTCACATTTCTACACAAAAACGTGGAAATTAAACAATCTCCTACTAAATGATTACTTCGTAAATGAAGAAATCAAGACGGAAATAAAAAAGTTCTATGAAGAAAACGACAATGGAGAGACAAGTTATCAACTCCTCTGGGACACAGCTAAAGCAGTTCTGAGAGGAAAGTTTATCTCCATAAATGCCTATAACCAAAAGACAAGAAGATCACAAATAGATAACCTAATGAAACGAATCAAAGAGCTGGAAAAAGAAGGACAGACCAACCCCAAACCCAGCAGAAGAAGTGAAATAAACAGGATCAAATCAGAACTAAACGAAACTGAAAACAGGGAAGCTATTCAGGAGATTAATAAAACAAAAAGTTGGTTCTTTGAAAAAATAAACAAAATTGACACACCATTGGCTAAGCTAACGAAAAGCAGAAAAGAGAAATCTCTAATAAGCTCCATCAGGAATAAAAAAGGAGATATCACAACTGATCCCAAAGAGATACAAGATACAATTTATGAATACTACAAAAATCTTTATGCACACAAACTAGAATATGTGGAGGAAATGGACAAATTTCTAGAAACACACAGCCTCCCTAGGCTCAACCAGGAAGAAATAGATTCCCTGAACAGACCAATCTCAACAGCTGAAATAGAAACAGCAATTAAAAATCTCCCTAGAAAGAAAAGTCTCGGTCCAGATGGCTTCACACCTGAATTTTACCATACTTACAGAGAAGAACTAGTACCTATCTTGCAGAAACTATTCCACAACATCGAGAAGAACGGAAACCTCCCCGACACCTTTTATGAAGCGAATATTATTCTGATACCAAAACCAGGAAAGGATGCAACAAAAAAAAGAAAACTACTGACCAATATCCCTAATGAATATAGATGCAAAAATTTTCAACAAAATCTTAGCTAACCGAATCCAGACACTTATCAAAAAAATAATCCACCACGACCAAGTGGGCTTCATCCCAGGGATGCAGGGATGGTTCAACATATGCAAATGTATAAATGCAATTCACCACATAAAAGAAGCAAAAACAAAGACCACATGATTCTTTCAATAGATGCAGAGAAAGCTTTTGACAAAATTCAACACTCTTTCATGATACGAACACTTAAGAAAATAGGCATAGAAGGGACATACCTAAAAATGATACAAGCCATATATGACAGGCCCATAGCCAAAATCATACTGAATGGGGAAAAATTGAAATCATTCCCACTTAGAACTGGAACCAGACAAGACTGCCCACTATCTCCACTTCTGTTCAACATAGTGCTGGAAGTCTTGGCTTCAGCAATCAGACAGGAAAATGGAATCAAAGGTATCCAAATAGGGGCAGAAGAGATCAAACATTCACTGCTTGCTGATGATATGATATCTAGAAAACCCCAAGGATTCAACCAAGAAACTCCTAGAACTGATCAATGAATTTAGTAAAGTCTCAGGATACAAAATCAATACACAGAAATCAGAGGCATTCATATACGCCAACAACAATCTAATTGAGAACCAAATCAAAGACTCAATTCCCTTCACAATAGCAACAAAGAAATTAAAGTACCTAGGAATATACTTAACCAAGGACGTAAAAGACCTCTACAGGGAGAACTATGAAACACTGAGGAAGGAAATAGCAGAGGATGTAAACAGATGGAAATCCATACCATGCTCATGGATCGGTAGACTCAATATCAATAAAATGTCTATACTACCCAAACTGATCTACAGATTCAATGCAATACCTATTAAAATCTCATCAGCATTCTTCACAGATATAGAAAAAATAATTTTATGCTTCGTATGGAACCAAAGAAGACCCCGAATATCAAGAGAAATTCTAGGCAACAAAAACAAAATGGGAGGCATTAATATGCCAGATATTAAACTATACTACAAAGCTGTAGTAATTAAAACAATATGGTATTGGCACAAAAACAGGAATATTGACCAGTGGAACAGATGTGAGAATCCTGATATAAAACCATCCTCATATGGCCATCTCATCTTTGACAAAGCAGACAAAAACATACGCTGGGGAAAAGAATCCCTCTTCAATAAATGGTGCTGGGAAAACTTGATAGCCACCTGTAGAAGGCTAAAACAGGACCCACATCTTTCACCTCTCATAAAAACCAACTCACACTCGATAACAGACTTAAACCTAAGGTATGAAACTATTAGAACTCTAGAGGAAAAAGTTGGAAACACTCTCCTAGACATCGGCCTGGGCAAAGAGTTTATGAAGAAGTCCCCAAAGGCAATCACAGCAGCAACAAAAATAAATAAATGGGACATGATCAAACTACAAAGCTTCTGCACAGCCAAAGAAATAGTCATGAAAGTAATCAGACAACCTACAGAATGGGAGAAAAATTTTTGCATCCTATGCATCCTATAAGGGACTGATAACTAGAATATACTTAGAACTCACGAAAATTAGGAAGAAAAAATCAAATAACCCCATTAAAAAGTGGGCAAAGGACTTGAACAGAAACTTTTCTAAAGAAGACAGAAGAATGGCCAACAAACATATGAGAAAATGCTCAACATCTCTACTCATCAGGGAAATGCAAATCAAAACCACAATGAGATATCACTTAACTCCAGTGAGAATGGCCTTTATCAAAAAATCTCCAAACAATAAATGCTGGCGTGGTTGCGGAGAGAGAGGAACACTCCTACACTGGTGGTGGGACTGCAAACTAGTTCAACCTCTGTGGAAAGCAATATGGAGATACCTTAAAGCGATACAAGTGAATCTACCATTTGATCCAGCAATCCCATTGCTGGGCATCTACCCAAATGATCCAATGACATTCTACAAAAAAGACACCTGCACTCGAATGTTTATAGCAGCACAATTCATAATTGCAAGGCTGTGGAAACAGCTCAAGTGCCCATCAATCCAAGAATGGATTAATAAAATGTGGTATATGTATACCATGGAGTACTATTCAGCTCTAAGAAACAACAGTGATATAGCACATCTTATATTTTCCTGGTTAGAGCTGGAACCCATACTACTAAGTGAAGTATCCCAAGAATGGAAAAACAAGCACCAGATATATTCTCCAGCAAACTGTTATTAACTGAGTAGCACCTAAGTGGACACATAGGTGCTACAGTAATAGGGTATTGGGCAGGTGGGAGGGGGGAGGGGGGCGGGTATATACATACATAATGAGTGAGATGTGCATCATCTGCGGTATGGTCATGATGGAGACTCAGACTTTTGGGGGAGGGGGGGATGGGCATTTATTGAAACCTTAAAATCTATACCCCCATAATACGCTGAAATAAAAAAAAAAGATGAAGAAAAAAAATCTGTTTCATGTGGTTAAATAGCTAAAGAAAAACAGGTAAAAACTAAAAATGTAGGTAAATATATGAAAATATGAGAATATTAATAAAGAGAGGATATTATAAAAAGAATCTAAATAGAAATATTAGAGCTAAAAATACAAAAAATTAAAATAAAAATTCACTAGAAAGGTAAAACAATTAAATTTGAGCAAACAGATAAAATAATGAAGAACTGAAAGACAGAGCCATTAAATTATCATCTCTGAGGAACAGAAAGACAAAAATATGAAGAAAAAAGGTCACTACATTATATGGAATTTGTAAGACACCACCAAGTGGAGCAAAATATTTATCATACAAGTTCAAAAAATAAAACAAAAAAGGTAGATGAGAGATATTTAAACAAAAAATGGCTGAAGTATTTTATATTTGATGAAAGACACAAATGTGCAATCCAAAATCAACAAACTCTAAATAGAATACAACCCCTTGTGAGAAAAACAAAAAACAAAAAACCACAATGAGACATATTATAATTTTGAAAACAGCAAGAGAGAAGTGACATGTCATATGCTATAGGCCCTGAATAATATTATAAGCCTGTTTTTGTACAGAAACTGTGGAGGGCAATACAGAGTGGAATGATATACAGTCATGTGCCACACAATGATGTTTTCATCAGCACACTGCATATGTAATGATGATTCCATAAGATTATAATGGAGCTGAAAAAATTCTTATTGCCTAATGACACTGTAGCCATCATCATAACGTTGTAGTACAATGCATTACTCTCATGTTTGCGGTGTTGCTGTGATAAACAGACCCACTGCTCTGCTAGTTATATGAAAGTACAGCACAGCACAGTATAGTAATGTCTTAGGCCTTAACATTTACTCACCATTCATTCGCTGAGTCACTCAGACAAACTTCCAGTCCTGTAAGTTCCATTCATGGTAAGTGCTCTATACAGGTGTACCATTTTTTATCTCTTATATGGTATTGTTTTACTGTATGTATCTGTATGTTCAGATACAAACTTACCATTGTGCCACAATGGCTTATAGTACTCAGTAGAGTAACATGCTGTATGGGTTTGAAGTTTAGAATCAATAGGATATATCAGTTAGCCTAGGTGTGTAGTGGGCTATACCATCTAGGTTTGTGTAAGTACACTCTATTATCCTCCACAATGACAAAATCACCTAATTACTCCTGTACCCTCATTTCTGACAACATATCCCCATTGCTAAGAAATACATGCATGTATTTAAAATAAAAACCACTATCAATCAAAAATTCTACATCTAGAAAAACATTCCTTCAAAATAAGTTATAAAGTCAGATACTTCCAAATGCTCAAAAGCTGAGAAAGTTCATTACTATAAGATCTTCACTATGAGAAATAAAAAAGGAAGACCTTCAGGTTGAAATTAACTGTAACTCAAGGCCATAAGGAAATTTAAATATTTCTGTTAAGATAAATATATGGTAAAATTGTTTAAAAGAATATTACTATACTATATCTTTGTAAACTTAATTGTTATGTTCTGCAGGATTTAAAAGACAAATGTATACAAATTATATTTAAATGATTTTGAAGATACACAAGATACAGAAAAGTAATTTGCAACATTTATAACCTAAAGTAGGTGGGGAGAGGAGCTGCATAGAAATGGAGTTCTGTATGTGATAGAAATTAAGTAGATATTGATTCAAAATATACTGTGAAAACTTCATGATATTATATTAATATATAATCTCTATGATAACCACAAAATATTTATAAAATATACACAAAAGTAAACGAAAAGAAAATCAAAACACATTACTGCAGAAAAGCAAATAACAAAAACAAAAATGTCAGTAATGAGAAAACGAGCTGGAAAACATCTATAAGACATACAGAAAACAAATAAATAGCAGAAGTCCTTCCTTATCAGTAATTAATGTAAATGGGTTAAGCCCCTCAATCTATAGGCATAGTTTATAAAAATGGATTTAAAAACAAATAAAATAATGATCTATTTTGTAGAGTGTCACTGGATCATTTGGGTAGATGCCCAGCAATGGGATTGCTGGATCAAATGGTAGATTCACTTGTATCGCTTTAAGGTATCTCCATATTGCTTTCCACAGAGGTTGAACTAGTTTGCAGTCCCACCAGCAGTGTAGGAGTGTTCCTCTCTCTCCGCAACCACGCCAGCATTTATTGTTTGGAGATTTTTTGATAAAGGCCATTCTCACTGGGGTTAAGTGATATCTCATTGTGGTTTTGATTTGCATTTCCCTGATGATTAGAGATGTTGAGCATTTCTTCATATGTTTGTTGGCCATTCTTCTGTCTTCTTTAGAAAAATTTCTGTTCAAGTCTTTTGCCCACTTTTTAATGGGGTTATTTGATTTTTTCTTCCTAATTTTCGTGAGTTCTAAGTATATTCTAGTTATCAGTCCTTTATCGGATGCATAGGATGCAAAAATTTTCTCCCATTCTGTAGGTTGTCTGTTTACTTTCCTGACTATTTCTTTGGCTGTGCAGAAGCTTTGTAGCTTGATCATGTCCCATTTATTTATTTTTGTTGCTGCTGTGATTGCCTTTGGGGACTTCTTCATAAACTCTTTGCCCAGGCCGATGTCTAGGAGAGTGTTTCCAACTTTTTCCTCTAGAGTTCTAATAGTTTCATATCTTAGGTTTAAGTCTGTTATCCAGCGTGAGTTGGTTTTTGTGAGAGGTGAAAGGTGTGGGTCCTGTTTTAGCCTTCTACAGGTGGCTATCCAGTTTTCCCAGCACCATTTATTGAAGAGAGATTCTTTTCCCCAGCGTATGTTTTTGTCTGCTTTGTCAAAGATGAGATGGCTATATGAGGATGGTTTTATATCAGGATTCTCACATCTGTTCCACTGGTCAATATTCCTGTTTTTGTGCCAATACCATATTGTTTTAATTACTGCACTCGAATGTTTATAGCAGCACAATTCATAATTGCAAGGCTGTGGAAACAGCCCAAGTGCCCATCAATCCAAGAATGGATTAATAAAATGTGGTATATGTATACCATGGAGTACTATTCAGCTCTAAGAAACAACGGTGATATAGCACATCTTATATTTTCCTGGTTAGAGCTGGAACCCATACTACTAAGTGAAGTATCCGAAGAATGGAAAAACAAGCACCAGATATATTCTCCAGAAAACTGGTATTAACTGACTAGCACCTAAGTGGACACATAGGTACTACAGTAATAGGGTATTGGGCAGGTGGGAGGGGGGAGGGGGGAGGGGGGCGGGTATATACATACATAATGAGTGAGATGTGCACCATCTGGGGGATGGTCATGATGGAGACTCAGACTTTTGGGGGGAGGGGGGAAATGGGCATTTATTGAAACCTTAAAATCTGTACCCCCATAATATGCCAAAATAAAAAAAAAAATAAAAAAAAATAATGATCTAATAATACACTGTCTGCAAAACATTCACATTAATTCTAAAGGCATATTTTGAAAGTAGAAGGATATTAGAGAATAATCCATGTAAATAGTGACAACGATTTTCTGCTTGATCAAACTAGTAATATTTCTGAAACTTCTCTTAGGCCTATCTGCACACTTCATTTTAAAATACAGTTTTGGCAAAGAATCCTGTTAAGGCACTTTATCATGAATGCTCCCACCCTTGATATATGACCACCCTTAATATCTGATCAGGTTCCTCTTTTCTTCACCATCCACCTGGTGATGTCTGACCTCCCTGGCCTGGCTTTGCAAAATTCCTGTTATGTCATTTAACCCAGACACCCACTTACTCCTGTTGGTTTCTCTTAGTAATTTTTCATCTGGCGATCCACACCCTATACCTTGGATGTAAATTCTCACTTGCCCATGCTGTTCTTGGTGTTGAGCAGTCTCTCTTCCCTTTTCCCCCCCCGTGACTGTTATGATGGTCCTAAGTCCTGACTTACAATGCTTTAATGGGTGTCATTGAATCTTTTTTCTTTTATTATAGTAACCACAAGAGAGCTGAGGTGGCTATAATAATAACAGACAAAACAGATGTTAGTCAAAAATTATCACAATAAACAATGACCATTTATATCAAGTAAAGTGTCAATTAGCTGAGGATATAATAACTATAAATACACATGCATCAGAGCCCCCCAATATGTTATGCAGATATTAAAATAATTGAAGTTATAGTTTTAAAATGAGATTTGCAGATTCCAATATGCATATTCCAATAATGAATAGAACAATTGGACATAAGACCAACAAGGAAATAAAGGACTTATAAAATACTATAAACTAATCGATCTTAATAGACATGCACAGAACACTCTATTGAATAACAATGGATGCACATTGTTGTCAAGTGATAATGAAAGGTTCTCCAACATAGACTATCTGTGACACTCTAAAAGAAGTTGTAATAAGTGTAAAAATTAAAATCATGCAAAGTATCTTTTCTGATAAAAATAAAATGAAACTAAAAATTAGTACCAGAAGAACTAGAAAATTAATAAATATGTAGAAATTAAAAAATACACTCTTAAATAACCAATGGATAAAAGACCAAATCACAAGTAAAATTGGAAAACTACTTAAAACATATGGAAACAAAAATACAATATATCAAAACATTGCATGCAGAAAAAGCAGTGGAAATAAGGATAATTTGTAGCTCTCCACACTTACATTAAAATAATAAGAGAGGATCATATGGTCTTTGTTTTTGCTTCTGTTTATATGCTGAATTACATATATAGATTTGGGTATGTTGAACCAGCCTTAAATCCCTGAGATGGAGCCCACTTGCTTGTGATGAATTATTTTGTTGACAAGCACCTGGATTCGATTGGCTAGGATTTTGTTGAGAATTGTTGCATCTATATTCATAAGGGACATTAGTCTGTAGTTTTCTTTTCTTATTGCATCCTTTCCTGGTTTTGGTATCAGGGTGATGTTCGCTTCATAAAATGTGTTGGGGAGGTTTCCATCCTTCTCGATGTTGTGGAATAATTTCTGCAGGATAGGCACCAGTTCTTCTTTGTAGGTGTGGTAAAATTCAGGTGTGAAACCATCTGTCCAGGACTTTTCTTTTTAGTAAGGTTTTTTATGGCTGTTTCAACTTCAGTACTTGATATTGGTCTGTTCAGGAATTCTATTTCTTCCTGGTTGAGCTTAGGGCAGCTGTGTGTTTCTAAGAAATTGTCCATTTCTTCCACATTTTCCAGTTTATGTGCATAGAGGTTTTTGTAGTATTCATAAATTATATCTTATATCTCTGTGGCATCAGTTATAATTTCTCCTTTATTTTTCCTGATGAAACTTATTAGAGATATTTCTTTTCTGCTTTTCATTAGTCTAGCCAATGGTGTGTCAATTTTGTTTAATTTTTCAAAGAACCAACTTTTTGTTTTATTAGTCTTCCCTATAGTTTCCCTGTTGTCCATTACATTTAGTTCTTATTTGATCTTAATGATTTCACTTCTTCTGTTGGGTTTGGTTTTGGTCTGTTCTTCTTTTTACAGCTCTTTGAGATGATAACAGCCTTTTATGATAAGAATGCCCAACAAAATAGGCATAAATGGGGCTTACCTAAAAATGATACAAGCCATATATGACAAACTCACAGCCAATATCATACTGAATGGGGAAAATTGAAAGCATTCCCACTTAGAACTGGAACAAGACAAGGTTGCCCACTATCTCCACTTCTGTTCAACATAGTGCTGGAAGTCCTTGCTGCAGCAATCAGACAAGAGAGAAGAATTAAGGCCATCCAAATGGGAGCAGAAGAGATCAAACTCTCACTCTTTCGCTGATGACATAATATTATACCTAGAAAACCCCAAGGATTCAACCAAGAGACTCCTTTATCAGATAAATGAATTTAGTAAAGTCTCAGGATACAAAATCAATACACAGAAATCAGAGGCATTCATATACACCAACAATAGTACAAGTGAGAACCAAATCAAAGACTCAATTCCCTTCAAAATAGCAACCAGGAAAATAAAGTACCTTGGAATATATTTAACTAAGAAGGTAAAAGACCTCTACAGGAAGAATTATGAAACACTGAAGAAGGAAATAGCAGAGGACATAAACAGATGGAAGAATATGCCATGCTTAAGGGTCGGCAGAATCAACATTGTTAAAATGTATATACTACCTAAAGTGACCTACAGAGTCAACACAATCCCTATAAAAATATCATCATCATTTTTCACAGATACAGAAAAAATAATTTTACACTTCATATGGAACCAGAGAAGACCCCGTATAGCAAAATCAATCCCAGGCAATAAAAACAAAATAGGAGGTATCAATTTACCAGACTTCAAACTATACTACAAGACTACAGTTATTAAAACATCTTTTTACTGGCACAAGAACAGGGACATTGACCAGTGGAACAGAACAGAGAACCCAGATATAAAACCATCCTCATAAAGCCAACTAATCTTTGACAAAGCAGATAAAAACATACACTGGAGAAAATAATCCTTATTCAATAAATGATGCTGAGAAAACTGGGTAGTCACATGTAGAAGACTGAAACAAGACCCACACCTTTCACCTCTCACAAAAATCAACTCATGCTAGGTAAAAGACTTGAACCTTAGGTGTGAAACTATTAGAATCCTATAGGAAAATGTTGGAAATACTCTTCTAGACATTGGCCTAGTCAAAGAATTTATGAAGAAGTTCCCAAAGCCAATCACAACAGCAACAAAAATAAACAAATGGGACCTAATGAAATTAAAAAGCTTCTTCACAGCCAAAGAAACTGTCAAGAGAGTAAACAGACAACCCATAGAATGGGAGAAAATTTTTGCAAGCTACACATCTGATAAAGGGCTGATAACTAGAATCTATTTAGAACTCAGGAAAATCAGCAAGAAAAATCAAACAACCCCATCAAAAAATGGGCAAAGGACATGAACAGAAACTTCTCAAAAGAAGACAGAATGAAGGCCAACAAACATATGAAAAAATGTTCAACATCTCTAATCATCAGGGAAATGCAAATCAAAACCACACTGAGATATCACTTAACTCCAGTGAGAATGGCCTTTATCAAAAAGTCCCCAAACAACAAATGCTGGCGTGGATGGTGAGAGAGAGGAACACTCCTACACTGCTGGTGGGACTGCAAACTAGTTCAACCTCTGTGGAAAGCAATATGGAGATACCTCAAAGCAATACAAGTAGATCTACCATTTGATCCACCAATTCCACTACTGGGCATCTACCCAAAAGATCAAAAGTCACTTTATGCAAAAGACACCTGCCCTTGAATGTTTATAGCAGCACAATTAACGATTGAAAAGCTGTGGAAACAACCTAAGTGCCTATCAATTCATGAGTGGATTAATAAAATGTGATATATGTATACCATGGAATACTACTCAGCTTTAAGACACAGTGGTGATAGAAAACCTCTTGTATATTCCTGGATACAGCTGGAACCCACTCTACTAAGTGAAGTATCTCAAGAGTGGAAAAACCAGCACCACATGTACTCACCAGCAAATTGGTATTAACTGATCAACACTTAAGTGGACATATAGGAGTAACATTTATCGGGTGTCGAGAGGGTGGGAGCGGGGAGGAGAGAATGGGTACATACAACCACCACGAGTAAGATGTGCAATGTTTGGGGGATGGACATGCTTGAAGCTCTTACTCGCGGTGGGAGGGGTGCATGGGCAATATAAGTAACCTTAAGACTTGTACCCCCATAATACACTAAAAGAAAAAAAAAGAAAGAAAAAAGGAAAAGAAAAAAAAAGAAAGGTCCCAAATCAATCACTAACTTTACTTCTTAAGGAATTAGATAGAAAAAAAACAAGTTAAACCCAAAGTTACCACAAAGAAAATAATAATAAAGATTAGAACAGAGACAGGCAATAGGAAAACAATGGAGAACAAATAAAAAACAAAAATTTGGATTTTTTTTTTTGGAAATTGACATAATTTTAGCTAGATTGACAAAGAAAAAGAGGAAAGACTCAAAACACTAAAAAGCAAAATGAGAGTAGGGACATTATTGTCAATTTCATAGAAATAAACACCATTAGAAGTGTGCTGTAAATAAGCATCCATCAACAAATTATATAACCTTGAGTAAATGGAATAAATTCCTAGAAACACAAGGTCTACTGATTCAGAATCATGAAGAAATAGTCAGTATGAATATAGTAATAATAGTCAGTATGAATATAGTAAGAAAATTAGCAAAGTAATTTTTTGAAATAAATTAAAGAATGCAGGAATTAATGGAAAAACATCCCAAGTTCACAGATAGAAAATCTTAACAATAAGATGACAGTATTACGCAAAGTCTTCTATAGATTCAGTTCAATCTCTACCAAAATACCAATGGTGGGTTGCTTTTTTTTTTTTTTTCAGAAATAGAAAAGCACATCCTAATTTGAATATTAAATATAAAGGTTTTGATTTGCATTTATCTAATGATTAGACATGTTGAGCATTTTTTAATATGTTTGCTGGTATTATTCTGTCTTCTTTTGAAAATTTTCTGTTTATTTCCTTTGCCCATTTATTGATGGAGTTCTTTGATTTTTTCTTGTTGATTTTTTTTAACTTCTAGATAGATTCTTGTTATCAGCCCTTTATTGAATGTGTAGAGAGCAAATATTTTCTCCCATTCTCTAGGCTGTCTATTCACTGTAATGATAGATCCTTTGGCTGTGCATAAGCTTTTTAATTTGATCAGATCCCATTTATTTATTTTTGTTGCTGCTGTGATTGCTTTGGGGGTCTTCTTCAAACATTCTTTGACTGTGCTGATGTCTGAAAGTATCTTCCCAACATCTTCTTCTAGAATTCTTAAGGTTTCATGCCTTAGGTTTAAGTCTGTTATCCATCTTTAATTGACTATTTTTTATTTCAGCATATTATGGGAGTACAAATGTTAAGGTTATGTATATTGCCCTTTCCCCCTTCCCCTTCCATTTTTGTAAGAGGTGAGAGGTGGGGATCCAGTTTGAATCTTCTGCGTGTAGCTATCCAGTTTTCCCAGCACCATTTATTGAAAAGATATTCTTTTCCACAGCGTATAGTTTTGTCTGCTTTGTCAAAGATTAGATTACCATATGCAGATGGTTTCATCTCTGGATTCTCAGTCCTGTTCCAAAAGTCTATGTCTCTGTTCTAGTGCCAGTAATATGCTATTTTAATTACTGTAGCCTTGTAGTACAGCTTGAAGTCTGGTAGATTGATAACTCCCAGTTTGTTCTTTTTACTTAAGATTGCTCTGATCTAGGAGTCTCTTGGATGAGTCCATGGGGTTTTCTAAGTATAATATCATATCATCAGCGAAGAGTGAGAGTTTGATCTCATCTGACCCAACTTGGATGCCCTTAATACCCCTCTCATGCCTGATTGCTATAGCTAAGACTTCGAGCACTATGTTGAATAGGAGGGGAGAAAGTGGACATCCTTGTCTAGTTCCAATTTGAAGGGGGAATGATTTCAATTTTTCTCCATTTAGAATGATGTTAGCCATTGGTGTGTCATAAATGGATTTGATAATAAGGAAAGGGCCATCTATGCCTATTTTGTTAAGGGTTTTTATCATAAAGGTATGTTGGACTTTATCAAATGCTTTTTCTGCATCTATTGACAGAATCAGATAATCTTTGTTCTTGACTTTATTTATAAAGTGGATTGCATTTATAGACTTGCATATATTGAACCATCCTTGAATGCCAGGCATAAACCCCACTTGGTCATGGTGAATTATTTTTTTGATATGCTGCTGAATTCTATTTGCTAAAATTTTGTTTAGGATTTTTGCATCTATATTCATGATAAATGAATTCAGAAAAGTTTCAGGGTATAAAATCAATATACATAAATCAGAAGCATTCATATATGCCAAAACCCATCAAGCAGAAATTCAAATAAAAAATGCAATACCCTTTACTATAGCTCCAAGGAAAATAAAATACCTAGGAGTATATCTAACGAGAGATATGAACAATTTATACAAGGAGAACTATGAAACACTAAAAAAAGAAATTGCAGATGATTTAAACAGATGGAAAAAATCTATCATCCTCATAGCTTGGAAGAATCAATATTGTTAAAATGTCAATATTACCTAAGGTGATCTACAGAATCAATGCAATTTCCATCAAAATACCACCAGCATTCTTTACAGATCTAGAAAAAATAATCTTTTGCTTTGTATGGAACCAGAGAAAACCACGCATAGCCAAAGCAATCTTAAGTAAAAAGAACAAACTGGGAGGGATCAGTCTTCCTGACTTCAAGCTGTACTATAAGGCAATAATAGTAAAATCTTCCTGGTACTGGCACAAGAACAGAAACATCGATATCTGGAATAGATCTGAGATTCCAAAGATCAAACCATCTGTATACAGTAACCTAATCTTTCATAAAACAGACAAAATTATACTATGGGGAAAATATTCTATCTCCAATAAATGGTGCTGGGAAAACTGGTTAACAATATGAAGAAGTGCAAATCAGGACCCCAACCTCTCACCCCTCACAAAAATTCACTCAAGATGGATAACAGACCTAAACCTAAGACATGAAACTTTAAGAATCCTAGAAGAAGATGTTGGGAAAACCCTATCAGACATTGGTCTAGGCAAAGAATTTATGAGGAAGACCCCAAGGCAATCACTGCTGCATCAAAAATAAACAAATGGGATCTTATCAAATTAAAAAGTTTCTGCACTCCCAAAGAAATGATCAATAGAGCAAATAGACAACCCACAGAATGGGAGAAAATATTCGCTCTCTACACTTCTGATAAAAGTCTAATAACAAGAATCTATCTAGAACTTAAAAGAATAAACAAGAAAACATCAAACAACCCCATCATGAATGGGCAATGGAAATGAACAGAAACTTCTCCAAAGAAGACAGAATAATGGCCTGCAAACATATAAAAAAAATGTTCGACATCTCTAATCATTAGAGAAATGCAAATCAAAACCACAATGAGGGCAGCAATGTAAACACGGGATCGCGGGAGTGATTATTAGGTAGCTGGGGCTGCCGGGTTGGCGGTGGAAGCGGAGGAAGAGGAGGAAAACGAGGAAAACGAGGCGAGTGGGTGTTGCTTTAGGGAAGAAAGGAGCTTCAGAAGTCAGAGTTGAAACGCGACGGGGTCTGGCACAGCCGGGGCACGAAGAATGGCTTCTTTTGGGTGGAAGAGGAAGATTGGTGAGAAGGTCTCAAAGGTCACTTCCCAGCAGTTTGAGGCTGAAGCTGCTGATGAGAAGGATGTGGCTGAAAATGATGAAGGTAACTGGCTTCATGCCATTAAACGTAGGAAAGAAGTTCTCCTTGAAGGCTCTGCTGAGAAAAGTAAACAGCTGAAGGATGAAGGAGCCAGTTTGGCTGAAAATAAAAGATACCGTGAAGCAATTCAGAAGTGGGATGAAGCATTACAGTTAACCCCAAATGATGCTACCCTGTATGAGATGAAATCACAGGTCCTAATGTCTCTTCATGAAATGTTCCCAGCAGTGCATGCAGCCGAAATGGCTGTTCAGCGAAATCCACATTCATGGGAGTCTTGGCAAACTTTGGGACGTGCTCAGCTTGGATTGGGAGAGAGAATCCTGGCTATTCGAAGTTTTCAAGTGGCTCTTCACATCCATCCAATGAACCCCGAAATATAGAAAGAAGACCTCTCTTGGGCAAGAACGCTCCAGGAACAACAGAAAGTAGCACAGAAGATTAAAAAAAGTGAAGCACCAGCTGAAGTAGCACATTTTTCACCGAAGTCGATCCAGACTATGACTTTGAAAGTGATGAGATTGTCGCTGTTTGTGCTGCTATTGCTGAAAAACAGAAGACAGTTTTGGCAAATAAAACAATGGTTATTGTGTCTGCTTCTGGGACTGTAGAGACTGTAACCGAGAAGGAAGATGGTGCTACACCACCAGATGGCTCTGTTTTTATCAAAGCCCGATGAAGCAGTGTGCATAATGGAGGAATTGTTTGAATCTTTTTGATTGCCACTTAAAATTTAGATATAGGGACATTTACTGTGGAGATAGAGGGCAAAACTCTTGTTTGTAAAAAATAAGTTTATCAGATGAGGCATACAAAAACTAAATGGTAGAATTATTAATAGTGTTTGGACTATGTCTTGATAAGTTATGATTTATACTTCTTAAGATTAGAATTCTGAATAAACTCGCTTTTGATTAATAAACTTAATGTAATCTGAATATATAAGTGAGTATGTTTTAAAGGCAACTTGAAAAGTGTATTCTTAAATAGTGGATAACTTGATGGCAACTTTAAAGACAACTTGAAAAATATATTCTTAAATAGTGAATAACTTGATGGCTAATGTTATTAAAATGTTGGCTCACTTTTGTTTTGTGATAAGGGAAGTGTGTGATATCTTTCCTTCCAAGAAATATACTGTTGTTACTATTCATTCTTTCATTTTTCTTGCTTCATAAGAGTAAGTCTGTCATAAAGCTTTAATATTTTTGACGTTTCATTTTGATTCAAAGGTGTCATTTGGTTATATGTGAAATCTTTGAAAGTTTGGCTGAAAATGCATGCAGATGTGTACATTCTGAACATTTTCTGAAATATCTCTTCTGATTTGTGTTTCGATTTTGACTTTAAAGGTATGACAATAATAGTTTTCTCCTTCAGTATTTGTTAGATGTGTGGAGTATGCAGAATGATTTTTTTCAGTTGTTATAGTAGGTAGAGTAGTCCTTACCACAAGTGAGTCATTTTTAAAATGAATGGCTTTTACAGATAGGTCATGATAAATTGTATTGCTGTATCATCCCAGTCAAAAGCAGTATTTTCTTTTCTTTAATTTTAAAAGCTTAAAAAACCCTGAAGACAGCTTATGTCTTGCTTGTAACTTTCCAGTTGATGATTTGGAATTACTTTTCTAGATAACTTTTTTAGAAATACTTAGTGAAATGAAAAATAATTACAATTTTAAGTAGCTAAATGGCATCTTTCTAAAAATAAAAAAGTTTAAGGATGTTATTAGATGTGTCAATGAGTAAGTAACTGAAACACAAAATACATAGAAACTGGAATGTGATTTGTAGTACAATTCTGTGCTTATGAGAAGACTATGTTAAATATTTTGTTGAAAAGCCACAATCACATTCACAAATCAATAGTGTTGTTGCTAATTTATTTTTATATCTATATATTGTAGTACAGTTATAAAGAACTATGGATACTGTAATTTCTGATACTCAGGAAGATATTATTGGTGGAAAATTAATTTTATCTTTGTTAGAGATGAAAGTAGGCTACTTTATGTTAAGGATCTTACCTAACATGGTTGGAGCATATAAGCAATGGTCTACATTTTTATGAGAATGAGTTTCCAAAATTTTGTTTTATTGCAATGCGTATCTTTTTCTTTTCAGAATTGGAGAAGTCAGCGCTTGCCTTGAAAAGTATATTTTTACCCTAAATTATATCATCAGAAATTTAGCTCTGGTTAAATTAAAGGTCAGTTTCAGAGTGATCCAAAAAAACAAATATTATTTTGTTTAATAAGGAAAATTCTCAAAAGGTAGATAGTTATCTAGAGAAGTGAATACTTAACATTTGATATGTTGTTTTGAGTAATGGATGGTTGTTTTTTGTGTAATTTGTGAATAAATAGTTTTTTCTATATTAAAGGCCAGATATTACAATGGCTCAAGACAGAAATCATAGCAACAACATCCAACCCAACAGAATGATCAGTAATCTACCTTACCTATCAGTTCTCTCAATAAATGTGAATGGCTTAAACTCTCCACTCAAGAAACATAGGCTGGCTGAATGGATAAGAAAATACAGGACAAGTATATGCTGTCTTCAGGAAACACATCTAACCTGCAAGGATGCATATAGACTAAAAATAAAAGGGTGGAGATCAATATTCCAAGCAAATAGAAGCCAAAAGAAGGCTGGTGTGGCAGTTCTAATTTCAGACGATTTAGTTTTTAAACCAACAAAAGTAGTGAAAGACAAAGAGGGTCATTATATAATGGTGAAGGCCACAGTCCAACAAGAAGAGATAACAATTTTAAATATATATGCACCCAACTTAGGTGCACCCAGATTCATAAAGCAAACCTTACTGGAGCTAAGCAAATGGATTAATAGCAACTCCATAATCGCCGGAGATTTCAACACCCCACTGACGGCACGAGAAAGATCCTCCAAACAGAAAATTAATAAAGAAATAATGGACGTAAACAAAACTCTAGAACAATTGGGTCTGACAGACATCTACAGAACATTCTACCCAAAATCCACTGAATATACGTTCTTCTCATCAGCTCACGGGACATTCTCTAAGATTGACCATATCCTAGGACACAAAGAAAATCTCAAGAAATTTAAAAAAATAGAAATCATACCATGTACCTTCTCAGATCACAGTGGAATAAAACTAGAAATCAACCCTAACAGAAACTCACATTTCTACACAAAAACGTGGAAATTAAACAATCTCCTACTAAATGATTACTTCGTAAATGAAGAAATCAAGACGGAAATAAAAAAGTTCTATGAAGAAAATGACAATGGAGAGACAAGTTATCAACTCCTCTGGGACACAGCTAAAGCAGTTCTGAGAGGAAAGTTTATCTCCATAAATGCCTATAACCAAAAGACAAGAAGATCACAAATAGACAATCTAATGAAACGACTCAAAGAGCTGGAAAAAGAAAAACAGACCAACCCCAAACTCAGCAGAAGAAGTGAAATCAACAAGATCAAATCAGAACTAAACAAAATTGAAAACAGAGAAGCTATTCAGGAGATTAATAAAACAAAAAGTTGGTTCTTTGAAAAAATAAACAAAATTGACACACCATTGGCTAAGCTAACGAAAAGCAGAAAAGAGAAATCTCTAATAAGCTCCATCAGGAATAAAAAAGGAGATATCACAACTGATCCCAAAGAGATACAAGATACAGTTTATGAATACTTCAAAAATCTTTATGCACACAAACTGGAAAATGTGGAGGAAATGGACAAATTTCTAGAAACACACAGCCTCCCTAGGCTCAACCAGGAAGAAATAGATTCCCTGAACAGACCAATCTCAACAGCTGAAATAGAAACAGCAATTAAAAATCTCCCTAAAAAGAAAAGTCTCCGTCCAGATGGCTTCACACCTGAATTTTACCATACCTACAAAGAAGAACTAGTACCTATCTTGCAGAAACTATTCCACAACATCGAGAAGAGCGGAAACCTCCCCGACACCTTTTATGAAGCGAATATTACTCTGATACCGAAACCAGGAAAGGATGCAACAAAAAAAGAAAACTACTGACCAATATCCCTAATGAATATAGATGCAAAAATTTTCAACAAAATCTTAGCTAACCGAATCCAGACGCTAATCAAAAAAATAATCCACCACGACCAAGTGGGCTTCATCCCAGGGATGCAGGGATGGTTCAACATACTTAAATCTATAAATGCAATTCACCACATAAACAGAAGCAAAAACAAAGACAACATGATGTGGGGGTGGGGCTGTCTGAGACCGGCAGTCTGGAGCGGGCCTGTCTTCTTTCCACCCTCCCCAACTCCGCAGCTACTCCTGGGCCTCTGCCAGCAGGACAGACCACAAGCCACCAGGCCTCCCCGGACTGTGATGCTGGCGGGGAGGTTCCCTGTAAAGGAACGCCACCTGGGTTGGGCGCATGGCCTCCTCCTGGGAGGAGGGTTGCCCTCTAGGATGCCGATCCGCCCCTGGAGGCACACACACCTCCGTAGGCTGTTCATGTATAACCCTTCTGTGCCCCGGGCAATGCTAGCCCTCGGTGCAGGGGATCTGGTCTGCAGGTCCGACCTCTGGGTCCCAGAGTTCAAACTGTATCCCCACCAGGGGGAGGATTTCCAGTCCCAATTCACCCACAGGGAGCCCAAGCTGGGTCTATGTCTCTCAGCCTCTGAGTCGGCACCGTTCTCCTGGGAACACCGTGCCAGCAGCACCTGGGAGGGCGGGCGGGTAGGGAGCTCACAGTCTGAGTTCCCCTGAGTCAGCTGTAGGGTCCCAAAAGGGAAGGTCCCATTCCCTGGAGGTGCCTCTGGCTGGTGGCTGTATTGTCTCTCTGGGCAGCTGCGGGTAGGGTCGGCGGAGTGGAGGAGGAGGGAATATGGCGCCTGCTGTGCGGCTCAGGTCTGTGCACATGGAGGTGCCCTGAGGAAGTTGGGAACCTGGCGCCACATCTGCTATAGGCTCACCGCTGGCTGGTAGCAGCGGTCCCTGGGCTGGTGTCTGCAGGTCTCTCCACCCGCTGGGGAGCCCACCAGCAGTCCCAAATGCAGGGGAGGGGAAACAGCAAATCCAACTGCCCTTGCTCCTGGTCTCCGGGCTGCTCTGGTGGTCTCAGCCTCCTGTTCTCCTCCACAGCCTCCTCCCGTGGAGCCTCCCGGGGTCTCAGGTACCCCTTCTTCCTGCCCTCGTCCGCTGTATGCTCGTCTTCTTGCTTCTTTCCTCTAATTTCTGCTAGAATCTGTCTTTTTTGCAGAGATACTCTGTCTGACGGTGTTATTCTTCCACCATCTTGCACCACCCCCTCTGTAATAATCTCTTTATTACTATCAGTTCTTGCACCATTATCTGTCAACCATCACTGGCTTGCTCTTTTCTTCTTCATATGCCCAGTTCTTGCTTATTTGGTACCTGTTCTACATCAAACTATGTGCACCTCAAAGCAGGTTTTTCTTATTCTTAGCCCATTGTAGTTCCACATAATAATCAGAATCAGGTTGCAATGTGTTCACTAAGAACAAAGCGAAGAGAGAGAGTAAAATTTGATTATGATTTCACACAATCTGGACCATAATTTGTGGAAAAATAGAGGCTTTTCTTTATCAGATATCTTAATTCATTAGTAAAACATATCTTAGAATATACATGTCTCTGTAGAAAGGATAATAACTGATCCATATCTTATTCCATATACATGGAAATAATTTTCTTTCATTAGTTCAAAGATCCTTTAACTTTTTTTGAGATGGGCACTTGCTATGTTTCTCAACCTTATCTCAATCCTCTGAGGTCAAGGAGTCCTCCTGTCTCAGTCCCGTAGTTGTTGGGATTATAGGTATGTACCACTGTCCTCATCTTCTTTACCAAAGACTTAGATGTACATGTTTATCTCCTGTTTCTTATATCTTTGGGACATATTGTTAGGGACCGGCTTCCTGCACCCCGCCAGGCAGACGAACAAAGACACCAAGGATGCAATCACTCAAGAGGAGCTTTATTTTCTGGCTAGCCAGGGTCCAGTCCCTAGAGTGCCAGCGCAGTGGTCGCTCTTACAGGCAAGGACCCTGACCAAAGCTGGGGCTGCCCTTTTATCCCCCCTCTCTCTTGAACACCCGCGCTGCACAAGCTGATTGTGCGTGTTAGTCTTTAAAATGATTGGTGGACTGGTAGCCCGCTGGCAGCAAGGGGCCTTTCTCCCTTATCTGGCACCGTGCCCATGCGTCTAGCTGCAAGCAAGCGATTCTCAGAAGCAGAAATATGCGTTTAGCCGATAGCTCTACCTTTGGGCCCCAAGCTAGCAGTTTCCAGAAGCCGATTACTCCTCCCCTGGGCCAATTTTCTGTTATCCGGGCTCGCACAAGTGAGCCAGGAGCTTTGGGCTGCAACCAGGCCCTTACAATATAATAGGACTTATTTTTCAAAATTAGTAAGTATGATTATGTACTTAAAGCTCTGTGTGATTTAATAAATAATTCAGATTGGCTGAACACAAAAATTAAAAAATTAAAAATAAACAGCTCAGTTTAAATTCCTTACTCTCATCTTTTCCTTCAGGATAAACCAAGTTGTGGCCCACTCTATGCTTGGTTTTGTGGTTTCTTCTGAGGAAGTCTGAGGTGTTTCTCAATTCCTGATCATACCTTCTTTCACAGCATTTCTTGGGAGAACAGGGTAGTTCAGGATCCTCTCCTTCACTGGGCTTCCTGGGGTTGGGCAGGAGCTCACAGGACTCCCTCAGTACCTCTCTATCTGAGCTCAGAGCCACCCTGGCCTGCCTACCCTACTATGGTTACCCTGTGCATTGTCACATGGTCTCCTGAAGATGGTGCTGCTCCAAGATCCCCACCACAGGCTTCTTTGGTTTCACACTGGGTAGTTTTGAGGTGTGACCTGAAAAGTCTTTCTTTTCTATAGAAATTCTCTCCAAGCCTGTCTTCCCACATCAAAGAAAGATTCTTACTTCCTCTTTCAGCACAAGTGAGCTTTGTCTTCTACACAAGATGTAAATACTGAGCTATCTATCTAAAGAAAGAGACTGAGGTAAAATTAATATAGATAAAGAGTTGGGGGGGGGCAAGGTTGAGGACAATAGCCTGGAAACACTTCCAAGTTGCCTTGGGGCGTGTTCTAGAGAACAAAGGAAGTGTCTCAAGTGTTTGACAGATAGAGGCAATCAGGAAAGGGAGTGATTTAAAGGTTGTTTGTGAGTAATATCATTGGTTTACAGAAATAACAATGATTAGTCATTGTCTATACATTGTTGAACTATAGGATATGAGTGATGGTGCCAGCAAATGGCACTGTTAGGCTAATTCATAGCATTGGTGGCAACACTCAGTCTAGAGTCCATATAGCGGGTATATTTGAAATATAAATTATAAGACTTACCTCAGGGAGGCAATATTGGTGGGATGCGACTACCTTCTCATTTTTGTTCCTCTCTGGGCCTGATAATTTAAAGGGGGCTAATTTCCTCAGATAAAAATTCCTTTTATTTCTCAGTCCACTGAGTGTACTAGATGTGGCACCTACTTTCATATTCATAAGAGTTTTTAAACTCACCAAAGAAATTATTCATCATTTTGATTGTTCAAACATCTGTGTGCTTAGAATTTTGGTTATTGTGTTTTTCAGGAACACACACTAATTACCCTGACTGTATCATCATACAACATATATATCTATCAAAATATTAAATTGTACCCCATAAATATGTACAATTACAATGTGCCAATAAACAATAAATACATTCTTTTTAAATTCAAATACTTCTTAAACAGTAAAAAAATTTAATATGGACCAATGTTATTTATTGCCAAGTAGAAGGTATAATTAATTCATTTCCTGGAAACCACAAGAAATTCAAGAACACTGAGGGTATTGTGTGTAATAAAAATTTAATTATTGAATATTTTCTAAATATTAGTCCACCATCTTCAGTGACAGCATCATTTTTGTTATAAATTTCAATGAGATAAAATTATTTCATAATTTAATGGGCATTTCCAAAAGAAAGAAAACAATTTGAACATATATAATACCTAAAAATATATTAAAGATAATGTTGAGATATGTGAAATTTTAGTAATTTCTATTTATGTTTTTACTAAATTAACCTCATTCCATATTAATGTACTAAATCTTATTGCCAATATAAACTGAACTGGGTAAGAAATTAATGTATGCATTTGAACTCAAATGCTATAGGAGAAATAATTTTTTTAAATTAATATATGCAGACATATTATTACTGTGTATGTATAGAATGGCAACATATAAAATACAGCATTTCATAAAATATTAGAGACACAATAATATTGGGATAATCTGACTAAATATGTTTATTTCTTTCCCCACTGAATTGACCCTTGGCACACCTGGAAATATATAATACATTATCAGAACCCATTCCTCAACCTTGGCCTAAGGCCATCCTCTGTTATTAATGATTTAGCCTAGACTGCCCAAGTCTCAGAGGACATTCCCCAAGTGAATACCAGCAAAAAAAGCATTAAACTCATTGTCCAGATAAAGAAAGGCTGATATCATGGTTGCTGCTGAGTCTCCAAGAAGGTCTCTCAACTCAGAAGTGTAGGTATGAGAGGTGGATATATCCATATGTTTAGAAAATATTCAGGAAGTTTACTCAGAAAAATGACTTTGTTCAGATCACAACCATAGGATTGCAGTCAGCTAGCCAAGGCAGTAAGTTTTTGAAAATGGAGACACAATAAAAGGTACTCATTCTAATTATATTTTTTACTTTTATTGATCACATTGAGGAATGTATTCTTTGTCTAGTGCCTGAGAGAACTTTGATCCTGAAATAGATTGGAAGTTAAATTGGAGGCAAGTGACTGTATTTTCACAGCACTGTTGATCAGAAATCCTGGAGTATGAA
Source organism: Microcebus murinus (assembly GCF_040939455.1). Lineage (NCBI taxonomy): Eukaryota > Metazoa > Chordata > Mammalia > Primates > Cheirogaleidae > Microcebus > Microcebus murinus. The sequence continues at coordinate 3,411,858 of NC_134116.1, read as the reverse complement.
GTAAAGATAAGAGAAAGTGGTTCTAGATCTAATTCATAAACGTGTTCTCTAGGTGGAAAGGGAGATTATGGTCAATAAAGAGATAGGGCCACAAAATACAGTATGCTTTTGATGGGCTTATGTGAAACTGAAGAATACAAACTCACCATGAAGATTACAGAAGGCAGCATTCCATATTTCCTACTTCACTGTGCTTTGTTTGTTTACTTTGTTTTGTCCATTTTGCCTTAAGTGATGAGTGTTATATTATGCCCATTATAATCTTATTGCTGCTTCCTGCTGCCTATCTTACCTTATATGAATCCACTCTTTTTATTTAAATACCTGGAAACTACTACTGCTATTTTTAAATGAAAATATCACATGGAACTTAAAATAAAGGCAAAATAAGAATGGTTAAAATTATCAGTCTGTAGTGCAATCGTGTTTTTTACGATGAAAAGACATCTTCTGGGAAATGATGCAGGTAACCATATGATTAGTGGCTGTGTTATAGTTATCCATATTTTGTTTTTACACCCAATTTGTGACAAATTGTAGTGTTTTATGCTGTTAACCTTTACAATTTATTTATTTTTTACTTCCTGTACATATGTAAACTTCCAGTAAAATAATAGTAATATTTACATTAGAACCAGGTAGAACTTTTTTGAGAATCAAGTGGGCCTACTATGTGGAAGCAGCTTGAAAACTATATTATTGTACAATCATAGTGGATGACAAGTTATAGCAAGTATATTGATGGGGATAGCAGTGATAATGATGAGGATGTTAAAATTTGCAGCTACACTGCAATAATGTCTTATGCCCAGTCATGTAATAGGTGTCCACCACATATTATCTCATAGATATTAATAACTTGCGATAACCCGTGTGCCCCTACCTCTGTCCTAAATATAAAATATAGGGTCAGAGAGTTGAATTCACCAACAAAGGGTTACATATCCAGTTAAGAGCTAGAAGTAGATCTACTTTTAAATATAGATTGTTTCCAGTGAACTTGTAAAATGAATCAAAATAAGCCCATCCTCATTCCAAAACAACATTCAAGAGCTATATTTTTGTAATCAGTTTCTGTCTATCCATATCTATCCACTTACTTAGCTATCTACCTATCTATTAATGCTGATGCAACACTGTGGAATCTCATGGAAATATATAATTTAGAAACACATATACACACAAACAAATATTCACTGTATATTCTAGACTTCTTTATACCATGGAAAAATTATGGTTCTTCAACTTTATGCCCTTCACAACAATTGAAAATAAACAGTGGTTTAATATTAAATAAGATTAGTTACTTCTAAGTGAGTCAAATGATATAAACCATGATGTACTCTGCGTCTCTCCTTCAGTAAAATCTGTTGTGGAAAGGAGAAGGAATCTCCTCTAGGACTCCATGCAAGGACACTGCAGAGAACTATCCTGTCTAGACCCATAGGACATTCCTCTGTGTCACTGACTGGGATTCTAGATAACTGATGGCAATGTTGGATAATTCTTATTATAGACACGCAGATTCTGACCAGCTTCTTTTGATGCGCTGAGGCTGACCTTTTCTAAGGAGCTGAGGCGAGTATAGGGGAAAAAATCTGTGCTTCAGTGGAAAACTGCATGTCTCGCCTTGAGAGGTTCCCAACTCTATCACTGGGTCTCTGTTGGCTCTCAAACCTCTGCAAGTCAGTTATTCATCCTGTGATAATAAGACTATATTGGAAAATAACCTATACATTCTACACATATATGAATCAATAAAATGTGCCATTTTTCAGTATCTCATTTTTAATTTTAAATAGAAGCACAGAAAAGAGTACATTTTAAACATTAAAATAATCATATTTGTGTCTAAAAATGTTTTATATACTTTTTGAACCTTTTCACACCTATATAGAATTTTATTTTAATAACTTTAATTTATTTTTTCTTTTTTTCTTTTCTTTTTCATTTTGTTTTGGGTGATTAAAAAGTAAGCCACCCTTATCTAGATTTATTGCTTAAAGATATTTGAGAGACAAACTAGACCATGCATTTAAAAAAACTTTATATAAATTTATATTCATTTATGTATGTATAATATATATATGTGTACATGTGTATATATGTGTGTATGTAGTCATATATATAATCTTTATATATAGATATGCACGTGTGTGTATGTATACACATTAACAGCTGGGGATCTAAGGAAGTTCATTTAACATCTATGAATCCCAGTTTTGTCATATGTGAAATGTCAAGGTGGTTATATTCACCTGAAGAGCTTGTTATGAAGGTTAAATCCAGTGTAATCCTGGAAAAAATTCTGACACAGTCCAGGTGCCAGTGGGTAGAGACAGTCAAAGCAAGTTCATGCATCTCTCTTTCCTTCCATGTGGCACATAGTACAGGTTGAAGGCTTGTTTTTTTACTATGGTTTACTATGAAACCATCACCAGAAATTTTCATACTTGCTCTTTCCTCCTGTGTATAATGTCATAATACCGACACCTGGATTGCACAATTTTAGGGTAACTAGCAAAGGCAAGGGAAATGTTTTAATAGGCAAAAAATAAGTTACTTATAGCTATTTTCATGCATAAAAAATAAAATAAAAGGGATAAAAATAACCTATTCAGATTTATTTTTACATAAGAAAAATGTTCTTCCTTTAATAAAGCCAATGATATTCATTTTGTGCATTTCATAACATCTCATTCTTCTCTGAAGATATGAATTATTAATTCAAGAAAATCAATGTCATATCTAGGAGTATACTTAATGAAAGATACAAAAGATTTATACAAGTAGAACTGTGAAACACTAAAAAGAAATTGCAGATGATTTGAACAGATGGAAAAATCTACCTTGTTCATGGATTGGTAGAATCAATATCGTTAAAATGTCCATATTACCTAAAGTTATCTACAGAATCAATGCAATCCCCATCAAAATATCACCAGCATTCTTTACACATCTAGAAAAAATAATTCTGCACTTTGTATGGAACCAGAAGAAACCTCTTATAGCCAAAGCAATCTTAAGTATGAAAAACAAACTGGGAGGCATCAGTCTTCCTGACTTCAAGCTTTACTATAAAGCAATAATAGTTAAATAAGCCTGGTACTGGTACAAGAGCAGAAGCATTGATATCTGGAATCTATCTGGGATACCAGAGATGAAACCATCAGTATACGGCAACCTAATCTTTGATAAAGCAGACAAAAATATACAATGGGAAAAAGAATCCCTCTTCAATAAATGGTCCTGGGAAAACTGGTTAGCTACATGCAGAAGATTGAAACAGGATCCCTACCTCTCACCTCTCACAAAAATTCACTCAAAACGGATAACAGATTTAAACCTAAGGCATGAAACTTTAAGAATCCCAGAAGAAGACGTTGGGAAAACCCTATCAGACATTGGTCTAGGCAAAGAATTTTTGAGGAAGAGCCCCAAAGCAATCACCGCTGCATCAAAAATAAACAAATGGGATCTTATCAAATTAAAAAGTTTCTGCACAGCTAAAGAAACCATCATTAGAGCAAACAGACAACCCAGAGTGGGAGAAAATATTCGCTCTCTACACTTCTGATAAAGGTCTAATAACAAGAATCTATCTAGAACTTAAAAGAATAAGCAAGAAAAAAATCAAACAACCCCATCATGAAATGGGCAATGGAAATGAACAGAAACTTCTCCAAAGAAGACAGAATAATGGCCTGAAAACATAAAAAAATGCTCAACATCTCTAATCATCGGAGAAATGCAAATCAAAACCACAATGAGATACCATCTAACACCAGTGAGAATGGCCTGTATCAAGAAATCCCAAAACAACAAATGCTGGCGAGGATATGGAGAGACAGGAACACTCTTACACTGCTGGTGGGACTGCAGATTAGTGCAACCTGTGTGGAAAAGAATTTGGAGATACCTCAAACAGCTAGAAATAGAAATACCATTCAAACCAGCAGTAGTATTGTTGGGCATCTACCCAAAAGAGTACAAGACATTCTACTATAAAGACATCTGTACCTGAATGTTTATGGCTTCACAATTAACTATTGTAAGATCATGGAAACAATCCAAGTGTCCATCAATTCATGAGTGGATAATCAAAATTTGGTGTATGCTCACAATGGAATACTACTCAATTCTAAGAAATGACAGCGAGCTAGCACCGTTTATGCTATCCTGTATTAAGCTTAAGCCTGTTATCCAAAGTGAGGAGACACAAGATCAAGAAAATGGGCTCCACATCTACTTGCCATCTAATTGGTACTGACAGATTAAAACTATGGTTCTCAAATAGTGGTAGTGCTCACCAGGGTTTGGGGGAGGGGGAGAGACACATCTTAGGGTTGTGGCGAGCATTGTGTGTGGGGGGGAAGGGAATACCTCTAACCCTTCGTAGGGAAAGGCAAAGATATACAATGTAACCCAAAGATCAAAAAAAAAGGGGGAAGAAAACTTTTATCGGGTGGTGGACAGATGGGAGGGGGGAGGAGGTGAAGGATATATACTTACAAAATAGGTGCGATGTGCACCACATGGGGGAAGGACACGCTTAATGTTTTGGTAAGGTGGGCGGCTGGGGGGGAAGAAGGGCAGGGGCAATATATGTAACCCTAACAATATTTGTACCCTGAAAATATAATAAAATAAAAGGAAAAAAAAGAAAATCATTATGTTTCTGCATTTTTCTGATCATTTTAACTCCATGTACATATGTGTATGAGTGTGTGTGAGTGTGCATGTTTGTATGTGTGCATTTTTGTATACACACTGTGTGGATATTACTCTTTCATGTCCACTTCCTTAAAAGTCTGATGATCTTTGACTCTAGAATCATATTTAAGAGCAAAACACTACAGCCCTTTTAGGCATACTGTGCAAAGTTTTTCACTGATATCTTTTATCTGGAGTCAAATTCTCCTACCCACCTCTATCCAGAAGGCTCTCAGCATGCTATTTCCCCTTTCTTCATTAGGTAACTTACCATTTCTCTATCCACATTACTTCTTCTGAAGGATCCAGAAGGCAATATATGATGTTACCTAAGAATGAGAGAAGCAAAGAGACTGAATGCACATCGTATTTGGGGAGAGCTTGAGCATAGACATGGAAGCTAAAATGAACATGGCATTGATACATACCTATTCAGTAAAGGATCTGCTTTAACCAGAATATTCTGAAATTAGATGAGGAGATAAAAGAAAATGGATTTTGGTGAACATTGAAAATTAAGAGTATGAGTTAATAGGACTTTGTATAACATGTTCTTGGCAATAAGGATTCATTCAAGATTTCTAAATAGAAGAATTAAATGATACCCAACTTAAAGAAAGTTTAACTTGGCATTGTTGTGCAAAGACCACTTAAAAAGGAAATGAACTTCCTGAAAATGAGTGATAGGCTGCTGTAGTTTCAGGATTAAAGTCTTAAAGAATATGGAAGAAAAATTCTCTCTTAAGGGTAATGTTAACTTATAATATGGATCTATAATGTGTGAATTTACATTGAATTTCTACGCATATGTTTAGAGTATAACATCTGCCTTTGGTGATGTGTGAATTAGTGTCAGTTATTAAAATGTTTTTATCCTATTGAAGCTGTAATAGAAATGTTTTATTCTTAAAATTTACATATTTATTTAAAAATTAAGTCATAGGTATTTGTCTTATAAAATATTAAACACTGAATAAGAAAGATTTTGTTTTTCAAAATAGGTAAGATAAGTTTTTCATTTAAGAGCTGTAAAATTTTATGAATAATTAACAGTCTAAAATAAGAAATTTTTAAAAATTGGCTTCACTTCTATAATGGAGATCCTCTATTTCACTGTTTTGCTTTCCATGGATTTGGTTACCTATGATCAACTATGACCTGAAAAATATCATACAGAAAGTTCCAGCAAGGAACAATTTATATATTTTAAATTGGCTTTCAGCAGTAGCTGAAGTGTACACCACAATAGGTACATTATTTACCTGACTTTATTTCATCATGTAGGCACTTTATCATCTCTCATCATCACAAGAAAGAGAAGGGTGAGTACAGTACAATTACATATTTTAAGAGAGACAGAGAAAGAGAAAGAGAGACCTCATGTACATAACTTTTATAATGGCTTATTCTTTTAATTATTCTATTTTATTGTTAGTTATTGTAATGCTGAATTTATAGACTGAACTTTATCATGTATGTATGTGTAGGAATATGTATGCATAGAATATGTAAGCATAGGAAAAAACAGTGTATGTTTTTTCAGTCCTATCTCCAGTTTCAGGCATATACTAGGACTCACAGAACATATTCTCTGTGAATAAAGAGGGATACTGGACTTAACCTGCGTACTCTTCTCTCTACCTTAGGAAATATCATATGAATGCCCCATGGAGTATTATAATCAAACATCAACTGATTTCATCTTGTTGGGGCTGTTCCCACCATCAAGAATTGGCCTTTTTCTCTTCATTCTCATAGTTCTAATTTTCCTAATGGCTCTAATTGGCAACCAGTCCATGATCCTCCTCATCCTCCTGGATACCCACCTCCACACACCCATGTATTTCTTACTTAGTCAGCTCTCCCTCATTGACATCAATTACATCTCCACCATTGTCCCCAAGATGGCTTCTGGTTTTCTGTTTGGAAACAAGTCCATCTCCTTCATTGGATGTGGGGTTCAGAGTTTCTTCTTTCTGACGTTAGGAGGTGCAGAAGCACTGCTCCTGACATCTATGGCCTACGATCGTTATGTGGCCATTTGCTTTCCTCTCCACTATCCCGTCCGTATGAGCAAAAGAGTGTGTGTGCTGATGATAACAGGATCTTGGATAATGGGCTCGATCAACGCTTGTGCCCACACTGTATATACACTCCATATGCCTTATTGCCGATCGAGGGCCATTAATCATTTCTTCTGTGACGTCCCAGCCATGTTGTCTCTGGCCTGCATGGACACCTGGGCCTATGAGTGCACAGTATTTTTGAGCACCGTAATCTTTCTTGTGTTTCCATTCATTGTTATTGCCTGTTCCTATGGTCAGGTCCTCTTTGCTGTCTACCGCATGCACTCAGCAGAAGGCAGGACAAAGGCCTATTCAACCTGTAGCACCCACCTCACTGTGGTGACATTCTACTATGCTCCTTTTGCTTACACCTACCTACGCCCAAGATCCCTCCGATCTCCAACAGAGGACAAGGCTCTGGCTGTTTTCTACACCATCCTCACCCCAATGCTCAACCCTATCATCTACAGCCTAAGAAACAGGGAGGTGATGGGGGCCCTGAGAAGAGTGATTCAGAGAATCTGCTCTGTGAAAATGTAGACACACTTTCTGCCTCTGTCCCCAGGCCCCAGATTCACATCTGTGAAACTGTATAGTACTTCCAATTATCATTTTATGAATAGAGCAGGAACTAAAAATAATCTAGAGAAGAGGAAAGTCACTCATATCTGGACAAAAGTGTCTCACAAGTATACATGCAATTTCAAACAACTTTTTTTCCTTCATTTAGCTTCATCTCTCAATTTTGAAAGTATTTGGGTTTTACTATTATAGTGTCAATGATAATTGTTTTTCTTGCCATGTAGAAATGAAAACAAAAGTTGCCTAACTGCAGTTGGCATTCAGTATACCATTTTTAAAATTATTTTCAATTTATTTTCTGATTACTCTCAATTTATTACTTGTTTTTTTGTGTAAAACAGAAAAATAAATGTTTTCTGAGTGATTAGACTTAATTGAATGGCATCATATTATTTCTTGTTTTTCTCATACAGGCTCATATGTAGGTTACTTGTAGGAGACCCTTCATTTGCCTGTACCAGTTGTTCCTTCTTTCAATTTAGGGAACTTATTATTATGGGGATTTAGCAGAGAGCTCATCAGAGTTTCTGAAGTCCTTTTACCACTCTGGGTGGCATTGGAAAAATCTATGCTTCTGGTAAGGGAACAAATCCTACCAAAGTGATTTAACATCAGGGATATCTCAGATCAACAATTATTAGGAGGTGCCAACAGAGATCAGGAATGATCATAGGTTAATTATAAGATAAGTGGGTCAAGTTTTTATCTAATCAGTTGGAACTAGAAATGTCAAGGCAATCCCCACCATCCTCTCTCTCACTCAGCACACACTCTGCTTACATCCTAAATAGCCACTGTACCTCTGGTATTAAGTAATATCTGTCAATTGGGGTTTTATTTTCCACTCACTACATCTCATACTTCCACTGAAAGGAATTGGGAAAATATCTATGGGCACATTTTATTCATTGATATTACTGCTCCATCACTTCCCTAAATATATTTTACCATTACATCTAATAATAGTGCCTTGGCCTAGGTGAACTTACTGTGTGAAATGCTGTAATTGCCCAGCAGTATCATTTATAGAAATACTCTTCACTCTCTGAAGCATCTCAGGAAGGAGCTGGGTTAAGGACTCTACATAATTTGCAGGATCCAATGCAAAAACAAAATTTTAGAACTCATTGTTCAATGAGCAATGATAAATGCAATTGAAGATATGAAAACATAAAGACTTTTTAAAATAAATTGGACACATAGGGGGGAGGGGGGCAAAGGCAATATTTGTAACCCTAACAATATGTGTACCTCCATAATATGATGAAATAAATAAATAAAATAAATGTACTAGATATAAAATGCAATAAAATTACAAACATTCTGGTGTCATAATTTTATAGATAACAAATAACAATATTTTAGCATATGATATATTCATTGATCATAAGATTTTTCTGGCTCACATTCTCTTAAGAACATACAAATACATACTGTTAGTGATGTCATTTTCAATCAATATAATTTAAAATGCTACTACTAATTCATGATACATGCTAGGTCATGATTCTTAATGATTTTGAATTTTAAAAATAATCTTTTTGTTTATGTTACTGGGACAATGAGGTGTTTTTATAAGCCATAAAAATATTATGATAAATTTCTGAGAAATTATTTCAAAATAAAAATTACTATATATCTGTAGTTGATGACACTTAAGGAGCATGTTTTTCTAAATATTTCCAATATTGGCTGAGCATGGTGGCTCACACCTATAATCCTAGCACTCTGGGAGGCCGAGGTGGAAGGGTCACTTGAGGTTGGGAGTTCATCACAGTGATGCAGGGATGGTTCAACATATGCAGATGTATAAATATAATTCACCACATAAACAGAAGTAAAAACAAAATTATACGATCCTCTCAATAAATGCAGAAAAAGCATTCAACAGCACTCAGCACCCTTCTATGATAAGAATAATTAGCAAAATGGCATAGATGGGAGTTACCTCAAAATGATAAAAGCCATGTATGGCAAACCCCCAATGAACTTCATACTGAATGGGTAAAAACAGAAAATATTCCCACTTAGAACTGTAACCAGAGAAGGTTACTCTCTATCACCACTTCTATTCAACATAGTCCTTGAAGTCATAGCCAACACAATCAGAAAAGAGAAGGAAATCAAGAGCATCCAAATGGGGGCAGAAGAGGTTAAACTATCACTCTTTGCTTACAATATGATTTTATAACTAGGAAACCCCAAAGATTCTGTCATAAGACTACTAGAATTGATAAACAAATTCAGCAGAATCTCAGTTTACAAAATCAATGTACACAAATCAGTAACAGTCATATACATGAACCACAGTCAAATTGAGAACCAAATCAAACATTCAATATCTTTCATAATAGGAAAAAAGAAAATAAAATACCTAGGAATATGTTTAACTAAGGAGGTGAAAGACCTCTACAAAGACAATTATGAGACACTGAGGAAAAAAATAGCACAGGACTTAAGCAGATGAAAAACCATAGCATACTCGTGTATTGGCAGAATCAATGTTGTTAAAATACCTGTACTATCCAAAGTGATGTACAGATGCAATGTAATCCTTACTAAAATACCATCATGATTTTTACAGATCTAAAAAAATAATTCTGTGTTTCACATGGAACCAGAGAAGAGCCTGTATAGAAAAAGGAATTTTAAGCAAAAAGAACAAATTGGGAGATATCAATTTACCAGACTTCAAGCTATACTACAAGGCTATACTAACTATCAATTTACCAGACTTTAAGCTATACTACAAGGCTATAGTAACTAAAACAGCATTTCACTGGCAAAAGAACAAAGACATAGACCAATGGAACAGAACTGAGAACAGAGATATACAACCATCTTCATATAGCCATCTGATCTTTCACAAAGCAGACAAAAACATACACTGGGGGAAAGAACTCTTATTCAAAAAATGGTGCTGGGAAACTAGGATAGCCACATGTAGAAGACAGAAACAGGATCAAAGCCTCTCACCTCTCACAAAAATTGACTCATGATGGATGCAACTATAAGAATTGTAGAGAAAAATGTTGGAAAAACTCTTATAGGCATTGGCCTAGAGAAAGAATTTATGAAGAAGACTACAAAGGCAATCACAGTGACAACAAAAATAAATAAATAGTACTTGATCCAAAAAAAAAAACAAAAAAACTTCAGCACAGTCAAGGAGACTATTATGGAATCAAAGAGACAACCTACAGAATGGGAGAAAATATTTGCATGCTACACATCTGATAAAGGACTGATAACTAGAATCTATATATGACTCAGGAAAATCAGCAAGAAAAATATCAAACAACCCTATCAAAAAATGGGCAAAGGACATGAACAGAAACTTCGCAAAAGAACACAGACTAATGGCCAATAAACATATGAAAAAATGTTCAACATCTCTAATTAGCAGGGAAATGCAAATCAAAGCCACAATGAGATATCACCTAACTCCAGTTAGACAGGCTCAATCAAAAAGTCCCAAAACAATAAATATTGGCATGGATGTGGGGAGATTGGAACATTCTTACATAGCTGGTGGGACTGCTAATTAGTACAACCTCTATGGAAAGTAACATGGAGATGCCTCGAAGAGCTATAAAGAGAATTACCATTTGATCCAGCAATCCCATTACTGGGCATCTACCCAAAGGAAAAAAAAAAAGACATTCTATAAGAAAGACATCTGTACTTGAATGTTTATAGCAATACAATTCACAACTGCAAAGATGTGGAAACAACTCAAGTGCCCATCAATACATGAGTGGATTAATAAAATGCAATATATATGTATCATGGAGTTCTACTCAGCTACAAAAAACAATGGTGATCTAGCACTTTTTGTAATATCCTGGATAAAGCTGTAGCATATTCTCATAAGTGAAATATCACAGAAATGTAAAAACAAGCACCACATGTACTCACATTCAAGTTGGTATTAATTGATCAACACCTATGTGCACATATAGTGGTAACATTTATTGGGTGGCAGGAAGGTGGGATGAGGGAGAAAGACATGAGTATAGTCACATCTACTATGTTCTATGCATACCATGTGGGGGATGGACATATTTGTAACTCTGACTCAGGTGGGGCAAAAGCAATATATGTAACCTAAATGTTTGTACTCCTGTAATATTCTGAAATAAAAAAGAAGACATAAAATGGCCAACATATATAGTAAAAATAAAAAATGCTTGTCAACATTGATCAGCCACGATGAGATACTGCCTCACAACTGTTTGAATGACTACTTTCAGAAAGACAGGACAATTGTTGGTGAAGATATGGAGAAAAGGGAACATTTGAATACAGTTGGCAGGAATGTAAGTAAATGCAGCCAGTATGGAAAACAATATGGAGGTTTCTCTGGAAACTAAAAATAGAATTACCATATGATCCTGTAATTTCACTTGTGAATATATTTCAAAACGAATAAAAATTTGTATGCAAACGAGATATCTACACTCCCATGTTTATTGCACCATTATTCACAATAGCTAAGATTTGGAAGCAAACTAGGTGTCCATCCTCAGATGAAGGTATACGGAAAAGGTGGCATATATACATAATGGGATGGTACTGAGCCTTCAATAAAGGGAGAGATATTGTCATTTGTTTGAAAATGGATTAGTCTGAGGGATATTATGCTAAATAAAATAGGCCAGGCACAGAAATACAAATACCACATCTTCTCACTTACATGTAGAATCTAAGGAAGTTGAACTCATAAAAGTAGAGAGTAAAAGAATGTTTACCAGAGGCAGGGGACAGGGGTGGGTAGGAAAAAGGAGAGATGTTGATCAAAAGGTACAAAGTTTCAGTCAGACCAAAGGAATAAGCTTTAGTGATCTATTACACAGAATGGTGACTATAATAAACGATAATATATTATAAATTTCAAAGTGGCTAAAAGTGGATTTTAAATGTTTTCATCACAGAAAATATGAGTGAAGTAATGTTTCTTAATCATCCTGTTTTAACCATTATGTTAAAACATTATAGAAAAATATCAAGACATCACATTGTACCCTCTAAATATATACAATTATTATTTTTCAATTAAAAGTAAAATAGAAACAATGGCCTATGAAAGATTTTGCTTTGGAAAAACTAGCAGGATCTAATTTTTGAATAATTATCTATCCCTCCAAGGGGGTGGTCCATGAGCATACTTTTCTGTCCCAGGCTGGAACCTTTTAATTTGAACAAGTTTGCAACCTCAACATCATTGGCCGCTTCATCAAGAAGTGTCATAATAAGACCCCTTTCCTGTTTTACTCTGATTGTTGGCTGATTTGTTCTTGGAAATGGAAAGGAGATTGAGGAAGAACAATAACAAAAAAAAATGCAGCATCTGGCCTCATGACTGAAAGAGCCTCTTTGTTCATCTATTAAAAAAATTATTTGTACATGTATATGGGGCACAATGTGATGTTTCATGCATGTGTATGTTGTGTAATGATTGAACCAGGGTAATAAACATATTCATCATCTTAAGCATTTATTATTTATTTGTAATTAGAACATTAAAACCCTCTCTTCTAGCTATTTTACAATCTGCACTATAGTCACCCCTCAGTGTATGTGGGGAATTGGTTCCAGGACCCTTCACGTGTAACAAAATCCACACATATTCAAGTCCTGCAGTCTGCCCTGAAGAATCCGTGAAGTGAGACTGCATAGTTCAAACCCCTGTTGGTCAAGGAATAACTGTGTATTATTAACTCCTTAACTTGTCCTGCTATGCTATAGAACAATATTTGAGGAGATGTAGATAATTTTGACTCCTAAGAGGCAAGGGCTGCATAGTTCAAACCCACGTGGTTCAAAGGCCAACTGTATATTATTTACTCTATTAATTATACTATGCTATAGAATAGTATTTCAGTAGATGCAAATAACTGTGATTTCTCAAAGCCATTTAGAGTTCAAGAGTTCTACAAGAATTAAAGCTAAAATTTATAGCCACACACAGTAGGTCACTCCTACAATCCTAGCACTCTGGGAGGCCTAGGTAGGAGGTTCACTGGAGCTCAGGAGTACAAGAGCAGCCTAAGCAAGATCCAGGCCTATCTCTACTAAAAATAGAAAAATTTGCCCATTGTCATAGCACATGTCTGTAGTCCCAGCTACTCTGGAGGCTGAGGCAGGAGGATCACTTGAGCCCAGGAGTTGGAGGTTGCAGTGAGCTATGATGCTGCCACTGCACTCTAGCGGGGGCCACAGAGCGAGACTCTGGCTTAAAAACAAACAGCAACAAACCCAAAACTAAAATTTAAAAGAAAAGAAATACCTTTTATGGGCTTTTTAAATGGGCTTTTATGGGCTCTACCTGGCATTCTTTGGAAGTAGTGGCTGTGACACAGGTTTCCATTTTGTCACATTTTCAGATATTTGCCTATCGTTTGCTCCCATTGACTGGCCAAGATGAAGAAAATGGTTGCACTTCAGAAAATATTTCTCTGCAAGGCTTCTGCTTCATTTAGAATAAAGCCCAGATTCTTTGCTCTGCCCTGGTCCTGGCACAGCCCTGATCTATGTGTTCTACCCCTCTCTCCTCACTGCCTCCTGCTGCTCTCCTTCCTCAGTCTTCAGAGGTCCTGGGGGGTAATCCTTGAGGTTAACATGGCCAACCCTTTCATCATGTCTGAGTGGCTTCTCTGCCTGCTCTGTGAGATAAATCACGGAACAGTCTTCTCCTTGACATCGCCACTGCCCAGCATGACTGTGCAATGTGTTCTTACGTGTGTACACCTCACACCAGCATCTGGGCTCCACAAGGTAAAAGAATGTATCTATTTGTCCATTGCTTTACCCACAGAAACAAGAATCATATCACATAGGAAGGGTTCAGTGCATGCCTTGAATTATAAGGAGTAAATCAGGGTGAAAACTCCAGCAACCTCCCAATTGCATTTACCTGATGATAAATGCAGGTTATCACCAGGTAAGAGGTGACAGAGGCTATTTTTTAGCTTGGTGTTATCCCATCATCATTGTTATTGTTTATTGTTGTTGTACACAGACTAATAATTTTTCTAGGATATATAAGGATATATTACACTTTTTACTAAATGAAGACTCATACCATTGGTGAATTTTTATATGGAAAGAATGTAGAATGTCTAAAAACTCAAAAGCAATACACAAAAAATAATCCTAGAAATCAAAATGGGAGGAAAAAGAATACATATTCTTTAAATTCAAGAAGAGAATCTGATACTTGTAGTAAATAATGAATGAAATCTATGATAGATGGAGGAATCTGGGTCCCACTCATTTGAATAAGTAAAAGAAAGCACTAAGCAATGAACCCTCAACTTTTTGTAGAGAAATTATCTGCTTCTGTTTTCTGTTGGATCTGTCATGTAGCATGTTTACAATTTCCTTGAATTTGCATCACATAAGCACAAAGAACACACTACAAACACAAATGCCACCAGCAGTGCATGGCACAGCACTCCATTCTTCTTGGGGGCTCCCAGATAAAATCCTAATGCTCTAGTTCATGCAGAGGTGGGTAACATGGAGACTCAGAGCCTCAGCCCTGATGAGGCTGCCTTCAAATTGGAAAACTGCCTTCCAAATTGAGTGTTTCCCTTCCCAGCTCTCTGACCTAAGGCAGTTTTTTTTTTCTTTCTAGTTTATTCATTTTGACTTACCAAGCCTCAAAGTGCTCACTCACCATGGGACAAATACCAGAATCATAGTGTTATAGAGAAGGATAACTCATATATGCAGGGGAAGCATTTACTGTTAGTAAATATTAGCAGGTATTATCATCCAAATTATTACAATTATTAAAGTATTCTATGAGATTAAATTTAACAGGAGACATAGGCATAGACATGAACTAGTGTCAATAAAATATGTTACAATAAGCACTACTAGAGTGGAGGTTTGGGGGAAGGAGAGGCCAGATGTGGATGCAAGAAGCTGAGATGTCAGGTGTTTTGTTGTTGTAGTTGTTGTTTTGCTTTTTAGAGTTCCATACTGGATCTAAACTCTTCAGCTCAAGAGATTCCCTCCACCTCGGCCCATCAAATAGCTGGAACAATATTTGTGTATAATCATGGCTGCTTGGATATGAATTTTGAGTTCTTCCTTAAGGAAAAGGTACAAGTCATATTGGAAGTCATAAGATATGTGGAACAGAATTTTCCTGGAGTGGAAACTGGTCTATGTTTCAGCCATGTAGAGGAATAGAGGACTGTAGGGAGAGGCTAGAGGTCTAAAGAAACTATGACATTAAGTTTGTAGGGTGAGTGATAGAAAAAGATTAACAGATATGATGTACATTTTAAAAAGCATTTGAATATAAATTTAATGTTGCAAGGTATTTCAAATCCAGTAGGTAATCAGAGATTGTGGAATGACAAGATCAAATCTGTATTTTAGAGAAATAACTTATATGGCAATGCATAGAATAGATTTTAAGTTTGAACTAGACTAAAGACATGAAAACACTTAAAAAGGTATTAAGAAGCCAGAGAAAGTTATTGAGAGCATGAATTTGGGCAATAATTGAAAGGGATGGATCCTTCCGACTTAAATTTTTTTTCCATAAACATCAGAATGCCTACATATACCCCTTTATGGATAGACTTGAAGTAACTTGAGTGTATTAGTAAAATAATGATAGTAAAACTTTTATTAAATACAACATTAAATATATTAGCACAGAACGTCCACTTGTGCAAAGTCATATTTTACATATCATAGCTAAAATCTGATTTATATTTCCAGTTTATATGTTGTATATTGTAGCTACCCAGTCATTTATTGCTGGAGATAGCTATTCTCCCAGCAAAACAGGCCCAGGCAGGATCATCACAAGGGATTTGGAAGTAATAGAGACAGAGAAATAATAGAGACAGAGACAAAGTATAATTTAAAGTGATGGGGAAATCAGGGTTCCTCCAGTATTCCCGTGAACTATGAGGCCCTGAGTGAAGTCCCACATCAGTATTTATTGGTGCAGTAATTAGTTGCAGTGGTTACAGATTTATGTGTACAGATAGTTTGTTTAGGATTCAAGGCTCCCCAAAAGTTTATAGTGATCCCTTAATTAATTCTATCTATGTGAGGAAATGGTTACATAATTTTTCTAAGAAAACTTCTAAGCCCTAAGTTAAGAGAAGGCCTAGCTGAGTATATATAAGTTAAAGATATAATTGTCAATTAGCAGAAAAGCCATACAGAAATATAGAGGCTATATATTTCTTTATCTAGTTTAACTAAGACATGTGCTCAGGAGTGAAGTAGGAACTGTCTTTTTTTTTATTTTTTTATTTTTTTTTATTTTGGCATATTATGGGGGTACAGATTTTAAGGTTTCAATAAATGCCCATTTCCCCCCCACCCCCGAAAAGTCTGAGTCTCCATCATGACCATCCCCCAGATGGTGCACATCTCACTCATTATGTATGTATATACCCGCCCCCCTCCCCCCTCCCACCTGCCCAATACCCTATTACTGTAGCACCTATGTGTCCACTTAGGTGCTACTCAGTTAATACCAGTTTGCTGGAGAATATATCTGGTGCTTGTTTTTCCATTCTTGAGATACTTCACTTAGTAGTATGGGTTCCAGCTCTAACCAGGAAAATATAAGATGTGCTATATCACCATTGTTTCTTAGAGCTGAATAGTACTCCATGGTATACATATACCACATTTTATTAATCCATTCTTGGATTGATGGGCACTTGGGCAGTTTCCACAGCCTTGCAATTATGAATTGTGCTGCTATAAACATTTGAGTGCAGGTGTCTTTTTTGTAGAGTGTCACTGGATCATTTGGGTAGATGCCCAGCAATGGGATTGCTGGATCAAATGGTAGATTCACTTGTATCGCTTTAAGGTATCTCCATATTGCTTTCCACAGAGGTTGAACAAGTTTGCAGTCCCACCAGCACTGTAGGAGTGTTCCTCTCTCTCCGCAACCACACCAGCATTTATTGTTTGGAGATTTTTTGATAAAGGCCATTCTCACTGGGGTTAAGTGATATCTCATTGTGGTTTTGATTTGCTTTTCCTTGATGAGTAGAGATGTTGAGCATTTCTTCATATGTTTGTTGGCCATTCTTCTGTCTTCTTTAGAAAAATTTCTGTTCAAGTCCTTTGCCCACTTTTTAATGGGGTTATTTGATTTTTTCTTCCTAATTTTCGTGAGTTCTAAGTATATTCTAGTTATCAGTCCCTTATAGGATGCATAGGATGCAAAAATTTTCTCCCATTCTGTAGGTTGTCTGTTTACTTTCATGACTATTTCTTTGGCTGTGCAGAAGCTTTGGAGTTTGATCATGTCCCATTTATTTATTTTTGTTGCTGCTGTGATTGCCTTTGGGGACTTCTTCATAAACTCTTTGCCCAGGCCAATGTCTAGGAGAGTGGTTCCAACTGTTTGCTAGAGTTCTAATAGTTTCATATCTTAGGTTTAAGTCTGTTATCCAGCATGAGTTGGTTTTTGTGAGAGGTGAAAGGTGTGGGTCCTGTTTTAGCCTTCTACAGGTGGCTATCCTGTTTTCCCAGCACCATTTATTGAAGAGGGATTCTTTTCCCCAGCGTATGTTTTTGTCTGCTTTGTCAAAGATTAGATGGCTATATGAGGATGGTTTTATTTCAGGATTCTCACATCTGTTCCACTGGTCAATATTCCTGTTTTTGTGCCAATACCATATTGTTTTAATTACTACAGCTTTGTAGTATAGTTTGATATCTGGCATATTAATGCCTCCCATTTTGTTTTTGTTGCCTAGAATTGCTCTTGATATTCGGGGTCTTCTTTGATTCCATACGAAGTGTAAAATTATTTTTTCTATATCTGTGAAGAATGCTGATGGGATTTTAATAGGTATTGCATTGAATCTGTAGATCAGTTTGGGTAGTATAGACATTTTGATGATATTGAGTCTGCCAATCCACGAGCATGGTATGGATTTCCATCTGTTTACATCCTCTGCTATTTCCTTCCTCAGTGTATCATAGTTCTCCCTGTAGAGGTCTTTTACGTCCATGGTTAAGTATATTCCTAGGTACTTTAATTTCTTTGTTGCTATTGTGAAGGGAATTGAGTCTTTGATTTGGTTCTCAATTAGATTGTTGTTGGCGTATATGAATGCCTCTGATTTCTGTGTATTGATTTTGTATCCTGAGACTTTACTAAATTCATTGATCAGTTCCAGGAGTTTCTTGGTTGAATCCTTGGGGTTTTCTAGATACAATATCATATCATCAGCAAACAGTGAAAGTTTGATCTCTTCTGCCCCTATTTGGATACCTTTGATTCCATTTTCCTGTCTGATTGCTGTAGCCAAGACTTCCAGCACCATGTTGAACAGAAGTGGAGATAGTGGGCAGCCTTGTCTGGTTCCAGTTCTAAGTGGGAATGATTTCAATTTTTCCCCATTCAATATGATGTTGGCTATGGGTCTGTCATATATGGCTTGTATCATTTTTAGGTATGTCCCTTCTATGCCTATTTTCTTAAGTGTTCGTATCATGAAAGGGTGTTGAATATTGTCCAAAGCTTTTTCTGCATCTATTGAAAAAATCATGTGGTCTTTGTTTTTGCTTCTGTTTCTGTGGTGAATTGCATTTATACATTTGCATATGTTGAACCATCCCTGCATCCCTGGGATGAAGCCCACTTGGTCGTGGTGGATTATTTTTTTGATAAGTGTCTGGATTCGGTTAGCTAAGATTTTGTTGAAAATTTTTGCATCTATATTCATTAGGGATATTGGTCAGTAGTTTTCTTTTTTTTGTTGCATCCTTTCCTGGTTTTGGTATCAGAATAATATTCGCTTCATAAAAGGTGTCGGGGAGGTTTCCGTTCTTCTCGATGTTGTGGAATAGTTTCTGCAAGATAGGTACTAGTTCTTCTTTGTAAGTATGGTAAAATTCAGTTGTGAAGCCATCTGGACCGGGACTTTTCTTTTTAGGGAGATTTTTAATGCTGTTTGTATTTCAGCTGTTGAGATTGGTCTGTTCAGGGAATTTATTTCTTCCTGGTTGAGCCTAGGGAGGCTGTGTGTTTCTAGAAATTTGTCCATTTCCTCCACATTTTCCAGTTTGTGTGCATAAAGACTTTTGTAGTATTCATAATTTGTATCTTGTATCTCTTTGGGATCAGTTGTGATATCTCCTTTTTTATTCCTTATGGAGCTTATTAGAGATTTCTCTTTTCTGCTTTTTGTTAGCTTAGCCAATGGTGTGTCAATTATGTTTATTTTTTCAAAGAACCAACTTTTTGTTTTATTAATCTCCTGAATAGCTTTCCTGTTTTCAATTTCGTTTAGTTCTGATTTGATCTTGTTGATTTCACTTCTTCTACTGAGTTTGGGGTTGGTCTGTTCTTCTTTTTCCAGCTCTTTGAGTCGTTTCATTAGATTGTCTATTTGTGATCTTCCTGTCTTTTGCTTATAGGCATTTATGGAGATATACTTTCCTCTCAGAACTGCTTTAGCTGTGTCCCAGAGGAGTTGATAACTTGTCTCTCCATTGTCGATTTCTTCATAGAACTTTTTTATTTCCGTCTTGATTTCTTCATTTATGAAGTAATCATTTAGTAGGAGGTTGTTTAATTTCCATGTTTTTGTGTAGAAATGTGAGTTTCTGTTAGGGTTGATTTCTAGTTTTATTCCACTGTGATCTGAGAAGGTACATGGTATGATTTCTATTTTTTTAAATTTCTTGAGATTTTCTTTGTGTCCTAGGACATGGTCAATCATAGAGAATGTCCCGTGAGCTGATGAGAAGAATGTATATTCAGTGGATTTTGGGTAGAATGTTCTGTAGATGTCTGTCAGTCCCAATTGTTCTAGAGTTTTGTTTACGTCCATTATTTCTTTATTAATTTTCTGTTCGGAGGATCTTTCTCGTGCCGTCAGTGGGGTGTTGAAATCTCCGGCGATTATGGAGTTGCTATTAATCCATTTGCTTAGCTCCAGTAAGGTTTGCTTTATGAATCTGGGTGCACCTAAGTTGGGTGCATATATATTTAAAATTGTTATCTCTTCTTGTTGGGCTGTGCCCTTCACCATTATATAATGACCCTCTTTGTCTTATACTACTTTTGATGGTTTAAAAACTAAATCGTCTGAAATTAGAACTGCCACACCAGCCTTCTTTTGGCTTCTATTTGCTTGGAATATTGATCTCCACCCTTTTATTTTTAGTCTATATGCATCCTTGCAGGTTAGATATGTTTCCTGAAGACAGCATATACTTGGCCTGTATTTTCTTATCCATTCAGCCAGCCTATGTCTCTTGAGTGGAGAGTTTAAGCCATTCACATTTATTGAGAGAACTGATAGGTAAGTTAGATTACTGATCATTCTGTTGGGTTGGATGTTGTTGCTATGATTTCTGTCTTGAGCCATTGTAATATGTGGCCTTTAATATCTTTTGGTTTTGGTTGTTTTTATATTCGTGGGTTATTATTATGATGTTCCGTGCATAACGCTGTTTTAAGTACTTCTTGTAGGGCTGGTCTTGTCTTGGTGAATTCTGAGCCTTTGCCTGTCTGAGAATGTTTTTATTTCTCCTTCATATACGAAGCTTAGTTTTGCAGGGAATAATATTCTAGGCTGGGCATTGTTTTGTTTCAAAAGAGTGAGAATGGGGCCCCAGTCTCTCCTTGCTTGTAAAGTCTCATTAGAAAAGTCTGATGTTATTCGAATTGGCTTTCCCTTGTATGTTACTTGCTTCTTTTGTCTTACAGCTCTTAGAAGGGCCTCTTTAGTTGATACTTTGGTCAGTCTGATGACTGCATGTCGTTACGTCTTCCTGTTTGCGTTGAATCTCCCAGGGGTCCTCTGAGCTTCTTGAACTTGTATATCAAGATTTTGAGCAAGGCCTGGGAAATTTTCCTCTATTATATCTTCAAACAGCTTGTCCAACCCTTGAGTGTTGTCTTCTTCCCCTTCTGGTAACCCTATGACCCTAACATTAGGTTTCTTCACATAATCCCACAGCTCTTGTAGGCTTTGCTCTTTTCTCTTGTTTCTCTGCTCTATTTCTGTGACTGATTTATTTAATTGGAGGGTGTTATCTTCAAGCTCTGAGTTTCTTTCTTCTGTTTCATCTACCCTGTTCCTGAGACTTTCCACTGTATTTTGTAGTTCCTTGAATTGATTCTTCATTTCTAGGAGTTCGGTTACACTTTTCTTCAATGTGTCTATTTCTTTTCCCATATCCTGGAGACTTTTTGTGGTTTCTTTGTGTTGGTTATTGAGTTGTTGTTGTAGCTGGGTGAGTGTTCTTATGATCCACATACGAAATTCCTCTTCTGTCATATTGGTTGCCTGAATTTGGTCGGTGTCCGTTTCTAGGGGGCTGGTGCTCCTCTTTGGGGGTGTGTTTTCTGTTTGGTTCTTCATATTTCCTGAGTTATTTTGCTGATTTCTTCCCATGTCGATCAGTTGTTGTTTCTTTCCTTAGGTTATTGTTTGGGTATTCACACACCTTGTTTAGTTTCTGAGGCGTTAGGTGGTGCCTGTGGGTGAAATTGGACCACTCCCTGTATATTGAGTCAGTGGGTGCCGTGGAAAGGCTGTGCAAGATGCCGTCCCTGTCAGTAGGTGGCATTTGCTTGGAGGAACAGGCTATGCTGTTGATTTTGAGTCCTGTTATCAGCTCTGGTTCTGGGCGGAGCTGGGTTGGGTAAGCCTGCCCTCAGGCCGTTAGCAGGGGTCAAAGTTTCGTTCTCTGCTTCCAGGGAAAGCTGTCAGGGCGGGGCTGGAAAAGGTCCCGCTCAGCCAGAAAGTCTGTGTGTGGGGGTGGGGCTGTCTGAGACCCGCAGTCTGGAGCGGGCCTCGCTTCTTTCCACCCTCCCCAACTCCGCAGCTACTCCTGTGCCTCTGCCAGCAGGACAGACCACAAGCCACCAGGCCTCCCCGGACTGTGATGCCGGCGGGGAGGTTCCCTACACAGGAACGCCACCTGGGTTGGGCGCACGGCCTCCTCCTGGGAGGAGGGTTGCCCTCTAGAACACCGATCCGCCCCTGGAGGCACACACACCTCCGTAGGCTGTTCATGTATAACCCTTCTGTGCCCCGGGCAATGCTAGCCTTTGGTGCAGGGGATCTGGTCTGCAGGTCCGACCTCTGGGTCCCAGAGTTCAAACTGTATTCCCACCAGGGAGAGGATTTCCGGTCCTAGTTCACCCACAGGGAGCCCAAGCTGGGTCTATGTCTCTCAGCCTCTGAGTCGGCACCGTTTTCCAGGGAACATGGTCCCAGCAGCACCTGGGAGGGAGGGTGGGGTCCCAAACGGGAAGGTCCTGTTCCCTGGAGGTGCCTCCGGCTGGTGGCTGTATTGTCTCTCTGGGCAGGCGCCGGTAGGGTCGGCGGAGGGGAGGAGGAGGCAATATGGCGCCTGCCGCGCGGCTCGGGTCCGTGCACACGGAGGTGCCCGTAGGAAGTTGGGAACCTGGTGCCACGTCTGCTACAGGCTCACCGTTGGCAGGCGGCGGCGGTCTCTGGGCTGGTGTCTGCAGGTCTCTCCACCCGCTGGGGAGCCCACCAGCAGTCCCGAATGCAGGGGAGGGGAAACAGTAAATCCACCTACCCCTGCTGCTGGTCTCCAGGCTGCTCCGGTGGTCTCAGCCTCCAGTTCTCCTCCGCAGCCTCCTCCCTTGGAGTCTCCCGGGTTCTCAGGTACCCCTCCTTCTGGCCCTTGTCTGCTGTATGCTCGTCTTCTTGCTTCTTTCCTCTAATTTCTGCTAGAATCTGTCTTTTCTGCAGAGACACTCTGTCTGGCGGTGTTATTCGTCCGCCATCTTGTTCCGCCCCAGGAACTGTCTTTGAGGCTAATTGGCTTTAGCTGCAGGTGTCTGCTGGGCTGGTACTCTTTGATCAGTCCTTAGCCTGTGACCCCATGCTGAGCTCTGTCTTACACAAGTATTTGGTGTTGGCCTCCAGGTCTTGAGACAGGCGTTGTCTTGCATATGCCCCTAATCGGTGAGATGCCCTCCTGTTGCTAGGCAGCTTCTGGTCTGTGAACTAACACCCTCACAGCTTCCTTCAATGCAAAGCCCTACAATCTCCTAAACCTTACACATCTCCTAGTCCTATGTTCCGACAATGTATCTCCCTTCCTTTAAGTAAATAACTTAATTATAACTACAAATAACTTTGTGGAGGTCCTTTAAATATATAGCCTTATTAACTTGAATGTAGAAATTAATATGGATCATACTCATAACCTTATTCAAGTTATTTCATTTCAATATTTCTATTGAAATAAGAAAAATCCTAAGTCAAATAAGCTGTCTCTGAAAAGTTTGCAAAAGTATAAAATGGACTCCAAATGTCAATTACACTTAAGATGCACATTCTAAAAATGAGCAAAATAGATAAGCAAACTCACAAACACCGTTTTAGCAGGCTTATTTTCAATGCTACTTCTCATTCCACTATCAATATTGTATACATCATACACAGATTTTTATACACCATACACATACACATAGACACAAACACATCGGGGTGAGGATGAGGTAGAACAGGCGTCCTCAAACTACAGCCTGCGGGCCACATGTGGGTGTTTTTGCCCGTTTCATTTTTACTTCAAAATAAGATATGTGCAGTATGCATAGGAATTTGTTCATAGTTTTCTTTAAACTATAGTCCGGCCCTTCAACGATCTGAGGGACAGTGAACTGGCCCCTTGTTTAATAAGTTTGAGGACCCCTGGTGTAGAAGACCACCAGGATCTTTTCTTCTGTTCATGAGTGGAGATTCCTGGGTTGAAGAGAGGTGTAAGCAAAAGGTGCACATAAAAAAAACCACTACAGTTAAATGGGCTGAACAGTTGGTGAAGGCCTTTTTTCTTCCTTTTTTTGAGTGCATACAGTAGACAGCAAATAGGACCTGGCCAGAGGAAGCAGGATAACAAGGAAGATGAGAAATAAGGTGGTGCTCACAAAATGAGAAAAAAGGTGGTGCTCACAAAAAACATGTACTCATGGACCCAGGTGTCCATACAGGCAAGAGGCAACATGGCTGGGACATCACAGAAGAAATGATCAATGGCCCTAGACCTGCAGTAAGGTACAGAGGATGTAGACTGAGTGAGCCAAGGAGTTGGTGGACCCCACTGTCCAAGATCCTGTGATCAGCTTCACACACATCCTGTTACTCATGCGGATGGGATAATGGAGGGGGTGGCAGATGGCCACGTACCAGTTGTAGGCCATGGACACCAAGAGAAAGCCTTCAGAACAAGCCATGGTCAGGAAGAAGAAGTTTTGCACACCACATCCCAGGAAGGAGATGCCTTTCTGGCCAGAGAGGAAGTTGAAAGCCATCTTGGAGATGGGGGTGGAGATGCACATCAGGTCCATGAGGGAGAGCTGGCTGAGCAGAAAGTAATCAGTGTGTGGAGACGGGGATCCACACATATGAGGTGAATCATGGCCAAGTTACCCACGCAGGCAAGGAAGAATATGATGATAATAAGGAACAAGAGAAGAAGGCCAATTTGATTTGGGGGAAACAACCCCAAGAAAATAAAATCATTTGATGTGTGATTCCATTTCTCTATGAAAACTTACTGCTTGAACTTCCTTGAAAGAAAAATAAACACAAAAAAGGAAATAAACAGAAGATTAGAAAGGAATTAATATATTATAGAATAAACTTTTTCCTTCAACACTGCACCTTTTGTTACATCAATTTCAATATCTGAATTGAATGTTCTCTTTCTGAATGTGCCTTGACTTGTCAGCAAGTCATAGATACAAGTGCAGCCTCTTCATATAAAGTCTAGCACCATAGGCAGCAAAGATAAATAAGATAACTAAAGCATTCCTTCCTAGATATCTGCTGGTCAGACACATCACTCATGAATTATCAACAAGGCACAGGAACTGAGGAAGATAGGAATCCCTGCCTTCCAATTTCATAACCACCTAGTCATCTTCTACAGCTTTAATTTCTGGTCTTCCCCAGCAGGCTCCAGCCAGTTCAACCTTAACCTTCATCTCTGCTTGAGATTCAGCCTCTCATGTTCTTTAAAGGCACTTTTGTGCCTTTCCTAAAAATGTGCCCACCATCTGGTATCATTGTCTTTGAACTGTAAAATATTGTATGACCCATAAGTTCCCCCTGAAATCAAACTATTATTTGAATAGTCTCTGTTCCATAGTGGTGTCTCCACTTTCTGAAGCCCCGTAGAACTCAGAATGAATGAATTTTCAAATAC
Organism: Microcebus murinus; assembly: GCF_040939455.1. NCBI lineage: Eukaryota > Metazoa > Chordata > Mammalia > Primates > Cheirogaleidae > Microcebus > Microcebus murinus. The sequence goes on along the minus strand of NC_134116.1, from coordinate 3,386,290 downwards.
AGTCTTCTTTTTATAAGTAAACACAATAAAGTTCACAGATTACATAATATGCATTTTGTTTATTCTGTTTTCCACAGCTAGAAGCTATTAATATAAAAAATGTTATAAGAGAACTATATCAGAAGAATGGAGATTACATTTTGTGTGTGTGCATCTCCTCTCCATATAGGAATGTATATGTATATATTCTCTTTATATAGCCATCTTTGAGATGCTATAAATTATGCAAACTGTTCTTCACATTACTTCATTTCTTATTCCTTTCACAACATGAATTCTATAAATTTAGTCACTGGTACTTTCATTTTTCAAATATTAAAAGTAGTATTCATTGATGTGAAAGTAACTATTGAATGTTGATTGGATCAGATTTAGAACCTGTATTCCTGTTACAAATTTCTTATTATTTCAATATCCTCAAAATTTATTTGTTGAATGCCTTAAAATATCTCATTCAAATCAGATTGCATAATTATTACCTTTCTGAAAAATATCAGGCTTATCCCTATTTGGGACTAGGTGGGAGCATTTTGTGATTACAGAGGATTTTTTTTTCTCCTATAGTTAGATGTCATATTGCTGATTGCAACAGAGTCAAGGAATTGCAAATATGTTCCACTAGAAAAGCAAGTGTGAACAGCAAGATAGACTTGGTTTATAGCTTATAAAGTTTCAAATTTACATAAATAAAACAACGAAATTAAAATTAAATGTTAACAGTTTAGAATAAAGAAATCAAAAAGAGGGGGGGCGGAGCAAGATGGCGGACGAATAACACCGCCAGACAGAGGGTCTCTGCAGAAAAGACAGATTTTAGCAGAAACTAGAGGAAAGAAGCAAGAAGACGAGCATACAGCGGACAAGGGCCTGAAGGAGGGGTACCTGAGACCCCGGGAGACTCCACGGGAGGAGGCTGCGGAGAAGAACTGGAGGCTGAGACCACCGGAGCAGCCCGGAGACCAGCGGAAAGGGTAGGTGGATTTGCTGTTTCCCCTCCCCTGCATTCGGGACTGCTAGTGGGCTATCCAGCGGGTGGAGAGACCTGCAGACACCAGCCAAGAGACTGCCGCCACCTGCCAACAGTGAGCCTGTAGCAGACGTGGCACCAGGTTCCCAACTTCCTCCGGGCACCTCCGTGTGCACGGACCCGAGCCGCGCGGCAGGCGCCATATTGCCTCCTCCTCCCCTCCGCCGACCCTACCGGCGCCTGCCCAGAGAGACAATACAGCCACCAGCTGGAGGCACCTCCAGGGAACGGGACCTTCCCGTTTGGGACCCTGCCCGCCCTCCCAGGTGCTACTGGCACCGTGTTCCCAGGAAAACGGTGCCGACTCAGAGGATGAGAGACATAGACCCAGCTTGGGCTCCCTGTGGGTGAACTAGGACCAGAAATCCTCTCCCTGGTGGGAATACAGTTTGAACTCTGGGACCCAGAGGTCAGACCTGCAGACCAGATCCCCTGCACCGAGGGCTAGCATTGCCCGGGGCACAGAAGGGTCATACGTGAACAGCCTACCGAGGTCTGTGTGCCTCCAGGGGCGGATGGCATCCTAGAGGGCAACCCTCCTCCCAGGAGGAGGCTGTGCGCCCAACCCAGGTGGCGTTCCTGTGCAGGGAACCTCCCCACCGGCATCACAGTCCGGGGAGGCCTGGTGGCTTGTGGTCTGTCCTGCTGGCAGAGGCCCAGAAGTAGCTGCGGAGTTGGGGAGGGTGGAAAGAAGCGAGGCCCGCTCCAGACTGCGGGTCTCAGACAGCCCCACCCCCACACACAGACTTTCTGGCTGAGCGGGACCATTCTAGCCCCGCCCTGACAGCTTTCCCTGGAAGCAGAGAACAAAACTTTGACCCCTGCTAACGGCCTGAGGGCAGGCTTACCCAACCCAGCTCCGCCCAGAACCAGAGCTGATAACAGGACTCAAAATCAACAGCATAGCCTGTTCCTCCAAGCAAACGCCACCTACTGACAGGGACGGCATCTTGCACAGCCTTTCCACGGCACCCACTGACTCAATATACAGGGAGTGGTCCAATTTCACCCACAGGCACCACCTAACGCCTCAGAAACTAAACAAGGTGTGTGAATACCCAAACAATAACCTAAGGAAAGAAACAACAACTGATCGACATGGGAAGAAATCAGCAAAATAATTCAGGAAATATGAAGAACCAAACAGAAAACACACCCCCAAAGAGGAGCACCAGCCCCCTAGAAACGGACACCGACCAAAATCAGGCAACCAATATGACAGAAGAGGAATTTCGTATGTGGATCATAAGAACACTCACCCAGCTACAACAACAACTCAATAACCAACACAAAGAAACCACAAAAAGTCTCCAGGATATGGGAAAAGAAATAGACACATTGAAGAAAAGTGTAACCGAACGCCTGGAAATGAAGAATCAATTCAAGGAACTACAAAATACAGTGGAAAGTCTCAAGAACAGGGTAGATGGAGCAGAAGAAAGAATCTCAGAGCTTGAAGATAACACCCTCCAATTAAATAAATCAGTCACAGAAATAGAGCAGAGAAACAAGAGAAAAGAGCAAAGCCTACAAGAGCTGTGGGATTATGTGAAGAAACCTAACGTGAGGGACATAGGGTACCCAGAAGGGGAAGAAGACAACACTCAAGGGTTGGACAAGCTGTTTGAAGATATAATAGAGGAAAATTTCCCAGGCCTTGCTCAAAATCTTGATATACAAGTTCAAGAAGCTCAGAGGACCCCTGGGAGATTCAACGCAAACAGGAAGACGTAACGACATGCAGTCATCAGACTGACCAAAGTATCAACAAAAGAGGCCCTTCTAAGAGCTGTAAGACAAAAGAAGCAAGTAACATACAAGGGAAAGCCAATTCGAATAACATCAGACTTCTCTAATGAGACTTTACAAGCAAGGAGAGACTGGGGCCCCATTCTCACTCTTTTGAAACAAAACAATGCCCAGCCTAGAATATTATTCCCTGCAAAACTAAGCTTCGTATATGAAGGAGAAATAAAAACATTCTCAGACAGGCAAAGGCTCAGAGAATTCACCAAGACAAGACCAGCCCTACAAGAAGTACTTAAAACAGCGTTATGCACGGAACATCATAATAATAACCCATGAATATAAAAACAACCAAAACCCAAAGATATTAAAGGCCACATATTACAATGGCTCAAGACAGAAATCATAGCAACAACATCCAACCCAACAGAATGATCAGTAATCTACCTTACCTATCAGTTCTCTCAATAAATGTGAATGGCTTAAACTCTCCACTCAAGAGACATAGGCTGGCTGAATGGATAAGAAAATACAGGCCAAGTATATGCTGTCTTCAGGAAACACATCTAACCTGCAAGGATGCATATAGACTAAAAATCAAAGGGTGGAGATGAATATTCCAAGCAAATAGAAGCCAAAAGAAGGCTGGTGTGGCAGTTCTAATTTCAGACGATTTAGTTTTTAAACCAACAAAAGTAGTGAAAGACAAAGAGGGTCATTATATAATGGTGTAGGGCACAGACCAACAAGAAGAGATAACAATTTTAAATATATATGCACCCAACTTAGGTGCACCCAGATTCATAAAGCAAACCTTACTGGAGCTAAGTAAATGGATTAATAGCAACTCCATAATCGCCGGAGATTTCAACACCCCACTGACGGCACGAGACAGATCCTCCGAACAGAAAATTAATAAAGAAATAATGGACGTAAACAAAACTCTAGAACAATTGGGACTGACAGACATCTACAGAACATTCTACCCAAAATCCACTGAATATACATTCTTCTCATTAGCTCACGGGACATTCTCTAAGATTGACCATATCCTAGGACACAAAGAAAATCTCAAGAAATTTAAAAAAATAGAAATCATACCATGTACCTTCTCAGATCACAGTGGAATAAAACTAGAAATCAACCCTAACAGAAACTCACATTTCTACACAAAAACATGGAAATTAAACAACCAAGTACTAAATGATTACTTCGTAAATGAAGAAATCAAGACGGAAATAAAAAAGTTCTATGATGAAAACGACAATGGAGAGACAAGTTATCAACTCCTCTGGGACACAGCTAAAGCAGTTCTGAGAGGAAAGTTTATCTCCATAAATGCCTATAACCAAAAGACAAGAAGATCACAAATAGACAATCTAATGAAACGACTCAAAGAGCTGGAAAAAGAAGAACAGACCAACCCCAAACTCAGTAGAAGAAGTGAAATCAACAAGATCAAATCAGAACTAAACGAAATTGAAAACAGGAAAGCTATTCAGGAGATTAATAAAACAAAAAGTTGGTTCTTTGAAAAAATAAACATAATTGACACACCATTGGCTAAGCTAACGAAAAGCAGAAAAGAGAAATCTCTAATAAGCTCCATCAGGAATAAAAAAGGAGATATCACAACTGATCCCAAAGAGATACAACATACAATTTATGAATACTACAAAAATCTTTATGCACACAAACTGGAAAATGTGGAGGAAATGGACAAATTTCTAGAAACACACAGCCTCCCTAGGCTCAACCAGGAAGAAATAGACTCCCTGAACAGACCAATCTCAACAGCTGAAATAGAAACAGCAATTAAAAATCTCCCTAAAAAGAAAAGTCCCGGTCCAGATGGCTTCACACCTGAATTTTACCACACTTACAAAGAAGAACTAGTACCTATCTTGCAGAAACTATTCCACAACATCGAGAAGAACGGAAACCTCCCCGACACCTTTTATGAAGCGAATATTACTCTGATACCAAAACCAGGAAAGGATGCAACAAAAAAAGAAAACTACAGACCAATATCCCTAATGAATATAGATGCAAAAATTTTCAACAAAATCTTAGCTAACCGAATCCAGACACTTATCAAAAAAATAATCCACCACGACCAAGTGGGCTTCATCCCAGGGATGCAGGGATGGTTCAACATACGTAAATCTATAAATGCAATTCACCACATAAACAGAAGCAAAAACAAAGACCACATGATTTTTTCAATAGATGCAGAAAAAGCTTTTGACAAAATTCAACACCCTTTCATGATATGAACACTTAAGAAAATAGGCATAGAAGGGACATACCTAAAAATGATACAAGCCATATATGACAGACCCATAGCCAACATCATACTGAATGGGGAAAGATTGAAATCATTCCCACTTAGAACTGGAACCAGACAAGGCTGCCCACTATCTCCACTTCTGTTCAACATAGTGCTGGAAGTCTTGGCTACAGCAATCAGACAGGAAAATGGAATCAAAGGTATCCAAATAGGGGCAGAAGAGATCAAACTTTCACTGTTTGCTGATGATATGATATTGTATCTAGAAAACCCCAAGGATTCAACCAAGAAACTCCTGGAACTGATCAATGAATTTAGTAAGTCTCAGGATACAAAATCAATACACAGAAATCAGAGGCATTCATATACGCCAACAACAATCTAATTGAGAACCAAATCAAAGACTCAATTCCCTTCACAATAGCAACAAAGAAATTAAAGTACCTAGGAATATATTTAACCCAAGACGTAAAAGACCTCTACAGGGAGAACTATGAAACACTGAGGAAGGAAATAGCAGAGGATGTAAACAGATGGAAATGCATACCATGCTCGTGGATCGGCAGACTCAATATCATCAAAATGTCTATATTACCGAAACTGATCTACAGATTCAATGCAATACCTATTAAAATCCCATCAGCATTCTTCACAGATATAGAAAAAATAATTTTACGCTTCATATGGAACCAAAGAAGACCCCGAATATCAAGAGCAATTCTAGGCAACAAAAACAAAATGGGAGGCATTAATATGCCAGATATCAAACTATACTACAAAGCTGTAGTAATTAAAACAATATGGTATTGGCACAAAAACAGGAATGTTGACCAGTGGAACAGATGTGAGAATCCTGATATAAAACCATCCTCATATAGCCATCTAATCTTTGACAAAGCAGACAAAAACATACGCTGGGGAAAAGAATCTCTCTTCAATAAATGGTGCTGGGAAAACTGGATAGCCACCTGTAGAAGGCTAAAACAGGACCCACACCTTTCACCTCTCACAAAAACCAACTCACGCTGGATAACAGACTTAAACCTAAGATATGAAACTATTAGAACTCTAGAGGAAAAAGTTGGAAACACTCTCCTAGACATCGGCCTGGGCAAAGAGTTTATGAAGAAGTCCCCAAAGGCAATCACAGCAGCAACAAAAATAAATAAATGGGACATGATCAAACTCCAAAGCTTCTGCACAGCCAAAGAAATAGTCATGAAAGTAAACAGACAACCTACAGAATGGGAGAAAATTTTTGCATCCTATAAGGGACTGATAACTAGAATATACTTAGAACTCACGAATATTAGGAAGAAAAAATCAAATAACCCCATTAAAAAGTGGGCAAAGGACTTGAACAGAAACTTTTCTAAAGAAGACAGAAGAATGGCCAACAAACATATGAAGAAATGCTCAACATCTCTAATCATCAGGGAAATGCAAATCAAAACCACAATGAGATATCACTTAACCCCAGTGAGAATGGCCTTTATCAAAAAATCTCCAAACAATAAATGCTGGTGTGGTTGCGGAGAGAGAGGAACACTCGTACACTGCTGGTGGGACTGCAAACTAGTTCAACCTCTGTGGAAAGCAATATGGAGATACCTTAAAGCGATACAAGTGAATCTACCATTTGATCCAGCAATCCCATTGCTGGGCATCTAACCAAATGATCCAGTGACACTCTACAAAAAAGACACCTGCACTCGAATGTTTATAGCAGCACAATTCATAATTGCAAGGCTGTGGAAACTGCCCAAGTGCCCATCAATCCAAGAATGGATTAATAAAATGTGGTATATGTATACCATGGAGTACTATTCAGCTCTAAGAAACAATGGTGATATAGCACATCTTATATTTTCCTGGTTAGAGCTGGAACCCATACTACTAAGTGAAGTATCCCAAGATTGGAAAAACAAGCACCAGATATATTCTCCAGCAAACTGGTATTAACTGAGTAGCACCTAAGTGGACACATAGGTGCTACAGTAATAGGGTATTGGGGAGGTGGGAGGGGGGAGGGGGGCGGGTATATACATACATAATGAGTGAGATGTGCACCATCTGGGGGATGGTCATGATGGAGACTCAGACTTTTGGGGGGAGGGGGGAAATGGGCATTTATTGAAACCTTAAAATCTGTACCCCCATAATATGCCAAAATAAAAAAAAAATTAAAAATTAAAAAAAAAAAACAAAAAACAACAACAACAAAAAAAAAAAAAAAAAAAAGAGGACAAAATAATTAAATCCTGTTTCTGGATAATTCTTCTAGTTTTTTATGTCCAGATCTTTCCTTGGGAATTTTTATTTGTGATTTAACTCATACAGCCTCTCTTTTTCTCTTTTTGTCACCTCAATTCTGGCAATTTGTTTTTCCTTCACTTATTCTCTCAAACATACATCAACTATGATTGTGGCATTTCTTAACATTTTCAATATATGTATGACTTCTTCCTTTACCTAGTCTGAGATTTTTCTATTTTATGTATGTTCTTTTGTCTAAGGGAGATATTGATCCCACATTATGTCCAGGATATTGATGTGGGTAACCATCTTGGGTTATTGATTTTCTAACAGTAAAAAATAGCAATTAATCATTTGTTAAAATTTCTCATATTTAGTAAGTTAAATTAACTGTTACTTAATAGAATGTTAGTGAGTGTTAATAAAATTGTGAAAGAGATCTTACCACAGCAAAATGATAATGCATGTTTATAGCTCTATACTTGACAAACACTAACAATGAAAAATGCAAAATCAGGAACATGACAGGTGCACAGAATGGTGGGGCATGAATGCCAGATTGGATCATAGGCATCTTTTGCTTATAACATTTTAGAAATAAAAACTGATGACCTAACAGATAAAGATAGATGATACAGTTACCATCATTACAACGCATCCATTCCCTCAATATTCACTAAGTTTCTGCTTAAGGGCAGTGCTGCTAGGTACTGAAATGGTTTGGTGACTAAAACACATGAATTATAGTATCTATAGTTAAAATTTAGTAGGTGATGCAGACAATAGACCAACAAACTCAAACATACAACCTGATGCTATGTAGTGAGTAGTACTATAAAGACAAATAAAGGGACAGAGAGAGAACTGGGTAAGAGCCCTAGACAAAGCCACTATATGGAGGTAATATTTGAGTAGGTCTGGTTAAAATATATTCTATTCACAGTGAACAGCCAGTGGAAATCCCTGGAGTGAAAATCTATTTAGTTTATCAGGATATTCACAATGAGAAGAACATTTTTGAAGCACAAGACATAAAGACATTTGTGTAGGAAATACAGACTTGGATTTTGTGGTGGATGAGAAAAATAGCCTGGACGTGTATTGTGCTCTAACTTATGTTCCTAGAACTCACACAGGTGAGTAGAGAGTTGCCAGGAGGAGTAAATGGAGGAGATGAGTTAGGAGAAAATCAAAGCATCTGGGGAATTTTCTGGTTTTAAAAAGAAAGGCATGCATCCTGAGGATCCCCTGAGACTTGGATATATCATGACACTTGGTCAGCCATTTGGGGGTATGGCAGTACCTGACAAAATATTCTACCTTAACTGCCATGCACAGTGACTACTGCATGGTAGGCTCTCAGCATATCTACCTGATGAAATGAACCAAATATTTGCCTTACAATTAGTGCGATTGTTCTTACTGATAATATGTAGCCAGATTATTTCAGATATCCATCTTCAGCATACATATCCTGGAAATTAGAAGAGCCTCTTAGGATACTTTCTTCATTTCTTTGTTTAATCCAGGTTTCAATTCAGGAGAAGAAAGGTACCAGCAGGCACCCGAGGAAATGTGTTTCCAATAGAAGGCAAAAGCAGAGATGGCTCTAAGAGTATATATCCCATGGGCCAGCTATTTTGAAGGGAGATATAGGTTTGCATTTTGATTCTTTGTTGCATACATGAGAACTTAGAATATCATAAAGATTGTTTGATGATCATTACCATGTGAACTATTTTGTTTCCTAAATTGAGAACTGGCATATTGTCAGGCAATGGACGAGAATAGTTACTTCCAGTAAATCTGGGACTTGAAGTTTTCAAGGCATAGGAAATTGAAGTTGGTGCTTAAGGTCTATTTCCATTGATGCCCAGAAGCTGACTTTATTGGGTAAGGGACCTTATTTAATGCACCAGAATTACGTGAAGGACCACCCTCTTGGTGACATTATAACTCGGAGAATATTTTTCCTGTTGCTACAGGTGGGTGTAAGATTGGTGTCTCGCTTGATCACCCTTGTTGATCTAAAGAAAGAAACTGAAGCAAAATCAATATAGAGAGTTTATGTGGGCAAAGGGTAAGGACTACAGCTTGGAATTGCTCCTCAGGTACCTCAGGAACTTCTGCAGAGAACAAAGGAGAGGCTTAGGGTTTGTTTTTTCTTAAAGCAGGAGAGGGGGCAATTGAAAAAATTCTTTGTTAAGAATTGTCTTTGGCTTGTAGAAATAATATTGATTAGTGGTAGGCTATACATTGGAGAACTATTGGGCACGAGTTACAGTATGGAGCATATGGTCTTGTTAGGTTAATTTATGGCCACTTGGCTTCAGTCAGTCTAGAGCCCACAAGGTGATTCCCTAGCTCAAGGGGGAGTCAGAGATGACTGCTGTCACATTCCAGTGCCTCTCTGGACCTCATAATTTACAGGGCTCTCACATTCCTCAGATAAAAAATGTTCTTTTCTTTATCATTCTAAAAGGTACGTTGCTGAAATTTATAGATTTAAAAAATACTCAGTTTACAGGACCTAATATATGTAAGTATAGCAAGTGCAGGGTCCTGAATTTATTTTGGAAAAGTTACAAGTAACATACACTTTTAAAGAGCCTATACAGACAATTATCCATCCCAAGACCGACTAGCAAATTGTTTCTCAGAGCCTCAGCTAAATCAATCCCAACACCTTTATAGCCAGCTGTGAAGATGGAATTAAGAGGATTATAAGTGTTTAGCACATACTAGGTTCTCAGTAAGTGTCAGTGTCCTTTGTTCATTCCATCTCTTAACCATTGAGAGGCCTCAGGCCAAGAGAAATTAAACATCTTAATTAAGTTCACAACAGTTGAGAGCACCACATTGTATATTTGAACAGGTTCGTATAACCTTTTTAAATTTTAAATTCTTGTATTTTCCAGTTTGTTATGGATATGCCTATTCTCTGTGCAGCAGAAGTTTTCTTATGATAGGAAAACAACATCTCCAAAATAATTCCCTGGATTAAAGCTTACTCAAAACAACTTGATTGAAAAATATTATTATGATTTACCTTTTGCAAAATTTTTGAGTATATATTTGGAGAGAGGAAGTAGCTTTATAATGACACTATTCCCTGCTAATAGTCCATCGAATTATTTAAAATATTTAAGCACCAAACTGTGATCTCATAGTCTGTCAAGCTATGCAGTAAGACCATGTCACTTATCAGTAGGCCCTGCATCAAACAAGAATTCTTTCTAATGTGGAGAAAAATCTAACCTGCCATTCTGCTTCTGTAAACTCCGCTCGCTCAACCCTACTCCCTCCCCTCGCTGGCGCCACTCTGTAACTCCCTAGCCGTTAGTCCTTGGAAATTACTGACCAAGATTAGAAGTTCCCGACATTAGCTAATGTGGTACATGTTTGTGCAAGGTCAAAGCCCATGAAACTTTCCCCCCACCCTGTGACCCCTAGCCACCTGCGTGTGGTTTCTGTCTATAAAAATCCTAAGGAAAAAAGGGCTGGTGCGGCAGCTTCCTTAGCTGGCTTGCCCCTGCGCGCGCTGGTAAATGAATCCACCTCATGCTATTGCATCAAGTCTCTGGACTCTGAGTTTTTTTTTTGAGCGGTCGTCTCTCCCCCACACGGGCTGTACATTTCTGCGGCCCAACATTTTGGGGGCTCATCCGGGATCGGAGAGGCGACCCCTCTTAAAAGACCGGCGGCATCAGGCTTGGAGGTAGGCAGACTCCGGAGTTGTCCTTTATGTTTGTCTCTGTGTTGTATGTGATGTGTCAGTTTTGAAGTTTGAATTTGGAACGACAGGGTACTAACTCCGTGAGGAGGAAGTTCCTCTGGACCAAGATAGGGTTCTTGGCGGCCAGAAAAACTGTCGCCCTGGAGGACGCTCCAGGGATTAGGGGTGACCAGGTGGCCTTGGTCGACTCCATTTGTTTGCCTGCAAGTTGTTGCAGGATTGGGCAAAGATAACCCTAGGGTAAGGTATCGTTGTTTGTTTGTGTTTGTGTAAAAAAGAAGCAAGTGGCTTCGGTGTTTGTCTGCGGTTTGTGTTGTCGCTCTTTCCTTCTTTGTTCTCCTTTTTACTCATCCAGGAATTATGGGACAAGGGAAGAGTACTCCTCTCTCCCTCACCCTGGCACATTGGAAGGAAGTACGAGACCGGGCCCACAACCTGTCCGTCATCATCCGGAAGGGCCCCTGGCAGACGTTTTGTGCCTCTGAGTGGCCCTCCTTCGGTGTGGGGTGGCCCTCAGATGGAACTTTTAACCTCTCTGTTATTTCTGCAGTAAAGAAGAAAATCTTTGCACCGCACCCCCAAGGACACCCGGATCAAGGTCCCTATATCATTGTCTGGCAGGACCTCGCCCAAAGCCCTCCTTCTTGGGTAGAGATGCCGGTGCCTCAGCCTTCTCTCGCTCTAGTGGCCCAGACGACGTCGGATCCAGCCCGGCAGTCTCGGCCATTGACCGACCCGCAGGCTGATTCCTTCCTCCTTGATCCTCCCCCACTTTACCCCCCTCTTCCACAGGTCGCCCCTTCACAACCAGGGCACGCCCAACCCTTGGCCCCCTTGGCTGGGGGACCAGCTCAAGGCACCAGGAGCAGGAGGGGTTTTCCTCCGTCCCCAGATTCCACTGTGGCTTGTCCCCTTCGTCCTGTGCCGATTCCCAACTATAGTTCCGGGGAAGGTGACGACGCAGCCCCCCTTCAGCCCCTCCAATATTGGCCCTTTTCCACAGCAGACCTCTACAATTGGAAAACCAACCACCCACCTTTCTCTGAAGACCCCCAGCGTCTGACTGGGCTGGTAGAGTCTCTAATGTTTTCCCACCAGCCCACTTGGGACGACTGTCAGCAGTTGCTCCAGACCCTTTTCACCACAGAGGAACGGGAACGAATCATCTTGGAAGCACGGAAGAATGTTCCCGGACCTGATGGACGCCCTACTCAGCTCCCTCCCTTGATAGATGCCGCTTTTCCTATGACTCGGCCTGGCTGGGACTTCAATACGGCAGAAGGTAGGGAGCGACTGACCGTCTATCGCCAGACTCTAGTGGCAGGCCTCAGAGGGGCGGCACGACGCCCCACCAATTTGGCTAAGGTAAGAGAAGTCCTTCAAGGACCAACTGAGCCCCCGTCCGTCTTCCTTGAAAGACTGATGGAGGCATTCAGACGGTATACCCCCTTCGATCCAACCTCTGAAGGACAAAGGGCCTCGGTAGCCATGGCCTTCATAGGCCAGTCAGCCCTAGACATTAAAAGGAAGCTTCAGAGGTTGGAGGGGTTGCAAGATTTTACTCTACTAGAGTTAGTTAAAGAAGCAGAGAAAGTATATCATAAAAGAGAAACAGAAGAGGAGAAGGAACAGAGGAGGGAAAGAGAGAGAGAAGCAAGGGAAGATGAGAGGGAGAAGAGACAGGAAAAAAGATTAACACGTATCTTGGCCGCAGCTGTAGGTGATAATAGGCCAGCACCAGTGTATAAGAATAAAAAGCCGGGGAACTCGAGTACTAGGCCACCGTTGAGGCCAACTCAATGTGCTTTTTGCAAGGAAGATGGACATTGGAAAAAAGACTGTCCTAAGCTACAGAATAAAGTACAGGACAGAGTACTGGCCCTCCAAGAGGACAGTGAGTGAGATAGTCGGGACTCGGACCCCCTCCCCGAGCCCAGGATAACCCTTAAAGTGGAGGGGAAGCCCATCAACTTCCTGGTGGATACGGGAGCCCAATTTTCAGTCCTGCAACAGCCGCTAGGGCCACTTTCAAAGAAAACCTCTTGGGTGATGGGAGCCACAGGCCATGAGCGGTACCCATGGACGACTAACCGAACTGTAGACTTGGGGACCGGAAGAGTCACACATTCCTTCCTGATGATCCCCCAGTGCCCTGCTCCTCTTTTGGGAAGGGACTTATTAACTAAGATGGGAGCCCAAATCACTTTTACTCCCAAGGGACCGACTCTCACCCAGCACAAGGGGGCAGTTACTCTGTTGACCCTTCAATTAGAGGATGAGCACCGGTTGTTTGAGGCTAGCACTAGCAGAAAAAACAGCAATATAGACCGTGAGTGGCTCCAACAGTATCCTGAAGCATGGGCGGAAACCGCCGGGATGGGTCTAGCCCACAACCAACCCCCGGTAGTAGTAGAACTCAAATCCGCTGCCACTCCAGTCGCGGTACGACAATATCCCATGGCAAGAGAAGCCTGGGAAGGAATCAGGCCCCACATTCACCGCCTCTTGCATATGGGGATTTTAGTCAAATGCCACTCCCCTTGGAACACCCCCCTTCTTCCCGTTCGAAAGCCGGGAACTAATGACTATCGGCCCGTGCAGGACCTCAGAGAAGTCAACAAGCGAGTCCAGGACATTCACCCTACCGTCCCCAACCCTTACAATTTGCTGAGTGCTCTTCCACCCTCTCATGTCTGGTATACAGTTTTGGATCTAAAGGATGCTTTCTTCTGTTTGCGGTTGCACCCAGCCAGCCAAAGACTCTTTGCCTTCGAGTGGAGGGACCCGGATTCTGGGACCACGGGGCAACTAACCTGGACCCGGCTCCCTCAAGGGTTTAAGAACTCCCCCACCATCTTCGACGAAGCCCTTCATCAGGACCTAACCACTTTCCGGGCTGAGCACCCGCAGGTCACCCTTCTCCAGTACGTAGATGACCTCCTCGTGGCAGGAGCGACGGAAGAAGACTGCAAAGCAGGTACGCAAGACCTACTCATAGAACTTTCCCGCTTGGGGTATCGGGCTTCAGCCAAAAAGGCCCAACTATGCCAGCAGTCTGTGACATACCTGGGGTATGTGCTAAAAGGAGGGAAGAGGTGGCTAACCGAGGCCCGAAAAGCCACAGTCACGCAGATCCCGAGGCCCCAGTCTCCTCGTCAAGTGCGAGAGTTCCTGGGGACCGCGGGCTTCTGTCGATTGTGGATCCCTGGGTTTGCAGCGTTAGCAGAACCTCTGTACCCGCTAACAAAACAGGGGAGCTCTTTCCAGTGGGGGGAGCCCCAGCAGCGTGCATTTGATGACATTAAGAGAGCGCTTCTCTCTGCACCGGCCTTGGCCTTGCCAGATGTTTCCAAACCTTTCACCCTCTTTGTGGATGAAAAGAAGGGGGTTGCTCGAGGGGTGCTGACTCAAGCTCTAGGACCCTGGAAGAGACCGGTGGCTTACTTATCTAAAAAGCTGGACCCAGTGGCAAAAGGATGGCCAGCCTGCTTAAAGGTTATAGCAGCTACCGCCCTGCTTGTAAAAGATGCAGACAAACTTACTCTGGGGCAAAAGCTAACAGTTATAGCCCCCTATGTGCTGGAAAGCATCATCCGGCAACCCCCCGACCGGTGGATGTCCAACGCCGGGATGACCCACTATCAAAGCTTGTTGCTGGACAGCGAACGGGTTTCTTTTGGAGCCCCGGTGGCTCTCAACCCGGCCACACTGTTGCCGGAGGAGCATCCGGAAAACAGAGAAGTCCTTCATTCCTGTCATGACATTCTGGCAGAAGAGACAGGGCCACGTAAGGGCCTCCGGGATGAGCCGCTACCCAACCCACACTGCACCTGGTTCACCGACGGGAGCAGCTACATCCATGAAGGTAAAAGGGTCGCAGGGGCGGCGGTGGTCAGCAAAGATCAGGTCATATGGGCTGGTAGCCTACCTGAGGGAACCTCTGCCCAAAAGGCAGAGTTAGTTGCCCTGACACGAGCCCTCGAGCTGGCAGAAGGAAAAAGGGTCAACATTTACACAGACAGCCGTTATGCTTTTGCAACAGCCCACATCCATGGAGCCATATACCGCCAGAGAGGCTTGCTCACCTCCGCGGGAAAAGAAATAAAAAACAAGCAGGAGATTTTATGTCTCCTTGAGGCTATTCACGCCCCCCAGGAGGTGGCCATTATTCATTGCTCTGGGCACCAGAAGGGAACTTCTGAGGTGGCCCAGGGGAATAAAAAAGCTGACTTTGAAGCAAAACAAGCAGCTCTAAGGTCAAGAACTCTGATTTTTGCC
The DNA here is from genome assembly GCF_040939455.1 of Microcebus murinus. Lineage (NCBI taxonomy): Eukaryota > Metazoa > Chordata > Mammalia > Primates > Cheirogaleidae > Microcebus > Microcebus murinus. The sequence goes on along the minus strand of NC_134116.1, from coordinate 3,370,957 downwards.
GCCAGTCCCTCGGTGGCCTCACCAACATTCCCCCACTACTCCTCAGAAGAGGAGGAGAGCCTAACAAAAAAACCTGCCAAGTTCTCTAAAGATCAGCAAGGAATCTGGAAGACTAGAGAGGGAAAAATTGTCTTGCCCAAAGAAGCCGCTCAGGCATACTTAAAGCAATTGCATCGTCTTACTCATTTAGGAGCAAAGCATCTACGCTCCAATTGCCAGTCTACAAAATACCACATCCGGGGACTCAGTCGCTTAACTGAGGAAGTAGTTCACCAATGCAAAGCTTGTCAACTAGTAAACTCTCACCCATCCCAGGCTAGCCCCGGGCGGTGCCTAAGGGGAGAGCGTCCTGGGGACAATTGGGAGATAGATTTCACAGAAGTAAAACCAACCCGATATGGATACAAATATCTTCTAGTTTTTATAGACACCTTTTCAGGATGGGTAGAGGCTTTCCCCACAAAGAAGGAGACAGCAACAGTGGTGGCCAAACGAGTCCTGGAAGACATCTTCCCCAGGTTCGGGATCCCTAAGGTAATTGGATCTGATAACGGCCCAGCTTTCATTGCACAGGTAAGTCAGGGAATGGCCAAGATACTTGGGGCGGATTGGAAATTACATTGTGCTTATAGGCCCCAAAGCTCAGGTCAGGTAGAAAGGATGAATAGAACTCTAAAAGAGGCTATGACTAAATTATCCTTAGAGACTGGCATAACAGACTGGACAGTGCTCCTCCCCTTCGCCCTCTTCCGCGTTCGCAATACGCCTGGCCCTCTAGGAATAACACCGTTTAAAGTTTTGTTTGGGGCCCCACCACCTCCTCTCATGTCTAATCCATGGTCCATGCCACCTGACACTGATGCTAATGTTCCCCATTCCCTACTCGCCAGGTTAAAAACCCTTGAAATTGTTCACAGGGAGAAACAGGACAGCTATTAAATTCTTTGACCTTGTTTTTAGCTATGGTAACCCTGCTATCGACGCCTACCCAGGCAGCCACCTATTGGACTTATATACCAGACTCCCCTCTACTCCACCCGGTGGGTTGGGGAGAGCGTGTTGTTCCTGTCTATGTCAGTGATCCCAGGGCTCTGGGAGCACCCACTAATGATCACATCCAGCATGCTAAGGTATCTGCTTATAATTACACAGGACTCATCCGTGATGTTCCTATCTGTTTCCACCGTGAGGGTTATTTTCCAGGCTGTGTTCTTGTATCTACTTATGTATATTACAATATAAAAGGTGTTAAATGGACTGTGTTTATGTCAAGTTTAGACAGGCGATTTTCTGGCTCTGCATCCTCTGATTTGCCGCCCCCGCCCAAAATACTTCCCTGTGAAAAGGAGCCGGTTGTTTCTAGTTTGCACGTGCCCTGGAGACGTTGCCGTGAACCGACTGCGACTAAGATTCCTATTCTTGGGATGACTCAGAGCATATATGATTGGACCCCAGCAAAAACTGACAATGGGTATTTGAGAGACAAGGGTTTTGTTGAGGGGCTATGGACAACTACTTCAAAGGTATACCAGACTAGTATCTGGAAACTTGTTGCAGGAACGGGTCAATTCTCTGCAGAGTGTGTGGTGGACTCTACACCAAAAATACGCCTAAGGACTATTTCTGCCTGTGTCCCTGAACCTTTTGTACTCATAATAGGCAAAGTGAATATTCACACTGTCACTCATGGTTTTAAAATATCATGCCTTAATTGTCAACTAACTAATTGTATACAATCCCTTGCCTATTCTGATAGAATGGTTGTGTTATACCGCCCTGCTTTTATGGTGGTCCCAGCTAATGTCTCTGGTCCATGGTATGATGATAAAGGATTGCAAATGTGAAAGGAGGTGAACTCTATTTTGCTAAGGACTAAAAGATTTATTGGGCTACTCATTGTTGGAGACTCCTCCCCTTGATACTAGCATTGCTACGGAAGCCCGAGATTTTCTCAATCAACTCTTAGGGCATGTTCCATCTTTTGGAAATTTTAAAAGCTTATTCTTTATGATTATTGGGGCTCTTGTTCTTCTCCTGCTAATTTTGTGTGTTACGCCTCTGCTACTGCGACTGATTGTTAAGAACATTTTGGCTGTTAAAGTTGCCATATACTCCACTAACTTGCAAATGAAAGCTTACCAGCGACCCTCCAATTAATTATAAAGGGAAGGGAGAGATGTTGGGAGCTGTCCCGAACACGGGAGAGTTAAAGTGTGGTTGCTGCCCAGAACACTGGGGTCCTAGAGACACAGCACCTGGCACCTTAACTCATAGCTCTGGCATTCTTGGCCTTTCTTCTAGCTCACGGAGGGTGCTGGAGATAACAGTAGCAGTTATAGAAGGTCACTAAAATAAGCCGACTAGTGACATTCATCCAAGAACAGGTCAGCACTGTCCGGTTAATGGTTTTACAACAGCAGTATCAGCCACTTGCTATAGATGATAACCTATAGTTTTAAGATTAAAACTCTCAAAAAGAAAAAGGGGGGAATGTGGAGAAAAATCTAACCTGCCATTCTGCTTCTGTAAACTCCGCTCGCTCAACCCTACTCCCTCCCCTCGCTGGCGCCACTCTGTAACTCCCTAGCCGTTAGTCCTTGGAAATTACTGACCAAGATTAGAAGTTCCCGACATTAGCTAATGTGGTACATGTTTGTGCAAGGTCAAAGCCCATGAAACTTTCCCCCCACCCTGTGACCCCTAGCCACCTGCGTGTGGTTTCTGTCTATAAAAATCCTAAGGAAAAAAGGGCTGGTGCGGCAGCTTCCTTAGCTCGCTTGCCCCTGCGCGCGCTGGTAAATGAATCCACCTCATGCTATTGCATCAAGTCTCTGGACTCTGAGTTTTTTTTTTGAGCGGTCGTCTCTCCCCCACACGGGCTGTACATTTCTGCGGCCCAACACTAACATGAGAAGCTCTTACCTGCCAAAATCCATGAAAAGGAAATTCCTGAGAACTTGGTAACATTCATTCATCACTGCTACAGCTGGTCATTTTCTTTATGTTGAAATCATTAAAAAGCTTCAGCCTGTCTTGTGAAATATTTCTGTTTGCATATGTATAGCTTAATTAAAACATTTTCCTTTCCTATTACCTTCTTCCAGTGATTAAAAAAGAATAAGATTTCACATTTAATTTCCTCGGGCTCTTCTTTTAGAAGACAGAGGATGAGTTGTTATATGTAGACATTTACATCATCAAGCCTAAGATATCTCTTTTCATCCTCTTATTGATCTCTAATTGTGGGGCGCGGTGTTAACGCCATTTCAAGATGGCGCCGGCTTTCTGGTCACGCCGATACTACAGGACTGATAAACAGGGTGAACCGCGCAGGTGTAGGGGCTTTTCCTGTCTCATCAAGTATGCATATGAAGGATCTTAGCTTGGCCTATCAGTAATAACCCTCGCGCGCCTTTAACCTATCCCCATCACTTCCCTCCTTCCTTAGAGTATATAAGTGTGTGAGAGCTTGTGCTCAGGGTCTTCCGTATCATGTAAGTCTAAAGGGAACCCCATTAAAGCACGGTCAGAAGAACTCCGGTTGCCGCGTCTTCCTTGCTGGCGAGGCGGGCGCGACAAGTGGTGCCGAAACCCGGGAACTGAAACAACTTTGAGGCACCAGCGGAAGACGACCTCGGAAGAGGTAGAGTTCAGAACTGACGTGTGGGACGGCCAAAACTCCCCTGCTTCCATAATGGGTAATACGCAAGCTCAGAGAGAAGCAGTAAGGGAAGGACCGCGGTAAAAGGTGGAAAAAAAAGAGCCAGAGCGAAAAAAGCCAGAGCCAGAGCCAGAGCGAAAAAAGCCAGAGCCAGAGCGAAAAAAGCCAGAGCCAGAGCGAAAAAAGCCAGAGCCAGAGCGAAAAAAGCCAGAGCCAGAGCGAAAAAAGCCAGAGCCAGAGCGAAAAAAGCCAGAGCCAGAGCCAGAGCGAAAAAAGCCAGAGCCAGAGCCAGAGCGAAAAAAGCCAGAGCCAGAGCCAGAGCGAAAAAAGCCAGAGCCAGAGCCAGAGCGAAAAAAGCCAGAGCCAGAGCCAGAGCGAAAAAAGCCAGAGCCAGAGCAAAAAAAAGCCAGAGCCAGAGCCAGAGCGAAAAAAGCCAGAGCCAGAGCCAGAGCGAAAAAAGCCAGAGCCAGAGCCAGAGCGAAAAAAGCCAGAGCCAGAGCCAGAGCGAAAAAAGCCAGAGCCAGAGCCAGAGCGAAAAGAGCCAGAGCCAGAGCGAAAAGAGCCAGAGCCAGAGCGAAAAGAGCCAGAGCGAAAAGAGCCAGAGCGAAAAGAGCCAGAGCGAAAAGAGCCAGAGCGAAAAGAGCCAGAGCGAAAAGAGCCAGAGCGAAAAGAGCCAGAGCGAAAAGAGCCAGAGCGAAAAGAGCCAGAGCGAAAAGAGCCAGAGCGAAAAGAGCCAGAGCGAAAAGAGCCAGAGCCAGAGTGCCAGAAGAAAAGGGAGAGAAAGAAAGGAGAAAAGGGAGAGAAAGAAAGGAGAAAAGGGAGAGAAAGAAAGGAGAAAAGGGAGAGAAAGAAAGGAGAAAAGGGAGAGAAAGAAAGGAGAAAAGGGAGAGAAAGAAAGGAGAAAAGGGAGAGAAAGAAGGAGAAAAGACGCAGAGGACAGAGGAGATGGCCTTTTTTCGGTCAGAATTTATCTGAGACACCTGCTACATCATCCACTTGTACTCGCAGGAACTTTGGAATCACGGCTGCAATTGTTGCAGCTATCGCTACGGCTGCCGCAGTGTCGGCTGTAGCTTTGAGCACAACCCTGCAGACCGCATAACCTGCCAGCCGGCGTAGTTACGGCCCTTGCAACGTGGATTCATCAAGCCACTCAGCACCTGAAAGAGTGGGCTGGCCTTGGGACCCTCTGACCCTAGCGCCAGCCTTTGCATGGAACTGGGACTGTCAACACAGGTGCGACTTTGATCTTGGTTGCTCAGTTCTCATTAATTAATAAAACAGGGGGAGATGTGGGGCGCGGTGTTAACGCCATTTCAAGATGGCGCTGGCTTTCTGGTCACGCCGATACTACAGGACTGATAAACAGGGTGAACCGCGCAGGTGTAGGGGCTTTTCCTGTCTCATCAAGTATGCATATGAAGGATCTTAGCTTGGCCTATCAGTAATAACCCTCGCGCACCTTTAACCTATCCCCATCACGTCCCTCCTTCCTTAGAGTATATAAGTGTGTGAGAGCTTGTGCTCAGGGTCTTCCGTATCATGTAAGTCTAAAGGGAACCCCATTAAAGCACGGTCAGAAGAACTCCGGTTGCCGCGTCTTCCTTGCTGGCGAGGCGGGCGCGACATCTAATGGCCAAGTCCATAGGAGCCAAAACCTCAGTCATTTCCCTTGACTTTGCTGATTTGAAGATAAAGTCAGTTTAATCTAAACTTAGGTAGAGCAAATCAGCCATCGCAGTCAACTCTACTTCATTCAGCTGCTTCCCAAAAATAAACTAAAAAGGGATGCACTTGATTATCCCAGACTAGGGTTTGAGCATTATAAAGATGTTATATGCTGTTTATAGAAATTCTTCCATTTTGTAAGTTTGAGAACTAAGGATTAAAGAACTGCAGCAGCCACTTATGAGTGCTGAAGTCAATAATAGTGGAGCTAAATAATAGCAATAGTATCAAGGGCACCTTGCTTTCTACTGTCTATTAAGTTTCTAGAGGGAAATATTGGTACTTTTGACTAAATTATGCAATGACAAAACACCTTTTATTTGTTGGAGGGTAGATAATTGATACATAAACAATATTAATCCAGTCAGCTGCTCTACTCAAGTAAAAGTCGACACTTAGAGATGGTGTAATAAAATGAGCATTTGGACTTCAGAGAGAAGAGTCTAACCTGCCAGTTCTGGCAATGAGTAGGAAGCTGAGTTGGGTAAATTACTTAAGATTTTAGTTTATTGCCAAGTCTTTAAAACTGAACTAAATGAAGGAACCTTCTATGAATTAAATGGAATGATATATTGCAACTGTTTACTCAGTGTCACTTGCAGAGTAATAGCTCAGTAGATTGTAGGATCTCTCATTATCCCATTCAATACCCAGATTTATTAACCAGAAGACTATAAATTTATATTAATTTTTGATGCTTGTATTTGTTGTGGGGTCTTTAGTGCTAGTAAAAGATTACAGAATATTATTTAATGAAATTGGACTCAATAAATATTAGATGTGAGTATGATGAAGTAAAAACTGGACAAATGAGTTGCAATACTTTAAATTTGGGGAGTGGGTAAATTTTATTGTCATTGTTAGTCCATTACTGATGACTTCTGTTTCCCCTCCTGCAGTGCGGTATCCTCTCACTCACCTGGCCAAAGTCCAATCCAGTAAAACCCCATTCTCAGCCTGTCACCACACCTGTCAGATCCACAGGGAGCCATGAAACAAGGCTGGAGGAAAGCACAAGCCATGGTGACACATCTCACTTCGAATTTATCAACACAAATCTCAGATTGGCCCCTTTGCCGTGTAACAATGTATCCCTAATCTCTGCAGATTTTCTCTCTAAAAACTACTAATCCATGTTTTCTCTTCTTTTCACCAGTTCAAACCCACTTCCATATTTCATAGACTCCACTATGAAAAGAAAATAAATTTGTTAAGAAAAAACAGTTAATCAGAATTAAAATTCTCCTGCCACAAATGCATCAGCCTCCCTTACTCTGGACTGTATATTCAGGCTTGTTTCTGTGTTGGTTCATGAAATGGCCCTGCTTCTGCTTAAACCACTCTCTACTTTTGTATGGGGCTCACCCCGTCTCACCACCTTCTCTTTCCAGTTTCCTCTCTGCTAGATCATCCTCATCAGCACATAAACATAAATTCTTTAGAGGAGATTTATGGCTGAAAAGGATTTAATCGTAGTCTTCAATATAAAAATTGGAGGCTCTGTCCAGAGACTGAGCATCTCTTTCTGTCTGTAGAGATCAAAGTTGCTTATTATTAAGGTGGAGAGATGATGGGTTTTATGGATAAGAGATTTTAAGAACTATGGCCAATTAAAAATCCAAGATTAAATGAATAACTCTGCGATGGGCTTTCCATGAAGCCTGGGGTCACAGAATAAGTAGAGAGATTCTTTTCTTTTTTAATTTCAGCATATTTTGGGGGTACACATGTTTAGGTTACATATATTGCCCTTGCCCCCACCTCAAGGCAGAGCTTTAAGTGTGTCCATACCTCAGATGGTGCACATCACATTCATTATGTATGTATATACCCATCCCCTCTGCCTCCCTCCAATCTACCTGATGCCCAATAAATGTTATTCCTATATGTCCACTTAGGTGTTGATCAGTGAACACTATTTGATGGTGAGTATATGTAGTCTTTACTTTTCCATAATTAGGATACTTCACATAGTAGAATGGGTTCCAGCACTATCCAGGAAAATACAAGAGGTGCTATATCACCATTGTTTCTTATAGCTGAATAGTATCCCATTGTACACATATACCACATTTTATTAATCCACTCCTGTATTGATGGGCACCAGGGCTGTTTCCACATCTTTGCAATCGTGAATTGTGTTGCTATAAACATTCGAGTACAGATGTCTTTTTTATAGAATGTCTTTTGTTCTTTTGGGTAGATGACCAGTAATGGGATTGCTGGATCAAATGGTAGATAGACTTGTGTCTCTGTAAGTTATGTCTATATTGCTTTCCACAGAGGTTACACTAGTTTGCAGCCCCACCAGCAGCATATCAGTGTTCCTATCTCTCAGCATCCATGCCAACATTTATTGTTGAGACTTTTTAATATATCATTGTGGTTTTGATTTGCATTTCCCTGATGATTACAGACGTTGAGCATTTTTTCATATGTTTCTTGGGTATTATTCTGTTTACGTTTAAAAAGTTCTTTTCATGTCCTTTGCCCACTTTTTGATAGGGTTGTTTGATTTTTTTCTTGCTGATTTTCCTGAGTTCTAAATAGATTCTAGTTATCAGCCCCTTATCGGATGTGTAGTATGCAAGAATTTTCTCCCATTCTGTAGAATGTCTGTTTGCTCTTTTGATAGTTTCCTTGGATGTGCAGAAGCTTTTTAGTTTGATCAGGTCCCATTTATTTATTTTTGTTGTTGCTGTGATTACCATTGGGATTTTTTCCATAAATTTGTTGCCTAGGTCAATGTCTGTAAGAGTTTTTCCAGCATTTTATTCTAGAATTCTTATAGTTTTAAACCTTAGGTTCAAGTCTGTTACCCAATGTGAGTTGATTTTTGCGAAAGGTGAAATGTGTGGATCCTGTTTCAGTTTTCTACATGTGGCTGTCCAGTTTTCCCAGCATCATTTATTGAATAAGTATTATTTTTCCCAGTGTATGTTTTTTTTTCCTTTGTCAGAGATTAGATGGCTATATGAAGATGGTTTTATATCTGGGTTCTCAGTTCTGTTCCCTAGTCAATGTCCCTGTTTTTGTTCCAGTCCCAAGCTGTTTTAGTTTCTATAGCATTGTAGTATGGCTTGAAGCTTGGTAAATTGATGCCTCCCATTTTGTTTTTATTGCCTTGGTGGATGGCTTTTGCTATAGGGGTCTTCTCTGATTCCATATGAAGTTTTGGTATCAGGGTTATGGTGGCTTCATAAAACGTTTTCAGTAGGATTCCATCCTTCTCGATATTGTGGAATAAGTACTGCAGGATAAGCACCAGTGCTTCTTTGTAGGTGTGATAAAACTCGACTGTGAAACCATCTGGTCTAGGAATTTTCTTTGTGAAGTTTTTGTTGTTGTTGTTGTTTTTATTGCTGTTTCAATTTCAGTAGTTGATATTGGTCTGTTCAGGAATTCTATTTCTTTCTGGCTGAGCCTAGGGAGGCTGTGTGTTGCTAAAAATTTGTCCATATCCTCCACATTTTCCAATTTGTGTGCATAAAAGTTTTTATAGTATTCATAGATGATACCTTACATATCTGTGATATCAGTTATAATTTCTTTTTTGTTCCTCATGGAGCTAAGAGATTTTTCTATTCTGCTTTTGTTATTCTAGCCAAAGGAAATCAATTTTATTTTTTTCAAAGAACCAACTTTTTATTAATCTTCCATATAGTTTTCTTGTTGTCAATTTCATTTAGTTCTGATTTGATCTTATTAACCCTTTGCACTCGCTTGCTTTTTTCTCATTATCCACTCGACATTATCCACACTTGACATCTGAGTGAAAAGGGTTAATTTGACTACTTCTGCTGGATTTGGGGTCAGTCTGTTCTTCTTTTTCCATCTCTTTGAGTCATTTATTTGGTTGTCTATTTGTGATCTTTCTGACTTTTGGATATAGGCATTTATGGAAATAATCTTTCCTCTCAGGACTGTTTTATCTGTGTCCCACGGATTTTGATAACTTGTGTCTCCTTTGCATTTTACTTAAAGGAATCTTTTGATATCCATCTTGATTTTCTTGTTAATTAAATAATCGTTCAGCAGACAGTTGTTTACTCTCCACGACTTTTTATAAAAATGACAGTTTCTTTTATGGTTGATTTCTACTTTATTTCCACTGTGATCTGTGAAGATGCATGGTATAAGTTGCATTTTTAAAATTTTTTTGAGACATGCTTTGTGCCCTTGGATATGGTCAATCTTAGAGAATGTCCCATGAGCTGATAAGAACAACGTACATTTAATGGTTTTGGTGTAGAATGTCCTGTAAATGTCAGGCCCATTCGTTCTAGAGTTCTGTTTAAGTCGATTATTTGTTTGTTAATTTTCTGTTTGGAGGCTCTGCCCTGTGCTGTCAGTGGAGTGAAGTCTCCGGCTATTATGGTGTTGTTGTTTACCATTTTGTTTAGATCAAGTAGAGTTTTCTTTATGAATCTGGGTTCACCTAAATTGGGTGCATACATATTTAGAGTTATTATATCTTCTTGATTAACTGTACCCTTTACCATCATATAGTGACCCTCTTTCTCTTTCATTAATTTTGTTGATTTAAAGACTAAGTTATCTGAAATCAAAACCGCCATGCCAGCCTTCTTTTGGCTTCTGTTTGCTTGAAATATTGGTTTCTACCCCTTCACCTTTAGTCTGAATGCATCCTTGCAGGTTAGATGTATTTCCTGAAGAGAGCAGATACTTGGTTTGTATTTTTTTTTTATCCATTCAGCCAACCTATGTCTCTTGAGTGAGGAGTTAATGCCATTCACATTTATTGAGAGAAGTGATAAGTAGGGAAAATTTTTGTTCATCCTTATTGGTTCAACATTGTTGCTTTGTTTTTTCTCCAGAGCCATTGTGGTATCTGGATTTTGATCTTTAGTTTTTTGAGTGGTTTTATATCCACGAGTGCTTATTGTTCTGATCTGTGTGTAACTCTGGTTTGAGTACTTCTTGGATGGCTGGTCTTGTCTTGGTGAATTTCCTCAGTCTTTGCTTATCTGAGAAGGTCTTTATTTCTCATTCATATACAAAACTTAGTTTTTGCAAGGTACAAGATTCCAGGTTGGGCATTATTCTATTTTAGAAGAGTGAGAATGGGACCCCAGTCTTTTCTTGCTTGTAAGGTTTCAGTTGAGAAGTCTGGCATTATTCGGATGTGCTTTCCTTTGTATGTTACTTGTTTCTTTTGCCTTACATCTTGTAGAAAGGCCTCTTTCTACAAGACGTAAGTGGATACTTTGGACAGTGTGAACCTGCATGTTGTGGTGTCTTCCTGTTTGCAGTGAATTTCCCAGGGGTCCTTTGAGCATCTTATACCAGGATATCTAGATTTTTTGCAAGGCCTAGGAAATTTTCTTCTATTATATCTTCAAATGACTTATCCAACTTCTGCATATTTTCTCCTTTACCTTCAGGTGTATGCATAACTCTCATGTTAGGCTTTTTCACATAATCCCACCTTTCTTGTATGCTTTGCTCTTTTCTCTTATTTCTCTGCTCTATCTTATGACTGACTTTTTTAGTTGGAAGGTGTTATCTTCAATCCCTGAAATTCTTTCTTCTGTTTGATCTACCCTGTCCTTGAGACTTTCCACTTTGTTTTATAGTTCCTTGAATGAATTCTTCACTTCCAGAAGTTTGGTTTTATTTTTCCTTCCATTTCAATTTCTTTAGTGTATTTGCAAGCCTGGATTTTGTGTGTGTTTGTGTCTGTGTTTTCTTTGTGTTGGTTATACACTTTTTCTTGCGTATCATTTCTTACAATCCATGTTCAAAATTCTTCTGTCATTTTAGTGTTCTGAGGTTGGTTAATGACCATTGCAAGAGAGCTTGTTTCCTCTTTGGAGGTGTGTTTTCAATTTGATTCTTCATAATTCCCAAGTTCTTTTGCTGTGTCTTTTTCATCTGGATTAGCCATTTCTTCCCACATTTCAGTTTTTGTTTTGAAAGTAACATGTCCTGTTTAGGCTCTGTTACAGTAGATGCTGTAGGAGCAAGGCAGATCGCACCTGTTACCTACCAGCTTGGATATGTTTGGTTTTATGGTTGCTTGATATGCTGTTAGGGGGTGTCACTGCTGGTAGGAGCCACTAATATGTTATTCAGGGTTCTTTTACCACAGTTGGGAGGCTATTCCTGATGGGACTGGTACTTTGGGAGCCTGCTTTGGCCTGTTGCCATGACTTTTGTTCCCTGACCACAGACCCCACTGTTGGTAGCTGACTTGAGGCAGAAATCCAACCCCAGAGTTATGATCCCACTTCATGACCTAAACCAGTCTCACCAGCAATGTCACTGGGCTGTCAAGTATTGATCTGTGCCAAGGCTCCACAGATTCACACTAGTCCCAGAGGGAAAATTTCTTTTCTTATCTCACCCTTCCTGCAGGGGTGGAGCCTACCACATTCAGTGTTAAAGATGCTGGTTAAGGGGAGGGAGTGGTGCCCCAGTCCACTCAGCACCCCAGCGCCTTTAAGTCCCACAGGCCTTAGCCTCCCATGACTAGGGAAGTATTCATAATTCACCCCTCAAAATGGGCTTGGCTAGTTGACCATAGGTTGTTCAAGGGTGGACCTTGTCACGAGAGTCCCTGGGCTGGGGGAAGGGAACTGCCTGACACTGTGTCACACCGCAGTGGCTGGGTTGTGGACCATAAAAATGGTGACTGCCCACCTGCAAAGCGCTAGCACTGGGGACAACTGTTCAGGAGTTGGCAGGTGCCGGATTGGGGAGCTGAGTCATTAGGATGCCCCATTTTCTCTTTTATGTCATCCTCCCACAATCTCATGCCTGTCTAGCAGGAGCTCTCACTCTTTCTGACCCACCCTGAGTGAGCCTATTTGCTCACAGTGGTTTCCAGGTTACAGTCCCCTATTAGTGTTCACTTCCATTGATCTGGTCCCGCTGAGTGCCAGAGGTAAATTACCTGTCTCCTAACTATCTCCAGCCGTAGCTCAGACCAGTCCCTCCAATGCAGTCCTGGCACAGAGCTCCGGGGAGTTCAAGATGCTTCCCAATATTGTCTCCTCTCCACAGAGCTCATGCCACCTACTGAAATTTTGCACCAACTTCAGACAGGTCCATATCTGAGTGGGTGTGCAGGTCAGTGGGGAAGCAAGACGTTCTCCTGTGGGTATGATCTCACTGCACTCCCTGTCCAGGCAGGCCCAGCTGTCCCACCCTCTATTCTCTATTGTTTGTCTCACACTCTCCAGATTTCATGATCCTATATCCCATTCACATTTTATTTTCCTGTGTTGTGTGTCCCACACTAATTCTCTACCAATTCCCAAAGCTGTTATTGCAGGAGAGTGATCCACTCGTGTGTAGAAGATTGAGATCAATGCCTCTTTTTTGGGAGCAGGAATTCAGGAGGTCAGCTTTACTCTGCCACCTTTGTCTCCCAGTTTGAGAGATTCTTAACAGGTTTAGGGAACAACAAAGTTTTGATTTAACCAGAGTAAAGAGGCCCTTCTCAGAAGACATTGTGAGTACAGTCATTGGAATGACAGACACTATTTAAGAGAATATAGTGGATGATTTTAGAGTTTAAGAGGCCACAGAGGGGGGAATAAATGAGGTAGGGTACAAATAAGTACAAAATCATTTTATGTATGGACAATGACTAGATCGCTAGTCACAGATTTAGGGAAAGAATAGGAATGGTGAGTCTTTGAAATTGACACCTGTAAAAGGGCACATTTTGGAATGTGAGTATATAAGTGTGCTCTAAGTGCTCACTTCAGGGTGTCAGCAGTTCAAGAAGGTCCCCATCAATCTTCTGTAGATGTTCATTCTACCCAAAATATACCATCCTCTCTCTCTAGCCACCTTGGTGCTTAGTTCATGTGTGTCTTTATAAAGTGACTACGTTGGTTTGGATAGAGTCAATGCATGTGCTTAGTAACATGAACTTGGCCTCACCAAGGCTAATTTGGTGAATGCCCAACCTCCCAATAGGGAAACCCTCTCATGTGGTATCATTCACTGAGAGAATGAGCCACCCACTGAGGTAGGCTGATTATCTTGGACTCTTCTATGCTATAAGGGGCAACAATTTATTCTCCATCTTATGAGCACATAGTTTAGCCTTTGAATTTGACAACTTGTATATGTGCTTTTCTGGGCAATAGCAGTCTTTAAGAACCTCTACTGTTCTACCATTCATGGGCATACATGGCACCTGGCCCATAAGATTCTATTGAATGTGTTCTCTGAACAGCAGCAGAAAGGAACATGGGCAATGGGTTTATTTCCTTGGAAACCACTGGTCTTATATTCAGCATCACCTAGAAATATCTGTCTTGATAGAACAGTTGAAAGGCATGGTAAAAGTTGACTTAGGATCCATCTGGGAAAAGCATTCTACACAGTATTTTTCTATAGGCTACAGTATATGAAATTAATCTATGACAAACATGCGGTTGTGTCTTCTTCATGCTTGGTCTTACTAGCAAAAAATAGATGCTCTGATCTCATTATTATGTAAAATAATGCACCTAAAATATTTTTTGCTTTCTAGTTCTGTGACCTTGGGTTGATGAGTTGATAAATCCTAATGTTGAAAAGAGAAACACATACTCAATTCACATAAATCACAGAGCTGGATCTAATTGATTGGTGTCTGAAACTCTCCCCAGTCATTTAGTGTTTACCATGCTGCTAAACTAGAAGATTGCAAACAAGGTCACTACAATTGTATTTTCTATTATTTTGAATCTCCCTGGGTAAAGTCAATTGTTCTCGCCCTGAGGGTAAGGAGCACCCACTCTTTGAGATCCAGATGATTCCATATTTCCTGGTCCAGTCTCTAATAAATGAAAAGAAAAAAATATCACCACATCAATTCAATAGAAAAAAATAATTCAGCTCTAACAGAAATAAATTTTGGGTTTACACCACTAGGTTTTAAAGAAATTTACCTATCCAAAATTGTGACAGATGTTAAAGGGAACTTGAAATATGTGGTGAAAGAAGGCAGTCACATTATTCACTTAGTGTTTGTATTTAGCCATAGAAGCAGGGTCTATGGTGTTTATATTTTATGTTGATTTTTTCACCCCCCAAATACCACATGAAAGATGTTGGGGGTGGGTTTTGATCTTATGTTTGATATATGAGTATGGCCAAATCGATATCATTACTGAATTACTTGAAATATTTCTTAAATTCTCTTGTGACTTGTTAGGCCCATGTATTAACAACATGTTTTTAATCTCTAGTATTTGGGGGTTTTCCAGATATCTTTTTGTTATTGATTTGTTTAACTCCGTTGTGGTTGGAGATTATACCATCTACAATTTCTGATCTTTTAAATTTGTTAGTTTATTTTAGGGCCCCAAACGAATCTATCTTGGTGAAAGTTCTCTGTGATGTTAAGAGGAATGTGAAATCTGTTGTTCGATGAAGAAATTTATAGATGTGAATTAGATCCAGTTAGTTGATGATGCTATTCAATCCAGTTATGTCCTTATTGATTTTCTGCCTGTTATATCTGTCAATTATCTATGAATTACTGATATGAGGGTCATGAATTGTCCAACTTTATTGGTAGATTTATCTATTTCTTTTTGCAGTTGTACATGTTTTTGCCTCATTTCTTTTGACACTCTTTTGTCAGTTACATACACATTAAGGACTGTTGCGTACTGTTTGGGAATGGGCTATCATTATGTCTTCTTTTATCCCTGATAATTTTCCTTAACCTGAAGTTGACTTGGTTTGAAATTAATAAAGCTACTGATAAAGACTTCTGTTGATTAGTGTTACTATGATGTATATTTTTCCCAGCATTTACATTCTATTTGTGTTTTTAGTTTAATATTCATATGAGTTTCTTCTAGATAAGTAGTTTGGTTATTTTTTTATTTTAAAATATTAAGAAATTTCAAGTGTTTTTGTTAGCTGGATACATTGCATAATGCTTAAGTCATTGCATAATGCTGAAGTCAGTTAAGTCATTAAGTCACTGACTTAATGTTTTAATCATTGCATAATGCTACTGTGTCCATCAAAAGAATAGTGTTCATTATAAGTAATAGGCAATTTTTTTTAGCTCTCATCACCTCCCACTCACATCCCTTGCAAACATGTGGAATCAAGCTACATGCCTATCAAGGACACTGGATTCCAACGTACTTGGCATCTCTTTGTGCCCATGTGTATTCATCATTTAGTTCTCACTTAGTGAGAACATGTGGTGTTGGTTTTTCCATTCTTGAGATTATCCACTTCGGATAACAATCTACAGTTCCATTGAAGTTGTTGGAAAACATTTCATTCTTTCTATGGCTGAGTAGTACTCCATGGTGTGTGTGATTGTGTGTATGTGTGTGTGTGTGCATGTGTGTAAATCACCTTTTCTTTATCCACTCATGAATTGATGGGTGCTTAGTCTGACCCCACATCTTTGCACATGTGAATTGTGGTGTGATAAACATTCAAGTGCCGGTGTCTTTTGATAAAATGACGTCATTTCCTTTTAGGAGATACCCAGTAGTGGGATTACTGGATAGAATGGTTAATCTACATTTATTTCCTTAAGGAATCACCAAACTATTTTCCATAGAAGTTATACTAATCTATAGTCCCTCCAACAGTGTATAAGCATTTCTTTCTTCTTGTATCCATGCTAGCATCTCTTCTTTTTTGACTTTTTAGTAATGGCCATTGTGACGGGGGTAGGTGGTATTTCATTGTACTTTTAATTTGCATTTCCCTGATAAGTAGTGATGTTGAACATTTTTTCACATATTTGTTGGCCTTTTATTTTCGTATTTTGAAAATCTTCTATTCATGTATTTTGCTCACTTTTCGATGGGGTTGTTTGTTATTTTCTTCCTGATTCATTTGAGTTCTTTGTAGATTATGTATATTGGCCCTTTGTCAGATATATAGGTTGCAAATAGTTTCTCCCAATCTTTAAGTTGTCTATTTACTGTTGATTATCTCCCTCATTGTGCAGAAGGGTTTTAACTTATTTAAGTCCCATTAATTTATTTTTTTGTTGTTGCTGTATTTGCCCTTTGGGTCTTAGTCATACATTCTTTCCATAGAATGATATTTATGAGACTTTTTCCTAGGTTTTCTTCTAGAATTTTTATGGTTTTATGCCTTACTTACCTTTAATTCTTTTATCTTCCATGAATTAATTTTTTATATGGGGAGATATAGGGTCCTGTCTCATTCTTCTGAATATGGGGAGATATAGGGTCCTGTCTCATTCTTCTGAATATGGCTATCCAGTTTTTCCCAGCACAATTCATTGAATAGGGATTTCTTTCCCCAGTGTTATGTTGTTGCCTTCTTTAAAGATCAGTTTTTCATAGCTACATGGTTTTATTTCTTGGTTGTCTGTTCTGTTACATTGGACTATGTCTATATTTTTATACCTTATACGAGTCCCATGCTGTTTTGGTTACTAAAGCCTTGTAGTATAATTTGAAGTCAGGTAATATGATACCTCTGTTTGTTCTTTTTCTTTAAGATTGCTTTGGCTATTTGGGCTCTTTTTTGGTTCCAAATGAAGATTAGACTTGTTGTTTTCTAGATCTGTGACATATGACATTGGTATTTGATGGAGATTGTGTTGAATCTGTAATTACTTTTGGGAGTATGGACATTTTAATGATGTATATTCTACCAGTTCATTAGTCTGAAATATTTTTCCATTTGTTTGTGTCATCTATGGTTTCTTCCATCTGTTCTTTGTAGTTCTCCTTATAAAGATGTTTCATCTCCTAGCTCTTTTATTTTCTTTGTAGCTATTGTGAATGGTGTTGATTCTTTGATTTGACTCTCAGCTTGACTGTTACTGGTATATAGCAATGCTACTGGTTTGAGTACATTGATTTTATGTCCTGAGATTTTGCTGAATTTATTTTTCAATTCCAGGAGCCTCTTTGTGAAGTCGTAGGGATTTTCCAGATAAAAGATTCTCCATCAAATACCAAATCAGTGAAAAGTGGTAATTTGACCTCTGTTTCCCAATTTGGATGCCAATATTTTGTTCTCTTGACTGACTGTTCTTGCTATCACTTATAATACTATACCGAATAGAAGTTATGACAGTGGACACCTCTGTCTTATTCTAGTGTTAGGGGAATGCTTTCAACTTTTCCCCATTAAGTTTGTAGGATTGTAAATTTGTCATATATGGCTTATATAAGTTTGAAGTATGTTCCTTCTATGCCTAGTTTGTTGAGGGTTTTTTAATCATGAAAGTGTACAGGATTTTATTGAATGTGTTTTCTGGATCTATGGACATGATCATATGATCTTTGTTTAATTCTGTTTCTGTAGTGAATCATGTGTATTGATTTGTGTATGATGAACCATCCTTGCATCTCTGGTATGAAACCCACTTTAGCATGGTGAATTATCTTTTCAATGTGCTACTGCATTTGGTTTGCTAGAATTTTCTTTAGAATTTTTGCATCTGTGTTCATAAGGGATGTTGGTCTATAGTGTTCTTTTTATGTGTGTCCTTTTCTGACTTTGGTATCAAGGTGATACTATTTTCATAGAATGTTAGGGAGTATCACTTCTAGATGCTATGGAATAATTTCTGTGGGGTAGATCCTAGTTTTCTTTATAAATCTGAAATAATTCAACCATGAATACCTCTGGTCCTGGGCTTTTTTGTTGGGAGACTTTTTATCATTGCTTCATTCTCATGGCTCATCATTGTTCTGTTCAGTATTTCTGTTTCTTCTTGATTTAAGTTTGGGAGGTTGTGTGTTTCCATAAATTGACCCATTTCCTTTAGGTTTTCTTGTTTGTGTGCTTAGAGGTGTTTGTAGTATTCATGGATGATATTTTATATCTCTGTGGTGTTGGTTGTAATGTCTCCTTTTTCATTTCTGATTGAGATTATTGGAGTCTTTTCTATTTCTGTCTAACATGGTTAGATGTGGTTAGCTGTCTATCAAATTTTTATATAGTCAAAGAACAAACTTCTTGTTTCATTAATCCTTTGTATTGTATTTTGGTTCCTATTTTTTTATAGTTCTGCTCTAACTTTTATTATTTCTTTTCTTCTGCTGGATTTGTGTTTGATTTCTTCTTCCTTTTCAAATTCCTTGAGATGTGACTTTAGGTTGTTAATGTGTGATCTTTCTGTCTTTTCCTTAAGACACTTAAGGCTATGGATTTTTCCCTTAGTACTGCTTTTGCTGTATTCCATACATTTTGAAACCTTGTGTCCACTATTTTGTTCAGTTTAAGGAATCTTTTGTTTTGTATCTTAATTTCATTATTAACCCAAGGCTCATTCAGCAACAGGTTGTTTAATTTCCATGATTTTGTGTAGATTTGAGACTTCCTCATGTCGAACAGTACCTTGTTGTTCTATTTTTCCTGTGGTTCTATTGTTTTCTTACAGTTGTGAGATTTAACACATGTATATTTTTATACTAGTGAGTAGTCTTTTGTGATGTTCCTTGATGTTCCAATGTTGAGCATGTCTTATAGGACAGGTCTAGTAGTGTCGAATTTCCCTAGCATTTGCTTGTCTGCAAAAGTCTTTATTTCTCTGTAATTTATAATACTTATTTTTGTAGTTCATAAATTTTGGGGCTGGCAGTTTTCCTGTTTAAGAAGATTGAAAATGGGCCCCAATCATTTCTCACTTACAAAGTTTATGCTGAGAAATATGCTGCTAGCCTGATGGGTTTTTCTATGTAGGTTCGTAATTGCTTCTATTTTTATTTATTTATTTTTTATTTCAGCATATTATGGGGGTACAAAATTTTAGATTTCAAATAATGCCCTTGTCCCGCCTCCCCCCACAAGTCTGAGCTTCAAGCGTGACCATCCCCCAGACAGTGCACATCTCACTCATTATGTATACTTTCAGGGATCATTTCTATAGTCCGTAGTTGCTTCTATCTTGAAGCTTGTAGAATTTCTCTTTCATGTGGCTTTTCCCAGGTTGATGACTATGTGTCTTGGAAATGTTGTATTTTTTACGAATCTCCCTGGTGTTCAATGGCCACCTTGTATCTGGATATCTGAATCTCTAGGGATATCTGGGAATATTTTTCTCAATAATTCTCTCAAACAGGTTTTTCATGATTTCTCTTTTTCTCTTGCAGGGACATCTGCAGCTTTTATATTGCTTTGTTTTACATCATTGCATAGTTCTGTGATTATTCATTCTTTTTTATTCTTTTTTTTTTCTGAATCTTTGACTGGAATAGTTCAAAATCCTAGCTTCAGGCTCTAAAATTCTTCTGCTTGGTCTTACCTGTCATTAAAGTTTTCTGCTATAATTTCAAATTCCCTAAAAGACTCTTTCATTTTCTTCAGTTCTGTTGTAACCTTTCTTATGTTGTCTATCTCTTTAATGATTTTTAATTTTTTTTTTTTTACTCATGTCCTAAATGTCTTTTGTTGTTGTTGTTGTTGTTTCTTTGTGTTCAATCTCATTCATCTTATTTGTCATCCATATTCTGAATTCCATTTCTGAACTTTTAGCAATTTCTTTTTGGTTGGTGCCTGTTGCTGTAGACCGATTGTGATCCTTGGGGGGGGTGTCAAACTAGCTTGTTTTCCATGTTGCCATCATCCTTTTTCTGGTTTCTTTTAATCTGAAAACCTCTCTAAGCACAATACACATAATTTGGTGAAGAATATCTCTTCTTTGCTGGGAACTCTTTTACTTAGTTATAAGAAGGAGGGGTCCCTAAATGGTACTTTTGTGGCCTACTCCAAAAGAGTGACCTGGCAGGAGAGGGGCAGATGAACTTAGAGCCTCTGATGTAGCTGTTCTTTATTGTCACATTTTCTTGTGCTTTTCAAAGTCCAAGCCAGTGTTGGAGGATCTTCATGCAGAGTTGGGTGGATTGTTCTCCAAGTCACTATTAGAAGCTTGGGTGTGAGGCTGGTTAAGTCCCTCTCCAGGTAGGTAGGTGTTGTTGGAGACTACTCTGCCTCTGTTTCCCTGTGATGTTAGCAATGGTAGCTGGGTGATGCTATCTAGGATGTGGTCATAGGTGGAAAATCAGTAGGAGTTTCCTCCACTCACGTCCAGGGACTATAGCAACATGTGGCTATTGAATTCATAGCCAATCATTGTACCATTGGGGCAGGTCCATTTAGACAGTATGTGGGAGCTCTGGAATTGGGGCCACAGGGACAGACCCCCTGGATAGGGCTCTCTCCCTATGCAGATACAACTGAGGAAGTTGCTGTCCTCTTGTTTTTCCCCACATTTTAATACCTCCTCCAGGAACCTCCTGATCTTGCCAAGTGGATCAGACAACTTATCTCCCTCTCCTTCACTCTGTCTCCCATTGCTTCTCAGATGATTTAAAATGCACTCTCCAAGAAGGTCCATCCATAGGTGGCATATGTGGTGTGCTTCTAATACACCATCTTAGCACCTTCCCCTCCCTTAAGGCTTATTTCTTGATAACAGGTCTCTGACAGTCTTTCAATTATATTTTCACCATAGATATTTAAAGTGATTATTCATATAGCAGAATCAATATCTAGTAAATTTGTTAATTTCCATCTTGCCCCTGATTTTGTTTTGTTTTGTTTACTGTGTTCTTTTTCTCTGTTTTTATTTGTTTCTTTTGTCTTGTTATTTTTTTTTTAATTTTTTATTTTTTCACATTATGGGGGTATAAATATTGTTAGGGTTACATATATTGCCCCTGCCATTCCTCCCCATGCCCACCCCCCCTTACCAAAACATCAAGCATGTCCTACTCTCAAGTGGTGCTCATTGCATTATTTTGTAAGTATAAATTCTTCCCCTCCTTCCCCCTCCCATTTGCCCACCACCCGATAAAAGTTTGTTTGTTTGTTTTTTCCTTTTTTTTTTTTTTTTGACCTTTGGATTACATTGTATATCTTAGCCTTTCCCTTGGAAGGTTTAGATGTATTCCCTCTCCCCCCCCCACTATGCTCACCACAACCCTAAGATGTGTATCTCCCTCTCCCCCAAACCCTAGTGGGCACTATCCCCATTTGAGCATCATAGTTTTAATCAGTCAGTACCAATTTGATGGTGAGTAGATGTGGAGCCCATGTTATTTTTTTAAATAGGTACCCTTGGTGAATAACTTAACCTTCTCTAAGGGTGGGCTTTCTTCTCTGAAAAATAATATCTAGAGTGCCTATATCTTTGAGAATTATCATGAGGTTTCACCCAAGGAATACAAGCAAAGCAGTCTGCACAGGAACTGGCATAAAGCATCCATTAGAATCCTGAACAACATCTGCCATAATAACTACATACTGGGATCAAGATTTCCCACACAAAACAGTATGCTTACTGATAAAAATCTCATAGAATCACAGTTAGTACACCTTCAGCAATATCCATCTCAGGTGGGGATTGGAGAATAATGGTTTAGGAATAAAGTCACAGTGGATAGAGTTCAGTGTCACAGTGCACAGTGACAGTGCAGGCAAGAAGACCTGCAAAGAGAGGTGACTCAACACATTTCATGAGCTAAACAAAAAAGTCATCACACCACCATGGTAAAAAATAAAGGTTCTCATTACTCCAGACAGTGTGATTTGATAATCACTATGAAAAAGTGGGAACTCCATAGGTCCATCCTATGTATTTTTGAATGTGAATTTATTCTGAAATTTTGTTGCATCTGCATTTTTTAGTATATTTGAATGTTGGGATTATATAACTTTTATTGGGATTTAGGAGTTTCCAGAACCTGAAGATATAAAACTAGATATCTTGAAGAGGAGTGCACATTAACCATATATCTGGACTTTGAGGCCAGTACAAGAACTGGATTAGACCATGGTGGGCTTTTTTCCTGTGGAGAGAGCATGAGTATGTTTTAGGAAGAGCAAGAGGAAGAAAACTACAGAGCAATATCCCTCATAAATATAGATGCAAAAATCTCAACAAAATTTTAGGAAATAGAATTCAGCAGCACATCAAAAAAATAATTCACCATTACCAGGTTGGCTTTATTCCAAGGATGCAAGGCTGGTTCAACATATGCAAATCTGTAAATGCAATTCACCTCATGAATAAAAGCAAGAACAAAGACCATATGATTCTCTTGATAGATGCAGAAAAATCATTTCACAAAGTCCAACACACTTTTATGATAAAAACTCTTAAGAAAATAGGCATAGACAGCTCATACCTTAAAATTATCAAGTCCTTTTATGACAAACCCATGGCCAATATCTTACTGAATGAGGAAAAATTGAAATCATTCCCACATAGAACCAGAACCAGACAAGGTTGCCCACTATCTCCACTTCTATTCAACATACTGCTCAAAGCAAGCACTTCCTACAGCAATTAGAAAAGACAGGAGTATTAATGGTGTCCAAATGGGGGCAGATGAGATCAAACGCTTGCTCTTTGCTGATGATATGATATTATATCTAGAAAACACCAGGGATTCATCCAAGAAACTCCTAGAATTGATAAACGAATTCAATAATGTCCCAGGTTACAAAAGCAATATGCAGAAATCACAGTCATGCATATGTGCCAATAACAGTGTAGCTGAAATTCAAATAAAAATGCAAAACCTTTTACACTAGCCTCAAAGAAAATTAAATATCTAGGAATATATATTTTTTTCTATAAAACCCTTTATTATTAATTTTATACAGGATGACTTTTTTTTTATTTCGACATATTATGGGGGTACAGATTTTAAGGTTTCAATAAATGGCCATTGCCCCCCCTCCCCCCAAAAGTCTGAGTCTCCATCATGACCATACCATAGATGGTGCACATCTCACTCATTATGTATGTATATACCCAAACTCCTCCCCCCTCCCACCTGCCCAATAATCTATTACTGTAGTATCTATGTGTCCACTTAGGTACTACTCAGTTAATACCAGTTTGCTGGAGAATATATCTGGTGCTTGATTTTCCATTCTTGGGATACTTCACTTAGTAGTATGGGTTCCAGCTCTAACCAGGAAAATATAAGATGTGCTATATCACCGTTGTTTCTTAGAGCTGAATAGTACTCCATGGTATACATATACCACATTTTATTAATCCATTCTTGTATTGATGGGCACATGGGCTGTTTCCACAGCCTTGCAATTATGAATTGTGCTGCTATAAACATTCGAGTGCAAGTGTCTTTTTTGTAGAGTGTCATTGGATCATTTAGGTAGATGCCCAACAATGGGATTGCTGGATCAAATGGTAGATTCACTTGTATCGCTTTAAGGTATCTCCATATTGCTTTCCACAGAGGTTGAACTAGTTTGCAGTCCCACCAGCAGTGTACGAGTGTTCCCCTCTCTCCGCAACGACGCCAGCATTTATTGTTTGGAGATTTTTTGATAAAGGCCATTCTCACTGGGGTTAAGTGATATCTCATTGTGGTTTTGATTTGCATTTCCCTGATGAGTAGAGATGTTGAGCATTTTTTCATATGTTTGTTGGCCATTCTTCTGTCTTCT
This sequence comes from Microcebus murinus, assembly GCF_040939455.1. Classification (NCBI taxonomy): domain Eukaryota; kingdom Metazoa; phylum Chordata; class Mammalia; order Primates; family Cheirogaleidae; genus Microcebus; species Microcebus murinus. The sequence continues at coordinate 3,347,154 of NC_134116.1, read as the reverse complement.
TTAGAAAAATTTCTGTTCAAGTCCTTTGCCCACTTTTTAATGCGGTTATTTGATTTTTTCTTCCTGATTTTCGTGAGTTCTAAGTATATTCTAGTTATCAGTCCCTTATTGGATGCATAGGATGCAAAAATTTTTCTCCCATTCTGTAGGTTGTCTGATTACTTTCATGACTATTTCTTTGGCTGTGCAGAAGCTTTGTAGTTTGATCATGTCCCATTTATTTATTTTTGTTGCTGCTGTGATTGCCTTTGGGGACTTCTTCATAAACTCTTTGCCCAGACCGATGTCTAGGAGAGTGTTTCCAACATTTTCCTCTAGAGTCTAATAGTTTCATACATTAGGTTTAAGTCTGTTATCCAGCGTGAGTTGGTTTTTGTGAGAGGTGAAAGGTGTGGGTCCTGTTTTAGCCTTCTACAGGTGGCTATCCAGTTTTCCCAGCACCATTTATTGAAAAGGGATTCTTTTCCCCAGCATATGTTTTTGTCTGCTTTGTCAAAGATTAGATGGCTATATGAGGATGGTTTTATATCAGGATTCTCACATCTGTTCCACTGGTCAATATTCCTGTTTTTGTGCCAATACCATATTGATTTAATTACTACAGCTTTGTAGTATAGTTTGATATCTGGCATATTAATGCCTCCCATTTTGTTATTGTGGCCTAGAATTGCTCTTGATATTCGGGGTCTTCTTTGGTTCCATACGAAGCATAAAATTATTTTTTCTATATCTGTGAAGAGTGCTGATGGGATTTTAATTGGTATTGCATTGAATCTGTAGATATGTTTGGCTAGTATAGATATTTTGATGATATTGAGTCTGCTGATCCACGAGCATGGTATGGATTTCCATCTGTTTACATCCTCTGCTATTTCCTTCCTCAGTGTATCATAGTTCTCCCTGTAGAGGTCTTTTACGTCCATGGTTAAGTATATTCCTAGGTACTTTAATTTCTTTGTTGCTATTGTGAAGGGAATTGAGTCTTTGATTTGGTTCTCAATTAGATTGTTGTTGGCGTATATGAATGCCTCTGATTTCTGTGTATTGATTTTGTATCCTGAGACTTTACTAAATTCATTGATCAGTTCCAGGAGTTTCTTGGTTGAATCCTTGGGGTTTTCTAGATACAATATCATATCATCAGCAAACAGTGAAAGTTTGATCTCTTCTGCCCCTATTTGGATACCTTTGATTCCATTTTCCTGTCTGATTGCTGTAGCCAAGACTTCCAGCACTATGTTGAACAGAAGTGGAGATAGTGGGCAGCCTTGTCTGGTTCCAGTTTTAAGTGGGAAGGATTTCAATTTTTCCCCATTCAATATGATGTTGGCTATGGGTCTGTCATATATGGCTTGTATCATTTTTAGGTATGTCCCTTATATGCCTATTTTCTTAAGTGTTCGTATCATGAAAGGGTGTTGAATTTTGTCAAAAGCTTTTCTGCATCTATTTAAAGAATCATGTGGTCTTTGTTTTTGCTTCTGTTTATGTGGTGAATTGCATTTATAGATTTACGTATGTTGAACCATCCCTGCATCCCTGGGATGAAGCCCACTTGGTCGTGGTGGATTATTTTTTTGATAAGTGTCTGGATTCGGTTAGCTAAGATTTTGTTGAAAATTTTTGCATCTATATTCATTAGGGATATTGGTCTGTAGTTTTCTTTTTTTGTTGCATCCTTTCCTGGTTTGGGTATCAGAGTAATATTCGCTTCATAAAAGGTGTCGGGGAGGTTTCCGTTCTTCTCGATGTTGTGGAATAGTTTCTGCAAGATGGGTACTAGTTCTTCTTTGTAAGTGTGGTAAAATTCAGGTGTGAAGCCATCTGGACCAGGACTTTTCTTTTTAAGGAGATTTTTAATTGCTGTTTCTATTTCAGCTGTTGAGATTGGTCTGTTCAGGGAATCTATTTCTTCCTGGTTGAGCCTAGGGAGGCTGTGTGTTTCTGGAAAATTGTCCATTTCCTCCACATTTTCCAGTTTGTGTGCATAAAGATTTTTGTAGTATTCATAAATTGTATGTTGTATCTCTTTGGGATCAGTTGTGATATCTCCTTTTTTATTCCTGATGGAGCTTATTAGAGATTTCTCTTTTCTGCTTTTCGTTAGCTTAGCCAATGGTGTGTCAATTTTGTTTATTTTTTCAAAGAACCAACTTTTTGTTTTATTAATCTCCTGAATAGCTTCCATGTTTTCAATTTCGTTTAGTTCTGATTTGATCTTGTTGATTTCACTTCTTCTGCTGGGTTTGGGGTTGGTCTGTTCTTCTTTTTCCAGCTCTTTGAGTCGTTTCATTAGATTGTCTATTTGTGATCTACTTGTCTTTTGGTTATAGGCATTTATGGAGATAAACTTTCCTCTCAGAACTGCTTTAGCTGTGTCCCAGAGGAGTTGATAACTTGTCTCTCCATTGTCGTTTTCTTCATACAATTTTTTTTTCTGTCCTGATTTCTTCATTTATGAGGTAATCATTTAGTAGGAGGTTGTTCAATTTCCACGTTTTTGTGTAGAAATATGAGTTTCTGTTAGGGTTGATTTCTAGTTTTATTCCACTGTGATCTGAGAAGGTACATGGTATGATTTCTATTTTTTTTAATTTCTTGGGATTTTATTTGTGTCCTAGGATAAGTTCAATCTTAGAGAATGTCCCGTGAACTGATGAGAAGAACGTATATTCAGTGGATTTTGGGTAGAATGTTCTGTAGATGTCTGTCAGACCCAATTGTTCTAGAGTTTTGTTTACGTCCATTATTTCTTTATTAATTTTATGTGTGGAGGATCTGTCTGGTGCCGTCAGTAGGGTGTTGAAATCTCCGGCGATTATGGAGTTGCTCTTAATCTATTTGCTTAGCTCCAGTAAGGTTTGCTTTATGTATCTGGGTGCACCTAAGTTGGGTGCATATGTGTTTAAAATTGTTATCTCTTCTTGTTGAACTGTGCCCTTCACCATTATATAATGACCCTCTTTGTCTTTCACTACTTTTGTTGGTTTAAAAACTAAATCATCTGAAATTAGAACTGCCACACCAGCCTTCTTTTGGCTTCTATTTGCTTGGAATATTGATCGCCACCCTTTGATTTTTAATCTATATGCATCCTTGCAGGTTAGATGTGTTTCCTGAAGACAGCAAATACTTGGCCTGTATTTTCTTATCCATTCAGCCAGCCTATGTCTCTTGAGTGGAGAGTTTAAGCCATTCACATTTATTGAGATAACTGATAGGTAAGGTAGATTACTGTTCATTCTGTTGGGTTGGATGTTGTTGCTATGATTTCTGTCTTGGATGTTGTTGCTATGATTTCTGTCTTGAGCCATTGTAACATCTGGCCTTTAATATCTTTGGGTTTTGGTTGTTTTTATATTCGTGGGTTATAATTATGATGTTCCGTGCGAAACGCTGTTTTAAGTACTTCTTGTAGGGCTGGTCTTGTCTTGGTCAATTCTCTGAGCCTTTGCTTGTCTGAGAATGTTTTTATTTCTCCTTCATATACGAAGCTTAGTTTGGCAGGGAATAATATTCTAGGCTGGGCATTGTTTTGTTTCAAAAGAGTGAGAATGGGTCCCCAGTCTCTCCTTGCTTGTAAAGTCTCATTAGAGAAGTCTGATGTTATTCGAATTGGCTTTCCCTTGTATGTTACTTGCTTCTTATGTCTTACAGCTCTTAGAAGGGCCTCTTTAGTTGATACTTTGGTCAGTCTGATGATTGTATGTCGTGATGTATTCCTGTTTGCATTGAATCTCCCAGGAGTTCGCTTAGCTTCTTGAACTTGAATATCAAGATTTTGAGCAAGGCCTGGGAAATTTTCCTCTATTATATCTTCAAACAGCTTGTCCAACCCTTGAGTGTTGTCTTCTTCCCCTTCTGGTAAGCCTATGACCCTCACATTAGGTTCCTTCACATAATCCCACAGCTCTTGTAGGCTTTGCTCTTTTCTCTTGTTTCTCTGCTCTATTTCTGTGACTGATTTATTTAATTGGAGGGTGTTATCTTCAAGCTCTGAGATTCTTTCTTCTGTTTCATCTACCCTGTTCTTGAGACTTTCCACTGTATTTTGTAGTTCCTTGAATTGATTCTTCATTTCCAGGAGTTCGGTCAAACTTTTCTTCATTGTGTCTATTTCTTTTCCCATATCCTGGAGACTTTTTGTGGTTTCTTTGTGTTGGTTATTGAGTTGTTGTTGCAGCTGGGTGAGTGTTCTTATGATCCACATACGAAATTCCTCTTCTGTCATATTCGTTGCCTGATTTTGGTTAGTGTCCGTTTCTAGGGGGCTGGTGCTCCTCTTTGAGGGTGTGTTTCCGTTTGGTTCTTCATATTTCCTGAGTTTTTTCGCTGATTTCTTCCCATGTCGATCAGTTGTTGTTTCTTTCCTTAGGTTATTGTTTGGGTATTCACACACCTTTTTTAGTTTCTGAGGCGTTAGGTGGTGTCTGTGGGTGAAATTGGACCACTCCATGTATATTGAGTCAGTGGGTGCCGTGGAAAGGCTGTGCAAGATGCTGTCCCTGTCAGTAGGTGGCGTTTGCTTGGAGGAACAGGCTATAGTGTTGATTTTGTGTCGTGTTAACAGCTCTTGTTCTGGGCAGAGCTGGGTTGGGTAAGCCTGCCCTCTGGCCATCAGCAGGGGTCAACGTTTTGTTCTCTGCTTCCAGGGAAAGCTGTCAGGGCGGGGCTGGAATGGTCCCGCTCAGCCAGAAAGTCTTTGTGTGGGGGTAGGGCTGTCTGAGACCCGCAGTCTGGAGCAGGCCTCGCTTCTTTCCACCCTCCCCAACTCCGCAGCTACTCCTGGGCCTCTGCCAGCAGGCCAGACCACAAGCCACCAGGCCTCCCTGGACTGTGATGCTGGCAGGGAGGTTCCCTGCACAGGAACGCCACCTGGGTTGGGCACACGGCCTCCCCCTGGGAGGAGGGTTGCCCTCTAGGATGCCGATCCGCCCCTGGAGGCACACACACCTCCGTAGGCTGTTCATGTATAACCCTTCTGTGCCCTGGGCAATGCTAGCCCTGGGTGCAGGGGATCTGGTCTGCAGGTCCGACCTCTGGGTCCCAGAGTTCAAACTGTATCCCCACCAGGGAGAGGATTTCCGGTCCCAATTCACCCACAGGGAGCCCAAGCTGGGTCTATGTCTCTCAGCCTTTGAGTCCGCACCGTTCTCCTGGGAACACCCTGCCAGCAGCACCTGGGAGGGCGGGCGGGTAGGGAGCTCACAGTCTGAGTTCCCCTGAGTCAGCTGTAGGGTCCCAAAAGGGAAGGTCCCGTTCCTTGGAGGTGCCTCTAGCTGGTGGCTGTATTGTCTCTATGGGCAGCCGCAGGTAGGGTCGGCGGAGGGGAAGAGGAGGCAATATGGCACCTGCCGCGCGGCTCGGGTCTGTGCACACGGAGGTGCCGGAGGAAGTTGGGAACCTGGTGCCACGTCTGCTACAGGCTCACCACTGGCTGGCGGGGGCGGTCGCTGGGCTGGTGTCCGCAGGTCTCTCCACCTGCTGGGGAGCCCACCAGCAGTACCAAATGCAGGGGAGGGGAAACAGCAAATCCTCCTACCCTTGCCTCTGGTCTCCAGACTGCTCCGTTGGTCTCAGCCTCCAGTTCTCCTCCGCAGCCTCCTCCCGTGGAGTCTCCCGGGGTCTCAGGTACTCCTCCTTCTGGCCCTTGTCCGCTGTATGCTCGTCTTCTTGCTTCTTTCCTCTAATTTCTTCTAGAATCTGTCTTTTCTGCAGAGACACTCTGTCTGGCGGTGTTATTCGTCCGCCATCTTGCTCAAACCCCCCCCCCCAGGAATATATTTAACACAAGATGTAACAGATATAAACAGGGAGAACTACAAAACACTAAGGAAAGAAATTGTAGAAAATGTAAACAGATGGAAAATTCTACCTTGCTAATGGACTGCTTGAATCAGTATCGTTAAAATGTCCATAGTATCTAAAGTCATCTACAGAATTAATGTAATAAAAGTACCATAATTCTTTATAAAACTAGAAAAAAGTAATTCTATACTTTGTATGAAACCATTGAAGACCTTATATAAGCAAAGGAATCTTAAGTCAAAAGAACAAACTGGGAGGGATCAGTTTACCGGACTTCAAGCTGTACTACAAACCTATAATAACTAAAACAGCATGGAATGGCAGAAGAGACACAGTCCTTTGGAACAGGACTGAGAATTCAGAGATGAAATCATCTCCACGTTGTCATCTAATCTTTGACAAAGCAGACAAAAATATACACTGGGGAAAAGAATCTCTTTTCAATAAATGGTGTTGGGAAAACTGGATAGCTACATGCAGAAGAATGAAACTGGATGCCCACCTCTCACAAAAAAACAATTCAAGATGGATAACAGACTTAAACTTAAGGCATGAAACTTTAAGAATTCCAGAAGAAGATGTTGGGAAGACCCTTTCACACATTGGCATAGGCAAAGAATCTTTAAGAAGACCCCAAAAGCAATCACCACAGCAACCAAAATAAATAAATGGGATCTGATGAAACTAAAAAGCTTCTGCACAGCCAAGGAAACTATCATTAGAGTGAATAGACAAACTACAGAATGGGAGAAAATATTTGCTTTCTAGACATCAAATAAAGGGCTGATAACAAGACTATATCTAGAACTTAAAAAAATCAACAAGAAAAAAAATCAAACAATCCCATCAATAAGTGGGCAAAGGAAATGAATAGAAACTTTTCAAAAGAAGACAGAATAATGACCAGCAATCATATAAAAAAATGCTCAACATCTCTAATCATTAGAGAAATGCAAATCAAAACCACAATGAGATATCACCTAACCCCAGGGACATTGCCTCTATCAAAAAATCCCAAAACAACATATGCTGGCAAGGATATAGAGAGACAGGAGCACTCTTACCGTGCTGGTGGAACTGCAAATTAGTGTAACCTCTGTGGAAAAGAATTTGGAGATACCTAAAAGTGCAGAAAATCAGAAATATCATTTCATCCAGCAATAGCACTATTAGGCATCTACTCAAAAGAGCAAAAGATATTCTATAATAAAGACATCTGCACCCAAATGTTTATGGCAGCACAATTCACTATTTCAAGGATGTGGAAACAAACCAAGTGTGCATCAATTGATGAGTGGATTATTCAAATTGGATATATGTATACAATGGAATATTACTCAATAATAAGAAATGACAGTGATCTAGCACCTCTTACATTTTCCTGGATTGAACTTAAGCCCATTATCTGAAGTGAAGTATCACAAGATTGGAAGTATGGATCCACTTATATTTGCCATCAAATTGACACTAACTGATCAACACTATGGAGCTCACATGGTAGTAATATTCTCCAGGGGTTAGGAGGATAGGGGATAAACTCACAAATAAAGGACATGGCAAGCATTGTAGAGGGGAAAGGCCTGCCTCCAACCCTTGCTTGATAAAATGTAACCAAAATGTTGTACCCTCATAACACCCTGAAAAAAAAAAAAAAGAGGACAAGAAAAGAGGCATGTTTTATCTCAAGAGAAGATGTCATCATTTTTTTAAAAGATTCTCTTCTAGCACACTTTTCATCATGAACAGTTGTCTTGTTGCAATGTTTTCAGTATGTTGAAGAAGATTATTTCCTACCCATTGTCTCTGCTTCCCCTTTGGCACTGATGGCACCTGTATGTTTTATAGATGACAACGTGACTAGGTAAACATATTTCCTTCTTTAGTTTTTTCTGAAAATGGACATTCTCAGTGAGGTTATTCCTCATTAATGGGCCTGCGTCTCTCACACTTACCCTAAGTAAAATCAGATCTCATGCCTAGTAAAGCAGCTTCTTCATCAGGACCATAGCAGAAAGATTATGAACATTCCAGAGACCAGCAACCTTCTTGAGCTACTGGAAAAATGAAGCAACTTCAGCTACAAGATTTCTAGCTACTTTCAGGTACAGTTTTTCTAAATTGAGACACTGTGAGTTGCCACTACTTGCCATCAAATAAAGTATATGACACAATTTGTTTCAAATGGTATGAGCTTTTTTAGAAACTAGTTATGAAATTTTGGGAAAATTGATATAAATGCTTTTAGTATTTCAATTCTACTCTTCTTTTAAAGCTGTGCCTACCCAGTTAACAAACAGTGAATTAAATAGTTAATGAAACTGACATTGAAGAGAATTCAAGGATCCTACAAACTAGTAATTTTTTAATCATTAAAAAATAAAATCAGGAAAAGAAAGCAAATCTCAATAGCCTGGCATATAAAACGATTGCAAACCTTACTTCTTATTACTAAATAATATATAGTTCCTATGTGTCCACTTATAGGGCAGGTGGAAGGGAGGAGGTGGGGGCGGGTATATACACACAGAATGAGATGTGCACCATCTGGGGGATGGTCACAATTGAAGCTCAGACTTGTGGGGGGAGGGAGGTCAAGGGCATTATTTGAAACCTTAAAATTTGTACCCCTATAATATGCTGAAATAAAAAAAGAATAAAAAAATATATATAAAGAGGAATTTTCTATATTATTTCATAGAGTGCTCAATTTTTTGAATGCTACACAAAATTCTATTACTTGTATATACTGACTGGAACCTTAGTGATGAAAAATTGTATTTCTCTCTATTATAAATGGTTATGTTTTGAATAATTTCATACATCATTTCCCATATTTCAATTATACTCATAGGATAAATGAATATTTAGTATGTTATATTGATTTATAAGTAAAGTTAGTTCAAATATCTGATAATATAGGTTAAGAATATAGAATTAAAGCTTCTAGACTTGGGTCTATTGTTATAATTTTGCCTGAAATCAGGGATATATCTGTTTGCATACAGCTGGTCATGCCCAGATAACAAAAGACATATTCAGTATAAAGGGGGTAACATTTGCAAACAGAAGGTCCATTTTATATTGGGAGTGGGGTAGGTATGCTGTCCACTGAGATGAATTTAGAAAGAAGGGAGAAAGAATTATGGCCCAGAAACAACCATTTTCTCCTTGGAAATCTTCCCTTGTCATTGGTATAATCACAATACTCTCCATAACATAATTCCATCTTACTTCTTGTAAGCTTTTTTGGAGGTTCTAGCAGGGGAGTGTGCAGCTACTCATATACCCTTGACAGAAGAATGGTTTTCCTTTAACAGGAAAGGTCGTCCTCTTCAACTGAGCACGCAGTGTTGGGAAGGACACATGCAGCAATGAGGGAGGAAGGGGACACCCACCTAGCTATCCAGATCATATGAATCAATCATTTTTTTTAATGACTAAGTAACAAATGGATATTCCACTCTGTCCCCACCACCACTGTCTGCTTCTCAAACTCCCTTTGCTGCCATATGTGGATGTATATCATACTGTCACCTTTTGTGGAAGGAGTTTAAGTTTATATATGCTTTATTAAATTAGATGAGGCTTATTAAATCTGTGAACAATGACAGGAGTGTTTTATATGTCACACCCTTTGAACTGGATCTTCTTTTAGGGACCCTTCCTGGCTAAGCACCCATGATGATGGGGACTGGACCAACAATATAATGAGAAGACATGGACTACCTCAAGTTCAAATTTCACTCACACACTGGAATCAATTCACATATTTAAAATACTTTATAAAGTTTTATTGCTCAGAATTAATTTTTAATTAAGCAAAAGTGGGTAACTCTTTAGTAGACTTAACAGATGCTTCTAAAGTATTATTCAAATCCATTATTGTTCCTAAAGATTTGAACCAAAATTTAGCCATTTTTAATCTAAAACTTTCAGTGAAGTATAGACAGAACTCTTTGCCAAAGATGATCATTCTTTGATTTGAAATACCTTCATCAAGTATCAGAGTCCAGAATTATCCAAGATGTTTCTAAAAGCCTAAGGGTGAGACTTGTGCAAAGGAATAGATAAGATTAATTCTTAAGCCCTGACATGGTTAATTATGTGTCAACTTGACTGGGTTATGGAATGCCAAGATAGTTGGTCAAACATTATTCTGGATGTGTTGGTGAAGGTGTTTCTGGACAAGGTTATCATTTCAATCAGTGCACTGAGTAAACCAGATGTTTACATTATTCCTAATGTGGATGTACATTATCCAATCATCTGAATACCAGAGTCGAACAAAAAGGCTGAATAAAACAGAATTTATTCTGCCTGACTGCCCTCAAGCTGGGGCAGCACTGTTTACCTGGCATCAGGCTTGAACTGAAACAGGCACTTCCCGGGTCTTTAACCTGTCGGATTTCAAACTGGAGCTATACCACTGGGCTCAGATCTCCTGGTCCTAGAGTTTGTGGAATGAAAATGTCAGTAATTTTCAGACTCCATGATCATGTGAGCCAATTCTTTGTAACAATTCTCAATCTGCTTCTCTCTTCCTGCCTCTTCCCTCCTCTTCTCCCTTCCACTCTCTCTCTAAACTTATTGGTGGGTGACTCTGACTAATACAGACCCATACATTTTCCTTTCCTCTCCTCTAATTCTTCTAAAGACTATTCATAATCCAGCGCCAAATGGCTATTCAGGGACCACTTGTGTCTCAATGAGCCCCAACATTTTGAAGAGAAAATAGTATACACGTCTTATTTCTCTATTTTTCAGTGTAAGTTTTCATATACATTAATATAATATGAGTAGATTTATCTTAATTTGTATTAATAGGGTTTTTTCCCCAATTTTTTATTGTGGTAAAGCACATACAACATAAACTTTTTCATCTTTGCCATTTTAAGCATACAGTTCAGTGGTACTGAATACATTAATAATGTTGTATAGTCATCACCATCCTTCTCTATAAGTCTTTTCACCTTGTAAAACTGAAACTCTGCATCCATTAAACTCATTCCCTCCTCTTCTCCTGGAATCCACCATTCTACTTTTCATCTGTATAATTTTGAATATACTAAGTATCCTGTATAAGGGGAATCATTTGTTATTTGTCATTTTGTGACTAGCTTGTTTCACTCAGCAAAATGCTCTCAGGGCAACCCATGTTGTAGCATATGTCATAATGTTCTTCATTTTTAAGCCTTGATAATAATACTACATTGTGAGTCCATACCACATTTTGTTTAGCCAATCATCTCTCAGCGGACACATAAATTCTGTCCAGTTTTTAGCCATTATGAATAATTCTGCTATGAAGAGGAGTACAGAGATATCTCCTTGAGACTCTTCTTTCACTTATTTTGGCTGTGTACCCAGATGTGGAATTACTGGATCATAAGGTAAATCTACTTTTAAGTTATTGAGAAATTGCTATACTATATTCCACAGTGGCTGTACCATTTCACTTTTCCACTAGCAGTGCACAAGGGTTCCAATTTCTTCACATCCTCTCCATCACTTGTTAATTTTCTTTATTTAAAAGTACCCATCCTAATGTATATGAAGTGGTATCTCTTGATAGTTATGATTTGCATTCATTTAATGATTAGTGATGTTGAGAAATAAATTTATATTCATTTATAAATCAATACATTTATATATAACATTTACGTATATATATATATTTACAAAAAATTTTCATAAATTGAAACTTGCCGTGAGATCCTGGCAGTGTCACTTCATTTTTGATTTTGTGGTCAGAACCTTCTGTATTTACCATGTTAGATAGCCAGTAATCTACTCCTGCTTTATTATGGTGATTTTTTACTTTTTGAGATGATCAAAGGATCATACCATGATTGTGCAATTTCTGCACCTGAGATAAACATATCTTATGTGCTGTATTTTTTATTTCAGATCACCCTATTTTAAGCAAATTATATTTATGATAAAAGTTGTATCCCTAATAAAAGTATCTATGAAAACTAGTCTGTTTGCATTCTGTCTGTTTCAAAATGATTTATTTTGGTAGTTTTTCAAAGTAGGAGGCTGTCAATTTGTTATTTTCAACTGGCAGATACAACTTCAAAAGCAAAATGTGGACACAATCCCCAGAGATACTGGAAGTGACGTTTTCTCAACCATCATATAGTGAAGAATTGTTGAGAATCGCTATTCCTGTTTTCATTCCTTGAAAACAATGTTTGAATAGAAGCTCCCATTAAGTTCTACCAAGGCAGAATGCCTCAGAACAGAGCAGAAACCTGGCCTTGGACAGCACAAGTGTGAATTCAGGTCTCACCAGTTGCCAAGGGCAATATTTCAGAATAAGTGTAATTTCTGTATGCCTCAATTTCTACATCATCAAAATGAGAATGATACCCCTTATATGATTATTATAAGGTTTTAGATATCTTAATATCTGTAAAACCCTTAGAAGTGATGTAGAAAATATTTAAAGTAAACATAATTCCAAGGAATCATCATTGTTTGGTTAATCTCCACCTTTGTACAAAGTCAGCTCGGAAAAATTCTCAGAGATACATTTAACATGTTTGTAGCTGATACCTGTACTGCAGAAATTATTCCATGACATCAAAAAAGGAATCATCCCCAACTCATTCTACAAAGCCAATATCACCTTGATTCCAAAGTCAGGAAAGGATACAACAGCAACAAAGGGAAGATTTGTAGCAATAGGACATCTCCAAGCCACATAGTCATCAACCTGGCCAAAGTCAAAATAAAGGAGAAAATTCTACAAGCTATAACAATAAAGCAACAACCTACGTACAAAGGAAAACCCATCAGGCTAACAGCAGACTTCTCAGCAGAGACCTTACAAGCCAGAAGGGTTCAGGGCTTGATTTTTAGTCTTGTTAAACAGAACAGTGGCCAGTCAAGAACTGTGTATCCTGCAAAACTAATTTTCCTAAATAATGAGAAATAAAGAGTTTTCCAGACATGCAAACACTAAGGGAATTTGTCAATACTAGGCTTACTTTATGGGAAATACTCCAAAGTTCATTATACATGGAGCAGCACAATAGATATGCACCAGTGTAAAAACACCTGAAAGTTAAAGCTAGTAGCTCTTATAACACAATAGCATAAGAGGGAAAACAAAATAACAAGGTTTCATCCAAAAGATGAACAGAACCTTATGCCACATATCAATACTAACACTGAATGTGAACAGTCTGTCCCATGTAAAAGACACAAACAAGCTGAAGGGTTTTTAAAAAACATAAATCAAGCATGTGCTGTCTCCAAGAAACACATCTCTCTCACAAGGACACTCATAGACTCAAGGCAAAGGAATGGAAAATAATATTCCATGCACATAGAAACCAAAAGCAAGTATTGCCATTCTCATAACAGATACAATTGACTTTAAAATTTTAATGGTAAAAAGAGACAATTGTTATGTAATGATAAGGAGGCAACTCAGCAAGAAGGCATTACAATCTTAAATATATCTCCATGTAAACATAGGAACTTTCAGATTCATAAAACAAATTCTACTAGATATAAACAAAGAAATAAACAGTAGCACCATAATTGCCAAAGACTTCAACAGACCACTGACAGAACTTTACAAATTATTGAAGAAGAAAATCAAAGAATAAACAATGGACTTACATGGAACTCTAGAATAAATGGATGTAAAAGACATTTACAGAACATTGTACCCCAAGACTGCTGAATACATATTCTTCTCATCAGCACATGGGACATTTTCCAAGATCATATTGTAGGCCAAAAAATAAGTCTCAGCAAACTCAGAAAAATCAAAATTATACCATGTATCTTCTCAGACTACAGTGGAATAAAGTCAGAAATCACATCCAAGAGAAGCACTCAAATATTCACAAAGTCACAGAAATTAAACAACCAGTTACTGAATGACCTTAGGGTCAATGATGAAATTAAGGTGGAAATCAAAATATTCTTGAACAACAAAAAGGAGACACAAGCTTTCAATATCAATGGGATACAGCAAAAGCAGTCCTAATGGAAAATTAACAATCATAAATACATCAAAAAGACAGAAAGAACACAAAGTTACATGCTAAAGTCACATCAAGGAGGTAGATATAGAAGAACAAACCAAAGACAAAACCATCAGAAGAAAAGAAAAAACAAAACTCAGAGAAGAACTAAAGAAAATGGAAACAAAGAAACAAAAAAAATCCTAACACAAAGGATCAACAAAACAAAAAGATGGTCCTTTTAAATGACAAAAAAAGATGACTAGTCAGATTAACAACAAATAACAGAGAAAGTACTCAAATGAGCTAAATCAGAAATGAAAAAGATACATTACAACTGACAGTACACAAATACAAAATATCATCTGTAAATACTAATCTCTACCCACAACAACTAGAAAATGTAGAGGAAATGAGTAAATTCTTGGTAACACACAGCATCCCAAGTTTGCATTGCTAAGACATAAAAACCCTGAAAAGACCTACAATAATAGTGATATTGAAGCAGTAATAAAAAATCTCCCAAGAAAAATAAGCCCCTGACCAGATAGATTCACAGTCAAATTCTAACAGACCTACAAAGAAGAACTGGTGCCTATCTTACAAAAGTTTTTCTATAACATAGAGAAGAAGGGACTCCTTTTTAACTCATTCTATGAAGGCAGTATGATCATTATACCAAAGCCAGGAAAGGACATAACAAAAAACTAAACAAAGGAGCAATATCCTTTATGAACACAGATGTCTTCTGGTAGAGTCTTTTGGTAGAGTTTATTTTGGGTTTCTCTATTCTGTTCCATTGGGGTATGTCTCTACTTTTATACCAGTCCTATGCTGTTTTGGTTACTTTAGCCATGTAATATAATTTGAAGTCAGGTAATTGAAATACCAGCAAACTGAATGAAATACCAGCAAACTGAAATCAACAGCACATCAAAAAAATAATTCACCATGGTCAAGTTGGTTTCATCCCAAGGATGCAAGGGTGGTTCAATATATGCAAATCAACAAACTTGGCATAGAAGGAATTTATCTCAAAATTATAAAAGCCTTATATGGCAAACCGACAGCCAAGATCATATTGAATAGGGAAAAGTAGAAAGCATTCTCCCTAAGAACTAGAACAAGACAAGGGTGCCCACTGTCACCACTTCTATTCAGCACAGTGCTAGAAGTCCTAGCCAGAGGATTCAGGTAAGATAATAAAATAAAATAAAGCATATCCAAATTGGGAAAGAGGAGGTCAAACTATCCCTGTTTGTTGATGACATTATCTTATACCTAGAAAACCCTAAAGACTCTACCAAAAGACTCCTAGAATTGATAAATAAATTCAGCAAAATATTAGGTTACAAAATCAATATACACAAATCACTATCATGCCTGTATTCCAATAATACTCAATTTGAGAGTCAAATCAAGGACTCAATAGCAGTTACAGTAGCTCCATAGAAAATAAAATACCTAGGAATATACTTAACCCAGGAGGTGAAAGATGGCTACAAGGAAAAATATTAATACAATACACTGGTGAAAGAAATTATAGATGCCACAAAGAAATGGTAAAATATTCCATGCTTGTGGATTAGTAGAATTAACATTGCTAAAATGTCATACTATCCAAAGTGATTTATGCATTTAATACAATCCCTATCAAAATTCCAACATCATATTTCACACAGCTTCATTTGTAACCAAAAAGGAGCCTAAATACCCAAAGAAATCATAAGCAAAATGAACAAATATGAATGCATCAATTACCTGACTTCAAATTATATTACAAGGCTAAAGTAACCAAAACAGCATTGGACTGGTATAAAAGTAGAGGCATACCTCAATGGAACAGAATAGAGAAACCCAAAACAAAACCATTTACTTACAAGCAGCTTATCTTTGACAAATCTGACAACAGGATACACCAGAGAAAGGAAGCACCATTCAATCTATAGTGCTCAGAAAACGGGATAGCCATATGCAGAAAAATGAAAGAGGACTCCTATTTCTCACCATATGCAAAGATCAATTCAAGATGGATAAAAACTTAAATGTAAGGCAAGAAATTATAAAAAATCCTAAAAGAAAAAAGCAGTAAAAACTTTTCTAGACATTTGCCTTGGCCAAGAATTTATGGCTACAACACCAAAAACAAATAACACAGTAAAAAAACAAAAACAAAAAATAAAATAAAACTATATACCAGGACTTGATTAGATGAAAAAGTTTACACACAGCAAAGGAAATAATCAACAGCATAAAGAGACAACCTACAGATTGAGAGAAACTATTTGCAAACTATGTATCCAATACAAGGATAATGTATGAATCTATAGAGAACTTAAACAAATCAGTAAGAAAAAAACAACCCAATAAAAAGTGTCAAAAGACATGAACAGAAACTTTTCAAAAGAAGACAAAATAATGGCCAGCAAACATAGGAAAAAAAATGCACAACATCTCTAATCATCAGAGAAGTGCAAATCAAAACCACAATGAGATATCACCTAACCCCAGTGAGATTGGCCTCTATAAAAAAATCCAAAAACAACAAATGCTGGAGAGGATGTGGAGAGACAGGAACACTTTTACATTGCTGGTGGGACTGAAAATTAGTGCAACCTCTGTGGAAAAGAATTTGGAAATACATCAAAGAGCTACAAATAGAAATACCATTCCTTCCAGAAACAGCACTATTAGGCATCTACCCAAAAGAGCAAAAGACATTCTATAATAAAGACATCTACATCTGAATGTTTATGGCAGCACAATTCACTATTGCAATGATGTAGAAACAACCCATGTACCCATCAATTCATGAGTGGATTATTAAAATTTGGTATATGTATACAATGGAATACTACTCAATTATAAGAAATGACAGTGATCTAGCACCTCTTATATTTTCCTGGATAGAGCTTGAGCCCATTATCTGAAGTAAGGCATCACACAATTGGAAGAATAGGCTTCACATGTATTCGCCATCAAATTTGCACTGACTAATCAACACTAAGGTGCTCACATGGTAGTAATATTTTCCATGGATTAGGAGGTTGGTGGTGGTAGTGGGGTGGTAAACTCACAACTAAAGGATACAGTGAGCATTGTAGAGGGGAATGGCATGCCTCTAATTCTCGATTGGGTGAGGCAAGTACATTAAATATAACCAAGATGTTTGTACTCTCATAATATCCTGAAATTAAAAAGAAGATAAACAAGTTGCCGACAAATATATGAAAAAATATTCAAAATCACTAATGATCAGGAAAATGCAAATTAAAACCAAAATAAGATATCGCAGAAATTTTTCTAAAGAAGACAGAAGAATGGCCAACAAACATATGAAAAAATGCTCAACATCTCTAATCATCAGGGAAATGCAAATCAAAACCACAATGAGATATCACTTAACCCCAGTGAGAATGGCCTTTATCAAAAAATCTCCAAATAATAAATGCTGGCGTGGTTGCGGAGAGAGAGGAACACTCCTACACTGCTGGTGGGACTGCAAACTAGTTCAACCTCTGTGGAAAGCAATATGGAGATACCTTAAAGCGATACAAGTGAATCTACCATTTGATCCAGCAATCCCATTGCTGGGCATCTACTCAAATGATCCAATGACACTCTACAAAAAAGACACCTGCACTCAAATGTTTATAGCAGCACAATTCATAATTGCAAGGCTGTGGAAACAGCCCAAGTGCCCATCAATCCAAGAATGGATTAATAAAATGTGGTATATGTATACCATGGAGTACTATTCAGCTCTAAGAAACAACGGTGATATAGCACATCTTATATTTTCCTGGTTAGAGCTGGAACCCATACTACTAAGTAAAATATCCCAAGAATGGAAAAACAAGCACCAGATATATTCTCCAGCAAACTGGTATTAACTGAGTAGCACCTAAGTGGACACATAGGTACTACAGTAATAGGGTATTGGGCAGGTGGGAGGGGAGAGGAGGGCGGGTATATACTTACATAATGAGTGAGATGTGCACCATCTATGGTATGGTCATGATGGAGACTCAGACTTTTGGGGGGAGGGGGGTAAATGGGCATTTATTGAAACCTTAAAATCTGTACCCCCATAATATGCCGAAATAAAAAAAAAAGGAAAAAAAAAAAAAAGATATCGCCTCACTCCTGTCAGAATGGCCGTTTATAAAAAATAAGAAAGAAAAAAAAATAAATGCATGGGTGCAAATGGAAAAGAACACTTAAACACTGTTGGAGGGACTGAAAATTAATACAACCTCTATGGAATACAATATGGAGAGTCCTCAAAGAAATAAGTATGGACTTAGCATTCATTCCAGCAATCCCACTACTGGGTATCTCACCAAAGGAAAAGAGATCATCTTATCAAAAAGATGACTGTACTCAAATGTTTATAGAAGCACAGTTCACGATTGCAAAGATGTGGAACCAACCTAAGTGAACATCAATTCAAAGTGGATAAGGAAAATGTGTATATACATACCATGGAATACTAGCCAACCATAAAAAGAATGAAATAGTGTCTCTTTCAGCAACGTGGATGTAACTGCAGACCATCATCCTAAAGTGAATATCTCAGGAATGATAAACACAACATGTACTCACTAATAATTAGGAGCTAAACTACGGGCAAAAGACATATAAAGGACAATGGAAACCAAGAAGGGGGTGACAGGTATGAGGGATAAAACTATTGGGTACAATGAACACTACTATTGTGACAGGCACACTAAAAACCCAGAGTTAAGTATTATACAGGGTATCTCTGTAACAAAAACATTTGTACCCCCTTAATATTGTTTATAAATATTACATTTTAAACAATAAAAAGGTATTGTGCTAATGTGCTAAATATTAAAATATCTATCAAAATCTCAAACATACTTAATCATGGACTATAATTATTAAAGGCTTCAGATGTTCATTAATATTATTCTTCAATATTTTATTTATATATATTTTAACCAATAAGTTTTAAAAGGAAGTATAAAATTGGAAAGAAAAAGACATTTCCATCAACTGTATGTAATATTTTTAGCTGCAATAAAGAATGCAAAAGTAAAAAATGGAATTATTGGATTTAAGATCTATATACAATTGATAGATTTCTACATGTCAGCATAAAACAAGTAGAAAAATAGAAAAAATATTCCACACTCTAGAGAAACAAAATATAAAATATCCAGGAACATTTCTATTTAAAGATATGGATAACTTAGAAAAACTATACAATAATTTTGAGGGCTATAATACATATTAAGGAACTTTTGAATAGAATGAGAATTATATGGGAACCTGAAGATATTAAAAATGCCAA
Source organism: Microcebus murinus (assembly GCF_040939455.1). Lineage (NCBI taxonomy): Eukaryota > Metazoa > Chordata > Mammalia > Primates > Cheirogaleidae > Microcebus > Microcebus murinus. The sequence continues at coordinate 3,328,047 of NC_134116.1, read as the reverse complement.
TTCTTCCCAAGTTAGAGGTTGCATATCTTGCTTTGATAGGGGATGATGGAGCAGAAGGAATAGTGAAGATACAACATAAAAAAGGAATAATACCAGCACTGAAATGCCCTGACTGCCATTCACCAAACTTTGGAAAATTCATTTAACACTTAGTTTTATCATGCAAGAAAATATGAGATTATAATCAGAATGATAATAAGAGTATCTGACACATACAGTGTTTGTGTCATATGAGTTTACCAGAGTGCCAAATGCATAAGAATCAGTCTGTTTTTCTTCTCATTATCAAGTGAGAGGGAGAAGAAAAATTTAGGGAGTTCACACTAAGATACAAGAAACGAGGCATAATTATCTTCTCTGCAGGAAGTATTTTCAAGAAAAGGAAGCTAATTCTGTATCCTGTCCTAAGAGAGGAGATGAGGTAATACAGACTTTTATAATTAAAAACAAGGGAATGAATTCCCAAAGGCGAAACATAAAAGCTTTTGTCTTTTCAATTCATTTGTCAATAACAACAAAGATTCCAACTGTGTTAGGTGCTCTTTTGTAATGATGGAAATATAAAAACACATATATATAATTCCCTGCCAGTAACCCACAATCTCTTTGGACACACATACTATTCAGACCAGTACAAAGAGGTAAGATAAATAAGCAGGAGAGACTATATATAAGCTAATGCAAACATTTCTGCTGAAAATTATGATACTTCATTTTGTTGTAATTTTTGTGCTAAGAATTTTATAAACATTCTTTCATTTTATCTGTACAATAATACTTTGAAGAATGTGGTACAACTTTATTTTTAGGGATAACGGACTTGAGGCAGAAGGAGTTGCTACCTGTGTCAGCTCATTGATGGGAAATATTGAATAAAATGCATTATATGTTATTTTTTTATGTTCTGGATTTCCAGTTGTGGGAAAGAAATTGATGGTGAATGGGATTCAGTGGAAGATGAGAATAGGACATAATTGAATGATTTTAAAGGCAGATTTGGGCCACATTCTCTTCTATTTTAATAATCAGAGCTAACAGAGATTGAGCCTCCCTAATCTGAAAATCCAAAATCCAAAATGTTCCCAAATCCAAAACTTCCTGAGCATTTACATGAAATAGTAACACCTTTTCTCTTTGATGGTTCAATGCACACATGCTTTGTTTCATGCACAAAATTATTTAAGATGTATAAAATTACCTTCAGGCTACATGTATAAGGAGTATATAAAACATAAATGAGTTTTGTGTTTAGACTGGGGTCCCATTCCCATGGTACCTCATTATATATATGCAATTATTGCAAAGTCTGAAAAAATTTGAAATCTGAAACACTTCTGATCCCAAGTACATTGGATAAGGAATACATAACCTACAGTAAGAAATGCTTTACATTTGCCATGTGATCTTCTAAGACATTTACGTGCAGTTTTAAAATGTTTTATTATATGCAAATCAAAACCACAATGATCTCTCACTTATCTCCAGTGAGAATAACCTTTATCAAAAAGTCTCAAAACGATAAATGTTGGCGTGGATGCAGAGAGATAGGAACACTCATACACTACTGGTGAGACTGCAAACTAGTGCAACCTCTATAGAAAGTAACATGGAGATACTTCAAAGAACTATAAGTAGAGATACCATTAGATCCAGCAATCACATTACTGAGCATCTACTTAAAGGGAAAAAAAGACATTCTATAAATAAGACATCTTTAATCAAATGTTTATAGCAGCATAATTCACAACTGCAAAGGTGTGGAAACAATTCAAGGGCCCATCAATACATGAGTGAATTAATAAAACGTAGTATATGTACACCATGGAGTTCTACTCAGCCACAAAAAAACAATGGTTAGATATCACCTCTTGCATTATCCTGGATAGAGCTGGAGCCCATTCTACTAAGTGAAGTATCCCAAGAATGGAAAAACAAGCACCACATGTACTCACCATCAAACAGGTATTAACTAATCGACTTTTAAGTGCACATATAGTAGTAACTTCATCAGATGTCAGGCAGATGGGAGGAAGGAGGAGGGTATGGGTATATTCACGCCTAATGAGTGCGGTGCACACTGTCTGGGGGATGGACACGTTTTAAGCTCTGACTTGGGAGGGGCAATGGCAATATATGTAACCTAAACATATGTAACCCCATAATATGCTAAAATTAAACAAAAAAAGAATAAATAAAATGTTCTATTAAAGTTCAAATCATCAAAAAAGTTTATTAACAAGTTTGTTAGATATACAGAGTTTATATAAAATGCTAAAAAATATTACCAGTGCTTTTGAAAAGCAGTATGACTGTCTCTGATCATATAACCCTTGTGGTCTATTTTGTAAGTAATCATTATCCATTTAGCTACATTTAAAAGATCTGTCATGTGTATGTTTAAATTTCATATAATAGAATTTACAAAGGTGCTCCCCGTGGTGTTCTTTGTTCATTCAACATTTTATTTCTGAGACTTCACCATGCTACTACTCACAGGTATGGTTATAAATCCTATCATCACTGCACATTCAGATTGTATTTTGCTCATAGAAAGGGTGGATATGCTCACTTTCTCTAGGGTGAGAATTTTTTTGTTTTTTGTTTCCTGATTATCCCTGGTACAAAAGGATAAAATTAGTTTAGCAACCACAGTTGATTACTCTAATACATGCAGTCTGACATTGTTTCACATAATGCTTCACTTCTTTTTTTTGATCAAATTTTGGCCACTCAATGTTTTTTTTCTATCATCTCACTCAGTAACTTCTTCATTCCTGACCATGGATTTCATGATTTCTGGGTTACCATTGCTGTGGGCAGGTGCGGTGCACAGTATCACAGTCATGAAATTTGATGACTCCTCTTTGAGAATTGTTAAGGTTAAGATGCACAAAAATTAAATGTATGTACCATCCTATCTCCCTTACAAAGTGATGGTGTTTATTTCAAAAGAAACAATGTACATTAGAGAAAATAAATAACAATAAAAGCAGATAATTACAACGAAGGAAAAAATATAATGGTGGGCAAAGTCTAATGCAGATTCCAAAAGATTGTACCTCATCATGTGAATAGTTTTGAAATGTTAATAGGTATCTCAAAAAATAAAAAACAAAATGTCAAAATTTCAATCCATTCCAAAAAGCCTGCTTTTTGTCTCTTTCCTCCCTAGGGGACTGTGACTCAAAATGTTCTTCTTTGGCAATAAATAGTCCTGAATAACTTGGAGTTACAAAAAATATTCCACCACAGAAGCATTTATGTAAGAATATATACAAATACCTCTTGGAAGCTGTTTTATCTGAAACACATTTTAGAATTATCTACATCCTGAATAACTTCAACTGAGCTTCAAAATCAGGTGTACTGTTCCTGGTGTCAAAAAAGTAAGCACACTCTGTCACATATATCTTACTAACCCAGAAGAAACATCCATTTTCCTCATGAGATACATTTGGTTTTTTTGTTTGATTTTTGCAGAATTGTATTAATTAAATATTCACACGGACCTTACCATAGAAGATACAGGGCAATCCAGTGCTCAGTATTCCAGCTATATCACTAATAAGTTGCTAAAAATTTTTAATATAGCCATATTTTGCCACATGCTCAGTGACAGGGCAAACTCTAAAAAGAGTATTTCAATACATGGGTATGAAAGGGATTGTGCAGCAGTGAAAGGAGGTAAGAAAATGTGACACAGATAGTGTGCATTTACATAAATTCATCCTCAACCAATGGTGATGGTGTAAGTGAGAACATGCAGAGAGGCATGTGGCTTTTACATTTGTTAGCCAATCTTGTTTCAATAGTGCTTCATTCAGTAGAGTTCAAAAGTCATATGGTAGAAATGTCTAGCTTGGACATTTTGTCCAATGGAATAATTCAACATTTTATCTCAACTTAGTGACTGGGACAGAGTGATTCTCAAATGTAAAGAATACTTTGTCAACTTAAAAGAAGCACATGTATGGGATAATTTGATGAGATATCTTCTTTCCTGAAGTCATACTACAGACAGACTAAAAAAATCATGGTGGAAATCTGAGGTAATACAATCTTGTTTAGAAAAATTGGAGTATTACAAAATTTGATATGATAAAGGTAACTGGGAAGCCTATGATATGATATATTCAAAATAGGTGGTTCCACAAAGTAACTTAAATTGAATTATTTTATAGAAGTCAAATTAGTTGTATAAATACTGGCTCATTTTACTGAGGCAATAAAATGTATTTTTCCCTGACCTTGAAGCCTACCTCCTCTTACAGCTAACATAAGGGTACTCTGTGGTGGGGAATCACCTCCACCCCTAGCTCCAAGGAGAACCCAGAGATACTCATTCCTGATTCTCAAGAATTGTCTGAACCTGGATCTGAATGATCAATAACCAGATCTAGCCGACTTTTTGATAACCATTTGTCTGATATATGTATCTCCCTACCAGGAATGGAGGGAATTTAGGCCTGTTCCTCCCTTCATTGCTGATTAACTAAAATGATTTCTCTTAGAAATTGTTACTTTCATCTCCTGAGGTTCGCATAATGAGGTTCCTTTTCTACATTTCCAGCCCTACAGAGGCACTTTTTGGTAGATTAGTATTCCCAGGTTACAATCATTCTTAAATTTAAATGTATAAATACTTTTGAGTTTTTCCCTTTCTTACCTACAATATGATTCACACTTTACGTAAATATTTACATCTCCCCATTTAAATAATTGTACTCAGGCTTATGAGGCTGATTCAAGATCTTACCTCCTCTGCTGATTTATTCCAACTCTCTTGCCACTCCTAGATTGCTCAGTTTGTATATGTGGTTTAGTGTCTTCATAAAAATATGATGCATGAACAAATAAGTAAAAGTACATTCCTGTCTAATTATTCACCAGGCTTGTCTTTCTGTTTATGATCTCATTTTTTATTGCCTAGAATCACTTTCCCTCATGTATTGATTTTCTTCATACATTTATTACCTCATACAATAATATAAAAATGCCACACAACAAATAAGAAATATACCGTTAAATTAGAAAACTCTAACTATTCCTAAAACCTTCTGTACATGTCTAATTTTCCATACATCTTCTATTTATTACATTACATTTTGTGGGACTCATACATAGATAACTCTTTCTCGCTTCCTCCAAGCTTTGCCAAATGCCACCACATGAGTGAGGTCTTCCCTGAATACTCTATTTGAAGTTGAGCACTCGGATGCAATTCTGACACCCTTCTTTGACTTACTTTTCTCCATGGCATTTATCCTCTTATGACATAAATTGCTTTCTCTGTCGCCCACTGATCCCACTCATTATGACCTGTATGGACAGGGGCTTTATTTATTTATTTATTTGTCCTGATCACTGCTCTATCCCCAGTGCCCAAAACATAGACAAAACTCAGTATGTATTGCTTGAATAGGCAGACCTCAAGCTTTTCTGAATTATTATTATTTTTTTTTTTTTGAGACAGAGTCTCGCTTTGTTGCCCAGGCTAGAGTGAGTGCCGTGGCGTCAGCCTAGCTCACAGCAACCTCAAACTCCTGGGCTCGAGTGATCCTTCTGCCTCAGCCTCCCGGGTAGCTGGGACTACAGGCATGTGCCACCATGCCTGGCTAATTTTTTATATATATATCAGTTGGCCAATTAATTTCTTTCTATTTATAGTAGAGACGGGGTCTCGCTCTTGCTCAGGCTGGTTTCGAACTCCTGACCTTGAGCAATCCACCCGCCTCGGCCTCCCAAGAGCTAGGATTACAGGCGTGAGCCACAGCGCCCGGCCCTGAATTATTTTTGTATATACATATTCCATACAAGAGATATTGGGTGTACTATTATAGTTTCCCAGGAATGCCATAACAGAGTATCACAACTGTTTGGCTTAAAATAACAAAAAAAATATTCCCTTACAATTCTGGAGACTGGAAGTCAGAAGCAAAGATTTTAGCAGGGTAAGTTACTTCTGAAGACACTAAGAGGGAGAATCTCTTCCATTTCTCTCTCTAGCTTCTGGTGGTTACCAACGGTGACTGGCATCCCTTGGTCTGCAGGTGCATCACTGCAATCCCTCCCTCCATTATCACAGGGCATTCTCCTGGTGTCTCTGTCTTCATATGGTCATCTTTGTTGTAAGGACATCAGTCATATTGGAGGCCCAATATGAATTCAGCTTAACTAATATTTTTTTTTATATATTTAAGGCAGAGTTTTTCCTTTTAATTTTATGTTTTTATTATTTCAAAGTATTACAGGGGTAAAAATGCTTTGGTTATATAAATTGCCTTTGCACTGCCTGACAAGCATGCTCATCTCCCAGACAGCATACACCACATCCACGAGATGTAAATTTACCCATCCCCTCCTCTCCTTTTCCCCTGTCTGAGACCCTATGAATGTTACTTCCCATATGTGCACATTAGTGTTGATCAAATAGTACCAATTAAATGGTGAGTACATGTGGTGCTTCTTTTTCCCATTCTTGTGATACTTCACTTAGAACAATGGGCTCCAGCTCCATCCAGGATAATACAATAGGGACCTCATCATTTTCTATGGGTGAGTAGTACTCCATGGTATACATATGCCACGTTCTGTTAATCAACTCATGTATTTGATGGTCCCTTGAGTTGTTTCCACATCTTTCCAATTGTGAATTGTGCTGCTATAAACATTCTAATGTAGATGTCTTTTTCATAGAAAGTCCTATTTGCCTTTGGGTAGATGCCCAGTAATGGGATTGCTGGATCAAATGGTAATTCTACTTTTAGTTCTTTGGGATATCTCCCTACTACTTTCAATAGGGAGTTGTAGTTCAAGGTTGTACTAGTTTGAAGTCCCACCATTAGGGTATGAGTGTTCCCATTTCTCTGCATCCATGCCAACATTTGTTGTTTTTGGACTTTTTTATAAAAGGCCATTCTCACTATAGTTAGGTGATATCTCATTGTGATTTTGGTTTGCATTTCCCTCATGATTAGAGATGTTGAGCATTTTTTCATATGTTTTTGGCCATTAGTCTATCTTCTTTTGAAAAGTGTCTGTTCATGTCTTTTGCCCACTTTTTAATGGGGTTGTTTCATTTTTCTTACTGATTTTCCTGAGTTCTATAGGACTCTAGTTGTCAGCCCTTTATCAGATGTATAGCATGCAAATATTTTCTCCTTTTCTGTAGGTTGTCTATTTGCTGTAATGACAGTTTCTTTGGCTGTGCAGAAGCTTTTTAATTTGATCAAGTCCCATTTAATTATTTTTGTAGATGCCATGATTGCCTTTGGTGCCTTCTTCATAAATTCTTTCCCTAGGCCGATGTCTATAAGAGTTTTTCCAACATTTTCTTTTAGAAATATTATGGATTTTTTATGGCTGCATTTCCACACAAGTTCAAATGCTGAATATTTTTTTCTGGGGAAAAATACAATTCATCCCATAACATTGGGTATAGAAAAAATGGCCCAGGTTTTAGATTTATATAATTGAAGAATCTTTTCTCTGTTTATCTTTGTACTGTGTAGGATATTTACTATAAATTGTATTTACTATAAATTATAAACCAAATACTCTAAACTGTACAGTAATAAACATATAGTTTTATTTTGTTTCTTATTCTTGATTTCTATGATTGGGTTGGCCACATGCTGATTGGAGCCAAATTTCTCTATCAATTTATCTGTAAAAGACTTTTGATATTTCAGGCTCATTGTCTATGTGCTTTTTGAAACCTATTCTTTTTATAAAAACTCTTATCAATCATGCAAGATTATTGTTACTCTAATTTTTTATTGAGGATAAAAAGTATTCATAGAAGCTAAACTTAGGAGAAGCTCCACAATTTCAAAAATGAAGCAGTGCCAACAGCACATTATTGCTTTCTGATACCTTGCTTCTAATCATTTTCTTTACTGATCCTGCTTTTGCTGTTTGATCATTGACCTATAGAATTTAACAGGATCACATGCTTTATAAGTCACTGGGTAAATGTTTACCAAACTAATCAACTGGTTTCACTTTCTGTGGCACTAGCTACATAAAAAAGCATGATCATGATGGTGTGGGGGAACCAGACCTTCAGCTCTGACTTCATCCTGCTGGGAATCTTCGATCACAGCCCCACCCACACCTTCCTCTTCACTCTTGTCTTGATCATCTTTGCAGTGGCCTTCCTGGGGAACTCAGCCATGGTTCTCCTGATCTACCTGGACCCCCACCTCCACACCCCAATGTACTTCCTCCTCAGCCAACTGTCCCTCATGGACCTCACCCTAATCTGCACCACCGTACCCAAGATGGCTTTCAACTACTTGTCTGGCAGCAGGTCCATCTCTGTGGCTGGCTGTGCCACACAAATTTTCTTCTATACATCACTGCTTGGCTCTGAATGCTTCCTGCTGGCTGTCATGGCTTATGATCGCTATATCGCCATTTGTCACCCTCTAAGATACACCAGTCTCATGAGCTCCAAAATCTGTGGACTTCTGGCTGCCTCCTCCTGGCTCCTGGGCTCTACAGATGGTATCATTGATGCTGTAGCTACATTTTCCTTCTCCTATTGTGGGTCTCGGGAAATAGCTCACTTCTTCTGTGACTTCCCATCCCTACTGATCCTCTCATGCAATGACACATCAACATTTGAAGAGGTTCTTTTCATCTGCTGTATAGTAATGATTGTTTTCCCTGTAGCAATCATAATTGCTTCCTATGCCCGTGTTATTCTGGCTGTCATTCACATGGCGTCAGGGGAGGGTCGCCGCAAAGCTTTTGCCACCTGTTCCTCCCACCTCATGGTGGTGGGAATGTACTATGGAGCAGCCCTGTTCATGTACATGCGGCCCACTTCTGATCGTTCACCCACCCAGGACAAGATGGTGTCTGTTTTCTACGCCATCCTCACTCCCATGCTGAACCCTCTCATCTACAGCCTCCGCAACAAGGAAGTGGCCAGAGCATTCATGAAGGTGCTAAGGAAAGCTAAGTCTGGAGAGTGAGCTACCTAATTATCTTCATGCTTTGCTGTCTGCTAAATTCTACTTTCTAATGCCCCTCTTTTTTTCATTTAGTCCTAAAGATAACATTCATTATATATGTATATTTGTAATAATATATATATGGGCATCCACATAATTTATTTCACGGACATTATTTTAAATACTTATTATTTTATATTGATTTTCACTGTGACTACAATATAAGGTATTTCAATAAGGACATGAGAATTTTTTTTAATTATCAGGAATTTCGTGGTACACAGCCAGGTAGCAAATAAAGCTTCTTTTCCCAAGGTATAAACTCACAACCTCTTCTAACATACTCTTGAGTAAGAGTGAATACACTGAACTTGTATATATTTAGTGAATATTTTTGGTGACATTTCTATTTTCCAAGGCTCTTGGAAGATAGTGCTATAACTTCATCCAGGATGATATTTAAAAATTGTAGCTTTAAAAATTTATATTTTATTACAGAATTCCAGATCTGAACTCTCTTCCATGTTGTCAAAACCCATCTAAGCTCTATTTACTAATCTGAAAAGGAATTTGATTCATTATTCAGATTCCCAGTGGATGGAGAATTTGTAAGTGTCCATAAATTAGACACTGATGCTTGTAAGTTTTATTAATCATTATAGGACTTACATTGAAAATCAGACTATAGGGAAACTTTTCTCCATTTTTCCAAGAGAAATGTCTTCTTATATAAGAATAAACTATTTATAACTCAGTTGCTGTCACTTTCCCTATAATAAAAATCATTTAATTTCCATTGCACAAACTTTATGTAAATTATTGATTCACATGAAGATCAAATCTTTCTAAAATTGCTTCAGCATTTCTGCTTATTGAATAGGACCAGACTTTAGGGAAGAACATAAAATCCTACAATACACTTCTAGTCTTTTTTTTAAGTTATGTAATGAAAATCACATCCAGTATGTAGCTCAGTGGCTGAAAAGATATTTTGACAGTAATAAAGTAATAAATTAGGAAAAATATTATTTGGACTCTATCACATGCCTAAAATAGATATTATTTAACTTCAAATTAATAGTAAACTTGCAAGTGAATAAGTATGGCAATAGTTATTAAATATTTTTATTATTAGGTCTGTATGTATATGGACGTCAGCATATATATCACAACTGTTTATGTAATATATTGGGTTGAAGTAAGTAAAGATTGGAACATATTCAATCACCCTAGTTATTTTTCTAACAATTAAGCAGGAAATAACTGCATGATATAGTTATTTAAAAATCACTTGGCCAAGTTAGAAAATTAAATTTTATAACATTTACCTCTAATCATAATGTATTTTAGATTAATTTAAAATAGATTTATGTATATCCATGTATGGATGATTATACTGAAATATAAATAGTTCAATTGAGATGAACAAGGGATTTTTAAAATCCAAATAACAATGATTGCTTTCTTCTTGCATTAATATTAAAAAAGTATATTCCCCAAATTATTAATTTTTAAATTTATACATAATATTAACTTTTCAAATTAACAGTAATTACTGATAAAGAAAGTACACCTAGACACTATTTAAATTTATACTGGCCATGCCAAACAGAAACCAGGCTCTCCTGTGTGTTCCCAAGCTGTCCAATTCACAGCATGCAGGACAATACTATTCTACAAGGCGGTCTTTTACAACTTCCCCCATTAACTCACCACTCCTTTGAACTCAATATTACTAACGAGTTAAGATCTTCTTATATCATTTTGTTTTATTTATGTCAAAAATGGATTGAATCTGTTGTGGTCATGGATTATATGGTATATTTTTTGGTGTTTTTTAAACCACTGAGAACAATAAAATTGTTCAATAAATTTTTATTTGTGAAAATAATTACCACTATTCTGATTACTGTGAAGAGTAACCTCTCTTTGCTGTTTATTCCTTCTTCCTTAATATACTTGTTTATTTGGTGTTCACTAAAAATAGCACGGGTTGTTACTGACCCATCAGAATCTGCTTTTATTTTTTTGTTTGTTTTTTTTTGTTTGTTTTGTTTTTTAGCATATTATGGGTGTACAAGTGTTAAGGTTACTTATATTTCCCATGCCCCCCTCCCTCCTCGAGTAAGAGCTTCAAGCATGTCCATCCCCCAAACGTTGCACATCTTACTCGTGGTGGTTGTATATACCCCTCCCCATCTCCCCCCTCCCACCCTCCCGACACCCGATAAATGTTTTTCCTATATGTCAACTTAGGTGTTGATCTGTTAATACCAATTTGCTGGTGAGTACATGTGGTGCTAGTTTTTCCATTCTTGAGATACCTCACTTAGTAGAATGGGTTCCAGCTCTACCCAGGAATATACAAGAGGTGCTATATCACCATTGTTTCTTAAAGCTAAGTAGTATTCCATGCTATACAAATACCACATTTTATTAATGCACTCATGAATCAATGGGCACTTGGGTTGTTTCCCTAGCTTTGCAATTGTGAATGGTGCTGCTAAAAACATTCGAGTGCAGGTGTCTTTTTCATAAAGTGACTTTTGATCTTTTGGGTAGATGTCCAGTACTGGAATTGCTGGATCAAATGGTAGATCTACTCGTATACCTTTGAGGTATCTCCATATTGCTTTCCACAGAGGTTGAACTAGTTTGCAGTCCCACCAGCAGTGTAGGAGTGTTCCTCTCTCTCTGCATCCACGCCAGCATTTATTGTTTGGGGACTTTTTGATAAAGGTCATTCTCACTGGAGTTAAGTAACATATTATTGTGGTTTTGATTTGCATTTCCCTGATGATTAGAGATGTTGAACATTTTTTCATTTGTTTGTTGGCCATTATTCTCTCTTCTTTTGAGAAGTTTCTGTTCATGTCCTTTGCCCATCTTTTGATAGGGTTGATTTTTTTCTTGCTGATTTTCCTGAGTTCTAAATAGATTCTAGTTATCAGCCCTTTATCAGATGTGTAGCTTGCAAAATTTTTCTCCCATTCTGTGGGTTGTCTGTTTGCTCTCTTGACAGTTTCTTTGGCTATGTAGAAGCTTATTAATTTCATTAGGTCCCATTTGTTTATTTTTTTTTGCTATTGTGATTGGCTTTGGGGTCTTCTTCATAAATTCTTTGCCTAGGCCAATGTCTAGAAGAGTATTTCCAACAATTTCCTCTAGAATTCTAATAGCTTCACCCCTAAGGTTCAAGTATGTTACCCAGCATGAGTTGATGTTTTTGAGAGGTGAAAGGTGTTGGTCTTGTTTCAGTCTTCTACATGTGGCTATCCAGTTTTCCCAGCACCATTTATTGAATAAGGATTCTTTTCCCCAGTGTATGTTTTTGTCTGCTTTGTCAAATATTAGTTGGTTATATGAGGATGCTTTAATATCTGGGTTCTCTGTTCTGTTCTACTGGTCAATGTCCCTGTTCTTGTGCCAGTAAAAAGCTGTTTTAATTACTATAGCCTTGTAGTATAGTTTGAAGTGTGGTAAATTGATACCTCCTATTTTGTTTTTAGTGCCTGGGATTGATTTTGCTATACGGGGTCTTCTCTGATTCCATATGAAGTGTAAAATTATTTTTTTTATATCTGTGAAAAATGATGATGGTATTTTGATAGGGATTGCATTGACTCTGTAGGTCACTTTAGGTAGTATAGAAATTTTAACAATGTTGACTCTGCCGACCCATAGGAATGGTATATTCTTCCATCTGTTTACGTCCTCTGCTATTTCCTTATTCAGTGTTTCATAGTTCTCCCTGTAGAGGTCTTTTACCTCCTTAGTTAAATATATTCCAAGGTACTTTATTTTCTTTCTTGCTATTTTGAAGGGAATTGAGTCTTTGATTTGGTTCTCACTTTGAATGTTGTTGGCGTATATGAATGCCTCTGATTTCTGTGTATTGCTTTTGTATCCTGAGACTTTACTAAATTCATTTATCTAATCAAGGAGTCTCTTGGATGAAGCCTTGGGGTTTTCTAGGTATAATATCATTTCATCAGCAAAGTGTGAGAGTTTGATCTCTTCTGCTCCCGTTTGGACGCCCTTAATTCCCCTCTCTTGTCTGACTGCTGTAGTGAGGGCTTCCAGCACTATGTTGAACAGAAGTGGAGTTATTGGACAACCTTGTCTTGTTCCAGTTCTAAGTGGGAATGCTTTCAATTTTTACCCAATCAGTAAGATATTGGCTATGAGTTTGTCATATATGGCTTGTACCATTTTTGCGTAAGCCCTGTCTATGCCTATTATGTTGAGCGTTCTTATCATAAAAGGGTGTTGAATTTTGTCAAATGCTTTCTTTGCGTCTATTGAGAGGATCATATGGTCTTTGTTTTTGCTTTGTTTATATGGTGAATTACATTTATAGATTTGTGTATGTTGAACCATCCCTGCATCCCTGGGATGAAGCCCACTTGGTTATGACGAATTATTTTCTTGACAAGCACCTGGATTTGATTGGCTAGGATTTTGTTGAGGATTTTTGCATCTATATTCATAAGGGATATTGGTCTGTAGTTTTCTTTTTTTATTGCATCATTTCCTGGTTTTGGTATCAGGGTTATATTTGCTTCATAAAATGTGTTGGGGAAGATTCCATCCTTCTCGATGTTGTGGAATATTTTGTGCAGGATAGGCACCAGTTCTTTGTAGGTGTGGTAAAATTCGGGTGTGAAACCATCTGGTCCAGGACTTTTCTTTTTAGGAAGGTTTTTTATTGCTGTTTCAATTTCAGACTTGGTTTGTTCAAGAATTCTATTTCTTCCTGGTTAAGCCTAGGGAGGCAGTGTGTTTCTAAGAAATTTCCCGTTTCCTCCACATTTTCCAGTTTGTGTGCATAAAGGTTTTTGTAGTATTTGTAAATTATATCTTGTATCTCTGTTGCATCAGTTGTAATTTCTCCTTTATTGTTCCTGATGGAGCTTATTAGAGATTTTTCTTTTCTGTTTTCATTAGTCTAGCCAGTGGTGTGTCAATTTTGTTTATTTTTTCAAAGAACCAACTTTTTGTTTTTTTAATATTTTGTATAGTTTCCCTGTTTTCACTTTCATTTAGTTCTGATTTGATGTTAATTATTTCACTTCTTCTGCTGGGTTTGGGGTTGGTCTGTTCATTTTCCAACTCTTTGAGACAATTTGTTAGGTTGTCTATTTATGATCTTTTCGATTTTTGGATATAGGCATTTATGGAAATAAACTTTTCTCTCTGGACTGCTTTAGCTGTGTCCCACAGGTTTTGGTAACTTGTGTCATCTTTGTCGTTTAGTTCAAAGAATCTTTAGATTTCCATCTTGATTTCCTCGTTTATGATGTGATCATTCAGCAGAAGGTTGTTTAGTTTCCATGACTTTGTGTAGAAATGAGGACTCCTGTTAGGACTGATTTCTACATTTATTCCATTGTGGTCTGAAAAGATACATGGTATAATTTATATTTTTTTAAATTGTTTGAGATGTGCATTGTGTCCTAGGATATGGTCAATCTTAGAGAATGACCCATGAGCTTATGAGAAGAATGTATATTCAGTGGTTTTGGGTAGAATGTCCTGTAAATATCAGTCAGACCCATTTTTTCTAGGGTTCTGTTTAAGTCCATAATTCTTTGTTGATTTTCTGTTTGGAGGATATGTCCTGTGCTGTCAGTGGGGTGTTAAAATCTCCAACTATTTCAGCATATTATGGGGTATAGATTTTAAGGTTTTAATAAATGCCCTTTCCCCCCTACCCCCACAAGTCTGATTCTCCAGCATGACCATCCCTCAGATGGTGCACATGTCACTCATTATGTATGTATATACCCGTCCCCCTCTCCCCTCCCCCCTCCCCAATACCCTGTTACTGCAGTACCTATGTGTCCACTTAGGTGCTACTCAGCTAATACCAGTTTGCTGGTGAGTATATGTGTTAAAGTACTTAATACTTTCTAGGACACTGTAACAGTTCAATAAACACCCATAATTACTACTATTATAATTATATTACTTAAAAGTTTAGTTAAAACTTGTCTGTAAAATCATCTGGGTCTGCAAATTCTTTGGGATCTTTGATTTCTATGGTTAATCGGCTAGTTTTCTTGAGTAAACTTTCTAGCTTGTTTTCTTAATTTCATCCAAGTTTTTTTATGTTGTTTTCCTATAAAGCTGTATACTGTATTTTCTTATAAAAATTATCATTTCTTATTCAATATGTTCCATATGTTATTTATCTTTCACTCTCTTCTCTTTTTCACTTTGACTATTCCTATCAAAGATTTTTGTGTTTTCATAGTCTTTTCAAATAAACTGTGGCTTCATTGATTAAAAAAAAAATCTCTAACTATTATGGTGTTGTTGTTTATCCATTTGTTTAGATCAAGTATAGTTTGATTTATGAATCTGGGTGCCCCAAGGTTGGGTACATATATATTTGGAATTGTTATGTCTTGTTGAATTGTACCCTTCACCATTATATAGTGACCTTCTTTGTCTTATAATACTTTTGTTGATTTAAAAACTAAGTTATCTGTAATCAGCACCTTCATGCCAGCTTTCTTTTGGCTTCCATTTGCTTGAAATATCGTTCTCCACCCCTTTACCTTTAGTCTAATTGCATCTTTGCAGGATAGATGTGTTTCCTGAAGGCAGCATATACTTGGCTTATGTTTTATTATCCATTCGGCCAGCCTATGTCTCTTGAGTGGGGAGTTCTAGCTATTCACATTTATTGAGATAACTGATACATAGGGCAGATTTCTGTTCATTATGTTGGGTTGAACTTTGTTGCTTTGTTTTCTCTCTTGAGCCGTTGTACTGTCTATGCTTTGATCTTTAGTTTTGAGTAGGTTTACATTCATGAGTGTTTATTGTGCTAATCCGTGGGTAACACTGTTTTGAGCACTTCTTGAAGGGCTGGTCTTGTCTTGGTGAATTACCTCAGTCTTTCCTTATCTAAAAATGTCCTGATTTCTCCTTCATATACAAAACTTAGTTTTGCAGGGAATAAGATTCTAGCCTGGGCATTGTTCTTTTTCAGAAGAGTGAGAATGGGGCCCCAGTCTCTCCTTGCTTGTAAAGTCAGTAGAAAAGTCTGGTGTTATTCGAATTGGCTTTCCCTTGTATGTTACTTGCTTCTTTCATCTTACAGCTCTTAGAAGGGCCTCTTTAGTTGATATTTTGGTCAGTATAATGATTGCATCTTGTGATGTCTTCCTGTTTGCACTGAATCTCCCAAGGGTCCTCTGAGCTTCTTGAACTTGTATATCGAGATTTTGAGCAAGGCCTGGGAAATTTTCCTCTATTATGTCTTCAAATAGCTTATCCAACCCTTGAGTGTTGTCTTCTTCCCCTTCTGGTAACCCTATGACCATCACATTAGGTTTCTTCCCATAATCCCACATCTCTTGTAGGCTTTGCTCTTTTCTCTTGTTTCTCTGCTCTATCTCTGTGACGGTTTTATTTAATTGGAGGGTGTTATCTTCAAGCTCTGATATTCTTTCTTCTGTTTCATCTACCCTGTTCTTGAGACTTTCCACTGTATTTTGTAGTTCCCTGAATTGATTCTTCATTTCCAGGAGTTCGGTTAAACTTTTCTTCATTGTGTCTATTTCTTTAGTGAACTTTTGTTCTAGGTCCTGGAGGCTTTTTGTGGTTTCTTTGTGTTGGTTATTGAGTTGTTCTTGCAGGTCGTTGAATTTTCTTATGATCCATATTCGGAATTCCTCTTCTGTCATTTTGCTTGCCTGATTTTGTTTGGTGTCTGTTTCTAAGGGGCTGGTGCTCCTCTTTGGGGGTGTGGTTTCCATTTGGTTCTTCATATTTCCAGAGTTCCTTTGCTGATTTCTTCCCATGTTGATCAGCTGTTGCTTCTTTCCTTTAGGTTTTCGTTTGGGTATTCACATGGCTTGTTTAGTTTCTGAGCTGGTAGGCGGTGTCTGTGGGTGAGATTTGACCACTCCCTATATAATGAATCAGTAGGTGCCGTGAAAAGGGTGTGCAAGATGTCCTACTTGTCAGTAGGTGGTGTTTGCTTGGGGGAACAGGCTATGCTGTTGTTTTTGTGACCTGTGACCACCTCTTGTTCTTCTAGAGAGGCACTCTAGAGCCTCAGGTTGTCAGTGGGGGCCTGGGACTTACAGGTGTGTCCTTTTCTCCCTCTCAGTGAGGGCTGGTCTGAGAGTGAGTCTGGGTGGAGCTGGGTTAGGTAAGCCTGCCCTCAGGCACCACCAATGCCTTTAGCAGGGGTCAAAGTTCTGTTTTATGCTTCCAGGAAAAGCTGTCAAGGAGGGGCTTGAGTGGCCCTGCTCAGTTAGAAAGTCTACGTGTGGGGGTGGGGCTAAGACCTGCAATCTGGAGTGGGTCTCGCTCATTTCCACCCTTCCCAACTCTGCAGGTACTCCTGGGCCTCTGCCAGCCGGCCAGACCTCACGCCACCAGGCCTCCCCTGGCTGTGATGTCAGCCGGGAGTTTCCCTGCCCAGGAATGCCACCTGGGTGCACAGCCTCCCTTTGGGAGGAGGGTTTCCCTCTAGGACGCTGATCTTCCCCTGAAGGCACACACACCTCAGTAGGCTGTTCGCATATATCCCTTCTGTGTCCCAGGCAATGCGAGACCTCGGTGCACGAGATCTGGTCTGTAGGTCTGACCTCTGGGTCCCAGAGTTCAAACTATATCCCCACCAGGGAGGGGAGTACCAGTCCCAATTCGCCCACAGGGAGCCCAAGCTGGGTCTATGTATCTCAGCTTCAGGGTCTGCCCCGTTCTCCTTGGATCACCGTGCCAGCAGCACCTGGGAGGGCTGGAGGTTAGGGAGCTCACAGTCTGAGTTTCCCTCAGTCAGCTGTAGGGCCCCAAAAGGGAAGGTCCCGTTCCCTGGAGGTGTCTCTGGCTGGTGGCTGTGTTGTCTCTCTCAGCAGCTGCAGATAGGGTCAGGGAAGGGGAGAAGGAGGCAATATGGCACCTGCCGCACGGCTCGGTTCTGTGCACGGGGGAGTGCCCTGCAGGAGTTGGGAGCCCTGTGCCGCATCAACTACAGGCTTATTGCTCACTGGTTGTGGCTGTCTCAGGACTGGTGTCCACAGGTCTCTCGACCCACTGGGGAGCCCACCAGCAGTCGGAGATGCAAGGGAGGGGAGAGTTAATCGCTGCACCTCCCCTGCCACTGGTCTCCAGGCTGCTCCGAAGATCTCTGTTTCCAGTTCACCTCTGCAACATCCTCTGTGGAGTCTCCCATGGTCTCAGGTACCCCTCCTTCTGACCCTCGTCCGATGTATGTTCGTCTGCCAGCTTCTCTCTTCTAATTTCTACTAGAATCTGTCTTTTCTGCAGAGACACTCTGTCTGGCAGTGTTTCTCGTCTGCCATCTTGATCCGGCCCCTCCAGAATCTGTTTTTAAATATAGAGGCTGTAACTCTATGTGTTCAGGAAACGTTCTCTTGGTAGCATATAGAAATAATACTCAATCTATTTTCCCTTTCATTTCCAGTCTCTGGTGGCAATGTAATCCTACCCACCAAACTCCCACTTCTGTCAGTCCTGATGCTTATACGTGCAATTTAATAGGTGAAAGTTCAAGATTATTTACAAATATTAGGGCTTATATCCTAGTCATGATGATGCCTAGTATTTTTTCTTTCAATTTTTGATTTTGTATACATATATAAGTGACCACTTAATATAGCTATTAATATTCACATCAATTTGACAAACAAAATGCCTTAAGTAAAATGTATAATAGGGTAAAACTTCAACATCAGTCTATTTTGAGAAACTTAAGTATGATATTAAGTCAATAACTCAATTCACGCATATAACTTTGTTTCAACTCTATATCATTTTTGTGTTTTCTTAGTTGTTTTGCAGGCTCCTACTTGCAACCTCCCACTATGTGTTAACACACACAGAGCATCCATTATTTGGGGGTACTTGTATAACAATTTCATTCTGAAGTCTTGCTGATATTATTAGCCACACCATGGTTCCTCATGGATAGCATTAGAAAAAGTTCCTATAGCAAAGTTTGGGTCCAACCAGGAGGCAGGCACTACACAGGAATTTATAAAAGGAGACATTTAACATAGAGAATGTTTAGCTATAATAAAATGTAACTATGATATATAAGGAAACTCTCTGTACTACTAGAAATTTCTTGACATGAGAGAGTGCCCAAGGTAAAGACAAAGTTGGAAGGGGTGCACAATGAAGTAGAGAAAGATAGGTCCATCAGTGAAGTTTGCTGGCTTAGTAGGAGAGAGCTTGTATAGTGATGCTGGGAAAACAATAAGAGTACAGACCAGGGAAGAGGTAAGCAGCACCTAGTGACCCGGGCATACAGTTAAGTTCAGGTGCCAGTGTTGACAGAGGGCATTCAGAGAACAGGAACTAACTAGTATGGCAGCAGTCTATTTGCAGAAAGAAATATTGCTCAACATGTGACCTTCAGGCCACAGAGAGCCTCAAGCATGTTACACAGGGCTCTGTTTCTATATTAACAGCTGTATAAATTACATGGCCAGGCTTAAGTAGATGGTGTTCTAGGTACCTGCCTGGGACAAAATCTACTATATATTCTCACACCTAGACCTCTCTCCCTCCTGATCTTCTCCAGAGATTGCAAGAAGTGTCTTCTTCCAGCAGTGTCCCTCCAGGGCCAGGTATGGAGAAAGCTTAATATCATGTTCACTTTAAAAGACAAATGCTCAAAGAAATTTCCTTGTTCAATTTCACTGAAATTTCATCATAGAGCTTATATGAAAGGATTCATCTGGAGCTTAAGGGCGATAAATTGATAATTGACAGTCTACTGCTCTGGAACACTCAGCTTCTATATTATTCTACACATTTGAACTCATTTATAACAGTGAAATAATTATATCTCTCTGTATAGCAAAATGCATTTATATTCTTTTTTTTACTCTTTTCATTTCATATTATGGGGGTACAAATATTGTTAAGGTTACATATATTGCCCTTGCCACCCTTCCCCCAACCCCTGCCGTGTTAGAGCTTCAAGTATGTCCATCCTCCAGCTGGGGCGCATCCCGCTCATTATGTAAGTATACACCCTTCCCTTCCTCTCCCCTCCCACCTGTCTGCCACCCTATAAACATTTTTGTGTTTGTTTTATGTTTTTTATGTTTTTTTTTTTTTACATTTTGGTTCCATTTTATATCTTTGCCTCTCGCTTAGAAGGGTTAGAGGTTAGCCCTCCCCCTCCACAGTGCTCGCCACATCCCTAACATGTGGGTCTTCCCCACTCCCGAATCCCTGGTGAACAGTACTACCATTTGAGCGCCATAGTGTTAATCAGTCAGTACCAATTTGATGCCGAGTAGATGTGGAGCCCATTTTCCTGATCTTGTGTGGCCTCACTTTGGATAACAGGCTTAAGCTTAATCCAGGATAGCATAAACGGTGCTAGCTCACTGCCGTTTCTTAGAATTGAGTAATATTCCATTGTGAGCAAATACCAAATTTTGATTATCCACTCATGAATTAACAGGCACTTGGGTTGTTTCCATGACCATGCAATAGTGAATTGTGCTGCCATAAACATTCAGGTGCAGATGTCTTTATAAGAGAATGTCTTATGCTCTTTTGGGTAAATGCCTACTAATGCTATTGCTGGGTCAAATGGTATTTCTATTGCTAGCTGTTTGAGGTATCTCCAATTTCTTTTCCACGAGGGTTGCACTAATTTGCAGTCCCACCAGCAGTGTAAAAGTGTTCCTGACTCTCCATATCCTGGCCAGCATTTGCTGTTTTGGGATCTCCTGATACAGACCATTCTCACTGGGGTTAGTTAGGTGGTATCTCGTTGTGGTTTTGATTTGCATTTCTCTAATGATTAGAGATGTTGAGCATTTTTTATATGTTTGCAGGCCATTATTCTGTCTTCTTTGGAGAAGTTTCTGTTCATTTCCGTTGCCCATTTTTAATAGGATTGTTTGCTTTTTTCTTGTTAATTCTTTTGAGTTCTAGATAGATTCTTGTTATTAGACCTTTATCAGAGGTGTAAAGAGCAAATATTTTCTACCATTCAGTGGGTTGTCTATTTTCTCTAATGATAGTTTCCTTGGCTGTGCAGAAACTTTTTAATTTGATCCGATCCCATTTGTTTATTTTTGATGCTGCGATGACTGCCTTGGGAGTCTTCCTCAAAAATTCTTTGCCTAGACCAATGTCTGATAGGGTTTTCCCAATATCTTCTTCTAGGGTTTTAAGGGTTCATGCCTTAGGTTTAAATCTGCTATCTATCTTGAGTGAATTTTTGTGAGAGGTGTGAGGTAGGGATCCTGATTCAGTCTTATGCATGTAGCTATCCAGTTTTCCCAGCACCATTTATTGAAGAGAGATTCTTTTCCCCATTGTATATTTTTGTCTGCTTTATCAAAGATTAGGTTGCCGTATGCTGATGGTTTCATCTCTGGTATCTCAATTCTCTTCCAAACATTGATACTTCTGTTCTTATGCCAGTATTAGGCTTATTTAACTATTATTGCTTTATAGTACAGCTTGAAGTCAGGAAGACTTATGCCTCCCAGTTTATTATTTTTTTTTTCTTTACTTAAGATTGCTTTGGCTACACGAGGTTTTTTCTGGTTCCATACAAAGGGAAGAATTATTTTTTCTAGATCTGTAAAGAATACTGGTGGTACTTTGATGGGGATTGCATTAATTCTGTAGATCACTTTAGGTAATACTGACATTTGACAATATTGATTCTACCAATCCATGAACAACATAGATTTTTCCATCTGTTTACATCATATACAATTTCTTTTTTCAATGTTTCATAGTTCTCCTTGTATAAATCTTTTGTATCTTTCATTAAATATACTCCTAGATATTTGCATTTATATTTGTTGCAAGTAAAGAAGTTCTCATTCTTTCCTAGAATAAAATGACACATAGTCCCACAATCATTCTATGCATTGTGGGTTCTGTTAATTTATTCATCAAATTTAGTCATGGTCTCACTGCACATACACAGTAACCTAAAGACTAAGCTTTAAAACTAACTTTCAATAATGCTTTTATAATTTTTCATTTGGGAAGACAGAGAATGGGAAGTGGGAAGGAGAGAATTATTTGTATATACATATGAACTCTTGAATTTAACAAGCATAGAGAAAATACAAAAAGCTACCAGTCCTCATTTCTGTTACTGGTCTTAAGTTCATAGTTAATATCAATGGTTTCTTCCTTCAATTTCTATTCCATATTTTTTTCCCTCAGTCAGCACCTCAGCCACACTCCATTCTTCACCAGGTAAACTGATCTAAACTTTTATCTCAAAGGGTTTGAGTCTTCAGTCATTCTGCTATTTTTGGTTTGTGTGGTTTTACATATACTATATTATTAGACATGAAAATACTAACAAGTACCCCAGAAAATCCCCTGGACTTCCTTCCACTTTAGAAGCAACCAAATTTTCTCCTTGGTAATCAGCATTAATCGCTCCACTCTGTAGATTAACCCTCTTTTTGTTTACTGGTTCAGTGGCATGAGGACCTACAAATGGTTGGATTCAGTTTCATATTCCAGTTCAGGGTGACAACAGCTGCATTCCCTAGTGCAAGTAACCCCCCTTATGGAATAAAATCTTCAAACAAACAGAGGTCAAAGTTTCTAGGACAAGAAGCACATATTCGGTGGTGGATTATTTTTATAATGATCAAAAGAGCCACACCACTTTCCCTGCAGGGTTCCCAGGCTTGTGTGTTCTGGCTGTGTGGAAGACAGGACTCTATAAGCATAAAATACATTCTGTAAGACAGAACACTACCTTTCCAGAGGGTTCTCTCCCAACTGGTAATGCAGTTGAATTCAAACAAGCCATTCCACCTTTCAATTAGGCCAGCTTCTTCTAGGTGATAAGGCATATAGTAAAACAAGTTGGTTCCATGACCATTAGCCCATTGTTGCATTTCTTTCGCTGTGAAATGATTTCCTTGATCTAATTCAATTATCCATAGACTGCCATAATAGTGAGTCCACAAAGATGGCGCCAGTAGAAGCATTAGGATGAAGAAAGGCAAGTCCATATCCAGAATATATGTCCATTCCAGCGAAGGCAAGTATTTATCTACTTCCTTGATGCGATAGGCCTGATGGCAGCATTCTGGTCCTCAGGGTAATAATACCAAATAAGAGTCTCAATTTTTGGTCTCTGCCTTTTGCAGATTACACGTTCAGTAATAGCACTGTCCAGGTCAGTTTGATAGCAGGGAAAGTCCAGGACGCTAAGCTCAGGCATAGCCTTCATCAATGCCACTATGGCCACGTTCTTCAATGTATTGACCAAGATTAGGGTATATAGGGAAAGAAGCCAACTGACATCTATACAGGAGATAATTTCATTCAGTGGGGTATAAGGGTCTCCTCTGTGATTGATGCCCTTTCATTCATATGGAACACAGACATCTGAGTCCATGCCGGTTATGAGAAGTTCACACAATTTTTTTTTGAGTTTTATTTCTGACTTTTTATTAGGCTTTCCAAAATCTGTTACATGTGATAATAATGATAATAATACCAGATTAACAGTAAAACTTTCGAATCATCATTGGAAGGAAACACAAAGAACAATAAATTGTATATTAATTAGGACCACATTTCACTCATACTAAATAAAAAAAAATATTTCATTTTTATCAAAAAAAGAACAAAGAATAGTATTTAGTAGTATAAAGCAAGGACACTGGAGTCACATGGACACAGGATAAAATCTCAGTTCCATAACTAAGTAGATTATTTATACTGTGATCCCTTTTGGCAGACAACATAATTATGAAGTTCAGAATGGCTCTGAAAAACAACATTTAGAGAAATATATTCTCTCTCTATCTAAGGGAGAAACTTACTATATTGACCTACCATATAGTTAAAAATTATATGGAATCATGGTGAAATAGAACAATTACTAAAAAAGAATACAAAACCTAGTTGGAAAAACATTCAATTTTAATATGTAATTATTATGATATTTCAAGCGGGAAATATGGATTATTCAATAAATGATATAGGGACAATCTAGAAACATTCCAATCTATCTTTTTCTTCCTTTTATATGCTGTCTTTTGGTGCCTTATCTAAGACAGTTCTGCTTAACCTCTCAAATCATGAATATTTATTCTGTGTTTTTATATAAGCTCTATTTTTAGGTTTATATTTACTTTTATCATATATTTTTACAAAATTTTATGTGGTATGAAGTATGTCTTAAAGTTCATTCATATATGGAGATAAATTTTTGAGCACCACAAACTTATTTACAAACTTTACTTCTCCACTGAATATTCTTTGCAAGTTTGTAGAAACTCAACAGGCAATATATATCTGTGAGTCAATTTCTATATCCTCTACCCTGTTCCATTGATCTGCTGTATTTTCTCGTCAATACCACATTGTCTTTCATATTGTAATGTTATCTTAAGTCTTGAATTGAGGTAAAGTCAGTCCTCTGACTTTGTTTTTCTCCTTCACTGTTTTGGTAATTCTGTCTCTTTTGTCTCTTCATATAAAACTCTAGCATAATTTTGTCTATATCCACAAAATAATGTGTGGCTATTTTGATTGAGATTGCATAAAATCTGTATATAAAATCAGTAAGAACTGACATCTTGATAATATATGGTCTTTCTATTCAATACATAGATTATCTTTTCATTTATTTCCATCTTCTTTTATTGCTGACACCAGAATTTGAAGTTTTCTTTATGTTTTGTTGGATTTATACCAAAGTATTTCAGTTTGGGGGAGATAATGTAAATGATATTGCATTTTAAATTTCAAATACCAATTTTTACTTGTTGGTATACAAGAAATCAATTGATTTTTGTGCATTAATCTTATTTACTTAAACCTTTCTATAACTGTGTATTAGTTCTAGGACATTTTTTGTTGATTCTTAGGAATTTTCTACATAGGCAGTTATAGAATCTGTAAACAAGGACAGTTTTGTTTGTTCCTATCCAATCTATATATTTAGTATTTCCTTTCATTATTATAATATCTGAGACTTCCAGAACACTGTTGAAGAGGAGTGGGAAAGCGCACATTCTTCCCTGCCTTTATCCCAATTTAGTGAAAAATATCTAGTTTCTCATCATCAAGTATTATGCTAGCTTTGGATATTTTATAGATGCTCTTTATCAAGCTGAAGAACTTCCCCTTTATTCTTAGTTTGCTGAGAGTTTTTGCCATGAATTGATGTGGGAATTTGTCAAATTCTTCTTCTATTTCTATTGATATAATTATTCGAGATTTATCTTCATTGACCCCCTCTCACAAGAACAAATCCACTATAGTGAGAATTGCATTAATCCATTCATGAGGGCAGAGTTCCCATGAACCAAACACCTCTTAAAAAGCCCCACCATCTCTCAATAACCTTACTTTGGCAATGTTGAAATTTCAACATGCCTTTTGGCAGGGACAAACTATGTCCAAACCATAGCAAGGACCAACTTGGATTTGTTCCAAGTATGCAAGGTTAATTCAACATTCAAAGATCAATCAACTAGCTAATGAAGATAAACATCCACATAATTCTTTATCAAAGTTCCTTGTCACTAATCATCTGATCTTATTCCTTCTGAGTTTTTGACTGTCAATAAAAACATTAGCCACTGAAGTGTTAGAGTAGTTTTCTGCACCCTGATCTTATGGCAGAGACTTTCCTTTCTTTGGTCTCCACTCAAAACAGACAGCCTTACAGGTGATAGGTCCAAGTAAAACACTGAAATGTGGTATATGTTGCTAAAACACTCAAAAAAGAGCCAAAATTCAAATACATTGCCTCATATTTTATAGAGATCCTGGTAGCTGAATCAACTTGTTTTACACTTTGGAGGCAATATCTTAATATGTTTTAGACCACTATAAACTTCGCTGAGATAGTTCTTCCATTTTTGCGAGGTTATTTTAATATGCCTCATTAAAACATTAAAGTCCTTGCTACTTTCTGCTAGATAGAACCAATCAGCATATGGTCATCAATATAGTGGACCAGTGTGATGATTTGCAGGCATATGAAGAAAATCAATATTTCAGCAGACGATATTGTGGCAAAAAGCAGTAAAATTTGTGTAGCCCTGATGCAACACTGTGAGCATATGCCCTGTTGGCCCTGACAACATAAAACTGCCTTTGGTTGTAGTTACAAACTGTTGCAGAGAAAATATAAAAAAGTTAATTGCTATACATCAAGTTGTAGTTGTTATAATTAATAATAGTAACAAAAATAGAATATCTGAGACAGTAGCTGTAATTGGATTCACCCTTTGATTAAGCTGATGATGGTTCACAGTCATACCCTAATATGCATCTGAATTTTGTACAGGCTAAATTGATTAAATGGAGATGCCATAGTTATTACTACCTTTCCTTTTTCATGTCTCTAATAGTGGCATTAATCTCTGTAGCTCCCCCAGGGATACAGTATTGCTTTTGGATTACTACCTTGACAGAGAGGTGAAGTTCCAGGGGCTTCGATTTCATCCTTCCCACTATAATAGGACTCACCCCATGGGTCAACTTGTCCAGTTCAGGATTCTACCAGTATGATTTATACCAAATATGTTGATCTCAATTATACATTCAGGAACTGTGGAAATAGGAACAAGTGGTTCTGTATATGAACAGGTCTCACCATAAGTCAGATTTAAGTTGTAATTCCATATATCAAGGGACAACTGTGAGTCTCTATTTTGACTGGTCAACCACAATAGCATTTTGAGCCACCAGAAATTAGCATATTTCAGAGCCAGTATTTAGTAACCCTTCAAAGGTGTGGAGATTTCCTTTCCCCTAATGCATTGTCACTCTAGTAAATGACCTTTGGCCATGTTGGGCAATGATTGAGGTAAGACCATAATGCACCCATCTCAACTAATTTATACCCACCTAGTGTTATATTTCCCCCCTTTTAGTCTACCATATTGAGAATCAATTTACAGACGTGTTCCTTAGGTGTCTGTGAATTTATATTAGTACAGTCTTGAAATTATTTGGAGGTATAAGTTATTTCTTCTTAGATCATAGTGAAAACCCACTCCACTGGAACACTGAGAATTTGACTCTAGTTACGTATCTCGTATCAACAAGGGATGCTTGTGTTAGGTCCTAAGGAGAATGAAAATTTGCATTTAATACATCTTCCCAAAGGATATCACATGTTTTCCAGCTAAGGAAGGGCATACTATTTCTACTGGTAAATGTTTGTCTTAGCTCATTTGTACTGCTGTGTGACAAAATACCATAAACTGGGTAGCTTATAAACAACAGAAATTTAATTCTCCCAGTTCTCGACCCAGGAAATCCAATCAAAGCACTGGCAGATTCACTGTATTTTGAGAATGTGTTTTATGGTTCAGAGACAGAGCCTTCTTGCTCTACCTGCACATGGTAAAGGGGACTAGCTAGCTCTCTAGAGTCTCTTATATGTGTGTGCTAATCCCAATTATGAGGGCTCTGCCCTCATGATCTAATAACCTCCCCCTAAATGCACCTCCTGTTACCATTATATTGGGGATGAGGATTTCAGAATATAAATTTTGGGAGGACATGGACAGTCAGACCATAGCAGGTTGCTAAGAATGACTTGGGAGTTCAGGATTGTTAGTTATACATGTATATAACAAAATGTCCCTAATCCAAGTTTTAGGATTACATTCTTTCACAATTAACTTTCACATCAAAACCTTTCCAAGACTGAATTTAACTGTTGTAACTTAGCAATTTACACAATTAAATTTTGTGTTTCATTCTTATCAACATCATAAGGAGATACTTTGGGGGCTGACATGAAAGCTGTCTAATTCTCCAACCACGAAGTGGGAGTTAATGGACCTCAGCTTGTCATCTTCCCCTTCACACAGACTCAGTAAAATCCAACCCATGCTATGGTCCTTATAGTCATTATTATACCCATAGGGCCACGCCCAGCAACCACTTGAGCTTCTAGTGAATGTGCTCCATTGGCCTTTTATTACAATGAACCAGAGGTGATAGCTCCACTGTGATGCCACTTCATGCTACGAATTACTAGTCTCCCATCTCCCATTGAAAAGGTGCTCACCATTGTGCTGAATCCCAAAGGCATGACCAAAATCATCCCCAAATCCCATCTTTCTGGGAAAATAACATGCAATTTTCAGGAGTGCAGGTAATCAGCAATTCACAGCCTATATGTATAACTGAATACACTCACAGGACAGAGGCCATATAGGGATATTTAGGAGAGTGGGATTTGCTCAAGGAACCCTGGCTAGTCTGACCCTTTGAGCAGTAGGCAGGTGTAGGCAGTCCATACCAGAGCTTGCCAAGAGAGTCTGGGGAACCTACAGCTTTAAGGCCACATCTGGAGTTCTAGGTGCTTAAGTGCAGCCTTTTGACTGAATCTAAATTTTACAGAGCAAAACCTTTTTATTAAAAGGGGTGCAGCAGAGATATATGAAGCTTTTCTTGCCACCTTTGGTGTTTAAAAAAAAATTTGAAATCAGAAGGCCACAGGCTCCCCACCCCTGACTGCATGCAGAGTATATATAGGCTTCCCAATGAGTTCACTTCACACAGGAAGCTGCATGAAGAAGCTGTGGGCGCTTGCAGAGGGAGTCTGGATAGGTAGCTGTGTCTACCTATGTAAGGTTTGGCTTTCATTGTTGAGAGGAAACTGGAAAACAGCATTCTGGGCCTGAAGCCAGTAAAGCATCTGCAGAATATTCTCACATTGACACAACCAAAGCCCTGGCTACACTGGAAAGTGCAGAAAAATTCTTCTCCCTAAATTCCCTCTAGCTCCTTCTACTAACTTAACATCTTGTTCACTTTAAATAACGTTTTTGTTCATTTGTTGAGTATAATATAGAGAAGGAAGGAATCCTCCCCACAACATTTTATGAAGCCAACATCACCCTGATAGCAAAACCAGGAAAGGACACAACAAAAAAAGGAAACTGCAGACCAATATCCTTTATGAACATAGATGCAAAAATCCTCAATAAAATCCTACCAAACTGAATTCAAGTGCTTATAAAAAAGATAATCCATCACAACCAAGTGGCCTTTATCCTAGAGATGCAGGGGTGGTTCAACATACACAAATCTATAAATGTAATTTACCACAAAAATGGAAGCAAAACGAAGACCATATGATCCTCTCGATAGATGCAGAAAAAGCATCCGACAAAATTTAACATCCTAAGGGGGAAAAATGGCAGATTAGTGGTGACCTCCTGGCTCTCTGCTCCCAGAGAAGTAGGTGAAGAATGTGGACAGCTACACATGAGTGGGTCGCTCTTCCACAAGAACAGCATCGTGAATCTGCAAAGAAGCAGCATGGTGCAAGCAGCACTGGGGGAAAAAAGTGAACTGGAGAATTGACCACAAAGTCTGGAGAATGCAAGAGATAAAACAGGGAATAGAGTGTGGAACAACCGCACCTGTTGGCTAGCCAAGACAGTGTGATCTTACCCACAGGAGGAAGACTCTTCCTCTACTAATCTCCACATCCACTCAGGCAGGGAAGCGCCTGAGGTCAGTGCAAAGTCGTGGCATGGGATGACAGGCTGTGTGGAAAAGAGATAATATCGGGAAAAAACATTTTGAACTCTCCAGTGCTTTATGCTAGGTCCACACTGGGTGGGGGAGGGACTGGTCTGAGTAGACACTTCCTGGGTCCACAGGAAGAAGTTTGGTGACAGGCATCTCACCTCTGATGGTTGCCAGGACCAGAACAAGGGTGGTTAGAGCCTGGAAACTGCTGAATATCCAGCTGGCACAGGGTGGGATAGAGATTTTAGGACTCTCTACTGGACTGATGTGAGACAGTGGGATAGGGAAGCAGTGGAGACAAACAGCAGATCAGTGAGACAGCCTGTCAAACACAGCACATGCTGCCCCCCAAGCAGTCGCCTCCAGTGCTGGCTCTCTGTGGGTGGGCAGCCACCATTTAGTAGGCCTAGAAATTCTGTGGCACATTGCAGTTCTGGGCACTGCCTCTTCCCCAGTCCATCAGGGTAAGGCCAGACAACCATCTCAGGCAATGCCCCTTCCCCAGCCCGGCAGGGCAGGCTCTGCCCTTGGAGGTGGGGAGAAGGGAGAAAAGTCTGTTTCTCTTTGTGACTGGCATGAATCTGTGGGACCTTGGGACTAAGCACTAGGGGGCAGCCTATTGAGTCAGTCCAGCAGGCTGGCTTTGATCATATGATAAGAACATAACACTAGGACCTTGGCACCCTGGATACTGCCAGCTTTGGCGTTTGTGGACTGGGAAGGAAAATCCTGGCCAGAGTCCTCAGTAATTGCACTAATTCACACACACCTCCACCTGGAACTGCCTTACACAGTGGAGAAAGAGCCCAGAATAACATTAGCTGCTCTCCCCTAGCAGCAAATCAAGCAACCACAGAAATAAAGGCTCTCGGGCTTGCAGATACCAGTTTCCCTTACCTTGCCTAAAGTGGGAACAGGGCTCATGTGACCCTTGGGAGTGACAAGACATTTTCCAAAGACTGGGGCATTCATATACCCCATTTGCGGAAATAGACCCCAACACAAAGGCATCAGAATATCTTGATATTTAGCTTCTCCATGCAAACTATAAGCAACAACAGAGAGGGTAGCCCCATAGCTTAACACAGTGCCTAAAATCTTAAATTACTGGAGGGCAGTGGAGTCACATACACAAGAGTGATTCACCACCTGGGAGACTAAGCAAGGTGTCCAAATTCACTAATCCCCTTTGGAAAGAGGTGAAGACAGCAGGTCCAAGGTAACCAAACAGGTTAAAACACCGCTAAGGCAATATAGGACCAGCATGCATTTCCCCAGCACTGTCAAGGAACATCCCTTTGGGGACTTGAAGATAAGGCCATAAACGAACCCCGGAACTCCTGGTTCTTGACAAAGTAGTCTGATGAGAAAGAATCAGTGAGAGAATGTAGGAAACATGAAAGATCAGAGAGAAAAGTCACCCCCAAAAGAAAACATTCTATGTCCATCAATTGATACCAACTTACACAATATAATGAAGCTGACAGAGGAAAAATTCCAAATATGGATTGTAAGAAAACTCAATGGAATTGAAGAGAGAATAGAGACTCATCATAGAGAAGCCACAAGAATATGTGAAATGAATCAAAAGTTCTCTAATGATATTTAAATACTATAAAAAACAAACAAATTCTGGAAATGAAAGACACATTTAGGGAACTACAAAACACAGTGGAAAGCCTCAAGAATAGAATGGATCATGCAGAGGAAAGAATCTCAGAGCTTGAAGATATTGCCTATGTGCTAAACAAATCGTATAAAGAAAAAGTACACAGAAACAAGAGACAAGACCAACATATACAAGAAATGCGGGATCATGTAAAGAAACAAAATATAAGAATCATAGGCATCCCAGATAGAGAAGAAGAAAATGCACAAGGGTTGGAAAATTATTTCATGGAATACTGGAGGAAAATATGTCTGGCCTGTCCCAAAATCTAGACATTCAGATACAAGAAGCACACAGAACTCCTGGGAGACTCAATGTGAAAAGGCAATCACCACATCATGTGGTTATGAAGCTGACCAAAGTAAACACAAAGGAAGCAATCTTTCAAGCAGTAAGATGTAAACAGCAGATAACCCACACAGGAAAAGCTATCAGATTAACTGCAGACTTCTCAACTCAATCTTTATAAGCCAGAAGGGACTGGATACCTATCCTCAATCTTCTAAAACGGAATAATTGCCAACCTAGAATTCTCTACCCAACAAAACTAAGCTTCATCTATGAGGAAGAAGTAAAGACCTTCCCAGACAAGCAATCATTGATGGAATTTGCACAGACCAGACCTGCCCTACAGGAAGTACTCAGATATACATTATACACTGAGCAGCACAACAGACACTCTCCAAAGTAAAATCACTCAACAGTTATATTATAGAATCCAGGTTCTAGACTGGATTGTAGAATCCAGGTTCTAGAGTAAAGAGTAAAACAAAATAATAGGAACTCACCAAACAATATGAACGGAAATCTACCCCAAATATCAATCCTCTCAATAAATGTGAATGGCTTGAATTTTCCATTGAAGAGACATAGACTGGCAGAGTGAATAAAAATTCACAAGCAAGTACCTGCTATCTACAGGAAACACATCTAACTCACAAAGATGCTCTCAGGCTCAAGGTCAAGGGATGGAAAACAATCCTCCAGGCAAATGGAAGTGAAAAGAAAGCAGGGGTAGCTATACTTATTTCAGATAACATAAGTTTTAAAATAGCAAAAGTAAGTAAGAACAAAGATGACCACTATATAATGAAAGGGAAAATCCCACAAGAAGACTTAACAATCCTTAATATCTATGCACCCAACTCAGGAGCACCCACATACATAAAGCAACCCTGTTTGATCTAAATAGCATGATAAACGATAACGCCATAGTTACTGGGGATTTCAGCTCCCCACTGAATGAATAGGACAGATCTTCCAAACAGAAAATAAGCAAAGCTCTAGAACAAAAAGGTCTAACATACATCTACAGAACACTCCACCCAAATAAAGGTGAAAATATGTTTTTCTCATCAGCTCATGGAACTTTCTCCAAAATTGATCACATACTAGGCCACAAATCAGACCTCAAAAAATTTAATAGAAATTGTACCATGTATCTTCTCAGATCACAGTGGTATAAAATTAGCATTCAATTCCAACAGAAATACTCACCACTTCACAAAGTCATGGAAATTAAGCAGTCTATTGTTGAATAACTATTGGGTCAAAAAGGAAATACAAAGGAAAATCAAAACATTCTTTGAACTAAATAATAACAGGTATACAAGTTATCAAAATCTGTGTGATATAGCAAAAGCATTCTTGAGATGAAAACTAATAATATTAAATGCTCACATCCAAAAAAATAGAAAGCTAAAAAAAAATCAACAAACTAAAAAACTGTCTAAAGGAACTGGAAAAAGAAAAGCAAATCAATTCCAAACCTAGCAGAAGAAAGTATATAACTAAGATCAGAGCAGAACTAAATGAAATTGAGAATAAAATAACTATACAGATGATTAATAAAACACAAGAAAAATATGTTCAATGTTTGTTTATTCTTATTTATGCCAAAATTCTTATTTCTTCTAATTTGGCAATTTTTTATGTTCAATGCAGACTTTTTAGTGTTCATTTTCTTTTCTAAAATGGAGAATGAGTTATCCTAATATATTTGCTCCATGATTTTTCATTTGACTTGAATCCAATTCCTCCCCCCCACACACACACACACCATACTATGTCTAGGAAAGCACCCAAGAAGACAGCATTCTAAAATTACTAAAGCCTCTTCCACAAACTTAAGCATATGTGAAAGAAAAGAGAATATCAAGGTAAAAATGATAGGAAGTGATTTACTCATATCTAAAAAATTCTTTTCTAAAATGACAATCTTAAACTTTCATCTTATATTAGTGCTCTCCCCAAACCATCCACCCAAAATGCCCCTTCTTTTTCCTTATACATTTTCTTTAATATCATATCCTTATCACTCTCACTAATTACCTACCCTTACCAATGCTTTTAGACTCTTAATTTGTTCTATTATTTTTTAGTAGTTATGATTCAATATACAAACCTTTTTATTTCTAATAAAACCATTGCCCTGCATCTGCTGGAAAATGACCAAACCAGAATGATCTGAGTGTTAACAGAACAAGCTTCTTGTTTGGTATTGTTGCCATGAATATTCTATGTTTTGTAGGATCCTAAACCAGCCACACATCCAGAGATTCACATGAACGACTCACAGGTCTCCTGGTATATCTGCATTCACAGCCAAAATTTATTATAGTGATATAGTTAGAATACACAGTAGAATCATCAGTGGGAAATACATAGTCTTGCGGAATCCATGTGCAATTTTCTTCATGCTGTCTTCAGAGTGTACTTTTTACAAAGCAGTAACAGTGCAACATATAGGGCAATAGTTCTGCCCAGAGAAGCCAATAAAAGACTTAGTGCACAAAGTTTTTATTAGAGGTTTTTATTGGTTTTTATTTCATATTGGCATTCTCTGCTTAGCATCTGCCAAAATTTCAGACTTCCAGAACAAGATAAAGTGTTTAGCACAAACCATAATGACTGCACAATAGTCAAGGTATAGCAAAGCACCGTTATCAACTAAATGTTTGCTTAGAACACTCTGAGAACCAGGTTCCTAGATGCCAGCTGAGGGCTGCCATGTAAACACGCCTTTCTAAAGACAACAGTCTAAGACCTACTCTGTTAAGTCATTCCTGCATAGTTTCCAAACTCAAATATTCATTCCAATTCTGTCCAAAAATTCTTCCACATACCACTAATCATGTGCTATTTAAAATTGCAGAATACTTATGTGAAGTCATTGCTACCCTCTGAACAATAGTTATATGCAGTCTGACTTTCCTTTTCCTCAGTGATTTATTGTACAGATTCTAGGAATGCTGCTGGTAGTTGTCTATATCTTCAGGGATTGCTTCAGCTGCAGAAAACTGCCTTGCCCAGGGAGATACACAAATGCCTGATTGGTGTGGGATTATAAATATTCATCCATGTCAGCAAACTTAGGGCAACTTTAAAGGACCATCCCAATTCCAGAGTTTTCTATTTGGTAAGCCAAACCTCCAATCTCTTGCCATCAGAAATCAATGTGGAAAACATCAGTGTGAAACACAGAGAGTTCCTGATACAGAGTGGAGGTCCAATTTTTAACAGGCTAAACAGTGGAGAATTGAGATAAAAGATGGGAGGAAGTGAATTAGCTGGTGCAGAGTGTCACTTAGAAAATATGTTATTTAGTGTAACCACTACATTGACTATCTTAGCTAGATCTTTTGGATGAGTTGCTGCAGCTTTGACTTCAGCACTTCCTGCTTCACCTTGTATTTTTTGGTCATGTATTAAAGATAGATTCTTTCCTTAAACCTCATGAGCCAACCTCTTCCAATTTTTCTTCTGCAGTTAGCTTCCAATTTTTCTTCTGCAGTTTCCAATTTTTCTTCTGCAGTTTCCTCAGCATTCTCAGCCTTCATAGAACTGAAGAGTTGGGCTTTGGATTATGCTTTGCCTGCAGGGATTGTGGCTGGTTTAATCTCATATCTAGACTACTAAAATTTTCTCCATACCAGCAACAAGGCTATTTTGCTTTCTTACCCATTCATGTGTACATTGGAGTAGCCCTTTAAATTCATTTAAGAATCTTTTCTTTGCATTTCTAATGTGACCATTTGGCACAAGAGGCCTAGCTCTTGGCCTATTTCAGCTTTTGATATGATTTCCTCACTAATGTTAATCATGTCTAGATTTTGATATAAAGTGAGAGATGTATAACTCTTTCTTTCACTTAGAGTCCAATGTAGGGTTTTTATTTGGCCTAATTTCAATATTGTTATGGCTCAGGGAATGGGGAGTCCCAAGGAGAGGGAGAAATATGTTGGAATGGCAAGTTGGTAGAGCAATGAGAACCCACACAACATTTATCAATTAAGTCTGTCACCTTATATGGACATGGTTTGTGATACATCAAAACTACTACAATAGGAACATAAAAAATCACTGGTCACCGATCATTATAATAGGTATGATAGTAATTAAAAATTTTGAAATATTGCAAGAATTACCAACATGTGACACAGAGACATGAAGTGAGCAGAAGTGAGCACATGCTGTTGCAAAAATGTATCCAATAGACTTGCTCAACAAAGGTCAGCCAGAAATCTTCAATTTGTAAAAAATTCAATTTTGAAAAGGACATTAAAGTACAATAAAATGAGGTATTCCTGTATTCTAACAGAAATAAGGAATGCTTTTGATGGGCACATCAATAGAATGGACATAACTGAGGTAAGGATCAATAAGCTTGAAGATACGTCAATAGAAACTTTCCAAAATGAAATGTAAAGAGAAAAGAATAATGAAGAGAATACAACATAAAACCAAGAACTGTGGCGTCAATTTAAAAAGGTAGAACACACATATAATTGCAATAGCAAAAGGAAAAGAAAGGAGAAGGGAATAGATGTACTTGAAGAAATAATTGCCCAGATTTTTCAAATTAATGACTGTAAGCCACAGATCCAAAAACCCAAAGAATGCATAGAAGGATAGACACCTAAAAATCTAGGGATATTATTTCTAAATGGCAGAAAACAAAAAACAAAGAGAAAATCTTGAATTAATTTAGACAAAATTCAGCAATTTACCTTTAGAAGAAGGATAAATTTATAGAACACTTATCAGAAACCATGCAAGCAAGAAAGTAGTCAAGTAAAACACTTAAAGTGTTTAAAGGCAAAATAATCAACCTAGAATTCTATATCCAGGAAATTATTCTTCAAATATAAGAAAAATAAATAAAGATGTTCTCATATAAACAACAACTTAAGAAATTAATCAACAACTGACCTGATATTTAAGAAATACTGAATTTTATTCAGGGAGAAAAATATTATATAAGTTAGAAATTCAGATCATTATAAGAAGGAAATAATGTCAGAAAAGAAATAAATGATAATAAAGTAAAATATTTTATTTTTTAAATATTCTAAGTTCTTTTAAAATATAGCTATTGTTTCAAAATAATAATAGTAACAGTATTTTTAATGATTATATCCTATAGATAAGACAAATTAATGGCAGCAATATCAAAAATGGTGGGAGTGAGGAATTTACAATAATACGTTTTAAGTAAACTACACATGAAATGTTACAGTGTTGTTTGTGGATTTAGTTGGCTTTAAAGTATTTAGTTTAAGATTTAGTGGACTTAGATTAGTTGCAAACCCTAATCAATTATTAGAAAAGAAAATCATTAAAATTATGATTCATATGCTAAGAGAGGAGATGAAAACTAATATATAAAGTGCTCAATTAAAACCAGAGAAAATATAAAAGGGGGGAATATAAGTGACAAAAAAACAAATGTTACAAACATAAAACAATTATGAATGTTATTTAATATTAATTCAAACATAAATGGTCACTTTAAATAATTAATGGTCTAAATACACCAATTAAATGC
Source organism: Microcebus murinus (assembly GCF_040939455.1). Taxonomy (NCBI): domain Eukaryota; kingdom Metazoa; phylum Chordata; class Mammalia; order Primates; family Cheirogaleidae; genus Microcebus; species Microcebus murinus. Next base: position 3,291,071 of record NC_134116.1, on the reverse strand, counting down.
AAATGATTGTCAGTGTGGATTTTTAAAAAAGGCCCAACTATATGTAGTATCAGAAACCCATTATACATATAAAGATTTAATAGGTAATAAAAGGATGGAGAAAAATATGCCATGCTAACACCATGACTTAGCAGCATACATCAGAACAAAGAAAATAAACTGGGCTAAATGTAGGCATTTCATATAAATAAATGGGACACAAGCCCCAAAACACATAACAAGCCTCAAAATGTATGCAGCTAACAAGAGAGAATCAAAATACACAAGGTAAAATCTGATATAAATGAGAGAATAAACAAATACTCTATTATAGTTGAATATTTTAACACCAGAATTACTAGACAATAATTTATCAAATACTTGAATTTTAATTAAACATACAGAAACTCAGTGAATATGTATTGACTTGAATTTCACTCTGATTTGATTGACATTTATACAATAAACTACCCAACAGCAATAAAATATGTATTCTATTTATGCACAAATGAAACACTCTCCAAAATAGATGATAGTTCCTTCCATAAGATACACCATAACATTAAAATTAAAAATATAAATCTATCACAAAGCACACTTTCACTGTAATGTAATTAAACTAGAAATTAACAACATAAGAATAGCTGGGGTACCCAAATATTACAATGCAAATTTCCCCAACTTTATTGAGGTTTAATTTACAATTAAAATTGTATATATTTAAGATGTACAAGTTGATAATTTGATACACATATACATTGTAAAATATTCACCAAAATCTACCTAATTAACATACTCATCATCTCACATAGTTACCATTTTTAAATATTTATAACATTTAAGATCTTCCTTCTTAGCAAATTATAGGCATACAACATAGTATTGCTAATTATACCTACACTGTTGTATAAAATTTATTTATCTTGAATAACCTATTGAATGACATCTCACTATTTCCCTCTCTCCCCAGTCTCTTGTAGCCACCAGTCTACTCTCCATTTCTATAAATTTGGAATTTTTTATATTCCACATATAAATGAGATCAGGTATTATTTGCCTTTCTCTATCTGGCTTATTTCACTTAACATCTTCCAGGCTCATCCATGTTGTAACAAATAACAGGATTTCCTCCTTTTTAAGGTTGTATAATATTTCATTGTGTATCTGTACCACATTTTCTATATCCATTTCTCTGTCAATGGACATATAGGTTATTTCCATATCTTGACATTTATGAGTAATGCTGTAATGAAATGGGACTGCAGATATATCTTTGTCACACTGATTTCATTTCTTTTGGATATACAAATATATACCCAGAAGTGGACTTCCTGAATCATAAAGTAGTTCAATTTTTTAAAAAAAAATTATAAGGAACTGGCATAATGCTTTCCATAATGGCTATACCAATTCACAGTCCCACCAATGGTATACTAAAGTTCTCTTTTTTCCACATTGTTGTCAACATGTGTTATATTTTTAGCTTTCTGATAATAGCCATTCTAATATATATCAGGTGATAAGTTACTATGGTTATGTTTTGCATTTTCCTGATAATTAGTAAAGTTGAGCACCTTTTTTATGTGTGTTAACCCAATTCTTAATAATATATGAACCAAAGCAGAAATCTCAAGGAAAATTTATAACTATTTTGAACTAAGTGAAAATCGAAATTATCAGATTTTATAGTATTAATAACACACAGAAAGAAATGTTGGGATGGATATTTACAACACTGAATTCATATATTAGCAAAGAAATTCTGAAAAATTGTTTATTTAAGACATTAATAAATTTATAAACTTTTAGCCTAACTACTCAAGAGAAAATGAGAGACATCAGAAATCATCACATGGACATTAAACAGATAATAAAGAACACTACAAACAATTCTAGCAGCATGTATTGAATATCTTAGATGAAATTGGCAAATTCCTTAAAAGACATGTTGGACAAATGTATATTTATAATTGTTATATCATCTTTATGAATTTACCCCTTAATCTTTACATATATATATCTTTATATCTATATATATATAGATATATATATAGATATAAAGATATATATATATACACACACACATATATATATATCCCCCTCCTCATTTTCCTGCTTCTTACCTTTTTTCTTTACCTTTTTCCAAATCATTCATATCAAGTGGCAGATTGCCTCAGGGATTCTCAAGATTTATATATTAGTGTCCTGTGAATGCTGAAACAAATTATCACAATCTTGGTTTAAAACACAGAAACTGATTTTTTCTGTTTTCTTTTTTCTTTTTATTTCAGAATATTATTGGGGTACATATGGTTAGGTAAAATATACTGCCTTTCCCCCACCCAAGTCAGAGCTACAAATGTGTCCATCACCCAGACAGTGTGCACTGCACCCATTAAGTGTGAATATACCTATCCCTTCTTCCCCCTTCCCACCTTCCTAATACCACAGATTTTTCACAATTTGGGAGCCAGAAGTCCAAAATCAGTATCACTAGGACAAAATCAAAGGTTAGCCAAGTCATGCTCCCTCTAACTGACCTAGAGAAGAACCAGTTCCTACCTAACTGCATCTGGTGGCTGTCAGAATTCCTGGTCGTTGAAATGCATCACTCCAATCTCTGCCTTCATGGTCACATTGCCTTCTCTTATGTGCCAAATCTTTTTCACATCTGAAAGAATGAAAGACATGTCACCCAAAATCCGCTGAATTGTGATATTATTTTGAGTTAAAAAAGATTTGAAAAATTATCGTTTCAGAAAGGACTAGCTGACCTGTCTCTTCCTACATGCAGCAAACCATAAAGATTACTTTGGGAGGGGTACCCTTCCCAGACCAGGAAAAAATAGCCCTTATTATTCAAGACTAGGACTAAAGGGCTGCAATATAGACCTTAACAATGCTTAATGTATTAACACTTGTCTTCTACTATTTTTACACCTCCTACTATATATCCTAGAAATTTGTTTCCCCTAGCTAGATTTTCTTTGTCCTGTCACATCTCAAGTTTATTGTTCTTTGACTAAAATGTATAACTGTATCTTGCTTTGGCCCTTTCTTTGGGCTTCACTCTCTTGTAAAGATCTCCATGTTCATGTTAAACTAACAAAATTATAAACTTTTCTCTTGTTAATCTGTCTGGTGTCAATTTGGCATCTACATCCAGTGAAACAACCTACATGAGAGGTAAAGGGGGGGGGTTATGTGATTTCTGAGTCCCCTAAACATCCCTTTTATAAGGTTACAAGTGATGGTATTTAGGTCCCACACTGATAATCCAGGGTAATCTCATCTCAAGATATTTAATTTAACTACATTGGCTAAAACTTTATCATGTAAGGTAAGAGTCACAGGTTTAAATAATTAGTATCTGGTACATTTGGGGACAATTTTCCAGTCTACTGTAGCTCACATCTCTTTCAGGAAAAGATCGCCTTCATTGTTTCAGTCTTAGATCTTTTTAGTGAAGATTAGGCATTTGGGAAGTTTTCAGTCACTATTTGTTTAAAAAAAATCTTGCTATTATCCCCCAGAACATTAAACCTTCATTGTTCTTTCAGTGATTTATTTTCTTGTTTCTTTTTTCAGATCAAGTAACTAATATTATTTTGAAGAAAAACAACACAGAAGCAGGAGACAAGAACAAAACATACAAGAAATTTTGGATTATGTAAAGAAACGAAATAGAAGAATGATTCACAGGCATCCCAGAGAGAGAAGAAGAAAATACATAGGGGACGGAGCAACATGGAGGACCAAAAACACCACCAGATAGAGTGTCTCTGCAACAAAGACAGTATCTAGAAGAAAAAAGAAGAAAGAAGCAAGTAGATGAGCATACACTGGCTGAGGGTCAGAAGGAAGGATACCAGAGACTACGGGAGACTCCACAGGAAGAGGTTGCAGAGGAGAACTGGAAGCAGAGAACTCCCAAGAAGCTTGAAGACCAGCGGCAAGGGGAAGATCAGCGTGCTTGAGGGCAACCCTCCTCCCAAGGCGGGGCCATTCCCAGCCCAGGCAGTGACCCTGTGCAGGTAACCTCCCAGCCAGCATCACATCCATGGGAGACCCAGTGCTGGGAGGTCTGGCCTGCTGACAGAGGCCCAGGAGAAGACACGGAGTTGTGGAGGGTAGAAAGGAGCGGGGCTTGCTCCAGACTGTGGGTCTTGAACAGCCCCTCCCCAGCATGCAGACTTTCTGAATGAGTGGAGCCATTCCAGCCCCTCCCTGAGAGATTTTCCCTGAAGCAGAGAACAGAACTTTGACCCCCTGCTAACAGCATTTGTGGTTCCTGAGGGCAGGCTTAACCAACCCAGCTCCACCCTGACTCATTCCAACACCAGCCCTCACTGAGGTGAAGAATAAGGACACACCTGGAAATCCCAGAGCCCCACCCACCACCTGAGGCACTAGAGTGCCTCTCCAGAGGAAAAGGAGATGGTTACAGGACACACACACACACACAAACACACACAAAAACAGTGTAGCCTGCTCCTCCAAGCAAGCGCCACCTACTGACAGGAAGGACAATCTGCATACCCTTTTCACAGCACCTACTGACTCATCATACAAGGTGTGGTCGAATCTCACCAACAAACACCACCTACTGGCTCAGAGACTAAACAAGGAGTGTCAATACACAAACGAAAAGATAAAGCCAAGAAGCAACAACTGATCCAGATGGAAAGAAATCAGTGAAGGAACTCTGGAAATATGAAGAACCAAATGGAAAGGACACCCCCAAAGAACACCAGCTGTTTAGAAATGGGCACCAACCAAAATCAGCTCACTAAAATTACAGAAGAAAAATTTCAAGCATGGATCACAAGAAAATTCAATGAGTGGCAAGAAAACTGGATAATCAACACAAAGAAAATGCAAAAAGACTCCAGGACCTAGAAAAAAAAATTCAATAAACAAATTGAAACGATGAAGAAAAGTCTAACCGAACTCCTGGAAATGAAGAATCAATTCAGGAAACTACAAAATACCATGGAAAGCCTCAAGAACAAGGTCGATCAAACAGAAGAAAAAATATCAGAGATTGAAGCTAACACATTCCAATTAAATAAATCAGTCACAGAAATAGACCAGAGAAACAAGAGAAAAGAGAAAATCCTACAAGAGATGTGGGATTATGTGAAGAAACCTAATATGAGGGTCATAGGGTTACCCAAAGGGGAAGAAGAAAATGCTCAAGAGTTGGATAAGCTATACAAAGATATAATAGAGGAAAATTTCCCAGGTCTTGGGAAAAATCTCAACGTACAAGTTCCAGAAGCTCAGAGGACCCCTGGGAGATTCAATGCAAAAAGGAATACGTCACAACATGTAGTCATCAGACTGACCAAAATATCAACTAAAGAGGCCCTTATATGAGCTGTAAGGCGAAAGAAGCAAGTTACATACAAATGAAAGCCAATCCAAATAACGCCAGACTTCTCTACTGAAACTTTACAAGCAAGAAGAGACTGAGGTCCCATTCTTACTCTTCTGAAACAGAATAATGCCCAGCCTAGAATCTTATTCCCGGCAAAACTAAGTTTTATATACTACGGAGAAACCAAGACATTGTGAGATAAGCAAATACTGAGGGAATTCACCAAGACAAGACCAGCCTTTCAGCAAGTACTCAAAACAGTGTTACCCACAGATCAACACAATAAACACTAATGAATGTAAATCTAATTAAAAAGCTAAATATCAAAGCCCAGAAACCACAATGGATCAAGAAAGAAAACAAAGCAACAAAGTTCAACCCAACATAATGAAGAGAAATATGCCCCACCTATCAGTTATCTCAATAAAGGTGAATGGCTTGAACTGCCCACTCAAGAGACATAGGCTGGCCGAATGGATAAAAAGAAAACACAAGCCAAATGTCTGCTGCCTTCAGGAAACACAGCTAACCTGCACGGATGCATATAGACTAAAAGCAAAGGGGTGGGTCTGTTTCAAGCAAACAGAAGCTAAGAAAAAGCTGGAATGGCAGTACTGATTACAGATAACTTCGTATCTAAATCAACAAAATTAATAAAAAACAAAGAAGATCACTTTATAACGGTGAAGGATACAGTTCAACAAAAAGACATAATACTACTAAATATATATGCACCCAACCTTGGTGCACCCAGATTCATAAAGCACACTCTATTTGGTCTAAACCAATGGATAAACAACACTATAAAAGTCAGAGACTTTAACAGCCCACTGACAGCACAAGAAAGATCCTTCAGATAAAAAATCAACATAGAAATAATGGACTTAATCAGAATTCTGGAACAAATGGATCTGACTGACATTTACAGGAAATTCTACCCCAAAACCACTGAATATCCATTCTTCTAATCAGCTCATGAGTCATTCTCTAAGACTGACCATATCCTAGGTCACAAAGCATGTCTGAAACAGTTTTAAAAAATAGACATTATACCATGTATCTTCTTTTCAGAAATCAACTCTAACAGAAACTCTCATTTCTACACAAAGTCATGGAAACTAAACAACCTTCTGTTGAATGATCACTTCATGAATGAGGAAATCAAGATGGAAATTAAAAAATTATTTGAACTAAATGACAAAGGAGACACAGTAATCAAAACCTGTGGGACACAGTTAAAGCAGTCCTGAGAGGAAATTTCATTTCCATAAACACCTATATCCAAAATTCGAAAAGATCACAAATAGACAACCTAACAAATCATCTCAAAGAGCTGTAAAAAAAAAAAAAAAGAACAGACTGATCTCAAACACAGCTGAAGTCAGAACTAAATGAAACTGACAACAGGGAAACCATATGGAAGATTAACAAATCAAAAAGTTGGTTCTTTGAAAAAGTGAACAAAATTAACACACCTTTGGCTAGACTAATAAAAAGCAGAAAAGAAAAATTTCTAATAAGCTTCATCAGGAACAATAAAGGAGAAATTACAACAGATGCAATGGAAATACAAGATTTAATCCATGAATACTACAAAAACCTCTATGCACAAAAACTGGAGAATGTGGAGGAAACGGACAATTTCTTAGAAACACACAGCCACACAAGGCTGAACCAGGAAGAAATAGAATTCCTGAACAGACCAATATCAAGTACTGAAATTAAAACAGCAATAAAAATCCTCCATTCCTAAAAGGAAAAGTCCTGGACAAGATGGTTTCACACCTGAATTTTACCAAACCTACAAGAAAGAACTAGTGCCTATCCTGCAGAAATTATTCCACAACATTGAGAAGGACAAAATCCTCCCCAACACATTTTATGAAGCCAACATAACCCTGACAGTGAAACCAGGAAAGGATGCAACAAAAACAGAAACTACTGACCAATATCCCTTATGAATCTAGATGCAAAAATTCTCAACAAAATCCTAGCCAATCAAATCCAGGTGCTTGTCAAGAAAATAATCCAGCACAACCAAGCGGGCTTCATCCCAGAGATGTGGGGTTGGTTCAACATATGCAAATCTATAAATGTAATTCACCATATAAACAGAACCAAACCAAAGACCATATGATCCTCTCAATAGATGCAAAGAAAGCATTTGACAAAATTCAACACCCTTTTATGATATGAATGCTCAACAAAATAGGCATAGACAGGGCTTACCTAAAAATGATACAAGCCATATATGACAAACCCACAGCCAATATCATACTGAATGGGGAAACAATGAAAGCATTCTGACTTAAAACTGGAACAAGACAAGGTTACCTACTATCTCCACTTCTGTTCAACATAGTGCTGGAAGTTCACCTACAGCAATCAGAAAGAGAGGAATTCAGGGCATCCAAATGGGAGCAGAAGAGATCAAACTCTCACTCTTTGCTAATTATGATATTATACCTACAAAACCCCAAGTATTCAACCAAGATATTCCTTGAATTGATAAATGAATTTGACAAAAATCTCAGGATACAAAATCAATACACAGAAATCAGAGGCATTCATATACACCAACAACAGTAAAAGTGAGAAACAAATCAAAGCCTAATTCCCTTCAAAATAGCAACAAAGAAAATAAAGTACCTTGGAATATATTTAACTAAGGAGGTAAAAGATCTCTATGGGGAGAACTATGAAACACTGAAGAAGGGAACAGCAGAAGATGTAAACAGATTGAAGAATTTACCATGCTCATGGATGGGCAGAATCAACATTGTTAAAATTTCTATACTACCCAAAGTGACCTACAGAATCAATACAATCCCTATCAAAATACCATCATCATTTTTCACAGGTGTAGAAAATATAATTTTATTCTTTGTATGGAAACAGAGAAGACCCCGTGTAGCAAAATCAATACTAGGCACTAAAAACAAAATAGGAGGTATCAATTTACCACACTTCAAGCTATACTACAAGGCTATAGTAATTAAAACAGCTTTTTACTGGCACAAGAACAGGGACATTGACCAGTGGAACAGAACAGAGAACCCAGATATTAAAGCATCCTCATATAAACCAACTAATATTTGACAAAGCAGACAAAAACATACACTGGGGAAAAGAATCCTTATTCAATAAATGGTGCTGGGAAAACTGGATAGCCACATGTAGAAGACTAAAACAAGACCAACACCATTCACCTCTCACAAAAATCAACTCATGCTGGGTAACATACTTGAACCTTAAGGATGAAGCTATTAGAATTCTAGAGGAAGATGTTAGAAATACTCTTCTAGACATTGGACTAGGCAAACAATTTATGAAGAAGACCCAAAAGCCAATCACAATAGCAAAAAAATAAACAAATGGGACCTAATGAAATTAAAAAGCTTCTGCACAGCCAAAGAAACTATCAAGAAAGCAAACACAATCCACAGAATGGGAGAAAATTCTCACAAGCTACACATCTGATAAAGGGCTGATAACTAGAATCTATTTAGAACTCAGGCAAAATAGCCACACATAAAAAAAATCAAATAACCCCATCAAAAATGGACAAAAACATGTATAGAAAATTTTCAAGGGAAGACAGATTAATGGCCAACAAACATATGAAAAAATGCTCAACATCTCTAATCATCATGGAAATGCAAATCAAAAACACTATGAGATATCACAAACACAATGAGCATCAAAAACACAATGAATTCCAGTGACAATGGCCTTTATCAAAAAGTCCCAAAACAATAAATTCTGGCATGGATGCGGAGAGAGAGGAACAATCTTACACTGCTGGTGGGACTGCAAACTAGTTCAACCACTGTGGAAAGCAATATGGAGATACCTCAAAGCGATACAAATAGAACTACCATTTGATCTAGGAATTCCACTACTGGACATCTACCAAAAGATCAAAAGTCACTTTATTAAAAAGACACCTGCCCTCGAATGTTTATAGCAGCACAATTCACAATTGCAAAGCTGTTGAACCAACACAAGTGCCCATCAATTCATGAGTGGATTAATAAAATGTGGTATATGTATACCATGGAGTACTCCTCAGTTTTAAGATACAATGGTGATATAGCACCTCTTGTGTATTTCTCAATAGAGCTGGAACACATTCTACTAAGTGATGTATCTCAAGAATGAAAAAAGAAGCATGACATGTACTCACCAGAAAATTAGTATTCACGGATCAACACCTAAGTGGACGTATAGGAATAACATTTATTGGGTGTCTACAGGTGGGAGCAGGGATGAGAGAATGGGTATATACAACCACAACGAGTAAGATGTGCAACATTTTGGGGATGGACACGCTTGAAGCTCTTACTCAAACAAGGAGGAGGGAATGAGCAATATACGTAAACCTAACATTTGTACCCCCATACTATGCTAAAATAAAAAAAAAATATGGAAAAAGAACAGGAAACTACACTAGGGCTGGAAAATATATTTCTTGGAATACTGGAGGAAAATATACCTAGGTTTACCAGAAATCTAGATATCAAGATACAAGAAGCACACACAACTCCTGGGATACTCAACGTGTAAAAAAGGCATTCACCACATCACATTACTATTAGCCTGGCTAAAATAAACATGAAAGAGGTAATCTTCTGAGCAGCAAGATGAAAACAGCAGATAACCTACAAAGTAAAACCTATCATTCTAACTACAGACTTCTCAACTGAAACCTTGTAAGCCAGAAGGGACTGGGGACACATCCTCAATCTTCTGAAACAGAATAATGGCCAACCTAGAATTCTTTACCTGGCAAAACTGAGCTTCAGCTATCAAGGAGAAATAAAGACTGTCCCAGACAAGTGATCATTGATGGAATTTGGAAGGTAATTACTTTTGATTTATCTTTAAGTTCACTGACTGATTCTTCCATCTATCATCTCCATTTTGCTGTTAAGTTGAACTATAGTGAGTGTTTTTATTACTATTTTGGTTACTATGGTGTTTTGCTGTAAAATTTTTGCTTAATTCTTCTTCCTCTCTTCTCTTTTCTGAGAATTTTATTCAATGAATTATAGACACAAACATGGAGAAAGTACACTTAGACCTCCCATATTTATCCTTGCACTCATTATTTCAGGAAAGGCCCTTGAGTCCTACTACAAATACCAAGACCCTTTACCTAATAACTTTCTTAAAGTTCTAAAAATAATAAATAGAAATATCACCTATCTCTATTGATAAGTTAATATGTAATATATCAAATTTCAAAAAGTCCTTAACCACAGGTAAAAACATAAAAATAAAATGAAATTCCTGAACTGAAAAGTCACCTAAGTTGTTGAAATAATTCTCTAAAAACACATACGTCTTCTATGATTTAAGCGGATGATTAGTTGAAAATGCTATATTTTTATGCTATATATGTAGAGATATCATATAGCTACTATGTTTAGAAAGTGCATGTTAGAGATATAAGGGTGTACAGATCACGTTTTGAAAAATGAAGGATATACTTGGCAAAAGCAAAGTATATTTTCATGATTTTTAGATATACTTTCTTTGGTTAGCAACAAAATAAAACACTCAAGCACTGTTCTGCCAGTACAATGATGATGCCCAAGTAATGCATTCAGGGCTCGAATGACCCTATTTCAAGGCATGTTTGGCATTTGAGTCGAGGATGGATATGTGAAGCAGGGACAAGGAAATGCCCATTGAAGAGAGGGACTCCTTCTGCCATGTAACTGTACTGAATGAGCCCACATCCCCAAGACAATCAGAGGGCACATTTTTAAAAAGCTAGCTTGCTGTGAATTTAGACAGAAAGTACATAGAGGGAACAAAGGGAGGTTTAAAAAAGCTCTGTAAGCAAATGAATTGAGAATTAGATAAAAAACAAACAAAAATAATGATATTTAAAAAGGATAATTTTTATTTCTGTCCCTTTTTTTTTTCTTGAGAGACAGGGTCTTGCTCTCTCACCCAGGCAGGAGGGCAGTGGTATGATCACAGCTCTTTGTAACCTTGAACTCAAACTACTGGGCTCAAGTGATCCTCTTACCTCAGGATTCCAAGTAGCTTAAACTATAGGCATGTGCACCATGTCCAGCTAATAAATATATATATATATATATATATATATATATATATATATATATATATATATTTACTGTAGAGATGAGAGTCTCACTATGTTGCCTAGGCTACTCTCAAACTCCTGGCCTCAGCCTCCAAAAGTGCTGGGATTAGAGGCATGAGCCACTGGAACTAGCCTAAACAGTTTTTTTTTTTTTTCAAATATTGAATGTTCTCACTCATATTAGCAGAGTCAAGTGACTATAGTTAACAACAATGTATTGTGTACTTCAAAATAGCTAGAAGAGAGGTCTTGAAATGTGCCCAACACATAGAAATTATAAATATTTGAGATGATGAATACTCCAAATACCATCACTTGATCATTACACAGTCTATGCATGTAACAAAATATCACATGTATCCCATAAATATGTGCAAATATCTGTGTCAATAAAAATAAAAGGGTCTCTTGCCTGGAATTAAGCACTGTATGTGTTTCTTATGGAAGCATCTGAGTGAGTGGCTATGGGAAATCAAGGTGAGAACCTGAGCTTCTGAGTCCTTCAGCTTCATATTCTCACTGAATCTGAAATGCGTTAGTGCTGTGATACTTGCCTATTATTGAAAGTAAAAAAAATATCAGTAATGTACTATGGCGATTAGAGATGAAAAGGACATCAGAAACAAAATGGTCCGATGGCTCTCACCCTTTCTTATAAAAATATAACACACATGAATAAAATCATTGGCTAAAAGATTACCCAAGTGGTTATTATTTACACTGTTTGCATATTAATTTTTTAAGAAGCAAAGAGAGACTGGAAATAACAGCATCTCAACAACTTTCTAGGTTTCAGAAGTTGTCACGCAATCCCTCCTAACCACTACTGGGTTTGTTGGACTTACTGCAATATCCTTACACATATTTTAATTTATATTCAATACAAAATGTTTAAGAAAGATTGTGGAGTCTTCTATTACTGAATAGATCATTAACAAAGTTGGCAAACAGGAGTTGAAGGGAACTTCTAGTTACCCTTGTAGCCTAGGTAAATTCTCCAAAAGTTTCATTCGGTTTTTTCCTTTATAACAATGGGGACAGTGGTGTTCACAAAGTTAGTGAGCACGCGTCACTAATAGCTGTGTGTCCCTGCTCCAAGCATGCAAGGGAAGGGCCTTAATTGGAAGGGTAGTATCAGAAGCTCATTAAATCAGGCTTCAGGGATTGTGGCAGAAAACTTTTAATGAGTTTCACAAAGTTCAACACCCACAGAGCCTTGTTAAATAGCCTCTCAATTAGCAAATGTTAAAACTTTATTTTGTCCCCTTGAGACTTGTGGTTAATTGGTGTCTTATTCTATTAGAGAAACTGAGGGAAATTCTCAGAGATCGATAAGGAGCTTTTATTAGCATACTCAAAGGAGACCAAATTGCATGGTTGGCATGGTGACACTTGGCAGAGAAATGAATCTCGTAACAGTTACCTTGCTATCTCTATTAATTTGAATATTCTATGTACATCATAGAATGTCTAGCTTATTTCACTTAACATAATAACTCTGAGGTTCATCCATGTTGTAGCATGAATCAGAATTTAATTCTTTTTTAAGACTATATAATGTTCCATTGCATATAAATACCACATTTGATTTCTCCCTTCATTCATTTTGATGAAGTGATTTTTAATTTTTTTCCTTTTAATGCCTGTACTTCTGCTTTTCATATATAAGAAATCATTGCCAAATCAAATGTCATCATCATGACTTTTCCCTTTGTTATCTTCTGAAAGTTTTACAGTTTTAGATACTATATTAATGTCTTTGATCCATTTTGAGTTAATTTTTTATAGTTAAACAGACTTGTGACTATATAAAAACAACTGACTCTTGCATGTTGATGTTGTATCCTTTTACTTAATTTATTTATTGGTTTTAACACTTTTTGCTGTAGTTCTCAGGGTTCTCTAAATACAAGATTATGTGATCTATACACAGCTTTACTTCTTATGTTCAGAATTGGATATTTTTTGTTGTTGCTGTTGCCGCCTAATTGCTCTGTCTAGGACTACTAGTACTATGTTGAATAGAAGTGGTGAGAGTGGATATTCTTGTCTCGTTCCTGATCTCATAGTTTCCTATTTCCACATTAAGGTTTTCACCATTGCATATGACGTTAACCAAGAGCTTGTCATATATGACATTTATTGATTGTGGTTAAGTACTTTTCTCCAATTGATTAGCTGAGAATTTTTATTATAAGACAGTGTAGAGGTTCCAGCAGTCCCCAAGCTACCCAGGGCTCTGATGGGGTTAGCGGCCAGGCTGGGCAGAGGGTGGGGGAGGGGCGCGAGGAGGAGTTCTCTTGCTTCTCCCAGCTTTCCCAGCACTTTGCACCCCAGGGCACTGTCTAGCCAGGCCACCACACTTCCTTCTAGCTAATTTCTCACCCCCTTCACACTTTCCATCCATCAACAGCCCTAAACAGTTACTAGCTTGAGCCCAGCCTAGTCACCCTGAGAGCTTTCCCCTAAGACTTCTATTTCTTGCGCAAGTTTGAGAAATCCCGGCCTACCTCTGTGTGAATAGCATGCGGGACAACACGATCCTGCAGCGCCGTGGTGGGCGGCAGCACAGCCCTGCTCAACCGAGCAGCGCAAGTCCCAGGGCGCAGCCAGCACCTTCGCACCTGCTGTGGCAGCAGAAGGGCTGGGCTCCCAGGTCACTCCGCGCCAGGGGAGACCAAGCCGTGCGCCCTGGAAGGAGCGTGCGCCCTGGGAGGAGCGTGCGCCCTGGGAGGAGCGTGCGCCAGCTACAGTCCTAGGTGCCACTTGGTGCTGAGCTTCCGCCAGCACTCTGCCCCTCCGCTGCGGGGCCACTGCATTCCAGGCCCTGCGCACTGAGTAGGGCGGAGGAGCCCCTGAGGACCTGCACACCTTCTGCTGGCTCCACGCTGCCCCTGGGCTTTCCTCGACGGCCTCTGCCCAAGCTGCAGCACCACATCAGCTTGTCTGGCCTCCCTTCGTACCACGACCAGCCCCTGGGGGGCCTGGAGGAGCCTCTGCTGTGCCATAGGCCTACACATGCTGGCCTTCGCTACCCTACTGCAGCCAGCCTCTGCAGCGCCAGCGGCTGCTCCACTGGACTGGGTAGGGGCACCAAGGACTTGGAGGCTCCTGGCCCCCATGCGCCACCTGCTGGTCTGCTTCGTGCGCCTACAACGCCTTCGCCTTCCCGGGCTGAGCACCCTCATTACGCTGCTCGGCATCCAGACCCACAATTGCTGCGCGCTGGTCCCGGCAGGGCCGCCTGCCCTGCTTGCCATGTACCACGTGGTCACCAGCTCCCTGTACTCGCTGCCTGACCACAACAGCTGTCTGAGCGCTCCCTGAGCTCCAACAGCCTCAGCGCCTCCAGTCCCCAGCCTCAAACCCGGCTGCCCATCCTCAGCCGGTCTCAGTCTCCATTACTGATGCAAGAGGGCGCCAGGGAGGAAAGGCCTTTCTGGGGGCGTTGGAGGCCGCCGCCTTCTCGCCGCTGCTGGGGCCACCAGGGTAGGGGTGACATAGGCCCCAGGCCAATTGCAGAGCCCACTGAGCATTTGGACTGGAATTCTGTCCTGGGAGGTGCTCCTAGCTCTCTCTCTCTTTTTTTTTTTGTTTCCTCTTGTTTCTTTTTTAAAAAATTATTATTATTTCTATTATTATCATTACGAAGTTTCATTGTTGTGCAAAAAAAGAAAACCAACAAACTTTTTGTATGGATGAACAAACTATTCACAACAGGGCAGTTATGAAATGGATAGAACAAAAACCAAACACTTAAAACTTTTTAGAACTATGAGGCTATTATGTCTGCTATGAGTTTGGGACTTCATGAAAAATCAGCCCAGCACCAGCAGCTACCAAGCACCATTCCATCTCTTCGCTTGAAAGTGGTAGTTACAGTTCAGATGTGGAAACTCTTTGCTTGAAAGAAGTTCCTAATTGTCTTTGTCTAGAACCAGTACAAACCCACCATGCTAAACCTATAAGGTTTTAGAATCCAATATTCTACCAAGAATGTGCCTTGATAGTTGCCTTCAGTCCAGTAGGGTCAGATATTTGTTTTTGTTTTGACCAAGTTGTATATGTCTGGGGGGGAAAACAAACTCTTGTGTTCCAAAGTTGCATACTGGTTACAAGTTTCATTACAAGTCATTACAAGTCACCATTTTGTGCGTGTTTACTGCAGAAGCATTTTGTTTACTCCCTCTAGAAGGCTTGGGCAGAGCTTGGTTTGTAATTTCTGGGGAATACCTGGTGAACTTTTAACTGTTTTGAGTTTATCTGCATCACTGCACCATAATTTAATATAAAGAAAAAACTATTAAGCTTATCTTCAATGTGAAGAGTAAAATTTTGTTTTGAAAATTGAAAATTTTGTTCACACTCTACTGAGTATGATGAAAAGCAATAAGTATATATTATTTTATTATGTTAAATTATTAATATGATTTCCATTATTAATCAGCAAATGTGGAGTGTACTTTTCACAGTAATATATTCCTTGTGTAACTTGGTTATTTTATTGTAAATGAGTAAAAAATTCTATGTAATAATTATTTCATTAATTTCTTTCCTTGTTTATATAAATTTTGAAAGATTACATGATTTATTTATGGGAATCTATCTTGATGCTTAGGAAGTAGTTTGGGGAACATCTTATGAGTTTTCTTAAAATGTATATTGGTGCTAGCCCATCATACTTTAAGGAAAAAAAATGACCACATACTTTCTAATCATGCTTACAAGTGACGTACTTTTCTAGTTCCAACTTTATAGACTAGCAAAAAATATTTGTTTACTTATTCCACCAATTCTGCCGGTACATATCTTGAGTGTAAAGAAGTGTAACAATAATGAAAGAGCATTCTCATAGTGATACTGGAAGGGCCCAAAATTGCTTTCACCTTTTCTTCACCAAGTAAGTATTTTGTTTATTAGTGCTTGGGAGAATTTGAATGTAGAAGGGTTCAATTGCACAACAGGAAACCATTTTTATCACTTTTTAAATATAGATATAATGTGAAGAGGCCACCTCTTAGTGCTGAAATGGTGTATAGTGCATGAATATGCCTTGTTTAATTACAGAAATTTCCCAGACATGTCCTTTTTTCCCATGTAGAAAGGCAGGAGTGCTTCCTAAGCTTTCCTGGACAGCAGACGAATGAGCAGTACCGTAGTTTGTTGCCGCATGCGTACAGTTGGATCACTATGGATGCACCCTCTGCACTGCTTTGATAGAGTAGGGTTTTGAATGTAACAAGATAAGTCAACTTGAGTTGTAGTGCATTTGGAGAATCAGTTCACTACAAATTTTGACTGTAAACACTGTACTACAAATGTTTTAGATATCCCTCAACTTCTGGGGGGAAATGTTAAAAAAATAAACTCTTGAATTTTGTCAAATGATTTTTCTGTATCTATTAAGATTGTCATACAATTTTATCATTTTATTTATGTGGTTTATCACATTTTTGATTTGCATATGTGTAATCATCTTTGCATCCCAAGGATAGATCCCACTTTATCATAGTGTATGATCATTTTGATGTGCTGTTGAATTTGTTTCCTAGTATTTTATTGAAGATTTTTGCATCTATGTTCCATCTGGATATTTGTCTCTAGTTTTCTTTATTTTTATTTTTTTTTTTTTGTGGTAGTGTCTTTCACTTTGGTATAAAGGTAATGCTAGCCTCACAAAATAAGTTTGGAAGTGATCCCTCCTATTCAATTTTTAGAAGTTTGATGTTTGGCATTGATTCTTCTTTAAATATTTGGCATAATTCACCAAGAAAGGCATTTGGTCCTGGATTCTCATTGTTGGAAGATTTTTATTACTCGTTTAATCTCCTCAAATTGTTATTGATCTGTTCAGATTTTCTATGTCTTGATCACTCAGTCTTGCACCATTATAAATTCCCATCAGCAGTGCATGAGGGTTCAACTTTCCCCACATTTTTACCAACACTAGTTATTCTGACTTTTTGGTTATACCCATTTTAGTGGATGGGAGTGGGAACTCATTTTTGATATGCATTTGATATGATGATTAATAATGTCATGCTCTTTTAATGTGCCTATTGGCCGTTTTCATATTTTCTTTGGAGAAATAACTACTCAGATTATTTGTCCATCTGTTCTTCAAACCACAAGGGGGTTTCAGCCTAGGTCTAGTTGCTCATCTCACAAAGACCTAATTCTTGAGGCAGCAAGGATTTCCAAGGAAGAAAGGAATTTTTAATATGAAAGATGTCTTTAAGAGAGAATGGGAGAAGCTGTTTCAAATTCATCTCCCTAGCTAACAGAAATCATGTGCTTTTAAAGGAGGAGCCACATGCCTTGGGGGAGATTGTGCTATAACTGTAAAGGGGTTATATGCATTGGGAGCAGATTGTGGGGGAAGGTGAATCTTAGTGTCAGGAAGTCTGCCCCTGAGGCTTCAGAATTTCAGCTCCTTTATCTTGTAGAAAATCTATCACTTCTGGGAAACAACTCAAAAGGTCAAGTAGTTAGCTAAGAAAGACATTTTTTAAAAAATATAGGGGTCATTTAAATTTGTTTGTAGAGCCAGTTATACATCATTACATTGGATTTTCATTATTGAGTTGTAGGATTGGTTTACATATTCTTGATATAAAGCGCTTATCAGATGTATGATTTTCATGCCTTTTGTGCACTTCTTTATGATATCTTTTGAAGCTTAGATTTCCTTGATTTTAATGAAGTCTAATTTATCTTGTATTTCTTTTTAATTTTGTAATTGACAGAAACTGTATGTATTTATGATGTACACATCATCTTTTGACACATGTATGCATTGTGGAATGGCTAAATAAAGGTAATTAACATATGTACTTCATTTATTCTTTTTGTGCAGTGAGAACACTTAAAATCTACTCTAACAATTTTTAAGTGTATAATGCATGGTCATTGGCTATAGTCCCCATGATTACAACATATCCCTTGAACTTATTTCTCCTGTCTCTCCTGTCTAACTGAAACTTTATGCACTTTCACTAACTTCTCTCCATTCCTCCCACAACTCCCCAGTATCCATCATTCTACTCTGCTTCTGTGCATTTGATGTTTTTATATTTAACATATACGTGAGATTACATAGTGTTTGTCTTTCTGTGACTGGCTTATTTCAGTTAAAGTACTGTCCTCCATGTTTTTGTTAATGATATGAATTCCTTTTTAAAAAAAGTTTGCATTGTATTGCTTTGTCTATTGTCTTAGTCTGTTTGGGAAACTATGGCAAAAATACCACAGACTAGGTAATTTACAAACAATAGGATTTAAGTGCCCACAGTTCTGGAGGCTGAGAGGGCCAAGATCAAAGCACCAGCAAATTCCAGGTCTGATGAGAGCCCATTCTTCACATAGCAAAATACATAATCAAGCTCCATTAAGCTCCTTTTATAAAGGCACTAATACCATTCAGGAGTATGCAGGCCTCATGAAGTAGTCAATACCCAAATTTCCCACCTCTAAATACCAACACATTGAGGGTCATGTTTAAATACATGAATTTTGGAGGTACATACACATTGAAGATATGTGTACATACCACATTTACTTCATTCATCTCTTGATGGACATTTATATTATTTTCATACGTTGATATTATAGATAATGCTACAGTGGATATTAGAGTGTGGATGTCTTTTCATGATCCTGATTTTATTTTCTTTGGCTATATACACAGAAGTGGCATTGATGAATAATATGGGAGTTTGTATTTTTTTTTTTTTTTGAGAAACTTCCATACCATTTCTCATAATGGTTCTAATTATATTTTCACCAACCATGTATAAGATCTCCATTTTCTCTGTATCATCACTTTTATTTTCATCTTTTTTATAATTGCCATCATAACTTCTAACAGATGTGAGGTGCTCTGTCATTGTGGTTTAAATTTGCCTTCCCTGAAGAGAGATATTGAGCATTTTTCATATACTTGTCCATTTGTTGTATGTGTTCATTTGAGAAATTCAGTTTATTTGTTATAGGTCTATTCATATTATTACCTTATTCTTCAGCCACATTTGGTAGTTTGCATGTTTCTGTGAATTTATCTAATTTATCTAATTTATTGTTAAACTATTTTTATTCAAATATGGCGGATGAGAAAAACCACCAGACAGAGTGTCTCTCCAAGAAAGATAGATTTTAGCAGAAGGTAAAACAAATAAACAAGCAGACAAACACAGATCAGATCCAGGTCAGAAGGGAAGGGTGCCTGAAAATACAGGAGACTCCAGGAAAATAAGTTGCAGAGGAGAACTGGAAGGAGAAAGGCCCCCAAGAGGCTTGGATACAAGCAACAGGGTAGGTAGAGCAGTTAAATTTCCCCTCCCTCCCTTACACCTCGGACTGCTGGTGGTTCCTGAGCAGTTGGAGAGACCTGCTGACACCAGCCCAGAGACAGCTGCCACCAGTAAGCAGTGAGCCTCTTGTGGACAAGGCACAAGGCTCCCAGCTCCCTTGGGGCACCTCCCAGCCTGACGACTCAAGTCAATCAGCAGGTGCCATATTGCTTCATTCTCCCCTACTCCTTTCATATGTGTGGGTGCCAAGAGAGACAATTTAGCCATCACCCAGAGGCATATGCAAGGAATGGTACCTTTCCTTTTGGGGCCCCACACCAGACTTAGGGTTACTCAGATTGTGAGTTCCCTAACCACCAGCCCGCCGAGGTGCCGCTTGCCTGGACTCTAGGAGAACAGGGCAAATCCCAAGGTGGAGAGACATTGTTCCAGCTTGGACATCCTGTAGGTGACTTGAGACCAGCACTCCTCTCTGGGCAAGGTCAGGGATTGATCTCCACAGCCCAGGGGACAGGCCTGCAGACCAGATCCCATACACTGAGGTCTCAATCACATTGTCCAGGGGCACAGAAGGGAAATTTGTGAATGAGCCTACTGAGATGTGTGTGCCTTCAAGGGCAGATCAGCATGCTTGAGGGACAACCCTCCTCCCATTGGAGGGCTGTGCACAGAGCTCAGACTGCTATCCTGGGCAGGAAATCTCCATGCCAGCATCACATCTAGGGTAAAACCACAGGCTTGAGGTCCTGTTTGCTGGCAGACACCAGGAAGAAACTGCGGAATAAGGAAGGGTGGAAAGGAGCAAGGCCTGCTCCAGACTACAGGTCTCAGACAGCCCCTCACACACACACAGACTTTTCAGCAAAGTGGGGCCATTCCAGCTCCTCCCTGGCAGCTTTTCCTAGAAGCAGAGAACATAACTTCGACCTCTGCTAACAGAATTTTTGGTGCTTGAGGGAAGGCTCACCCAACCCAACTCCACCCACACTCACTCCTGCACCTACCCTTACTGAGGTGAAGAATAAGGACACACCTGGAAGTCCCAGGGCCCACCCACCACCTGAGGCACTATAGTGCCTCTCCAGAGGGACAATAGCTGGTGACAGGACTCAAAACAATACTGCAGCCAGCTGCTCCCAGCAAGTGCCACCTGACAGCAGAGAGCTCATTTTGCACACCTTTTAAGTGCATCTGCTGACTCATTTTATAGGACGTGGTCAAATCTCACCCCAAAACACTACCTACTGGCTCAGAGACCAAACAGGGTGTGTTACTATTCAAACAAAAACCTAAAGGTAAGAAGCAACAGTTGATCCACATGGGAAGGAACCAGCAAAAGGACTCTGGAAGTATGAAGAATCAAACAGAAAGCACACTGCCAAAAGAGAACACCAGCCCTCTAGCAATGGAAATCAACCAAATTCAGAACATTAAAATGACAGAAGATGAATTTCAAACGTGTTGAAAAAAATGGATAACCAAAACAAAGAAACCACACAAAAAAATCCAGGACTTGGAAGAAAAATTTACTAAAGAAATTGAAATATTAAAGAGAAATCAAGCACAACTTCTGGAAATGAAGAATTTATTCAAGGAATTACAAAACGCAGTGGAAAGCCTAAATAACAGGGTAGATCAAACAGAAGAATCTTAGATATTGAAGATAACACCTTCCAATTAAATAAGTCAGTCACAGAAATAGAGCAGAGAAATAAGAGAATAGAGAAAAGCCTGCAAGAAATGTGGGCAAATGTGAAGAGGCCTAATATAAAAATCATAGGCATCCATGATGGTGAGGAAGAAAATACACAAGAATTGTCGAATAAGCTATTCAAGAATATAATAGAGGAAAATTTACCAGGCCTTGATAAAAATCTAGCTATTAAAGTACAGGAAGCTCAAAGGACTCATGGATATTCAATGCAAACAAGAAGACACCACAACACACAGTCATAAGACTGACCAAAATATCACCAAAGAGGCCCTTCTAGGTGCTGTAAGGTGAAAGAAGCAGGAAACCTACAAAGGAAAACCCATCAGAATAACAGCAGACTTCTCAACTGAGACCTTACAAGGAAGAAGAGATTGGGGCCCCATTCTCACTCTTCTCACACTGAATAATGCCCAGCCTAGACTCTTGTACCCTGCAAAACTAAGTTTTGTATGTGGAGAAGAAATAAAGACATTCTCAGATAAACAAAGACTGAGGGAATTCACCAATACAAGACTAGCCATCCAAGAAATACTCAAACCAGAGTTACACACAGATCTATACAATAAACACTCAAGAATGTAAAAGATCTCAAAAACTAAAGATCAAAGGCCAGATACCACAATGGCTTAAGACAGAAAACAAAGTTCAACCCAACAGGATGAACAGAAATTTGCCCCACCTATTAGTTCTCTCAATAAATGTGAATGGCATTAACTCCTCATGGCATTAACTCAAGAGACATAGGCTGGCCGAGTGGATAAATAAACAAAAGCCAAGTATCTACTCTCTTCAGGAAACACATCTAACCCATAAGCATGCACTCAGACTCAAGGTGAAGGGATGGAAACCAATATTTCAAGCAAACAGAAGCTAAAAGAAAGTTGGCATGGTGGTTCTGATTTCAGATAACTAAGTCTTCAAATCAACAAAAGTGATGAATAGCAAAGAGGATTAGTATATAATGGTGAAGGATACAATTTAACAAGAAGACATAGCAATTCTAAATATTTATGCACCTAACTCGGGTGCACCCAGATTCACAAAGCAAATCATACTGGATCTAAACAAAATGATAAACAGCAACCCCCTAATACCCAGAGACTTCAACACTCCTCTGACAAAAGAGGACAGATCCTCCAAACATAAAATAAACAACAACAAAAATGGACTTAAACAGAACTCTAGAACAAATGCACCTGACTGACATTTATAGAACATTCTACTAAAAAACCACTGAGTATATGTTTTTCTCATCAGCTCCTTGAAAATTCTCTAAGACTGATTATATATCCTAGGCCACAAAGAATGTCTCAAAAAAATTTTAAAAAATAGAAATTATACCATGCATCTTCTCAGACTACAGTGGAATAAAATTAGCAACTCCAACAGAAACTCTCATCTCTACACAAAGTCATGGAAACTAAACAACCTTCTGCTGAATGATTATTTGATTAACAAGGAAATCAAGATGGAAACCAAAAGGTTCTTTTAACTAAATGATAAAGGAGACACAAGTTATCAAAATCTATTGGACAGAGTTAAAGCAGTCCTGAGAGGAAAATTTATATCCACAGATGCCTACATTCAAAAGACAGAAAGATCACAAATAAGCAATCTAACGAATCACCTCAAAGAACTGGAAAGGGATGAGGAAACTGACTCCAAATGCAGCAGAAGAAATGAAATAATAAATATCACAGCAGAAGTAAATGAAATTAATGACACACACACACACAAAAACTATACAGAAGATTAATAAATAAAAAGCTGGTTCTTTGAAAAAATAAACAAAATTAATGTATCCTCTGCCTAGATCAATGAGAAGCAGAAAAGAAAGAACTCAAATAAGCTCTATCAGAAATCAAAAAGGAGAAATTACAACTGATGCCACAGAAATACAATATATCATCTATGAATACTATAAAAACATCTGCACCTAAACTGGAAAATGTGGATGAAATGGACAAATTCACAGAAACACACAGCCTCCCTAATCTCAATCAGGATAGAATTCCTGAACAGACTAATATCAAGTACCAAAATTGAAAAAGTAATAAAAATCCTTCCTAAAAAAAAAAAAAAAACTCCCGGACCAGATGGTTTCACACTTGAATACAAAGAACTGGTGCCTATCCTTCAGAAATTACTCAATAACATTTAGAAGGAAGGAATACTCCCAATACATTTTAGGAAGCCAACATCACTCTGATACAAAAACCAGGAAAGTACACAACAAAAAGAGAAAATTGCAGAACAATATCTCTTATGAATATAGATGCAAAAATTCTCAACAAAATCCTAGCAAACCGAATTTATGTGCTTATCAAAAAAATAATCCATCATGATCAACTGGGCTTCATCCCAGAAATATAGGGATGGTTCAACATATGCAAATACATACATGTAATTCACCATATAAAAAGAAGCAAAAGGAAAGACCATATGATCCTCTTGATAGACACAGAGAGAGCATTTGAAAAAATTCAACACTCTTTTATGATAAGAATACTTAACAAAATAGGCATAGACAGGACTTACCTAACAATGACACAAGCATTATATGACAAGTCCACTTCCAACATTATACTGAATGGGGAAATATTGAAGCCATGCCTGCTTAGAACTGGAACCAGACAAGGTTGCCCTCTATCACCACTTCTGTTTAACACAGTGCTGCAAGTCCTAGTCAGAACAATCAGACAAGAGAAAGAAATCAAGGGTATCCAAATGGGGACAGAAGAGCTCAAAAAACTCTTTTTGCTGACAATATGATCTTATATCTAGAAAGTCACAAAGATTCTGCCATGAGACTCCTGGAATTGATAAACAAATTCAGCAAAGTCTCAGGTTACAAAATCAATGTACAGACATCAGTGGCATTCCTATACACCAACAATAGCCAAACTGAGAACTAAATGAAAGACCGAATGCCCCTCACAATAGCAACAAAGAAAGTAAAGTACCTACTAATATATTTAATTAAGGAGGTAAAAGACCTCTACAGGGAGAACTCTGAAACACTGAGGAAGGAAATAGCAGAAGACATAAACAGATGGAAAATTATACCATGTTCATGAGTTGGCAGAATCAACATTGTTAAAATGTCTATACTACCCAAAGTGATCTACAAATTCAAAGCAATCCCTATTAAAATACCAATATCAATTTTCACAGATCTAGAAAAAAATAGTTCTACACTTTGTATGGGACCAGAGGACACTCCATATAGCATAAGCAATCTTAAGCAGAAAGAACAAATTGAGAGGCCTCAATTTACCAGACTTCAAGCTACACTACAAGGCTATAGAAACTAAAATAGTATGGTACCAGCACAGGAACGGAGACATGGACCAATGGAACGGAACTGAGAACTGAGACATAAAACCATCCTCATATAGCCATCTAATCTTTGACACAGCAGAAAAAAAAAAAAAACATACACTGGGGAGTAGAATCCTTATTCAATAAATGGTGCTGAGAAAACTGGATATCCATATGTAGAAGACTCAAACAGGATCTAACCCTAACCCTTCACCTTTCACAAAAATCAACTCATGGTGGACAACAGACTTAAACATAAGGCATGAAAGTATAAGAATTCTAGAAGAAAATGTTGTTGTAAAAACTCTCATAGACATTGGCCTAGGCAAATAATTTATCAAGAGAACCCCAAAGGCAATCACAGCAACAACAAAAATAAATAAATGGGACTTCATCAAATTAAAAAGCTTCTGCACAGCCAAGAAAACTATCTTGAGAGCAAACAGACAACCCACAGAATGAGAGAAAATATTCACATGTTACACATCTGATAAACGGCTGATAACTAGAATCTATATAGAACTCAGGAAAATCAGCAAGAAAAATCAAAGAACCCTAACAAAAAGTGGGCAAAGGACATGAAAATAAACTTTTGAAAAGAAGATAGTCTAATGGCTAACATATGAAAAAAAAAATGCTCAACATCTCTCCTCATCAGAGAAATGCAAATCAAAACCACAATGAGATATCACTTATCTCCTGTGAGAATGGCCTTTATCAAATAGTCCCAAAACAATAAATGTTAGTGTGGATGCAAAGAAAGGGGAACAGTCATAGACTGCTGATCGGACTGCAAACTAGTACAACCTCTGTGGAAAGCAATATGGAGATACCTCAAAGATCTACAAATAGATCTACCATTTGATCCAGCAATCCCATTACTGGGCATCTACCCAAAAGAACAAAAGGCATTCTATAAAAAGACATCTGAACTCTAATGTTTATAGCTACACAATTCACAATTACAACGATGTGGAAATTATCCACATGCCCATCAATACATGAGTGGATAAAAAAAATGTCTTATATGTGTACCACAGAGTTCTACTCATCCACAAAAAACAATGGTGATATAGCACGTCTTGTATTATCCTGTATAGAGCTGGAACCCATTCTACTAAGTGAACTACCCCAAGAATTGAAAAACAAGCACCACATGTACTCACCCTCAAAATGGGTTTAGCTGACCAAAACTTAAGTGCAAATATAGTAATAATATTCATCAGGTGTCAGTCAGATGGGAGGGGGAGGAGGGCATGGGTCTATTCACACCTAATGGGTGCGGTGTGCACCATCTGGGGGATGGACACACATGTAGCTCTGACTCGGGTGGGAGAAGAGCAACATACGTAACCTAAACATTTGTACCCCCGTAATATGGTGAAATGGAAAAAACACAACTTTTATTTCTTCCAGTGAGAAAGGAAAGTAGGCATTGTCAGCTAGATGTGCTGAACTTTCTCATGCAGTCACATTCTAAAACCACACAAAACTAAGTAGCTGCCAGGCATTTCACTATTTTTAAATACAAAGGCGTGCCTTAATATTGTTATTTTGTTTAAGATTTCTGCTTAATGTTAAGGTTCAAAACCACTTAAATACAGGAGTCTTGGTGAGGCCTCCCTGACTGGAATGAATGAATGGGACTGTAACAGGGATGGTGATAAGGGTTCATATATTTTTTAAGAATATTTTCTTATGAAAAATTTCAAACATGGAAAATTTCTTCTATGTGCCACTCAGCTAATGGATATGCCTATTTTGATTATTTTATAAAAAGTGGTCAACACTTTCCAAATATTGTTTCAAACTATCTCTTGTCTGATTTTTTCTTTTGTGCTTCACTATTGTAATTCAAGTTGAAGATATCATGCCATTTCACCCATAAATAATACAGAATATATCTGTACATGGCAAAGCTTTTTCATAAACATTATACCACTATCACACTTAAAAAATAAACAATATATTTTATAATTGAATACTCACTTTATATTCAAGTTTGACGGACTTAATTTTTAAATTCATGAAAAATTTTAGACATACACAAAAATGAAGAGAATAAAAGAATGAACTCCCAGGTATCTATTACCTACCTTCAACAATTATCAAGTCAAACTAATTGTTTCATCTATAACCCACATGGTCCTCTCCCCTGCCCCTTACAGAATTTTTCTTTCAATCATATCATTTCTTTTTATTTTTTCTTGTGATTAACATTCATCTTGCATAAAACTCACCATTTCTACCATTTAAAGTAGTGGCCTTTGATAGAGGCCAATCTCACTGGGGTTAGGTGATATCTCATTGTGGTTTTGATTTGCATTTCTCTAATGATTAGAGATGTTGATCTTTTCTTTCATATGTTTGCTGGCCATTATTCTGTCTTCTTTGGAAATGTTTCTCTTCATTTCCACTGCCCATTTCCTGATGGGGTTGTTTGATTTTTTCTTGTTAATTCTTTTGAGTTCTAGATAGATTGTTGTTATCTTGTTATCAGACCTTTATTGGAAGTGTAGAGAGCAAATATTTTCTCCCATTCTGTAGGTTGTCTATTTTCTCTAATGATGGTTTCCTTGGTGAGGATGTGGAGAGACAGGAACACTCTTACACTGCTGGTGGGACTGCAAATTAGCGCAACCTTTGTGGAAAAGAATTTGGAGATACCTCAAACAGCTAAAAATAGAAATACCATTCGACCAAGCAATAGCATTATTAGGCATCTACCCAAAAGAGCATAAGACATTCTATTATAAAGACATCTGTACCTGAATGTTTATGGCAGCACAATTCACTATTGCAACGATGTGGAAACGTCCCAAGTGCCTGTTGATTCATGAGTGGGTTATTAAAATTTGGTATATGTATACAATGGAATATTACTCAATTCTAAGAAATGAAAGTTATCTAGCACCACTTATATTGTCCTGGATTGAGCTTAAGCCCATTATCCAAAGTGAGGTGACACAAGATCAGGAAATGGGCTTCACATGTACTCACCATCAAATTGGTACTGACCGATTAACACTATGGTGCTCAAAGGGTGGTGGTGTTCACCAGGGATTCGGGGGTTGGGGGGTAGACCCACATCTGAGGGAAGTGGTGAGCATTGTGAAGGGAAAGGGCATACCTATAACCCTTGCTAGGGAGAGGCAAAGTTATAAAGATATAAAATTCAACCAAAATGGAAAAATAAATGTAGTGGCCTTTAGTAATTAATTAAGTTGCATTTAGTAATTCACAGTCTTGTGCAACCAGCACCACCATCTAGTTCTAGAAGTTTTTCATCACTCCAAAAGGAAATCCTATACCCACTGAGCAGTCATTCCCCATTCCCCACTCCTCTTACCCTTGGTAAAAATTTGTTCTCTCTGTGGATATTTCCGTTCAGGATATTTCATAGGAATGCAGACCCTTATAATTTTGAAATGAATCTGAAATAGCATGTAATTTCATGCATATATACTTTATCATGTATCTTTAAAAGAAGGACTTTATATTTCTTTAAATGTAACCATAAGATGATGATCATGCCTGAAAAGTTAAACAATACTTACTTACTATCAAAAAAATAAATAAGAAATAATAAAAACCTCTTTAATCTTTGTTTTCTTTCACTTTCAAATGAGTTTTCAATGTTCATATTGTTGCTAGAACTGGCTGCTCCAATGGACTTTGAATTAATAACATAAACACTGAGTTTTATCTCAATATCAGTAACACAGCCACTGCAGTTCACAAGTATAGAGAGACAAACAGAGATCTTAACAAACTTTATTATTTTAACTCTATAGTGGCAGATTGACCATTTGAACTCTGAAATTTTCTTGATGTAATTTGCCCATCACTTTAAACATGTGCACAAGAACAGGACATAATTTGTGGAGACCAGATGGAGCCCTAAAAAACTTGACACCTCTTTAAATTTTCTCATACACAGTACATTTATATGCCATATACTAATATAGAAAAGCACTCCATAGAAAGAGAAATTTAGGAGTTTTCAAACATAAGCCCAGGAACACTACATCAGACAAAACAAAGCTCAAAACAAACAGAATACTCCAAACAAATTCCTACAAAGGGATACTGGAGAGAAGTTTTCAAGAATCTTATCTCAAACCAAACCAGCATCGCAAATGAGCCGTACTAGGTCTAAACGGCATAAAAGCTCAAAGGGCAGAGACAGAGGATTCTCTGTGTGCACATAAGTTTTAAAGAATGTGGTCAAAAATGCTGTATTCAGGGATCAAATTCTTATTTCCCATAGTTGCATACACACAAACACACACATCCTAAATGGACTGCAGTTCCAACAAATGAGCCTAGGAACTGACAAATACAGACTGTCAGAGGTGCTACTCTCCCAAATGGTTGTGGCTTCCAACCTAAATGAAATTTCCTCTGAAACTCCCCAAATAAAGAGAAGAGCCCATAGGTCCTACTCTTCCAAGTGGTTGAGGCCTCCAGCCCAAATGGGAATTTCAGAGAAACTCCCCAGATGGAGAGAGGAGTTTCTCCACTGTGCAGTATCTTGAAATGGCACATATCTGGATGCAAATACCAAAATCCAAAAGTCAAAGGTCTATTTTTCCATGACAGTCAGGGATGCAGTTGGGGCTGGTGACAGTGAGTCTGGTGGGAGAAACCAAAACCAATCTCTGGCAGAACTCAGCCAGGCAGCTGATAGGGAGGGTTTAAAGTCTCTTCCCATTTCCCTTCTTATGAGCAACAGATCCTGGACAAGCCCTCAATTGGTTAAACAACCCACAAGTGGGTTAACTGTTGCTCACTGCACAAAAAAGCCAATTACTGAGACAACAAGGTTTGGCAAAGAAGAAAGGATTTATTATAGTGGAGGTGTCTACTAGGAGCGGGAGGTATGAACTGCCTCATTTCCACCTCCTCGATCAACAGGGTCAGGGGTTTTTCTAGAAGAGAAATGAATAATGCATGAGGGGAGTGAGCATCATTATGTGTTTGGGATGGAGTGCAGGGCACGCAAGCACAGCGAGAAATCATGTTAGTACATACATCCTATGATCAAAACATGGTGGATAAGTCCCTCCCAGGGTGGAGATTTTAGTATTATAATAAGCTAAGGGTTAATATTGCTCATTCTTTCAGCATTGTACACAGGCTCAATGGGTCCTCGGGTACAATCTCTGGTGGAGTGTCACTTGTCATCTCTGGACAAAAAGGTGCTCATTAGTTATCTCATTATGGCAAACAGGCTCCACCATTTCTGGGAAAGAAACTCAAAAGGAAATGCATTAGCGCAACAGAAAGTTACAAACTTCTGATACCAAATCATACT
Organism: Microcebus murinus; assembly: GCF_040939455.1. Lineage (NCBI taxonomy): Eukaryota > Metazoa > Chordata > Mammalia > Primates > Cheirogaleidae > Microcebus > Microcebus murinus. The sequence goes on along the minus strand of NC_134116.1, from coordinate 3,260,933 downwards.
GGCCTGTGACCTTGAAATACAAGAGAACTACCAAAAAAAAAAAAAAAAAAAAAAGAAAAAGAAAAAAGAAAACAACCCAAAAAACTATAAAAGTGTTTCTTGCTTACTGAGCCAGTTAAATAAGTATAACAAAGTTACAAAGTTTTGGTCATCAAATAGTACTGAGAGCACTCTCTATTTTCTGCTGACTTTAAAATTGCAGTTACTAAGCTACAAGTGTCAAGATAAAATTCACTGCCAGGGCCACTTAGAGCAGCCAGCCTAGCCACAATGTGAACACTGAAAACTCATTTGAAATATGAGGAAACTAAAAACACTATTAAAAAATATTTTTTCTTATGCAGTTACAAAAACTATTAACTTAAATCTACATTGCAGGATTTTTGGTGCTAGGTCTGACTATAGACATTGCTCACCAGACCATTCCAGAGGGAAGGAAGGGTTTGAGATACAGGAGAGGGAAGAAAGGACACAGTTCAGGTGTAGTTAAGAGGAAAAAGTACTGGATCCTGCTGGGGACTTCAGCAAGGAAAACGGTGAAACAGAAAAGGAATAGTGAAAATGGAAGAAAGGTGTCAGTGAGGATCAAACCCAGAGAGGCTCAGACTCCAGTGAAGGGGTAAAGGAGATCCTTTCCTCCTTCCCACACACCTTTGGTGTTCAGTGGGCTACCAAGTTACTTGGAAGCTTTTCCACCTCCTCGAGCCCAAGCACTGTGGCAACCACAGAATTGTGTGGAGAACGTTTGTGATCCCAGAGCTTGGACATTCCATGTAGGGTTCCCCTCCCAGGAGAGTAATCCACCAAGCCAGAGAGCCAGCCTTCTTCCATTCAGACTCATCCTCCACTACCTCTACCCCACATACTGCAGTCAGGAGAGCAGTTTGAGCTAAGAATTTAGTGAGCAGACACCTCTCCCTAGCTGGCGTGTCCTCCAGTCTGAGGTTTCCACAGAGAGTGTGGCCAGTGCCCTTCCCCTTGAGAACCTTCACTGGACTCTAGGTGCCTGGTCTAAGAGCTCTCTTCCCACTGGCAGTTCCCAGAGATGCACACCAGAAAGCCTGACATGCAGGCCAGATACTGTGCCCCCAGGACTTCAGCAGGTTGTTAGGGACACAGGTGGGATATTTGGGAGCCAGACTGGAAGAAGAGGGAGCCCACATGGATGAAAGTGATGAAAGAGTAGAGTGGGGATCCGAGACGTAGTAGCCTGGGGGAGTGCTCATACCCCCGAAAGGAAAGCCACATTGTTGGACTAGGGTGGGACACTGGTGGGAAGATCCCAGCCTATAGCATCATAGCATCTGCGTGTAGCTTTCTCAGCTGCCTGTTTGCAACCAGACACCAGAGGGCAGGGGTAATGCAAGAGGGATGGAGCTCACTCCCACTAACCAGTTGGGAAATTACAGCCCCTACCTCATGAGCAGGCTTCCTAGATTGGAGAGCCTGCCTCAAACCTCCTCACAGTGGCTTTCCCTAGCAGCCAGGATAATAATGTTTGAGCTCTGCCAAGGATAAAACCTGCACAGTTGAAATAGGTTGGGTCCCCCAGTAGGGAAGATGCCAGCCCATGGTCCAATAGCAACCAAGTATGGCACATTCAGGTGTCTGTTTGAAACCAGACACCAGAGGGCATGGATAACACAAAAGGTGCAGAGTCCACTCCCAATAGCCAGATTGGAAATTACAACTACTTCCTCACAAGCAGTCATCCCAGTTTTCAGAGCTTGGCTTGACCCTCCTCACAGTTAGTTCCTCTCCCCTAGAGGCCAGGAAAATGAACTTTGAGCCTGCTGAGGCTTTGCAAAAATTTCAGGCTCTGCCAATCTAACCATGCCCAGCCTCACTTTCCCACCCACCTCTGCTATAGTGGAGAACAAGCAACCCCCTGGAAGCTATATGGGTCTTCCCAAAGACTGGGGCATTCAAATGTTCCACCTAAGGGACTATAGCTTATTACAGGCACAAAAGAACATCTCTGCAGTTGGATATTTCCTGCAAGCATCAACCACTGACAGGGAGAACAGCTCTACAGCTCATTACAGAATCTACTAAATCAAGGGTGTGGCTTACTTTTACACTCAAGCATCACCCACCATCTCAGAGATTAACCTCGGGGTCTCAATACAATTCACACTTCTGGGAAGAAGTGAAGATGACACAATAGAAGCAACCTGAGGGGACAATGTTTTCTAGGAAATAAACAAAATCTATAGGCAATTTGATCCATGGTGGATCTCCCTCTTCCACTGCAGATCTCTGGGCTGATTGGAGAGCTGTTCAGAGTCTGTGCAGAGAGCAGGCGCAGCAGAGATCTGGTGGCTGCCAATCCTAGGTTTTTCCAACTGATGCCATCCTGATCGTTCTGGTACATGGAGCCAGGTCCACTCAGGGTCCAGCCTCCCATCAATAGCCTTTGCATCACCCCTGCTGGGCCATGGAGGAAACAGATGCTCTGTGCCCTGTGACTGAGGGCTGAGCACCCCTCCTTCCTGGCATGGGAGTTGAACAGAGGAGGATCACCAGGTGCCACAGGAGAGTCCCCAGCAAAAAAAGGACAGATGCCCTGCAATCCTGTTAACTCAGAGCCAAGAGAAGAGGAGCCAGATGAGAAGAAACCAGCAAAAGAACCCTGACAATATGAAGAAGCAAAATAGTTGGACACCCCAAAAGAACACGATGGATTTACAGTAGTGAACCCCACTGACAAGGAAAATATTGCCACAATGACAAAAATAGAATTCAGAATATGGAGGGTAAATAATATGCATAAAATTAAAGAGAAAGTTGAAAACCAACAAAAAGAAGCCAAAAAATTATATCAGGAAATCAATGAAAAAAATGTAAAGGTCACTAGAGAGATAGACAACTTAAAAACTGATATAACAGAACTTAAAGAAATGGAAGAGTTATTTAAGGAATTTCAAAACACAGCAGAAAGATTCAATAGGCTGAACCAAGGAGACAAAAGAATCTCAGAACTTGAAGACAAGGCTCTCTAGATAACCCAGGCATTCAAAGAGGCAGAAAAGAGTATTAGAAAGTTTGAGCAATTGATATAGGAGACATAGAACTATGTAAAGTGAACTAACATTTGAATTATTATTTGAATTATTATGTAAAGTGAACTAACATTTGAATTATTCTCCATGAAGGAGAAGAAGAAAGAGTTAAAATTATGGAAAACCTATTTGAGGGTATTATTGAGGAAAACTTTTCTGGTATCACCAGAAATTCAGACATAGATAAAGCAAGACAAAGAGGATTATTATATAACAGTAAATGAAAAAATTCAACTAGAAGGCATAACACTTCTAAATATATATGCACCCAATGCAGCCGCTTCCAGATACATAAAGCAAATTTTACTAAACCTAAGCATAGAAATAAATACTACCATCATAATTGCTGGGGACCTCAACACCCCATTGTCATAGCTGAGCTGAGCAATGGAGGTTGGTTTAAAGGCAGAAATGGGCTAAAAAAAAAAAAAAGCAGAAACAAAGAAACATAGACTTATCATTTCAAAGTTACTTTCCTTAGGATTAAAACAGAAGGTACTTGCTCATCAAGCTCTCTGTGGTAAACGTGGCCCCTTCTGATTATTTGCTGTTAATTTTTGCTATTGTTGTTGTTGTTTGTAACTGGTCTGTTTCAAAGTTATTGATAAGTAACTTCATTTTGTTTAGTCTGGTCTGTTGGGGCCTAATGTATGAGCATAGTCCAAATTAATGGCCTCCCATAAATTTTGTTTAATAGTATATACACATATACATATATGTGTACTACTCAGGAATAGATAAAGAAGAAATTAGCCAAGTGGTGAGTGGATGCCTCTCAAGGACATTGTTCTTAGTGAAAAAAACAATCTCTAAAGTTTACATATTGTAAACATATGTGTATGTGTGTGTGTATACACACACACACACACATATATATAGTAATGAAACAGTTCTGTATCCTGATTGCAGTGATGGTCACATAATTCTACACAAGGGGTAAAATTTCATAGGCATCTACAAACACACACACACACACACACACACACACACCAAATACATATAAAAACTGGTGAAACTCAAATAAGTTAATAGTATTTTACCAAAGTGAATTTCCTGGGTTTAATAATGTACTATTGCTATGTAATATAGTATACTATTGTTGTGTAATATAGTATCCTTGAGAGAAGCTTCCTGAAGGGCACACAAGAACTCTCTGTACTATTTTTGGCATGTCGTGTAAATCCAATACAAACAACAACAAAAATTGAATGCAAAAAGTTGCAATTAAAAAAGCGAAACAAAAAAGTCAGTAACCTTTAAGGTGTGATTTTCTTAGGTGAGCTAAATTTTTACTGCAATCTTAGCAGTTTTTGTGTGTGAAATTACAAGCAGATTCTAAAATTTCTTCAAGAATGAAAAGTACCCAAACCAGGAAAATTTCAAATCAGAAAGAACACACGCACACACACACACACAATGCTGGATGCTTACCTACCTAAAATCTTCTATCAGCCACTCACAACTGACTTTCACTGCTATTACATCCGGGAGCTGTCATTGTGTTGGTCTTAAATTTTTCCCAGTTCCCTGATATTAAAATAAAGGACTTGGGTATTACGTTTCTGCACCACCTTGTGACTATGTCCTTGGTTGCCTTTTCATACATCAACAATATGGCCCAAGTAGGGACTCTGGTCCTTTGCCTTCACAATTCAGCTGATGCTCCTCTATAGCTCCTCCACCTTTGAAGCATATATTGTTATTGTGAATACAATATAGACATGCCCTCAGATAATAATCCGTTATTACAACATAAGCAGAAATCCTATGCCATAAAATCAAATCTATAAAGGCAATTAGTTAAGGTTTGAAGTAACACAGTATTTAGAAATTTGGTCCTTTAATGGTTTGAAGCAGAAAAATAGTTCTAATGGTCTACATCAGCCATCCCCAATATTTTCAGGACCAGGCACCAGTTTCATGGAAAGCAATTTTCCATGGACAGCGGCCGTAGTGGGGATGGGGATGGGACAGGAGGCAGAGCTCAGGCACTGATGTGACTAAAGGAAGCTTCGCTTGCTCACCTGGCACTCACCTGCTGCTTACAGTCAGGTTCCTGCTTCTCCTGGAAGACAATTTTTCCACTGACAGGAGGGGAGGAAAGGATGGAGGTGGAGAGGAGGCAGAGTTCTGAGGCCTGGTTCCTAGGTCCCCAGCCTGGAGTTGGGGACCACAGGTCTGGACAATTCAAATAATAGTTTGACATTATGAATTTTAAGTGATTCAAGCTAAACTCTATTCAATATATTTTAAGAATAAATATAATTAATATAAATGCAATCTCCTAGAAATTAGTTATCATTTGGTTTAATCTGAAGTATGCTTGGAAGTACAGATGTATATACCACAACCTACAGTTTTGAAATCAATCCTGTATAATCAGCCAAATTTAATGCCTGTGGAAATAACTAGCAGCATGGCTCTTGGTGGTGCCATGATTCAGGAATTTTTTTTCTTCCTTTTATTTCATCATATTATGGGGATACTAATATTATTAGGGTTACAAATATTGCCCCTGCCCTCCTCCCTCCCCCTGACGTGCCAGAGATTCAAGCATGTCCAATTCCCCAGTAGTGCGCACCACACACATTCTGTAAGCACACACCTCTCTCCTCTTCCCCCCTCGCGCCTGTCCGCCACCTGATAAAAAGGCTTTTTTGGTGGGTTTTTGTTTTTTTGTTTTTTTTGACATTTTGGTTACATTGTATATCTTTGCCTCTCCCTAAGAAGGGTTAGAGTTATGTCCTTCCCCTCCAAAATGCTCACACATCTGAAGATTGGGTCTCTCCCTGCCCATCCCTGGTGAGCATTGCCACCATTTGAGAACCATAGTTTTAATCGGTCAGTACCAATTTGATGGCGAGTAGATGTGGAGCCCATTTTCTTGATCTTGTGTCGCCTCACTTTGGATAGCAGGCTAGAGCTTAATCCAGGATAGCATAACCGGTGCTAGCTCACTGTCATTTCTTAGAATTGAGTAATATTCCACTGTGAGCATATACCATATTTTAATTATCCACTCATGAATTGATGGGCACTTGTTTCCATGACCATGCAATTGTGAATTGTGCTGTTATAAACACTTGGGTGCAGATGTCTTTATAATAGAATGTCTTATGCTCTTTTGGGTAAATGCCTAATAATGCTATTGCTGGGTCAAATGGTATTTCTATTTCTAGCTGTTTGAGTTATCTCCAAATTCTTTTCCACAAAGGTTGTGGGGCGCGGTGTCAACGCCATTACAAGTTGGCGCCTGTTTCCGGCTTTGCCTAGAGCAGCAAACAAGTTCAGCGCACGCGCAATTGTCGGTTGCCCTGTGGCGCAAGCATGCAAACGAAGGGTCTTGCTATGGACTAATGCTTTGGTGGCTCGACAGCTGAGCGGCCTATCCCAGCTTAGGGGTTGTGCTTCTTGGGTATATAGCAGCCTGCGCGCTGCCGGGCTGGGTCTTCCGCATCATGTAAGTCTAAAGGGAGCCCCATTAAAGCACTGTCAGAAGAACTCCGGTTGCCGCGTCTTCTTTGCTGGAGAGGCGGGCGCGACAAGTGGTGCCGAAACCCGGGAACCGAAACAACTTAGAAGCACCAGCGGAGACGACCTCGACAGAGGTGAGTTCAGAACTGACGTGTGGGACGGCCAAAACCCCCTGCTTCCATAATGGGTAATATTCCGCTGCGGCGCTTTATGTGGCCTATAAGAGATCTTTTATCATCACAAGGAGTGCACTGCGAGGAAAAGACCCTCATAAAATTTTTGAAGGAGGTGGACCGTGTAGCTCCTTGGTTCCTCCACTCGGGTTCTTTGACTATTCCCTCTTGGGGGAAGTTAGGACGGGACCTTCGTGGCGCAGGACTTTTAAAGCCAGGCAATCTCCTCGTTTACAACCTTATCATGAAATGCCTGCATGATGAGACTTCAGGCCCGCGCGTAGCAGCTAGCCAAAGAGCACTGAGTGACTTGCAAGAAGCAAGCTCAGAGAGAAGCAGTCAGGGAGGGACCGCGGTGATAAGTGAAAAAAGGGAATGTAGAGCTCTAGAAAAAAAAATGCAGGGAGGGAAAGCGCAGCCCGATCTGCCTGATTGTGACCCCTTACCAGATTTTGACAATCTTCACTTATCTGACACTGCTGACTCTGAGTCAGAGTGCGAAAATAGCCCAGAGTCAGATGAGGAACTAGAAAAGAAAGAGGAACCAGTTTTTCAGGAAGCGGTCGGTTGTGAGCGGTACCGCCCACCTCCGCATGCCCCGCCTTGGGAAGGGCTGGGTTTTTCTTAGGGGCCGCTCACCGCTGGGGATCCTCTGCCCATACCCTGGAATACAGAGGAGCCAGTGTGGGTACCCCAGTGGCCCTTGCCCTCTGAAAAGTTACTCGCGGCCCATAATCTAGTGCAAGAGCAGCTTACTCTTGGGCATCTTGAACCCTCTCAATCTCCTTGGAATACCCCTATTTTTGTGATTAAGAAAAGGTCTGGTAAATGGAGACTGTTGCATGACCTTAGAGCAATTAATGCCCAGATGCAGCTTATGGGGCCTGTTCAGAGAGGACTGCCCCTTCTCTCAGCTTTGCCTAAACATTGGAGTCTGATCATCTTGGACATCAAAGACTGTTTTTTCTCTATTCCCCTGCACCCACAAGATAAAAGCAGATTTGCATTCACGCTTCCTTCCATAAACCATGAGCAGCCTGATGCAAGATATCAATGGCAGGTTTTGCCTCAGGGCATGGCTAACAGTCCCACTATGTGCCAACTTTATGTAGCCTCAGCTATCCAGCCGGTTAGGCAGAAGTTTTCAAAGGTAAGAATTATACACTATATGGATGATATTCTCTTGTGTCATTGTGATGATGGCGTACTTCGCCAAGCTTATGCGTCCCTTCAGGCTCACTTAAAGGAAAAAGGCTTGCTGGTCGCTCCAGAAAAGGTGCAAGAGGGAGAAGTAGGCGCGTTTCTTGGTAGTAGCATTCTCCCTGACAAAATTGTGCCTCAAAGACTGTCCATCTGAAGAGATGCTTTGAGGACCTTAAACGATTTTCAAAAACTGCTAGGGGATATCAATTGGCTTCGACCTTTTTTATGTCTTACCACAGCAGAACTGAAGCCATTATTTCAGATTCTAGAGGGAGACTCACACATCACGTCTCCTAGAACTTTGACTCCTGAGGCCCTAAAGGCTCTTCATAAGGTAGAAGAAGCCATTCAAAAGGCGCAACTAGTGTGCATTCAACACCATGATCCTTTCTCCCTCTGTGTACTCCCTTCTCCTACGCTCCCTACGGCAGTGCTTTGGCAGGATGGTCCCCTTTTATGGGTGCATCCGCAAGCCTCTCCAGGAAAGGTGATTGGCCATTATCCTACCTGTGTGGCCGAGATAGCTTTAAAGGGTATTAGTTTGGCTGTGTCCCATTTTGGGCGTCACCCTGATAGCCTGATTTGTCCATATACTGCCAATCAGGTAAACACCTTATGTGCCACTCTTGATGCATGGGCCATATTGAGATGCACCTTCCCAGGGAGCATTGACAACCATTATCCCAGACATGCCTTGTTGCAGTTTGCAATGAGGAACGAGCTTATTTTCCCAAGAGTAACTTCACTGCAACCTTTGGTTGATGCCTTGGATGTGTATACCGATGGCTCTAAGACGGGTATTGGGAGCTATGTCATTCAGGACAAGGTGTATACCAAACAGTTTAACTATTCTTCTCCTCAGCTAGTAGAGTGTGCCGTAGTCGGTCTGGTTCTCAATACCATCACTGACCCTATCAACATCATCTCAGACTCCTTTTATGTGGTCAACGCAGTTAAACAGTTAGAGAACTCCTTTCACATTCTTGCCAAGAGTACTGTCTTTTCTGTATTTACAGAAATTAGGAATACTATTCAAAATAGGAAAAACCCATTTTCCAATCAGCATATCAGAGCTCATTCCTTGTTACCTGGACCTATGGCTGCGGGAAATGCTATGGCAGATCGCGCCACTCGCACCCTCTGGGTGTCTGATGGCCACGCCGCCGCCATAGACTTTCATAAACTTTATCATGTGCCAGCTGAAACCTTACGACTTAAGTTCAGCATCACACGTGCAGAAGCTCGTGAGATTGTACTGCAATGTCCAAGTTGTGCTCCTTATCGCACTGTTGTTCATACGGGCGTGAATCCTAGGGGTTTGCGTCCTCTACAACTGTGGCAAATGGATGTAACTCATGTCCCATCCTTTGGGAAGCTTCAGTATGTTCACGTGTCTGTTGACACGTGCTCAGGCGTCCTTCATGCCACGCCTCTGGCTGGAGAAAAGGCAAGTTACGTTATCATTCACTGCCTAGAAGCTTGGGCAGCCTGGGGCAAGCCCTGGGTTATTAAGACAGATAATGGCCCGGCTTATACCTCAAAATCTTTTCAGCAGTTTTGCACTCGCTTGGGTGTGGAGCACCGTACCGGTCTTCCCTACAACCCTCAAGCGCAAGGCATCGTGGAGCGTGCTCACGGCACGCTCAAAATGTACTTACAAAAACAAAAAGGGGGAGATGCCCTACAGCTAGGGCTATCACCCAAAGGACGCCTCTCCTTTGCTCTCTTTACTTTAAATTTTTTAAATTTAGATGTCAAGGGACGTTCGGCAGCAGACAGGCATGTCACGCCTGCTCCGCCACAGAAAGAATTAGTAAAGTGGAAAGATGTGTTGTCTAATCTATGGAAAGGCCCGGATCCAGTGTTAATGAGATCCAGGGGAGCTATTTGTATTTTTCCACAGGACCAGGACAATCCCATCTGGGTGCCCACGTGGCTGACCAGAACGGTGCAGCAGCCTCTGGAGCAGCATGAAGACGTGCTGGCTACTCCTCCTGATGACAGCATGGATGATCTCGAGGATGGCAGCGGAGCCACGCTGGAGGATCCTGTCAGTGCTTCCCCTGCCGATGCCTGTGACACATAACTCACCAATTTTCCCCCGCCTCTTTTCTACTAATGTTTCCTTGGGCACTGCGTACCTGAAGGTTCTGTGAGGGTGATTACGGGAGGGCAAAACGCGACCTTTGCCCCTATACCTGTCTGGGTTTGGCCCCTGTTTATCTGGGTGGTATCCACAGAAAAACCCTCTGGTACACATGTGAACTGTTCCTCTAATACGTGCAATTGAATGCCACGTCTCACCCCTCTGCCATTGTTACCCGCTTGCCTAGATACATTCCTGTTCCTGTTGAAGCTCCTAGCTCTATGACTCTGTTTCGGTCTTGCAGCCACGGACCATGTGGTATTGGCACAGACATTTGCTGCGCTTGAACTGAGACAGTCTGCACAGGTGTGGTTGACCATGCTAAAAGGTTAGCCTAGTTTTGGGTTGCACCCGCTCCTACCCCCAGGTATTTTAGCAGACATGGCCTTTGCACTCTGAGGGGTCTCTCCCATTGCACCAAATAAGGCATGTCTCCTATCCCACAGCCAGCCTTTGCACACCTCCAAGTTGTGCTCATTGCACGAGGTTAGGTGGTTGCTGGTGAAAGTGAGGCTCTGCAACCTTGATCGCACGGTCGAAGGACGGTGCTGAACGGTTGCTCAGCTCTCATTAAATTAATAAAACAGGGGGAGATGTGGGGCGCGGTGTCAACGCCATTACAAGTTGGCGCCTGTTTCCGGCTTTGCCTAGAGCAGCAAACAAGTTCAGCGCACGCGCAATTGTCGGTTGCCCTGTGGCGCAAGCATGCAAACGAAGGGTCTTGCTATGGACTAATGCTTTGGTGGCTCGACAGCTGAGCGGCCTATCCCAGCTTAGGGGTTGTGCTTCTAGGGTATATAGCAACCTGCGCGCTGCCGGGCTGGGTCTTCCGCATCATGTAAGTCTAAAGGGAACCCCATTAAAGCACTGTCAGAAGAACTCCGGTTGCCGCGTCTTCCTTGCTGGAGAGGCGGGCGCGACAAAAGGTTCCACTAATATACAGTCCCACCAGCAGTGTAAGAGTGTTCCTGTCTCTCTGCATTCTTGCCAGCATTTGTTGTTTTGGGATTTCTTGATATAGGCCATTCTTACTGGGGTTAGGTGGTATCTCATTGTGGTTTTGATTTGCATTTCTTTGATGATTAGAGATGTTGAGCTTTTTAAAATATGTTTGCAGGCCATTATTCTGTCTTCTTTGGAGAAGTTTCTGTTCATTTCCATTGCTCATTTCTTGATGGGATTGTTTGATTTTTTTCTTGTTAATTCTTTCAAGTTCTAGATAGATTCTTTTTATTAGACCTTAATCAGAGGTGTAGAGAGCAAATATCTTCTCCCACTTTGTGGGAGGTTTCATGCCTTAAGTTTAAGTCTATTATCCATCTTGAGTGAATTAGGGATCCTGATTTGCTCTTCTGCATGTGGCTAACCAGTTTTCCCAGCACTATTTATTGAAGAGAGATTCTTCAATATTCTTATATATTTTTGTCAGCTTTATCAAAGATTAGGCTACCGTATACTGATGGTTTCATCTCTGGTATCTCAGATCTATTCCAGATATCCATGCTTCTGTTCTTGTGCCAGCACACATTGGTTTGGCCCCTGCTCCTTTGAGATGTCCCATCTTTTGGGGCCAAACCAATATATGCCTTCCATGTATTGATTTATAACTTTATCTATAATTCATATCACCATAAAATGTATAAAACCAAACCATGACCCAGCCACAGTAAGTGCACTTGCTCCAGGCTTCTTGGATCATGAGATGTCCCAAAAGATGGAACCTCTCAAAGGAGCAGGGGTTACAGGTTATAGGTGGTTTAAAGGTTCTTTGACTTGTAATTGGTTAAACAAATGAAGCTTTGTCTAAAGGCCTGGAATGTTTTAAGCTAAGGAGCTCTGTTAATCAGAGACAAGCCATCAGCCCTATATTTGCTGTGTGAGTCCACCATCTGTCAGTGAGTTACGAAGGATACCTCTCAGAAGGGAGGGGCCATGGTGAGGCCTGTCTGACCTCCCCCCTCATGGCTCGTAACTCAGTTTTAGGGTATCCCCTTGGCCAAGAGGGCATCCCCTCAGTCAGCTGGGGGTGGAGGGGTTCAAGATTTTATTTTAGTTCACAGAACTGAGGACCAGCTTTTTATTTACTCCTCTATGTGACCCCTAGAGGCCAGTCTGGAGGAGGTGCTGGTGAGAGCCCAGGGGCTTTCCTGGGGTGAAGACAGGAAAGGGGCAGGAAAGACACCATCCCAGCAAGGGGAAGCCTCCCACTCCTGCACTTGAGTCCTCTAAGAACCTCCCTTTTAGGATATCTTGGGAAGTTACATGAAAAATAAAGTTGATTTTAAACCCAATAAAGATAACATCTAGGTTTTGGAGATGTACATTGAGTGAAGTTACTGATGGGTTGGGGGGGGGGTATTTCCTATCACCTCCACCCCACCCCTGCCCTGCCAAGATGCCAGACCAGAGGCAGGACAAAGAAGGAAGTAACTGCAGATCTTGGCTACAGTGCTCTGGATTTTCCTATCTCCCCTTATATAATGATGGAGATTTGTCCTGTGACCTCAATCCTTGACAGATTCAAGAAAAGTCAGTGATTTTAATTTTGTTCAGCAGTTTTCTTTTCATAAGGATGGGCATGATCATTTCCAAACTCTTTACGTTTGTGAAGTGAAAACATAGGTTCTCATTAATTTCCTAATGGTGATTTCAAATAGCCTGTTGGCTTTTCAAACTACTAGCTTCTAATATTTTAAAGCTTTTTAAACATTGAAATTCACTTAATTTTTTATTACAGATCATTTGGCGTGCAATATTCCCTGAGGTAGACATTGCATACAGATCTGAGATAGCTGTAGCCCTGTCTTTAGGGCTATCATAAAAGACAACAGTGTAATCAACGTGGCTAACCCAAGAGATCAGCGCTGCAGACACAGACAGGCTCTCTGAGGAGTCCTGTGGAACGGTGAATTGGCCTTGAAGTATTGAAGTAATAACTTTGAGGTATTTAACCTCCTTTGTTCAGGAAGGCTCTGTGTTTCTTTTTTTTTTTTTTTTTTTTTTTTTGAGTGACTGGCCAGTGAGGGCTGTAGGAAGGGGGCTCAAGCATTCAACTCACACTGACCTTGGGGGTGGTGGGGTGAGGGGAGCACCAATTGCCTCAAAAAGAGCAGTCTAGCATTTATCTGAGAAGAATGTTTGGAAACCACTGGGATAGATGAACTTCTTTAGACCTAATTAATATATGTTACTTTATTTATGGAAATACAAATAAAAAAATGTAGACATTGATTTTAAGGAGTCAGTGATATAGCTATAGAAATGAAACAATACAAATTAATCAAATGCTAAATAAATGGACTAAATACATAGAGATCATAAAGATCAGGTCTAGAATGATGGGAAGCTTCAAAAAGATGTGAAATTTGACCTGGCCCATAAAGAATTAGTAGGATTTAGACAGCTAGGAGAGAGAAGCTTTGCAGGTGGGAGGAAGAGCAGGAGCTAATGCACAGAGGAGTGGACTAATCACAGGTCATGTTGGAACCAGTGGTTGCTCTACCAGCTTAAGTGGAACTTGATCATACAACAGAGTAAAAACATTGATTTCATAGGAAAGGATAAAATCAGGAAAGTCTAGAAAGCCAGGCAGCAGAGTTGGACTATGAAGTGTGGTGAACGAAATATATAGATTTTTGAGGAGGAAAGTGACTTTAATTCATTGAGCAAATATATATTGCATATTGTTAATATTATGCATCAGATACTGTGCATAGTATCTATAAGGAGTGACTATGTCAGATGTCATCAGTGCTGCAAAATGTTTAACAACTGGCTCTCCAGGGAGCTGATTTCTGTGGTACAAATATACTCACAAGTGAACAATTTCAAGCTACCGATGTAACATCACTGGCTGCAGTGTTTGCGAAGAGATGCACACAGTTCACATTTCACATTCTCTAGCTGGTGTGGGCTGGCTTCAGCACACCCCTGGATAATCCCAGCCCTCATAATTCTTGGAAGTGATTTCTTTGGAAGAGTCATCTCTTCCAAAGTTATTGAGAGTAACTTGGCAGAGGAAGGAGATGGTCTGAGGTTGTTTGCTGTAACCAGGCATAGAGCCATGAAGGCTATGCTGGAGTGTTAGCAGTAGAAATCGGGAGCAAAGTGTAGATCATGGAAACATTTCAAAGGAAGAAATAGAGGGATTTGGAAAAACAGTTATGAATGATGAAGGAAAAGTCGAAGATTGAATTCAATTCGGGACATTGAATTCAGTAGACAGGGAGGCCTATTATTAGAAGCAGAATGGTTAGTATATTAGTTGTCCTAACGCGCCACTCCTGTGACCTTTCACCCCAGCAGCTGAGGTTCTTTCACTTCTTTTTTTAACTTAATCCTATCCCAGGCTCTGGGACTAATCCTGGCCTATGCAAAGGAAGTTCTTGAAAACTTTATGAGAGGCAGCTGTGTGATAAAATGAACTGAGTCCTGGGTTCAGGAACTGAAGGTTTGGTTTGAAATCCAGGCTCTGCTCCTTTGCTAGTGATGAGATCTTGGGCGGTTTGCTTTCAACCATCAGCTTTCAGTTTCCTCATCTGAATAGTTCAGGCATAATGTTTAACATTTCACTTTCATATATACTATCTCATTTAATCCTTAGAATAACTCTGTACAGAAGACCATTTGAGTATTAGTAATGCCCTGTATTATTCATGAGGAAAATGTAAGTCAGAGGCTCTCAGTGACTTGCCCAAGACTCATAGCTAAAGATAGAAACAGGAATCCAGATGTGTGATTGCAGATATGAATGATAGGAGTTTTTGAATCTGACCTATGTGCCAGAGATTTTACATGAGCTAAGCACTTATATTGACTATTCTCACAATCACATTGTGAATTGCTATCCCTATTTAAAGAAGCTGAGGTTTAGGATTTGGGTATGATACTCATATTCAGGGAGCTACTAAGTGAAATGCTTGACTTTGTTTGCAGCAAAATAGAGGTTGAGTTTCATGACTGCACTTAGAACAGGAGGAAAGTGGTACCCATCACTGGAGGAGAAAGGTTGTAAAGTGAACTTTGTAAGAACATAGAATTTGTTTACTCCAGACTCTTCTCCTAAAAGCTCCCTTCTTGCAAAGGACTGCACTGTGGGAAAATGTTCATTAAAGGGACATTGAGTAGACAGTGATCTTCCTGCAGTTTTGTGTATGGATCTTGGCCTCAGCATAACGCTGCAACTCCCTTTGTCACGTTTGCTCTCTCTTCTGAGCTAGCAGTAGACGTTCCTCTGGTTTCTGTGCCAATAAATAATCCTCTAACTTATTTGATAGGATATATCTATGTAATATCTTCTTGTTAAAAACCACATATATAATATCATAAAAATAGCAGATTACAGAAATCATTCAGAATGCTACCATTAAAAATAATGTAATTATTCCATTTTTCCATAATTCCTTTTGAGAATGTTAAATCACAACCATATATTCACACCTAATGTGTACAATGCTCACTGTCTCAGGGATGGACACACTTGAAGCTCTGACTTGGCTGGGGCAAAGGCAATATATGCAACCTAAACATTTGTACCTCTGTAATATGCTGAAATTAAAAAATAATAAAATAAATATTCATCAGGCCTTAAAAGCAACTTCTAAAATCATCATATTAACTCATATTTTAAAATATTTCCTTAAACAATATTTTCTCAGGAATCTAAACCAAAACACCTATGAAATCTGTGAAACTTCATTATTTTTACCTTTACCCATATCTCAGGTACCCCAGGAACCCACATGGGATGTTTACTGGGAGTACCCTTGGGATCAACACAAAGGAAGGATGTGATGGAAGCAGGATTGGGCAGAGAGAGAAGTTGAGCTGTGATAGGATCCCCATCAGCCACTCCTCAGGAGCTCTGAGTCTGGACTGCTCCTTCAGATTATCCTCTGTGTTTCTCACATTAGGATAAAGAAGTATCTAGAAAGCTGCATAACAAGCATCGATTTTGTTCATATTGAGTAAGTGGGAGTATTTTTCTCAGAAAAATTTTTGAAAGTCTGTGATGATTTCTTGACCTGCCTAATATATGATGCTCTCAATGCATAAATATAATGGAAAACCTCAAAGAAGACATCTATTTGAAGGCATTTATATTCCTATAAACCCAATTTTATGAACACATTCTACTGAGTCAGAATAACCAGGTTAGCACCCGATAGGAGCTGGAGACTACTCGGCTATTTCCATGCAGGAAGGCAGTTCCTAGAGCACAGATCAAGCAACTAGCTTCCTTTCACTTTCAAAGTGGAGCGGTGCCCCAGCCCAGGGCGGAGCGCAGCGACCAGCTGTGTGTGATGATGATATGTCAGGTGTTAAAATATTCCATGATCCATCCCGTGCTGAAAGTCTTTCCCAAGACTCTTTGAAAGCTGAAGAGGATGGGGACTGGTAGGCCTCTGCCAACAACTCACCCTAACGATGAGGAACGGTCACTCCGCTATGATTACTTGCAGTTCTTCTCAAGACACATGCATATGAATGCTTGCAGTATAATACTAAACAAACAAATTTTGGTTGATTTTGTTGCTCTTCCTGGCCCTGAGATAAAATGGGTGGAGGAAAGTGACCTTCAAATTAATGTATTTTAACTGACTCTTAATATTTTTCTTCACTACATATGTTTTCTAAGCTGTCTATAATAATCACGAATTGATTATCAAAATTATGAAAACCATTTTTTATCTAAACTAGAGTGGGCCATTTGGGGGTTAAGTCCCCTGGCTTTGGCGGGGGCTGAGGTGGGAGGCAGGGGCAGGGTGGGGATGGTCTGAGCGGAGCCTGAGCTCCGGGCTCCGTCCTTCCCCGACCTCGCTGGCTCTGTCCCTGTGCGCCTCCCTCCCCTCTGGCTGCAGGCGGGAGTGGGGTGTTCTAGCCCTTGTCCCCGCCGCCCTGGGGCCCAGACTGCACGGGGACTACCCCAGTGCCCCCCGCCACCCACCTGGGCTGCAAAGCCGCTGAGCGCTGAGTGGGGCTGGGCTGCAGGGGCAGAGGGGCGGGGGCAGAACGGTGGGGTGGGGCAGTGGGGCGATGGGGCGGGATTGGGAGGGGCTGGGCGGGGGAGGGGCAGGGCGGTGGGCCTAGGGGCGGGGCCTGGGGCGGGGCCTGGGGCGGGGCGGCGAGGGGCGGGGCGGCGAGGGGCGGGGCGGCGAGGGGCGGGGCGGCGAGGGGCGGGGCGGCGAGGGGCGGGGCGGCGAGGGGCGGGGCGGCGAGGGGCGGGGCGGCGAGGGGCGGGGCGGCGAGGGGCGGGGCGGCGAGGGGCGGGGCGGCGAGGGGCGGGGCGGCGAGGGGCGGGGCGGCGAGGGGCTGGGGGGCAGGCGGCAGGGCGGTGTGGGGCGGCGAGGGGCGGGGCGGGCCGCAGGGTGGCGGTGGGGCGGGGCGGCGAGGGGCGGGGCGGGTGGCAGGGGGGACAGTGGGGCGGCAGGGGGGCAGCGGTGTGGTGGTGCGGGGCGGGCGGCAGGGGGGGCAGTGGTGTGGTGGTGCGGGGCGGGCGGCAGGGGGGGCAGTGGTGTGGTGGTGCGGGGCGGGCGGCAGGGGGGGCAGTGGTGTGGTGGTGCGGGGCGGGCGGCAGGGGGGGCAGTGGGGCGGTGGTGGGGGCGGGTGGCAGGCGGGGCGGTGGGGCGGGGCGGCGGGGAGGGGGCAGGGGGGCAGTGGGGCGGGGCGGGCGGCGGGCGGGGCAGTGGGGCAGTGGGGCGGGGCGGGCGGCGGGCGGGGCAGTGGGGCGTAGGGGCGGGGTGGCGGGTCGGGGCGGCAGGGGGGGCGGTAGAGTGGGGCGGGCGGAAGGCGGGGCGGGGGGGGGCGGGGGGGGCGGCAGGGGGGGCGGGGGGAAACGGGGGCGGGGGGGCGGGGCGGGCGGCAGGGGGCGGGCGGAGGGGCGGGGCAGGCGGAGGGGCGGGGTGGGGCGGGCGGAGGGGCGGGGCGGGCGGCAGGGGGCGGGGCGGAGGGGGCGGAGGGGGGCGGGGCGGGGGGCGGGGCGGGTGGCAGGAGGGGCGGTGGGCGGTCGGGCGGGGCGGCGGGGGGGGGCAGTGGTGCGGGGCGCGCGAGCGGGGCTGGGCGGGCTGTCGCTAGGAGGGATGAAGTGGGGAGTGCAGCCCACTGAGCTCCTGGACCAACCGTGTCTGCGCAGCTACCTGGGGGCAGGGCTTCTGCGGGAAGGACGCGGGATCTGCCGGAAGGAGGGGCTGGGCCTGCGTGCAGGTCAGGGGTGCTTCCCTCCCAGAGTTTGTTTTTGGCGGTAGGGATGGCTCAGGGATTTGCCTATTCGATAGAGCAAAGTTTTAGGTCAAAACTTTACTGTGCTAATCTTCTCTGTATCATTCCAAAAATCATAAAAGCTGTATACGACAGACGCACAGCCAACATCATGATGAATGGGGAAAAGCTGAAAACAAAACCTAACCAAAGCATTAGTCGCAGGCAGCAAGTGTGCTCTGCTGCTCTGATACCATGTTTCCCGGAAAATAAGACAGGGTCTTATATTTTTTTCCTCAAGAAGACACCCAAGGGCTGATTTTCATGGGGTGTGTTATTTTCCCCTCAAAGCCTCAGCTTGCAGCACGCACAGGATGGCCGGGACCTAGGGGGGTGGGGGAGCCGGCCTTGTTGGTGGGGCTGCTGGAACCTTTCCAGTCACCTCTGAGATAGCAGCTGTCACTATGGGGCAGAGGAGAAGGGCTGCTTGTCTTCTTTCCCGCTTGGTGACAAAATGCATGGGTTGTGCAGATGCGCTGCTGTGCAGCCACGCCCATCACTGTGTCTTATTTTCAGAGTAGGGCTTGAATTATGCAAATGCTTACAAATCCTGCTAGGGCTTATTTTATAGGTAGGTCTTATTTTCAGGAAAGCATGGTATTGCTGTTCCTGTGCTGGGTGGTTTGTCCCACATGCAGGGGGAGTGACACATGGAAGCCTCTATACTCCGGGACTGCAGCCCCCAAGTGTCTTTTCAGCAGGATGGTGGTTGAAAAGGTGTGAAACTGGTGGGCAGGTGGGGAAAGATTTCTCACACGGGGTTCTGGACATACAGAAGCGAAAGTTTATTTATTTGAGGGAGAGAGATGGTTTGTCCTGTGGGACTTCCGGTCTTTCACTGCAGCCTGGCACTGTGATTGCCTGCAACAGCTCACTGTCTGTGATCACTGGACATACAGCGTCATCTGCTGCAGAACACGTCAGAGTGAGAACAGTGGATGGAACTGAAAACAGGAAAATGACCAGCATGCTGCTTAGTAATAATACCTGTCTCACACTGTGTTTCTAAGCTTTTCTTAATGTCACCTTTTTTTTTTTCCTTCTGGAACTCTTGTAGAATTTGTCTTTGTTTCCAGTATTCTACTTAATGTGTGTATTTTTCATTCATTGTGCTGGCCATTCAATAGGCCTTTCAAAGTGAATGATCCTCCAATTCAGGAAATGTTATGAAACAAAATGTTTTAATTTAATTTTTCTCTTTTAGCCTTTTGATATCACCTGTTTTGCGGATAATGTACTTCCCGTACTTGTCCTATAGTTAAAATCTACTTCTTTAATATTACTATAGCTAAACAGTTTACTGCTGAGTTAATAATTGTCTGATGTACCTATTCTCTTTCTTTAATTTTTGTACATTCTTTACCTTCATATTTGTGATAGACCTACTTAAAATAACAGTCTACTTAAGCCTAAATCCTTTGCTTTTTATTTGGAGCATTAAGTGTATTTATATTTGCTGATGAACTGGACATATATGAATTCATTTTTACCATTTTATGTAGTGCTTCTGGATTACCTTTCTTCTCTATGTCCACCTTCATCTTACTGTTTTCTTTCTTGGATTGGATGTTTCCTCATTTCAAGTTCCCTTCTACCACTTAAGACAGTGTGTTCTCTGCTTTTATATTTATTTGTAGTGATTAAGACATTTTTACCATGAATTAATCCTTTATTTATCAGACACAAATTTTATTACACTCCTAATAATCTTCTCAAAGAGTAAAAAAATATTGTATCATTTAATTCATGATAATCCTCATTTCTACTGCTTGGTAACAAATCATGCGAAAACATATTGGTTTAAAACAATAATATTATTGTCTGCTGTCATCTCCCCAGTGCTGTGGACTGGCTGGACTCTATGTTGGTGGGTGTCTTTCTTGAGGTTGCAGTTAGATGCTGGCTACAGTCATCTGCAATCTCTGCTGGGCTGGATGTCGAAGAACATTTCCTCACTTACATGCCTGGTCCCTCAGTGCTCATTCACGTGGCGTCTCTCTTCTACAGATGAGCCTGGGTGTCCATGTACCCTAGAAACTCTCGAATCCTCAGCCAAGTAACTGATACCATGTATTGATACAGACAGTTCTCTCCAGAGTTCCTTGACCTGCTGGAGAAAGGGGAAGGTTTATTCCTAGCCAACACTGAGTGTGTGATCCTTACATCCCTCTTCTG
This sequence comes from Microcebus murinus, assembly GCF_040939455.1. Lineage (NCBI taxonomy): Eukaryota > Metazoa > Chordata > Mammalia > Primates > Cheirogaleidae > Microcebus > Microcebus murinus. Next base: position 3,240,444 of record NC_134116.1, on the reverse strand, counting down.
TTTAGGTGTCCTCTAAGTGACCCTCACCTCTGGTGGCCCTTGTAGTTTTGGACTTTTTTTCTATGCCATACAAGGCCATGAAAGTGAATATCATTTTGTTTACCTCTGTAGACTAATATTCTTTGTAAAGAGAAGATCCCTTTAATGTTTAATTTTTCTGGGTTCCTGCTGCTTTTACTTAAATTTTCACTTGTGAGATATGTGTGTGTGTGTGTGTGATACACACACACATACACACACTTATACATATAAAATATATACATACACACACATTCATACATTCATTCATTCTAGTTACTGTTGCTCCATTCAAGCCACTTCAAAACTTATGGCTTAGAACAACACCCATTTATTTTACTTAAGAGTCTGCCGTTTGAGCAGGCCTTCATGAAAAATTCAGGGTTTTTATATGTTTCAGTTGGAGCAGTTTGATTGGGAGGTGGAGGTCCTCCTCCAAGATGATTCAAACACATGGCAGTGAGTTGGTACTTGTTGCTCATTGGGAGCTCACCTGGCTGAAGATCTTAGTGTTTCTTCATGTTGGCCTATCCACAAGCTGCTTGGACTTCCTTAGACCATGGGGGCTAGGTTCTGGCATGAGCAAGCCAGTAGAAAAAGGAGGTAGTGCATAGCATTTTTATAACCTAATCGTTAAATTCAGATAGAATAACTTTGGCCATATGCTACAGGTAAAAGCACTCACAAAGGCCTTCTAAGCAGATTCAAGGGCAGAGGGCATGAATTCACAAAAGCAGGTTCAATGAGAAAAGGGCATAGACTTGACCTCTTAATGAGGGAGTAACAAGGTGCTAGTGGAGCTTGTGGGATGATAGATATTTTGCAGCCATCTTTAAAAACTGAATCTATCAGAGGTACCAATATCATTATATTCTTTCTTTTTTTCTTTATTTTTAGAAATGGGGTCTCACTGCTATTCACAGGTGCAGACAGAGCACACTGCAGCCTCAAACTCCTGGGCTCAAACTATCCTCCCACCTTAGCCTCCCAAGTAGCTCAGATTACAGACATGTGCTACTGCACCTGGCTTATCTTCTTTAAATAATAGAAATTAAGTCACATTTTTTCTCTTAACTGTCAATAGAACCCAACATAATGCTTGAAATATACATATTAAATTTAAATAAGCAATTCTAGCCAGGCTTTGCAGCTAAAATGGATTAAATTTCACTAAGATGCATATATCTGATATGTAATTTGTATATTTTTAGTATATTTCAGTTTGGAATTTGTGGTTTCATGAAGAAATTTATGCTCATAAAGCATTATATATAATATGTATATATAAAGTGTTTATTATGTATTATATTTAATATATATTTTCTAAATTATATGTTATCCATAAACATCATGTTTTACATAAGTAAAGCCATATACATTTTATATATTAAACATATTTATATATAAGTGGCTCTATATTATATGTTATATATTTGCATATAAAACTTGTATATTTTATGTATACAGAACCATTTATATTTTAAAGTGGCCATTTTTATGGTGGCCATTTTATACATGTAAACTCACTTATGAGCACAAATTATATAGATATTTAGTTATATCTATAAAATATATTAAAAATATATAAATCGCACACAAACATACATAACCATTTATGAACATAAATTACTTCATGCTATCACAAGCCCCAATATGCATATCACTCAAATATATACTTTTCAAATGATGGAAGCCTAAAGCACATAATTCCCATAGCTTGGAATATAGTATCGATTTATACTGTATGCAGATGGAATGAACTGGTATCAGATTGATGTGTGAGGTCATTAATCTGCATACTATTCTCTAGTGTTATTGCAATTTAATTCACTTATTTAATGGAGTGTATTTTAGTAAAGGTGTGTGTGACATACAGGGCCGTCTGGAAAGTATCCAGCCATCTACCCATTCTTGTTATCCTAACAGTGGCTGGATACTTTCTGGATGGCCCTTGTATGCCATAACTCTTATTTTTCTTACTTTTTAAATAATTTAAATAATTTTGCCCATCTTTCACATATTTGACGTATTTTCACAATATTTCCTTCAATGTCATGATTAATTAATTTTTAAATGTTAATAATTTTAAGAAAACAAAGCAAAACAGAGAAATGTTAAAATTCACTTTGCTGACAAGGAAAAAAAATTCTCTCTAGTCCATGCCTGTAAGCAGCCTGTGCTCTAACTGCATCTGCTCCTGCAGCTGCCCCAGACCTACTGCACGGCACCCACCACCGTTTGCCTCAAGGTACACGACTTGTCCACTTGATTACAGGAACATTCTTCTTAACATTTATGCCTAGATATACTAAAAAATGACACTGAATTTAATTGAATATATCCATTCCTAAAAGACAAATACTTCCATAACTGAACAGAATTTAAGGGAATGTAATGAAATTATGTTACTTTCAGATTTTCCCACTTTGTCACCAGTGACACCACATCTTTAATGGTGGTAGATGAAAATGAACCAGTTTATGAAGATGTGCCCAGATAAACTTGTTCACACAGAATCAGTCTGAGGTCCATCCAGCACCATGTGCAATTGAATCCCTAATTTTCTATCCCATCAGCTGATGATTTGAAATTCCTCCACATGTGGTATTGTTAGGTATTGTCAGGAGTAATAATTACTACCAATCAAGCAAAGTAAAAACATGTTTTTTTTAAGTTACACGTGCCCTATGATACTGAGGCAGAAACTATTTTTATCTATGCATTGACCTCTTGGATTTCTTCTGTGAAAATCTCTTGTTTGTGTTTTCTAATGGATTATTTGAATTTTCTATATTAATATAATGAATGTTTTATGTATTTTGTTATTTATATATGCTGCTCTACCTTGTTTTTGAGGAAAGATGATTGAGGAATTAATGAGATGAGGCTCATAAGATTATTATTTTATTGTATCACCCAATATTGCTCTATTAAAGACAGAGATGATTTCAGGAGTTTTTGCAGGGCCTTGCCCTGAGGGAATATGTGAACTTGATAGTTTGCATATCAAGAGCTGCCTCGCATTGGGAGGACTCTCAAAGCTCTGATAGATGCATTCCATGAGGCTTCTTGTATCTCAGATCTGTGACGCCTCCCTGATCCTGAAAGATAAGACAGGTACCTGCATGGCATCACAGGGTGGGAGCTGGAACAATGGGCACCCTAGCCCAGACACAAACACCTGTGGTTATGAACAATTTAGAATGAAGACCTGGGCTTCCTACATTCTCCTGGCTGTCTGTCTCAAATCCACAATAACTAGATAAAAGAAATACAGAGCCACTATATCTCTGTGTTACTCCTCTGTTAATTGATAGCTATCTCTTAGAACTTAGAAGTTAGTCCTTGAAAGATTTTGTGACTGTTTTTTCACGTGGATAGAATAGATTAGAAATTGTTAGAAGCCCTTTGAAAAAACTTTTTACTCCTGGACCTGAACTACCTGTTATGTAAATCTGTTACTCATAGCAACTGAACTACCTTTATTATGTAAATCTGTTACCACTGGCAACCAATAACTGATATCTGTGGTTATAAAACCTATGTGAAACTAACCTCAGAGCTCCCACTACTAATGGAGATGTAGAGGAGACCCCTGAGTACCCTCACTTTATCTTTATTTTATAATATAAACCTATAAACTATACCTTCATCTCTGTGTATTCTTTTATTTCCATTATTGTCTCTATTTCCTATTAATTTCTTATCCCCTATGATGACCTCTATCTAAGGGACCCAGTTTCTCGTGGGGATAAGTAGCTGATCTGCCTGTGGCCTGCCCACACCTTGTTATCTAGATACATTGCAAATACCTTCTCCAGCCTATGTTATATACTTAATTTTTTACATCATTATGAACCAAAGTTTTACATTTTAGATTAGATATATTTGAAACACTTATGGATTATAATTCATTAAATGTTAATGTGCTGGATTCTGTTTATAAATTTTTGCACACTGAATATAATTGGGACAATAATAGTAGTTATTGATATATAAATTATTTGAATCTATGATGAAAAGCTTGGTATTATTTTTGTGCTATCATTGTATCTATGGCTATCAAATATATTAATCCTGCATTATTATTGTTAAAATGCATTGTTCAGAGTTCATCTTTTAATTGCATGGCCTGGATGGACAAATCTGTGCCCTTATGGAATCACTGAATCCCAAGCAATGAAATATGAATTTCCTCCAGTTAAGCCAGATAGAATCAGGAATGCTGAGGATAAAGATATGAATTACAGGTTTCTTAAATAACATGAAGACTTGGAGATGAAACACTAAAGTCCTAACCAAATTTAGCAAATATTTGTGAGATTTGGGGCACGTTTCCACCAGCCTTGAAGAGTCAGTCTCCTTGTTTCTGGGCTGAAGAAATCCACAGGTATTTTAGACTGTCTTCTAAGATTGGCTTCATTTGCTTCCATTGGGTTCACCTTCTGCTCTTTATTTGAATTGAAAACAACCAACTAATGCCTGTACTAAACCCAGCTTTCCAACATAATATTCAGATTATAAGATACTTTAAATATGATTTAAAAATTCCTCTGTTGAATTACAATTGAAGGATAAACTAACAGCATTTTAAAATAATCATTGTAATATTAGACATTTAAAATCACTACACAAATAGTTCTATAAAATATTTCCAAATGAAATGTCACAGGAAATAGCTGTATATTTCACAATTAACCATCAGAAATTCTCGAGTCCAGAAAGTTATGTACCTCATATAATAATGCACAATTTAAAAATTGGAGAAGCGGTAACAGGATTCAAAATTTCTGTTCCTTAACTCAATAGCATTATTTCATTAATTTTATGAATATAGAAGTACAGCTTTAAGGGTTGGCCTTCTTGAACTTTCTTTTGTCACTTTGTAGTAGTTGGATAAAATTAGGAAATTTGAATCTCTTTAAATCTCAGGTTCATTATGTGCAAAATGGAATGAGATAATATTAATAGTATATGTTTCTTTTTAGAATTATTTGACAATTATCAGAGGAAATGCAGATAATTTTATAACAGAATTATGGCATGCTACAATAGCTCTACACAGACTATCCATAATTTTATTTTACTACAATTACTCAGCCATGAATAGATGTTTCCCACTGAGATATTTTGGAAAAAATTAACATATATTTCAGAACATGCAGTATAACTCTCCCTGTTTTTAATCAAAGGGACAACTTAAGAGGCAACGTTTCCAATATCTGTATGGGACTCTATACTTCGTTCACCTTTTTAAGATTCTTTGAACATGGAGCAAGCACACGTGGTCATGTTGAACTAAATCATTCTAAGGCTATTAGGTTTTTGAGTGTTAATCTTAAAAATGTTTTAATATTTAATATTCATTTTATGCTAAAATGCATTCTAGCAATTTTAAGCACTTTACTATAACATGGAGCTTATCAGACATGCAATTTTCTTTCATTTTTCTGAGGTGTTTAATTTGTTTATTTGCTTGTTTATTAGCAGGTAAGGCAACGTATAGAAATCATAAAGCCTCAATCAATGTTAATTGTAATGAGTATTAGCACAGATGATTTCAATATGTGGCACACATTATGAGACCACCGTCAATATTTATTTGATTCTTAAAACCTTTGAAGAGGTAAGGTAATCTTATAATGTAGTATTTCATGTCAATAAGGCCATTGTACCCAAGTGAATTCAACTCTGTGTAATTCTAAAGAATTTCAAGTTGTTTATACCATTGCTCCACACATGTAAAATAGGACAAAAAATCATGCTCTCATTACTTCGTTTTTATTTTATTTTAACTGATATGATGTACTAATAATTGTACATATGTATGGAGTAAAATTTGAGGTAAAAATACATATGTACATTGTATAACGATCCAATCAGGGTAGTTAGTGTATACATGATATCAGGCATTTATCCTTTCCTTGTGATGAACACATTTAAAAGCCTCTCTTCTAGCTATCTGTAATATACAATACTTTGCTGTTGTCCGTAGTCACCCAGCTGTATACCCAGCTGTACAGAACATCAGACACAATTCTCCTATTTTACTGTAACTTTGTACCCATTGACAAACCTTTTCCCATTCTTCCCTCCCTACTCTTCCCAGTCACTGGTAACCACTGTTCTACTCTCTGCTTCTATGACATCAACTTGCTATCTTTTCTTTTTCTTTTATTTTTTCTTGAAGATTCCACATATAAGTTAGATTATGTGATATTTATCTGTCTGTGTTTGGCTTATTTCACTTAACATTATTTCCTCCAGGTTCATCCATGTTGTTGCAAATGGTGGGCTTCATTTTTTTTTAAGGATGAATAGCATTCATTGTCTATATATACCATATTTTCTTTTTCTATTCATCTAGTGATTAGCACTTAGGTTGATTTCATCTCTTGGCTATTGTGAATAGTGCTGCAATAAGCATGGGAGTGCAGACACCTCTTTGACATACTGATTTCATTTCCATGGGATATATACTCAGGAGTGGGATTGCTGGATCATGTGGTGGTTCTATTTAAATATGTGATTACACCAAACTCAAATTCACTAGACCTACTGTCTTATATTTATCTGCACTTCAATGTAGTTTCCCCAGAATTAGCAAAACTGCACCCTTCACAACTGTACAGTTTGCGTTATAGACCATGCTGACCAATATTTTGGCCTGGCCCTATTATGATACTTTTCTTCATGTTTATCCAAACTTTTTAAAACTGAAATGACTGTGATTCCACATCCCCATGGTGTAGATGTGGCAAACCAAGCATAATATGAACAATAATAATTGTAGAAAACATAGTTTCAAGCACTGCTAACCCTTTGATATACATTGTACCAACTAACTTTCAAAGAGATAAATTAGGTAGAATCTGTTATTATTTTAGAAATGTATATTTAGAACACTGGAGTTAGAATAATTTACATTTACCTAGAAAATCAGGGAAAGAAGTCAGATCTCAAACCAGGCATAGTAAGTCCAGAACCAAGGTTCTGAACGTAAACTTCTCATAATCATGTCAAGCCTCCCTGTTTTTTTGTTCCAATCAATACCTTAATAGTGTCAACAGTGATATCTTGAACACATGAATTAAGATAAATAATTGACTATTAAAGGTCCTAGATCAAATGATTTATATTTCTTGTAATTGATAAATTAATTTAGATAATGTGCAGTATTTTCCAGACACTGTGGATAGATGCAGTTCCAGGTTCTGTTTTGCTGCCAAATATATTCTGATTGCAAAGAGGGAATGGAAGGAATATTTTTGTAAATACATGAATAAATGAAAAAACAAAAGATAATTATAGAGATCCTGATTTAACCAAGATCAGGAATTCCTTTTTTCTCTATAGTTTAAATAACATAAAAAAAACCTATAACTAGAAACCACAGAATCCACAATTCAGTCAGGAATGATTTGAGGAGGTAAGTGTGTGGGCTTTTCCATTAGAGAGTGGCAACTTCTGGTTTATAGTCAAACAATTGAAAGTTCTGTGTATTTTGGTGCTGGGAGTTGGCCACTCTCCCAGCAAAATAGGTCCCAAGGCAGGATCATCACAAGGGATTTGGAAATAATAGGAAATAAAGAAATAATATAGATGGAGAAATGATTGAGATGGACACAAAGTGCAGTTTAAATGGTGGAGCAGTTAGGGGTCCTCCAGCATTCCCATGAGCTGTGAGCCCCCTCCCCTCAGCACTGAAATCACACATGAGTATTTACTGTTACAGTAGATAGTTGTCTTTTGTTAAAAAATTGAGCTAATTTTTTGAGGTTTCCAGGGGAACCTTATCTAATTCTTTCTACAAGAATAGACAGTTACAAAATTTTTCTAAGATAAGCATGTTAAGCCCTAAGTTAGAAACATACCTAGCTGGACATACAAATTAAAGATAAAATGTATAAAATGAGAACAGTGAGTCTGTGTACTGCTCCACTTTGCTTCTCCTAAACACAGAGACATGTAGTCAGGGATGAAGCAGGAATAGCCTTGAAGTCTAGAATAGTTCCAGTTGCACGTTATCTGCTGGGCAGGCATTTTAATCAGCTTCTCCACCAGGGGCCCAAACCAAGCTTCTGCCTTGCAAAAAAGCTCAAGGATATGGCCAGCAGCAAAGAAGAAATGTTGCTTTGCAAACATCCTCTGACAATGACCCCTTGTTGGAAGAATCTTCTATTCTGTAAACTAACATGTCCACAGATTCCTTCAAGGCAAAGCCCTGCCTTTTTAAGTTTCACCTTTTCACATCTCCTGAAACTTTTCACATCTCTTAGCCTATTTTCCCAACATTTTGGCACATTTTTCAGACTTGAAGACTGGTCTCAAGAAATGAATTTGCAATGTGTACAGTAATTAAATGTGAGGTTTCTGTAAAAACAAAATAAGATAGTGTAGTGATGTGCTTTAATTAATTACTATTGCTTCCATCCCCTCAGAAACTGTCACTTTTCCAAGAGGAAACCGAATAGCAGAATTAAATATTAAAGTTAAATGCATCCGCCTAACTTAGGGTTGGAACATGAATTAAATCCTAAGTCTCCTGAAAAGCTCATTTATATTCTTTACTTAAATACAATTTGCTACGATAAACATTCAATATAAGCACAGAAAATGTGCAGCCTCGGTGGAAGTTAAAGAAACACATAGATTAAATCACATAATTATTATTTTTATGGACTCAAACTTTATATGTTTCTTTAAATATACTTTACCATCTGAAATATAGTGAACATTAATTGTAGGGTAAAAATAAAAAAAAACTTTATGTAATTTGTTTGACATTTCAGGGTGAGAATTGTAGTTTGGGACCATTGATATATATATATTGAATTTCATTCTAAGAAATAACCCAAAAGAAAAGGGAGGGAAACCTATATACACAAATGCTATGGTTTTTTCCCTAGGTTCCTTTCCATGTCCAATGAGAAGAACTATCATGGAACTATATTACATTGCTACATGTAAAAAAAAGCCAGGATGATTTTAATTGACAAAGATTAAGTGCCACGTTTCATCAATTCTATAGAGTGTACATAACAGAAAGTAAAAAGGAATAGTTATGAGATTATTGGGTGAGATCTAGATATTTTAATTTCTCAGTTTACAAGGTGCTATGGGTAATCATTAAAATTGTGGAAATAATTTTGGAGATAAAAAGAAAAAAGAAAATTTCCTTCTTTACATCAAAAGTTTTCTTTAATCTGGCAGACTATTACAATGTTGTACTATAAGACCAAAACATAAGCATTGAGTAATTGATTGAAATATAGCTCTGCATATGAACAGGTTGGAAGTTAAAAACTTGGAGAAATTACACCAAAATCTTCAGCGAGCACTACCCCATGTTGTAAGCACTCAGCCCCAGAGTCTTAGCACTAACCTGCCTTGGGAGCTGCCACCAAGCAGGAGGAGCCTGATGCTCCATGGCTCTGGGCCCCTGGGATCAGCATGGAGAACTCACCAATGCTTCTGCTGCTGGTATAAAAGGCAAAACATCTGGGTGAAGCCCTAGGGAGTCCTGAAATCCCAGCTCTGAGATGCTAATTCGGTCACATTAGGAGACTGCAGACAATCAAATACTTTCCCTGTGTATTATCTTTATGCAGACTGTTTTTAAATATCAGGATATTTGATCTTTGCAGAAAATGACCTGTTTGGCTAACATACTGCTAACATCATGATATAACTAATTGAAAGTGAGATCTGCATTAAAATATTGATAAATGAGACAGTATGTATAAAGTACTTGTCTCATTCCTGGGGAAAGCATCCAATCCTGCTAGCCTATACTTTAGTGATAGCCAATGTGTCAAAAAAGAGCTGGTAATTACATAGCAGATAGAGTATTCTAGAAATATCGTGCCCCAAAAGATAGTCTTCCAAAAGGTGGATGGCTCGCTTGAACTCTTCCAATCTTAAAAATTCCTATGAATATAATTTAGGGTAAGTTATATGAACTCTTGGATATTCAGTTTAATCATATATAAAAGGGAAGCCTATTGCCTGCCTCTTCCATAGAATTATTTATAGAGTGTACATTATGCAATGAATAAAAAGCACCAGGTATATCAAACAACTGTTTGGTCCTCTCTCTTCTTCTTCCATTCTCTGAAAAAAAATATTATTTTCTGATCTTATACATAGTAATGAGAAAAGGTTTAAAAAAAAAGGAAATGTCCCTCCTGGCCACAAAGGTTTTCTTTTCCCAACTCTGGCAGATTGTACTACACGACCAAAACATAAGCCTTCAATAATTGATTGAAGTAGAGCTCTGCATATGAAATGGTTGGGAAGTAAAAATCCTGGTCAAATTATTTTAAATATCCATGCAGGGATTCTATAAACAATACCTGAAGGCCGGGCGTGGTGGCTCACGCCTGTAATCCTAGCACTTTGGGAGGACAAGGTGGGCAGATTGCTCAAGGTCAGGAGTTCGAAACCAGCCTGAGCGAGACCCTGTCTCTACCAAAAATAGAAATAAATTAATTGACCAACTAAAAATATATATACAAAAAATTAGCTGGGCATGGTGGCGCATGCCTGTAGTCCCAGCTACTTGGGAGGCTGAGGCAGTAGGATCGCTGAGCCCCGGAGATTGAGGTTGCTGTGAGCCAGGCTGACACCATGGCACTCACTCTAGCCTGGGCAACAAAGTGAGACTCTGTCTCAAAAAAAACAAACAAAAAAAAAAAACAATACCTGAGGGAGCAATTTGAATTTTATTTTCAAACCAGTAGGAAATTAGAGACAGCCAATGAAGTGACAAAGGGAAGGAAAAAGACCAATAATATAAATCAAATGCTAGTGCTTTTCCATAAATAGATTAAATAAGAAAATAATAATAGCAATATTGATTAATTATAATATTAATGGAAACAATAAAATAATTAAGAGTATTAATTTTCACTAATCAATGTCTGAGTGATCTGTATGGGACCTAGGAGTTTATTTGCATGATTTGACTTAATTGGACCAGGAAACTGATGTTATATTTGCCTCTCATTTGTAGATGAGGAAAGTTGGTCTTAGCAAAATTATTAGCTGTCCCAGATGAAATTCAGAATAAGTATAGGATTTAGCAGTCAAACCAAGGGCATTTAATTTCCAAGTTGACATAATGACTGACTCTTAGAATATTCTCAGAAAAAAAAAAGCAGTGGAGGATCAGTTGCCCAACCCCCAAAAGGCACTTGGCAGAAGTGCCTGGGTGGGCATGCCTGTGTGTGTGCATGGGCATACACCTGCCTGTGTGCATGGGCATACACCTGCCTGTGTGCGTGTGTGCCTGTGTGCATGGGCATACACCTGCCTGTGTGTGTGCATGGGCATACACCTGCCTGTGTGTGTGTGTATGGGCATATACCTGCCTGTGTGTGTGCATGGGCATACACCTGCCTGTGTGCATGGGCATGCACCTGCCTGTCTGTGTGCATGGGCATACACCTGCTTGTGTGTGTGCATGGGCATACACCTGCCTGTGTGCATGGGCAAACACCTGCCTGTGTGCATGGGCATACACCTGCCTGTGTGTGTGCATGGGCATACACCTGCCTGTGTGTGTGCATGGGCATACACCTGCCTGTGTGCATGGGCATACACCTGCCTGTGTGTGTGCAGGGGCATACACCTGCCTCTGTGTGTGTGTATGGGCATATACCTGCCTGTGTGTGTGCATGGGCATACACCTGCCTGTGTGCATGGGCATACACCTGCCTGTGTGCATGGGCATACACCTGCCTGTGTGTGTGCATGGGCATACACCTGCCTGTGTGTGTGCATGGGCATACACCTGCCTGTGTGCATGGGCATACACCTGCCTGTGTGTGTGCAGGGGCATACACCTGCCTGTGTGTGTGTGTATGGGCATATACCTGCCTGTGTGTGTGCATGGGCATACACCTGCCTGTGTGCATGGGCATACACCTGCCTGTGTGTGTGCATGGGCATACACCTGCCTGTGTGCGTGTGTGCGTGTGTGCATGTGTTCAGTGGGTGCTATGGTGCCAGAGGAAACATTTAAGCCCATACATACTCCTGGTTTTGCCCCTACTCTCTTTTCTACTGGTACTGGTCCTACTTTTCCCTTACGATGCTCCAAGCTTTGACTCTTCCTCTCCCCACAATCAGAGGAGAAAACAGTAATATTTCTTATTAAATTAACTAAACATTAATTAATCTAGGTAATTGGGTTTTCTCAGAGACTATTTTGTTAATCAAATAAGAAACCACAAAAGAAAAACAGAAACAGTCAAGCCAAAATTCAAATCAAAATTCAATACCTTTTACAATAGCCTCAAAAAATTAAATATCTAGGAATATATTTAACAAAAGATGTGAAAGACATATACACAGAGAACTATGAAACACTAAGAAAAGAAATTGTAGAAGATTAAACAGATTGAAAAATCTACCTTGATCATGATTTAGTAGAATCAATATCGTTAAAATGTCCACACTACCTAAAGTGATCTACAGAATTAATGCAACCCCTATCAAAATACCATCATCATTCTTTACAGATCTAGAAAAAATAATTCTATAGTTTTTATGGAACCAGAGAAGACCTTGTATAGCCAAAGCAATCTTAAGTCAAAAGAACAAACTGGGAGGTATCAGTCTACCAGACTTCAAGCTGTAATCAAGGCTGTAGTAACTAAAACAGCATGGTATTGACACAAGAACAGAGACATAGACCTTTAGAACAAGACTGAGAATCCAAAGATGAAGCCATCCACATATGGTAATCTAATCTTTGACAAAGCAGACAAAAATATACACTGGGGAACAGAATCTCTTTTCAATAAATGATGCTGGGAAAACTGGATAGGTACATGCAGAAGAATAAAACTGGATGCCCACCTCTCACCTCTGACAAAAATCAATTCAAGATGGATAACAGACTTAAACCTAAGGCATGAAACCTTAAGAATTCTAGAAGAAGATGTTGGGAAGTCCCTTTCAGACATTGGCCTAGGCAAAGAATTTTTGAAGAAGACCCCCAAAACAATCGCTGCAGCAACAAAAATAAATAAATGAGATCTGATCACATTAAAAAGCTTTTGCACAGCCAAGGAAACTGTACTTAGAGCGAATAGACAGCCTACAGAATGGGAAAAAGTGTTTGGTCTCTACACATCTGATAAAGGGCTTATAAAAAAATCTATCTAGAACTTGAAAAAATCAAACAATCCCATCAGTAAATGGGTAAAGAAAATGAACAGAAACTTTTCACAAGAAGACAGAATAATGGCCAGCAAACATAAAAAATGTTCAACATCTCTAATCATTAGAGAAATGCAAATCAAAACCACAATGAGATATCACCTAACCCCAGTGAGATTGGCCTCTATCAAAAAATCTCAAAACAACAAATGCTGGCAAGTATGTGGAGAGACAGGAACACTCTTACACTGCTGGTGGGACTGCAAGGTAGTGCAACCTCTGTGGAAAAGAATTTGGAGATACCTCAAAGACCTAAAAATAGAAATACCATTCGATCCAGCAATAAATAGCCCTATTAGGCATCTACCCCAAAGAACAAAACACATTCTATAATAAAGACATCTGCATCCGAATGTTTATGGCAGCACAATTCACTATTGCAAGGACGTGGAAACAACCCAAGTGCCTGTCAATTCATGAGTGGATTATTAAAATTTGGTATATGTATACAATGGAATATTATTCAATTATAAGAAATGACAGTGATGTGGCAACTCTTATATTTTCTTGGATTGAGCTTGAGCCCATTATCCAAAGTACTCACCATCAAATTAAACACTAACTGTTTAACACTATGGTGTTCACATGGTAGTAATATTCTCCATGGATTAGGGAGTTTGGGGAGTAAACTCACAACTAATGGATACGGTGAATATTATAGAGGGGAAGGGCATGCCTGTAATCCTTGCTTGGCTGAGGCAAAGTAAAAAGCATAAGCAAAATGTTTGTACCCTCATAATATCCTGAAATAAATATAAATATTAAAAAAAGAAAAGAAAAACAGAAACAGTTAAAAACAAAAAGACTATAATTAGATGTTACTTAACTGTGTCTAAACTATGAATTTGGACATTAAAAGACTTCTGTGTGTTGATCACACTTCTGAATCTGCTGGAAACCTCCATTCCTTCAGTGAATTAGCTTTCTCTGGATGTGAGAAACTAGCCCTACAAGGATCTGTTTTGCAGGTAACATCGCATTGTGATTCCTGACCTTTTTTCTAGAACTCTAAAAAGAGAAAATATATCCTTCATAGAGAAATACATTGCTTTTCAACACATATTTTCAGAACTCTCAAGTTATTACTTGGTCTGTGACTCATTTTCCCCCACCCATAAGCCATGGGCTGTTAAGTGTGGTTTCCCTACTAAAATCTACAAGCTCAGCTTCCACAATGGCACGTATCATCCAGGTGCTTCCCCTAAACCTGTTGCCACGGTATCACCTCACAGTATTTGCTATAGGTCATCTGCCCCTTTCGTTAAGCTTCATCACCAACATCCCTTTTCAGAATATTCTAGTTTCTGTCTGGGTTAGGCTTAAAGATGTCATCTCTTTGTATAACCTAGGTGATTTGCCCTTAAATATATTTCTTCCCTTACAGCAAGTTTTCTGTAATTTCATTCCTGATCAAACAGATTCTCGTAATACTAGCATTGCTTTAACAATGGAATAAAAACACTGAAAAATGCATTAGCTACCACACATAATTTTTACTGAAAGGCATTTTTTTACATTGCACCATATTGTTAAAGTGTAATAGAATCATTAGTTTGGAGGTCTCTGAGGATCAGTTAATATTAGTGCATGTCATGATTTTTCCATTTATTATTGGTGGGATGTCCTTGGAAAAGTTATTAAGCACTGTGGGCCTTGTTCTCAATATATATCATGAGGATAACAATGGTACTTACTCAAACTACTAAAAAAGTTTTGCGTGTGTGTGTGTGTGTGTGCATATGTGTGTGTGTATGTCTATGTGTGTGTATGTGTGTGTGTGTGTGTGTGTGTGTGTGTGTGTGTGTGCGTGCGTCAATTAGGAAATACATTTTTGGAGATTTGCATAGTACTTGATTCATGAAAAGTTTTTAGGATGTGATGGCTTCACTAGCCTAGTGAATGTTTAAAAACATAAATAAGGAACAATACATGTTACATGACACAAGAGCACCGTATAATTTAGTGAAATCATTGTTATCTTGCTTCCTTTCATTCTTTGTAGTACATTTAACATATTTATTGAAATCTTTATATTTCAAGTTTTATTGAAGTATTTAACCAGATACAGTAAAATGAAAGCATCATGGTAAGGTAAATTAACCCAAAGGAAACCCACCCACACAGGGTGCAAATGATCTAGGTTTAGAAATTGAACATTCGTCTCCTGAGAAAAGCAGCCCCTGCCAGTCAGAGCTAGCCAGGAATTATCAGTTAGGCCTTGGTGTTGCTAGATGTTGGTCTTGGTGTTCTTCTTTTATGCATATGCCTTTCTAAAGAACATTAAAGAGGTAGGAAGAAAATGGCCTATGAAGGATGTCCATGTCTAATTTATGGAACTTGTCAATATGTTAAGGTTATATAATAGAGGGAATCTAAGATTGCAGATGGAATTAAGGTTGCTGATCAGCATAAATTTCTGTCGGTTTCTATTTTTATTTACTCCCACGTGACAGGACACCATCACACATGTGTTTAAAGCATTAAAGCATTTGTGCAGCTAATGAATGGATGCAATTTTCTCTGTATTAACTTTGGTTGTTATACAGATATTCTTGATGCTAAATGTTTGGGTGGATTTTATTTCCTAAGGATTTAATTTCAGAGCACAAACAAGATAATAAAAATGTTAATGCCATTGGAACAAACAGTTGATGAAGCTGAATTCTACTGCTTTAGAAGTTAAACAAGTTCGATGAGCACACTGTTTCTCTGGCTTATATAGAAAAAACCCATCATTACATAATTTCATAGAGAATTCAGGAAGAGCTTTTGCAGTTGTTAATCCTCAGTCAATAAGGGGCTGCTAAAGGCGCCCTACCTGCATCAATGTTCATTATCTCAACAGTCTCCTCACAGCTCCCATGACATCCTTATTCCACAGGCTATAGATAAATGGGTTCAGGAGAGGGGTGATAATGGCATAAAATACTGTCGCCACTCTATCCTGTGAAGGGGGACGCAAGGAGTATGGCCTCATGTAGGTAGACAGAGTGTCATATAGAATAGGCTTGCCACAGTCAGGCGGGAGGAGCAAGTGGAAATAGCTTTTTTCTGTCATTTACCTGAGCTCATCTGGAACATGACAGTAAGCACATGAGCATAGCAAGCTAGGATGGCCATGAATGGTATCAGCAGAAGAATAAGTCTGCTCAACAGGATAGTATGCTCATACTGGGAGGTGTCCTGACACACCAATGGCAGTAGAGACGGAACTTGACAGAAAAAGTAGTTAATGAACTGAGAACTACAGAATGGAAGCTGAAATACATAAAGAGTTGATAGAGCTACTGGTCCACGCACATGAAACCATGAAGCAACAGGTCTTGTTCATAAGTGTAGGATAATGTAAAGGGTGGCAGATGGCTACATGCCGATCATATGACATGAAACCTAGAAGAAGGGCTTCGGTCCTGCCAAGCACCAAGAACATATACGCTTGAATCTCACAGCCCAACAGGGTGATGGTCTTACTCTGTTAGAGAAAGTCCGTTGCCATCTTGGGCACGGTGGTGGAGATGTACATAACGTTGACGGTGGAGAGCTGGCTGAGAAGCCAGTACATTGGGGTGTGCAGTCTGCCGTCCAGTCAAATGAGGTGGATCAGTATGACATTCCCCATCAGAACCACTGAAAAGATGATGGTGATGGCAACAAAAAGCAAAGTGTTCATTTGGTCATACTGGAAAAGCCCAAGAAGTATAAAATCTGTCCCCAAACTGATTTCCCGTGTTCATGGCTTAAACCAAAACATCAAAACAGATAATATTTAAAAAAATATTATGATAGTGTTGACTTTCCTTTATAAGAAAGCACAATGACAGTTAATAAATAAAATAGAGTTTTCTGGAATCATGTTAAGTGACTCTTTCTCTCCTATTCAAAACATTGAACCTGTGTGTGTCTACTGAAAAATCACCATTTTAAAAGTGATGATATGAAAATAATGATTTTTACAGATTCCAGAAGAAAATATAAGATTTTAAAAAGCATTCAGATGATTTTTTCTGTGCCATTTACTTTCTCCTGTTGTGCAAATCTTCAAGATGATGGACTGGAGCTGTACTTACTGCTGCAAGAGCATTCTCTTGCTCAGTTCTTCCATGTAAGTGGAAAGTGGAGCGTGGCAGAGTTGGTCGAGTAGCATGCAGTTGTGAATTACATAATTCACTCCATTTCTCCATTTTTTTAATAAGAGATGAAACTTACACATATATTTTCCTGTCTGTATATTCTCTTGGTGCCCATCAGTCATTTTTCCATTTTGCATTATATTGTTTATAAATGTGAATAAAAGCTGTAGTGACATTTATATGGAAGTGCTATTATAGCTCTCATGAATTCATTAGCATTTTTTTCTTTCTGTCAATTTCATTGGAATTTTATAGATTTGGGAAAGAAAGGATGCCAAATATTAGGAAGACTTTGAGAATAAATTATTAAAATACAACTTTTATTATTCATTGAGTGAAATAGCCTGGAAGGAAGGGTTCATTCAAAGCTATGAAATTGAAATCTTTACTTCTTTCTTGTGACACAGAGCCTGGCTTCTATATATTAAGAAAGCAGATAAGGTCTTGGTCACTGTAGACTCCACGTTCTGAAAATATTCACTTAAATTATCTGAAACAATATTAAATGCTTTGTGAATGTGAGGGCCTCAACTATGGGCACAGCAAAGTGATAGTCTATGGAAATCAATATACTATTTCATTATTGCATTGAGACTGAAAACCACTGCTACTTTTCAAAAATTTTAAAAATAAAAACTAATCTAGTAAATGTATTACATATAAGTTGATTGTGTAAGTTATAATTCTATAAAAAAGTATTCAATTACATTATGCTATGTTTATTTTTATAATAGTTTGAAATATTTTCACATTAATAATCACAAATACTAAATTATATTTATCTCATATTTTAATATGATTATAACAAAAAGCTTATATTTTTATAAATATATATGATAATAAATATATGCCACTGAGTACATAGAAATATATGATCAGGTGGTACTTCTTAGCAAACCAATTCATAGAAATTTCACCCAAATATTAAGATTTTATATTTTAGGCCCTGACATAGTTTCATAAAAATGTAGACAAAACGATCTGGCTAAAAATAAGAATCAAAGCTGTTGGAAAGGGTAACAGGGAGGAAATAGAACATACAGCATTTTATGGAGCTACATGAGCTACATCAAATACAGGCATAATTGAACAAGAGAGTGACACAGGATAGCCTATCATAGTCACAATAGAAATTACTATATATTACTAAAGTACTATAAATTACTATATAAAATATATCATCTGTCTTACATGAGATACATTATCACCTCTTCATACAGGGCAAGGAATACTGCTTTAACAATTGAAAACAGGGAAATAGGCAATAGTTTTTGAATCATTAGAATGATCATTTCATTATATGGAGGTTCTTTCTCTAAGTTGTTAGTGCTTATGCATAAAATGATTGCATGCAAAAAAAGTAAGTTTTAACAAGAACCCAGAGAAAATTCTTAAAGGAATTGACAAATCATTTGCTACTCTTAAATGTAAGGATGTCACCAAATAGGAAAATAAAAGACCTGACTGAAAAACTGGTGAAAAAATATAAATAGGTGTTAGAAAAAGAAAATAGAAGATTTAAAATAGAGTAATTATCTATTACTGTATCAAAGCTATTCAAATGAAACAAACTTATGAAATTATCAAGAAAAAATGTGTCTAGTATGTATTCAAATATGCACCAATATGTCTTTGGTAACATTTGATAGATATTTTTTAAATTATTAATTACTTATGAATTTTATCATTTTCATACCTTCTGGACTAAGAGTTGGATAATTGGCAATTTTTATTGAGCAAATACTCCTAAACATAAAATGCATCTTTGGCACAAATATATTAAATATGATATTGTTTCTAAGAGCAATTTGGAAAGATGAGCATATGATAAAAATTTAGAAAAGGATTGAGCTGATGATGTAATGTCATGTATTCAAAAGTAGCTATGAAAACTAGACAATTACATATTTAAACACAAAGTAACACACACACACATTGATAATGACTGTTGGTCATAATTCAGTTGGAAACGTTATATGATTGGAAATATTTAAAATCCAAAATACAGGGGGGTTGAGCAAGATGGCGGACAAATAACACCGCCAGACAGAGTGTCTCTGCAGAAAAGACAGATTCTAGCAGAAATTAGAAAAAAGAAGCAAGAAGACAAGCATACAGCGGACGAGGGCCGGAAGGAGGGGTACCTGAGACCCCGGGAGACTCCATGGGAGGAAGTCGCGGAGGGGAACTGGAGGATGAGACCACCAGAGCAGCCTGGAGACCAGCAGCAAGGGTAGGTGGATTTGCTGTTTCCCCTCCCTTGCATTTGGGACTGCTGCGGCAAGGGTAGGTGGATTTGCTGTTTCCCCTCCCCTGCATTTGGCACTGCTGCTGGGCTCCCCAGCGGGTGGAGAGACCTGCGGACACCAGCCCAGAGACTGCTGCCGCTAGCCAGCGGTGAGCCTGTAGCAGACGTGGCACCAGGTTCCCAACTAACTAAGGGCACCTCCGTGTGCACAGACCTGAGCCACGCGGCAGGCGAGGCTCCTCCTCCCCTCTGCTGACCCTACCCGCCGCTGCCCAGAGAACCAATACAGCCACCAGCCAGACACCTCCAGGGAATGGGACCTTCCCTTTTGGGACCCTACAGCTGAATCAGGGGAACTCAGACTGTGAGCTCCCTACCCACCAGCCCTCCCAGGTGCTGCTGGCACGGTGTTCCCAGGAGAACGGTGCGGACTCAGAGGCTGAGAGACATAGACCCAGCTTGGGCTCCCTGTGGGTGAATTGGGATCGGAACTCCTCTCCCTGGTGGGGATACAGTTTGAACTCTGGGACCCAGAGGTCGGATCTGCAGACCAGATCCCCTGCACCCGGGGCTAGCATTGCCCGGGGCATGGAAGGGTTATATGTGAACAGCCTACTGGGGTGTGTGTGCCTCCAGGGGTGGATCAGCATCCTAGAGGGCAACCCTCCCCCCAGGAGGAGGCCGAGCACCCAGCCTAGGTGGCGTTCCTGTGCAGGGAACCTCCCTGCCAGCATCACAGTCCGGGGAGGCCTGGTGGCTTGTGGTATGGCCTGCTGGCAGAGACCCAGGAGTAGCTAAGGAGTTGGGGAGGGTGGAAAGAAGCGAGGCCCGCTCCAGACTATGGGTCTCACACAGACCCACACCCACACCCGGACTTTCTGGCTGAACGGGACCATTCCAGCCCCGCCCTGACAGCTTTTCCTGGAAGGAGAGAACAGAACTTTGACCCCTGCTAACTGCCTGAGGCAGGCTTACCCAACCCAGCTCTGCCCAGAACAAGAGCTGACAATGGGACACAAAATCAACAGCATAGCCTGTTCCGCCAAGCAAACGCCAGGGACGGCATCCTGCACAGCCTTCCACGGCACCCACTGACTCAATTTACAGGTAGTGGTCCAATATCACCCACAGACACCACCTAACGGCTCAGAAACTAAACAAGGTGTGTGAATACCCAAAAAATAACCTAAAGGAAAGAAACAACAACTGATCGACATGGGAAGAAATCAGCGAAAGAACTCAGGAAATATGAAGAATCAAACGGAAAACACACCCCAAAAGAGGAGCACCAGCCCACTAGAAACGGACACCAACCCAAATCAGGCAACCAATATGACAGAAGAGGAATTTTGTATGTGGATCATAAGAACACTCACCCAACTACAACAACAACTCAATAACCAACACAAAGAAACAACAAAAAGCCTCCTGGATATGGAAAAAGAAATAGACACAATGAAGAAAAGTTTAACCGAACTCCTGGAAATGAAGAATCAATTCAGGGAACTACAAAATACAGTGGAAAGTCTCAAGAACAGGGTAGATCAAACAGAAGAAAGAATCTCAGGGATTGAAGATAACACCCTCCAATTAAATAAATCAGTCACAGAAATAGAGCAGAGAAACAAGAGAAAAGAGCAAAGCCTACAAGAGCTGTGGGATTATGTGAAGAAACCTAATGTGAGGGTCATAGGCTTACCAGAAGGGGAAGAAGACAACACTCAAGGGTTGGACAGGCTGTTTGAAGATATAATAGAAGAAAATTTCCCAGGCCTTGCTCAAAATCTCGATATACAAGTTCAAGAAGCTCAAAGGACCCCTGGGAGATTCAATGCAAACAGGAAGACGTCACGACATGCAGTCATCAGACTGATCAAAGTATCAACTAAAGAGGCCCTTCTAAGAGCTGTAAGACAAAAGAAGCAAGTAACATACAAGGGAAAGCCAATTCGAATAACATCAGACTTCTCTAATGAGACTTTACAAGCAAGGAGATACTGGGGCCCCATACTCACTCCTTTGAAACAAAACAATGCCCAGCCTAGAATATTATTCCCTGCAAAACTAAGCTTCGTATATGAAGGAGAAATAAAAACATTCTCAGACAAGCAAAGGCTCACAGAATTTACCAAGACAAGACCACCCCTACAAGAAGTACTTAAAACAACATTACTTACGGAACATCATAAAAATAACCCACGAATATAAAAACAACCAAAACCCAAAGATATTAAAGGCCAGATATTACAATGGCTCAAGACAGAAATCATAGCAACAATATCCAACCCAACAGAATGAACAGTACTCTACCTTACCTATCAGTTCTCTCAGTAAATGTGAATGGCTTAAACTCTCCACTCAAGAGACATAGGCTGGCTGAATGGATAAGAAAATACAGGCCAAGTCTATGCTGTCTTCAGGAAACATATCTAACCTGCAAGGATGCATATAGACTAAAAATAAAATGGTGGAGATCAATATTCCAAGCAAATAGAAGCCAAAAGAAGGCTGGTGTGGCAGTTCTAATTTCAAACCATTTAGTTGCAAAACCAACAAAGTAGTGAAAGACAAAGAGGGTCATTATATAATGGTGAAGGGCACAGTTCAACAAGAAGAGATAACAATTTTAAATATATATGCACCCAACTTAGGTGCACCCAGATTCATAAAGCAAACCTTACTGGAGCTAAGCAAATGGGTTAATAGCAACTCCAAAACCACTGGAGATTTCAACACCTCACTGATGGCACAAGACAGATCCCCCAAACAGAAAATTAATAAAGAAATAATGGACTTAAACAAAACTCTAGAACAATTGGGTCTGACAGAAATTTACAGAACATTCTAGCCAAAATCCACTGAATATACGTTCTTCTCATCAGCTCATGGGACATTCTCTAAGATTGACCATATCCTAGGACACAAAGTAAATCTCAAGAAATTTAAAAAAATAGAAATCATACCACGTACCTTCTCAGATCACAGTGGAATAAAAGTAGAAATCAACCCTAACAGAAACTCACATTTCTACACAAAAACGTGGAAATTAAACAACCTCCTACTAAAGTTTAGATTAAACTGACGTCATCTTCAAATCAGCAAAGTCAAGGGAAATGACTGAGGTTTTGGCTCCTATGGACTTGGCCATTAGAGATCAATAAGAGGATGAAAAGAGATATCTTAGGCTTGATGATGTAAATGTCTACATATAACAACTCATCCTCTGTCTTCTAAAAGAAGAGCCCAAGGAAATTAAATGTGAAATATCTTATTCTTTTTTAATCACTGGAAGAAGGTAATAGGAAAGGAAAATGTTTTAATTAAGCTATACATATGCAAACAGAAATATTTCACAAGACAGGCTGAAGCTTTTTAATGATTTCAACATAAAGAAAATGACCAGCTGTAGCAGTGATGAATGAATGTTACCAAGTTCTCAGGAATTTCCTTTTCATGGATTTTGGCAGGTAAGAGCTTCTCATGTTAGAAAGAATTCTTGTTTGATGCAGGGCCTACTGATAAGTGACATGGTCTTACTGCATAGCTTGACAGACTATGAGATCACAGTTTGGTGCTTAAATATTTTAAATAATTCGATGGACTATTAGCAGGGAATAGTGTCATTATAAAGCTACTTCCTCTCTCCAAATATATACTCAAAAATTTTGCAAAAGGTAAATCATAATAATATTTTTCAATCAAGTTGTTTTGAGTAAGCTTTAATCCAGGGAATTATTTTGGAGATGTTGTTTTCCTATCATAAGAAAACTTCTGCTGCACAGAGAATAGGCATATCCATAACAAACTGGAAAATACGAGAATTTAAAATTTAAAAAGGTTATACGAACCTGTTCAAATATACAATGTGGTGCTCTCAACTGTTGTGAACTTAATTAAGATGTTTAATTTCTCTTGGCCTGAGGCCTCTCAATGGTTAAGAGATGGAATGAACAAAGGACACTGACACTTACTGAGAACCTAGTATGTGCTAAACACTTATAATCCTCTTAATTCCATCTTCACAGCTGGCTATAAAGATGTTGGGATTGATTTAGCTGAGGCTCTGAGAAACAATTTGCTAGTCGGTCTTGGGATGGATAATTGTCTGTATAGGCTCTTTAAAAGTGTATGTTACTTGTAACTTTTCCAAAATAAATTCAGGACCCTGCACTTGCTATACTTACATATATTAGGTCCTGTAAACTGAGTATTTTTTAAATCTATAAATTTCAGCAACGTACCTTTTAGAATGATAAAGAAAAGAACATTTTTTATCTGAGGAATGTGAGAGCCCTGTAAATTATGAGGTCCAGAGAGGCACTGGAATGTGACAGCAGTCATCTCTGACTCCCCCTTGAGCTAGGGAATCACCTTGTGGGCTCTAGACTGACTGAAGCCAAGTGGCCATAAATTAACCTAACAAGACCATATGCTCCATACTGTAACTCATGCCCAATAGTTCTCCAATGTATAGCCTACCACTAATCAATATTATTTCTACAAGCCAAAGACAATTCTTAACAAAGAATTTTTTCAATTGCCCCCTCTCCTGCTTTAAGAAAAAACAAACCCTAAGCCTCTCCTTTGTTCTCTGCAGAAGTTCCTGAGGTACCTGAGGAGCAATTCCAAGCTGTAGTCCTTACCCTTTGCCCACATAAACTCTCTATATTGATTTTGCTTCAGTTTCTTTCTTTAGATCAACAAGGGTGATCAAGCGAGACACCAATCTTACACCCACCTGTAGCAACAGGAAAAATATTCTCCGAGTTATAATGTCACCAAGAGGGTGGTCCTTCACGTAATTCTGGTGCATTAAATAAGGTCCCTTACCCAATAAAGTCAGCTTCTGGGCATCAATGGAAATAGACCTTAAGCACCAACTTCAATTTCCTATGCCTTGAAAACTTCAAGTCCCAGATTTACTGGAAGTAACTATTCTCGTCCATTGCCTGACAATATGCCAGTTCTCAATTTAGGAAACAAAATAGTTCACATGGTAATGATCATCAAACAATCTTTATGATATTCTAAGTTCTCATGTATGCAACAAAGAATCAAAATGCAAACCTATATCTCCCTTCAAAATAGCTGGCCCATGGGATATATACTCTTAGAGCCATCTCTGCTTTTGCCTTCTATTGGAAACACATTTCCTCGGGTGCCTGCTGGTACCTTTCTTCTCCTGAATTGAAACCTGGATTAAACAAAGAAATGAAGAAAGTATCCTAAGAGGCTCTTCTAATTTCCAGGATATGTATGCTGAAGATGGATATCTGAAATAATCTGGCTACATATTATCAGTAAGAACAATCGCACTAATTGTAAGGCAAATATTTGGTTCATTTCATCAGGTAGATATGCTGAGAGCCTACCATGCAGTAGTCACTGTGCATGGCAGTTAAGGTAGAATATTTTGTCAGGTACTGCCATACCCCCAAATGGCCGACCAAGTGTCATGATATATCCAAGTCTCAGGGGATCCTCAGGATGCATGCCTTTCTTTTTAAAACCAGAAAATTCCCCAGATGCTTTGATTTTCTCCTAACTCATCTCCTCCATTTACTCCTCCTGGCAACTCTCTACTCACCTGTGTGAGTTCTAGGAACATAAGTTAGAGCACAATACACGTCCAGGCTATTTTTCTCATCCACCACAAAATCCAAGTCTGCATTTCCTACACAAATGTCTTTATGTCTTGTGCTTCAAAAATGTTCTTCTCATTGTTAATATCCTGATAAACTAAATAGATTTTCACTCCAGGGATTTCCACTGGCTGTTCACTGTGAATAGAATATATTTTAACCAGACCTACTCAAATATTACCTCCATATAGTGGCTTTGTCTAGGGCTCTTACCCAGTTCTCTCTCTGTCCCTTTATTTGTCTTTATAGTACTACTCACTACATAGCATCAGGTTGTATGTTTGAGTTTGTTGGTCTATTGTCTGCATCACCTACTAAATTTTAACTATAGATACTATAATTCATGTGTTTTAGTCACCAAACCATTTCAGTACCTAGCAGCACTGCCCTTAAGCAGAAACTTAGTGAATATTGAGGGAATGGATGCGTTGTAATGATGGTAACTGTATCATCTATCTTTATCTGTTAGGTCATCAGTTTTTATTTCTAAAATGTTATAAGCAAAAGATGCCTATGATCCAATCTGGCATTCATGCCCCACCATTCTGTGCACCTGTCATGTTCCTGATTTTGCATTTTTCATTGTTAGTGTTTGTCAAGTATAGAGCTATAAACATGCATTATCATTTTGCTGTGGTAAGATCTCTTTCACAATTTTATTAACACTCACTAACATTCTATTAAGTAACAGTTAATTTAACTTACTAAATATGAGAAATTTTAACAAATGATTAATTGCTATTTTTTACTGTTAGAAAATCAATAACCCAAGATGGTTACCCACATCAATATCCTGGACATAATGTGGGATCAATATCTCCCTTAGACAAAAGAACATACATAAAATAGAAAAATCTCAGACTAGGTAAAGGAAGAAGTCATACATATATTGAAAATGTTAAGAAATGCCACAATCATAGTTGATGTATGTTTGAGAGAATAAGTGAAGGAAAAACAAATTGCCAGAATTGAGGTGACAAAAAGAGAAAAAGAGAGGCTGTATGAGTTAAATCACAAATAAAAATTCCCAAGGAAAGATCTGGACATAAAAAACTAGAAGAATTATCCAGAAACAGGATTTATTTATTTTGTCCTCTTTTTTTTTTGTTGTTGTTGTTGTTTTTTGTTGTTTTTTTTTTAATTTTTAATTTTTTTTTATTTTGGCATATTATGGGGGTACAGATTTTAAGGTTTCAATAAATGCCCATTTCCCCCCTCCCCCCAAAAGTCTGAGTCTCCATCATGACCATCCCCCAGATGGTGCACATCTCACTCATTATGTATGTATATACCCGCCCCCCTCCCCCCTCCCACCTCCCCAATACCCTATTACTGTAGCACCTATGTGTCCACTTAGGTGCTACTCAGTTAATACCAGTTTGCTGGAGAATATATCTGGTGCTTGTTTTTCCAATCTTGGGATACTTCACTTAGTAGTATGGGTTCCAGCTCTAACCAGGAAAATATAAGATGTGCTATATCACCATTGTTTCTTAGAGCTGAATAGTACTCCATGGTATACATATACCACATTTTATTAATCCATTCTTGTATTGATGGGCACTTGGGCTGTTTCCACAGTCTTGCAATTATGAATTGTGCTGCTATAAACATTCGAGTGCAGGTGTCTTTTTTGTAGAGTGTCACTGGATCATTTGGGTAGATGCCCAGCAATGGGATTGCTGGATCAAATGGTAGATTCACTTGTATCGCTTTAAGGTATCTCCATATTGCTTTCCACAGAGGTTGAACTAGTTTGCAGTCCCACCAGCAGTGTACGAGTGTTCCTCTCTCTCCGCAACCACACCAGCATTTATTGTTTGGAGATTTTTTGATAAAGGCCATTCTCACTGGGGTTAAGTGATATCTCATTGTGGTTTTGATTTGCATTTCCCTGATGATTAGAGCTGTTGAGCATTTCTTCATATGTTTGTTGGCGATTCTTCTGTCTTCTTTAGAAAAATTTCTGTTCAAGTCCTTTGCCCACTTTTTAATGGGGTTATTTGATTTTTTCTTCCTAATTTTCGTGAGTTCTAAGTATATTCTAGTTATCAGTCCCTTATCGGATGCATAGGATGCAAAAATTTTTCTCCCATTCTGTAGGTTGTCTGTTTACTTTCATGACTATTTCTTTGGCTGTGCAGAAGCTTTGTAGTTTGATCATGTCCCATTTATTTATTTTTGTTGCTGCTGTGATTGCCTTTGGGGACTTCTTCATAAACTCTTTGCCCAGGCCGATGTCTAGGAGAGTGTTTCCAACTTTTTGCTCTAGAGTTCTAATAGTTTCATATCTTAGGTTTAAGTCTGTTATCCAGCGTGAGTTGGTTTTTGTGAGAGGTGAAAGGTGTGGGTCCTGTTTTAGCCTTCTACAGGTGGCTATCCAGTTTTCCCAGCACCATTTATTGAAGAGAGATTCTTTTCCCCAGCGTATGTTTTTGTCTGCTTTGTCAAAGATTAGATGGCTATATGAGGATGGTTTTATATCAGGATTTTCACATCTGTTCCACTGGTCAACATTCCTGTTTTTGTGCCAATACCATATTGTTTTAATTACTACAGCTTTGTAGTATAGTTTGATATCTGGCATATTAATGCCTCCCATTTTGTTTTTGTTGCCTAGAATTGCTCTTGATATTCGGGGTCTTCTTTGGTTCCATACGAAGCGTAAAATTATTTTTTCTATATCTGTGAAGAATGCTGATGGGATTTTAATAGGTATTGCATTGAATCTGTAGATCAGTTTGGGTAGTATAGACATTTTGATGATATTGAGTCTGCCGATCCACGAGCATGGTATGGATTTCCATCTGTTTACATCCTCTGCTATTTCCTTCCTCAGTGTTTCATAGTTCTCCCTGTAGAGGTCTTTTACCTCTTTGGTTAAATATATTCCTAGGTACTTTAATTTCTTTGTTGCTATTGTGAAGGGAATTGAGTCTTTGATTTGGTTCTCAATTAGATTGTTGTTGGCGTATATGAATGCCTCTGATTTCTGTGTATTGATTTTGTATCCTGAGACTTTACTAAATTCATTGATCAGTTCCAGGAGTTTCTTGGTTGAATCCTTGGGGTTTTCTAGATACAATATCATATCATCAGCAAACAGTGAAAGTTTGATCTCTTCTGCCCCTATTTGGATACCTTTGATTCCATTTTCCTGTCTGATTGCTATAGCCAAGACTTCCAGCACTATGTTGAACAGAAGTGGAGATAGTGGGCAGCCTTGTCTGGTTCCAGTTCTAAGTGGGAATGATTTCAATCATTCCCCATTCAGTATGATGTTGGCTATGGGTCTGTCATATATGGCTTGTATCATTTTTAGGTATGTCCCTTCTATGCCTATTTTCTTAAGTGTTCGTATCATGAAAGGGTGTTGAATTTTGTCAAAAGCTTTTTCTGCATCTATTGAAAGAATCATGTGGTCTTTGTTTTTGCTTCTGTTTATGTGGTGAATTGCATTTATAGATTTACGTATGTTGAACCATCCCTGGGATGAAGCCCACTTGGTCGTGGTGGATTATTTTTTTGATAAGTGTCTGGATTCGGTTAGCTAAGATTTTGTTGAAAATTTTTGCATCTATATTCATTAGGGATATTGGTCTGTAGTTTTCTTTTTTTGTTGCATCCTTTCCTGGTTTTGGTATCAGAGTAATATTTGCTTCATAAAAGGTGTCGGGGAGGTTTCCGTTCTTCTCAATGTTGTGGAATAGTTTCTGCAAGATAGGTACTAGTTCTTCTTTGTAAGTATGTTAGAATTCAGGTGTGAAGCCATCTGGACCGGGACTTTTCTTTTTAGGGAGATTTTTAATTGCTGTTTCTATTTCAGCTGTTGAGATTGGTCTATTCAGGGAGTCTATTTCTTCCTGGTTGAGCCTAGGGAGGCTGTGTGTTTCTAGAAATTTGTCCATTTCCTCCACATTTTCCAGTTTGTGTGCATAAAGATTTTTGTAGTATTCATAAATTGTATCTTGTATCTCTTTGGGATCAGTTGTGATATCTCCTTTTTTATTCCTGATGGAGCTTATTAGAGATTTCTCTTTTCTGCTTTTCGTTAGCTTAGCCAATGGTGTGTCAATTTTGTTTATTTTTTCAAAGAACCAACTTTTTGTTTTATTAATCTCCTGAATAGCTTTCCTGTTTTCAATTTTGTTTAGTTCTGATTTGATCTTGTTGATTTCACTTCTTCTGCTGAGTTTGGGGTTGGTCTGTTCTTCTTTTTCCAGCTCTTTGAGTCGTTTCATTAGATTGTCTATTTGTGATCTTCTTGTCTTTTGGTTATAGGCATTTATGGAGATAAACTTTCCTCTCAGAACTGCTTTAGCTGTGTCCCAGAGGAGTTGATAACTTGTCTCTCCATTGTCATTTTCTTCATAGAACTTTTTTGTGTCTATTTCTTTTCCCATATCCTGGAGACTTTTTGTGGTTTCTTTGTGTTGGTAATTGAGTTGTTGTTGCAGTTGGGTGAGTGTTCTTATGATCCACATACGAAATTCCTCTTCTGTCATATTGGTTGCCTGATTTGGGTTGGCGTCCGTTTCTATGGGGCTGGTGCTCCTCTTTGGGGGTGTGTTTTCCGTTTGGTTCTTCATATTTCCTGAGTTCTTTCGCTGATTTCTTCCCATGTCAATCAGTTGTTGTTTCTTTCCTTTAGGTTATTGTTTGGGTATTCACACACCTTGTTTAGTTTCTGAGGCGTTAGGTGGTGTCTGTGGGTTAGATTGGACCACTCCCTGTATATTGAGTCAATGGGTGTCATGGAAAGGCTGTGCAAGATGCCGTCCCTGTCAGTAGGTGGCGTTTGCTTCGAGGAATAGGCTATGCAGTTGATATTATGTCCTGTTATCAGCTCTTGTTCTGGGTGGAGCTGGGTTGGGTAAGCCTGCCCTCAGGCACCACAATGCCGTTAGCAGGGGTCAATGTTCTGTTCTGTGCTTCCAGGAAAAGCTGTCAGGGAGGGGCTGGAATGGCCTTGCTCAGCCAGAAAGTCTGTGTCTGGGGTTGGGGCTGTCTGAGACCCGCAGTCTGGAGTGGGCCTCGCTTCTTTCCACCCTCCCCAACTCTGCAGCTACTCCTGGGCCTCTGCCAGCAGGCCAGACCACAAGCCACCAGGCCTCCCCCGACTGTGATTTCCGCGGGGAGGTTCCCTACACAGGAACGCCACCTGGGCTGGGTGCTCGGCCTCCTCCTGGGAAGAGGGTTGCCCTCTAGGATGCTGATCCGCCCCTGGAGGCACACAGACCTCAGTAGGCTGTTCATGTATAACCCTTCTGTGCCCCGGGCAATGCTAGCCCTCGGTGCAGGGGATCTGGTCTGCAGGTCCGACCTCTGGGTCCCAGAGTTCAAAATGTATCCCCACCAGGGACAGGATTTCCGGTCCCAATTCACCCACAGGGAGCCCAAGCTGGGTCTATGTCTCTCCGCCTCTGAGACGGCACCATTCTCTTGGGAACACCGTGCCAGCAGCACCTAGGAGAGCTGGCGGGTAGGGAGCTCACAGTCTGAGTTCCCCTTAGTCAGCTGTAGGGTCCAAAAAGGGAAAGTCCTGTTCCCTGGAGGTGCCTCCGGCTGGTGGCTGTATTGTCTCTCTGGGCAGCCGCGGGTAGGGTCGGCAGAGGGGAGGAGGAGGCAATATGGCGCCTGCCGTGAGGCTTGGGTCTGTGCACACGGAGGTGCCCGGAGGAAGTTGGGAACCTGGTGCCATGTCTGCTACAGGCTCACCGTTGGCAGGCGGCGGCGGTCTCTGGGCTGGTGTCCGAAGTTCTCTCCACCCGCTGGGGAGCCCACCAGCAGTCCCGAATGCAGGGAAGGGGAAACAACAAATCCTCCTACCCTTGCCGCTGGTCTCCGGGCTGCTCCGGTGGTCTCAGCCTCCAGTTCTCCTCCGCAGCCTCCTCCCGTGGAGTCTCCCGGGGTCTCAGGTACCTCTCCTTCCGGCCCTTGTCCGCTGTATGCTCGTCTTCTTGCTTCTTTCTCTAATTTCTGCTAGAATCTGTCTTTTTTGCAGAGACACTCTGTCTGGCGGTGTTATTCGTCCATCATCTTGCTCCGCCCCCAGAGCCTGTATGGAGACTTTTTGATAAATGCCATTCTCACTGGAGTAAAATGATATCTCATTGTGGTTTTGATTTGCATTTCCCTGATGATTAGAGATGTTGAGCATTTTTTAACATGTTTGTTGGCCATTCTTCTGACTTCTTCAGAATAGTTTCTGTTCAAGTCCTTTGCCCACTTTTTAATAGGGTTATTTGATTTTTTCTTGCTGATTTTCATGAGTTCTAAGTATATTCTAGTTATCAGCCCCTTGTCGGATGCATAGGATGCAAAAATTTTCTCCCATTCTGTAGGTTGTCTGTTTACTTTCATGACTATTTCTTTGGCTTTGTAGTTTGATCATGTCCCATTTATTTATTTTTGTTGCTGCTGTGATTGCCTTTGGGGACTTCTTCATAAACTCTTTGCCCAGGCCGATGTCTAGGAGAGTGTTTCCAACAATTTCCTCTAGAATTCTAAGTTTCATACCTTAGGTTTAAGTCTGTTATCCAGCCTGAGTTGATTTTTGTGAGAGGTGAAAGGTGTGGGCCCTGTTTTAGCCTTCTACAGGTGACTATCCAGTTTTCCCAGCACCATTTATTGAAAAGGGATTCTTTTCCCCAGCGTATGTTTTTGTCTGCTTTGTCAAAGATGAGATGGCTATATGAGGATGGTTTTATATCAAGATTCTCACATCTGTTCAACTGGTCAATATTCCTATATTTGTGCCTATACCATATTAATTTAATTACTACAGCTTTCTAGTATAGTTTGATATCTGGCATATTAATGCCTCCCATTTTGTTTTTGTTCCCTAGAATTTCTTTTGATATTCGGGGTCTTCTTTTGTTCCATATGAAGCGTAAAATTATTTTTTCTATATCTGTGAAGAATGCTGATGGGATTTTAATAGGTATTACATTGAATCTGTAGATCAGTTTGGGTAATATAGACATTTTGATGATGTTGACTCTGTCAATCCATGAGCATGGTATGGACTTCCATCTGATTACATCCTCTGCTATTTCCTTCCTCAGTGTTTCATAGTTCTCCCTGTAGAGGTCTTTTACCTCGTTGGTTAAGTATATTCCGAGGTACCTTAATTTCTTTGTTGCTATTGTGAATGGAATTGAGTCTTTGAATTGGTTCTCAATTAGATTGTTGTTGGTGTATATGAATGCCTCTGATTTCTGTGTATTGATTTTGTATCCTGAGACTTTACTAAATTCATTGATCAGTTCCAGGAGTTTCTTGGTTAAATCTTTGGGGTTTTCTAGATATAATATCATATGATCAGCAAACAGTGAAAGTTTGATTTCTTCTGCCCCTATTTGGACACCTTTAATTCCATTTTCCTGTCTGACTACTGTTCAGGACTTCCTGCACTATGTTAAATAGAAGTGGAGATAGTGGGCAGCGTTGTCTGTTTCCAGTTCTAAGTGGGAATGATTTCAATATTTCCCCATTCAGTATGATGTTAGCTATGGGTCTGTCATATATGGCTTGTATGATTTTTAGGTATGTCCCTTCTATGCCTATTTTATTAACTGTTCATTTCATGAAAGGGTGTTGAATTTTGTCCAAAGCTTTTTCTGCATCTATTGAAAGAATCATGTGGTCTTTGTTTTTGCTTCTGTTTATGTGGTGAATTGCATTTATAGATTTATGTATGTTGAACCATCCCTGCATCCCTGGGATGAAGCCTGCTTGGTTGAGATGGATTATTTTTTTGATAAGCGTCTGGATTGGATTAGCTAAGATTTTGTTGAAAATGTTTGCATCTATATTCATTAGGGATATTGGTCTGTAGTTTTCTTTTTTTGCATCCTTTCCTGGTTTTGGTATCAGTGTAATATTCGCTTCATAAAAGGTGTCGGGGAGGTTTCCGTTCTTCTCGATGTTGTGGAATAGTTTCTGCAAGATAGGTACTAGTTCTTCTTTGTAAGTGTGGTACAATTCGGGTGTGAAACCATCTGGACCGGGACTTTTCTTTTTAGGGAGATTTTTAATTTCCGTTTCTATTTCAGCTCTTGAGATTGGTCTGTTCAGTGAATCTATTTCTTCCTGATTGACCCTAAGGAGGCTGTGTGTTTCTAGAAATTTGTCCATTTCCTCCACATTTTCCAGTTTGTGTGCATAAAGATTTTTGTAGTATTCATAAATTATATCTTGTATCTCTTTGGGATCAGTTGTGATATCTCCTTTATTTGTTCCTGATGGAGCTTATTAGAGATTTCTCTTTTCTGCTTTCGTTAGCTTAGCCAATGGTGTATCAATTTTATTTTTTCCTAGAACCAACTTATTATTTTAGTAATCTCCTGAATAGCTTCCTTGTTTTCAATTTTTGGTCTGTTCTTCTTTTTCCAGCTCTTTGAGTTGTTTCATTAGATTGTCTATTTGTGATCTTTTTGACTTTTGGTTATAGGCATTTATGGAGATAAACTTTCCTCTCAGAACTGCTTTAGCTGTGTCCCAGAGGATTTGATAATTTGTCTCTCCATTGTCATTTTTCATAGAATTTTTTTAATTCCATCTTGATTTATGAAGTAATCATTTATTATGAGGTTGTTTAATTTCCACGTTTTTGTGTAGAAATGTGAGTTTCTCTTAGGGTTGATTTCTACTTTTATTCCACTGTGATCTGAGAAGATACATGGTATGATTTCTATTTTTTTAAATTTCTTGAGATTTACTTTGTCCTAGGATATGGTCAATCTTAGAGAATGTCCCGTGAGCTTATGGGAAGAACGTATATTCAGTGGATTTGGGGTAGAATGTTCTGTAGATGTCAGTCAGACCCAATTGTTCCAGAGTTTTATTTAAGTCTATTATTTCTATATTAATTTTCTGTTTGGAGGATCTGTCTTGTGCCGTCAGTGGGGTGTTGAAATCTCCAGTGATTATGGAGTTGCTATTAATCAATTTGCTTAAATCTAATAAGGTTTGCTTTATGAAACTGGGTACACCTAAGTTGGGTGCATATATATTTAAAATTGTTATCTCTGTTTTTTGAAGTGTGCCCTTCACCATTATATAATGACCCTATTTGTCTTTCACTACTTTTGTTGTGAAAACTAAATTTTCTGAAACTAGAACTACCACGCCAGCCTTCTTTTGGCTTCCACTTGCCTGGAATACTGATCTCCACCTTTTACTTTTAGTCTATATGCATCCTTGCAGGTTAGATGTGTTCCCTGAAGACAACATAGACCTGGCCTGTATTTTCTTATCCATTCAGCCAGCCTATGTCTCTTGAGTGGAGAGTTTAAGCCATTTACACTTATTGAGAGAACTGATAGGTAAGGTAGATTATTGTTCATTCTGTTAGGTCGGATGTTATTGATTTGATTTCTCTCTTGAGCCATTGTATTATCTGGCCTTTAATCTTTGGGTTTTGGTTGTTTTTATATTCGTGAGTTTTTATTATGGTGTTTCGTGCCTAACGCTGTTTTGAGTACTTCTTGTAGGGCTGGTCTTGTCTTGGTGAATTCTCTGAGCCTTTGCTTGTCTGAGAATGTCTTTATTTCTCCTTCATATATGAAGCTTAGTTTTGCAGGGAATAAGATTCTAGGCTGGGCATTGTTTTGTTTCAGAAGAGTGAGAATGGGGCCCCAGTCTCTCCTTGCTTGTAAAGTCTCATTAGAGAAGTCTGGTGTTATTCGAATTGGCTTTCCCTTGTATGTCACTTGCTTCTTTCGTCTTACAGCTCTTAGAAGGGCCTGTTTAGTTGATATTTGGTCAGTCTGATGACTGCATGTCGTGACGTCTTCCTGTTTGCATTGTATCTTCCAGGGGTCTCTGAGCTTCTTGAACTTGTATATCGAGATTTTGAGCAAGGCCTGGGAAATTTTCTTCTATTATATCTTCAAATAGTTTGTCCAACCCTTGAATGTTGTCTTCTTCCCCTTCTGGTAACCCAATGACCCTCACATTAGGTTTCTTCACATAATCCCACATCTCTTGTAGGCTTTGCTCTTTTCTCTTGTTTCTCTGCTCTATCTATGTGATGGTTTTATTTAGTTGGAGGGTGTTATCTTCAATGTCTGAGATTCTTTCTTCTGTTTGATCTACCCTCTTCTTGAAACTTTCCACTGTATTTTGTAGTTCCCTGAATTGATTCTTCATTTACAGGAGTTCGGTTAAACTTTTCTTCATTGTGTCTATTTCTTTAGTGAACTTTTATTCTAGGTCCTGTAGGCTTTTTGTGGTTTCTTTGTGTTGGTTATTGAGTTGTTCTTACAGGGCGGTGAGTGTTCTTATGATCCACATATGAAATTCTTCTTCTGTCATTTTGGTTGCATGATTTTGGTTGTTGTCTGTTTCTAGGGGGCTGGTGCTCCTCTTTGGGGGTGTATTTTCCGTTTGGTTCTTCATATTTCTGGAGTTCCTTCACTGATTTCTTCCCATGTCGATCAGTTGTTTTTTCTTTCCTTTAGGTTTTTGTTTGGGTATTCACACACCTTGTTTAGTTTCTGAGGCGTTAGGTGGTGTCTGTGGGTGAGATTCGACCACTCCCTGTATAATGAGTCAGTAGATGCCGCGAAAAGGCTGTGCAGGATGTCCTCCCTGTCAGTAGATGGAGCTTGTTTGGAGAAACAGGCTACGCTGTTGTTTTGTGTCCTGTTATCAGCTCTTGTTCCTGTAGAGAGGCACTCTAGTGCCTCAGTTGGTTGGTGGGGCCCTGGGACTTCCATGTGAGTCCTTTTCTCCCCCTCAGTGATGGCTGGTCTAGTAGAGAGTCTGGGTGGAGCTGGGTTTGGTAGGCCTGCCCTCAGGCACCACCAATGCCTTTAGCAGGGGTCAAAGTTCTGTTCTCTGCTTCCAGGAAAAGCTGTCAGTGAAGGGCTGGAATGGCCCCACTCAATCAGAAAATGTGTGTCAGGGGGTGGGGCTTTCTGTGACCCTCAGTCTGGAGGGGCCTCGTTTCTTTCCACCCTTCCCAACTCCGCAGCTACTCCTGGGCCTCTGCCAGCAGGTCAGACCACAATCCACTAGGCCTCCCCGGACTGTGATGCCAGCGGGGAGGTTCCCTGCACAGGAAGGCCACCTAGGCTGGGCGTAGGGCCTCCTTTTGGGAGGAGGGTTGCCCTCTAGGATGCCGATCTGCCCCTGAAGGCACACACACCTCAGTAGGCTGTTCATGTACATCCCTTCTGTGCCCCGGGCAATGCAAGACCTCGGTGCACGAGATCTGGTCTGCAGGTCTGACCTCTGGGTCCCAGAGTTCAAACTGTATCCCCACCAGGGAGAGGAGTGCCGGTCCCAATTCACCCACAGGGAACCCAAGCTGGGTCTATGTCTCTCAGCCTCAGGGTCTGCACCGTTCTCCTGGGATCACTGTGCCAGCAGCACCTGGGCGGTCTGGCGGGTAGGGAGCTCACAGTCTGAGTTCCCCTTAGTCAGCTGTAGGGCCCCAAAAGGGAAGGTCCCATTCCCTGGAGGTGCCTCTGGCTAGCAGCTGTATTGTCTCTTTAGGCAGCTGCAGGTAGGGTCGGCAGAGGGGAGAAGGAGGCAATATGGTGCCTGCCGCGGGGCTGGGGTCTGTGCACACGGAGGTGCCCCAAGGGATTTGGGAGCCTGGTGCTGCATCCGCTACAGGCTTACCGCTTGCTGGCAGCTGCCATCTCTAGGCTGGTGTCCGCAGGTCTCTCCACCCGCTGGGGAGCCCACCAGCAGTCCCAGATGCAGGGGAGGGGAACAGTGACTGATCCACCTACCCTTCCCACTGGTCTCCGGGCTGCTCCAGTGGTCTCAGCTTCCAGTTCTCCTCTGCAACCTCCTCCCATGGAGTCTCCCATGGTCTCAGGTACCCCTCCTTTCAGCCCTCATTCACTGTATGCTCGTCTTCTTGCTTCTTTTTTCTAATTTCTGCTAGAATCTGTCTTTTCTGCAGAGACACTCTGTCTGGCGGTGTTTCTCGTCCGCCATCTTGATCCTCTCCCGTGACTTGTCTCGCAATTTTTTCTTTATGTGAGTTAGAATGCATTTGTCAAGGGGTTGCAATTGTTCTGATTTACTTCAAAAATAGTCAGCTGAGCAGCTGTTTGGCACCAGCTGAGTCACAGCTGCGGGGAGTGGTCCTTTCTGCCCCCACCACACCCTGTCTTTGTGACTGAAGAATAACTCACAAGCTTGAGGGCGGGTCTTCCTCAGACAGACGCACTCATATATAGGTTGCCTTTCATTGTATAAAATAATTATTTTAAAAATTAGTTCAATTTTGCTATATATGTAAAGCCTCTTTAATCGATTTCAAGAAATGATATCTGTTGATCATATATATGAAAAAGCTTTGAAAGCTGGATGGCACATATTCCAAGTAATCAAGCTATGTAATGTGACACTTCTTAAAAGGACATCCTAAACTTTTGATATTTCTAATTTGAAGCACAATTTAGTAGCTATCACACACTATGAATATGGAAGATTGTTGTTGATTTTTGCCTCATAAAATAAGCCTTCAATCTTATATCATTAAAAAAGTCAGTGGAAAGTAGAATTTAAACAAAAAGCCATTATTTCCTCATCCTATATAAGCCATTTAACCTCTCACGTTAAATGAGCTCGCTGCCTAATCAAGGTTGAAGTTCATATTCTTGATCTAAGAGACCATCTGGAAAAACTTGTTATCTAGTCAGTAATTAAACACACTGTATACATAGCAAGTGATGCTTTATTAGGTCTGATGTCTTCATTCCAAAAATGAAGATAAATTTGACTTAAGGACGAATGTTCAAAATATATTTGTTCAAATAAAAATAATCAAATAATTTTCAACTAAGTTCTTTTTTTTATATACAATTTTATTTATGTATTTATTTTTCTCAAATTCTGTGGGTACAAATATTTTTAGGGTTACATATCTTGCTCCTGCCCCCTCACCCCGCTCTGCCAGAGCTTCAAGCGTGTCCAGTCTTCAAGTGGTTCAGCCTGCACCCACCATGAAAGTGCGTACCCTTCGACTAAGTTCTTTTTAAATTTTAATTTATTCTGGGTACATAATAGTTGTATACCTTTATAGAGTACATGTGATACATACAGGCATACAATGTGAATTAATCAAGTCAACTGATAAGTTTCTAAAAAATATTTCTAAAATTCTATACACAGTTAAGATATACATATAGATAAGAATCTACATTATTAACCAACTGATACATAATATTTAGTAAGCAGCATAAATATGATATTCCAAAATATTTCATAATGTAGGTGATGGTCTGTATTACATATTATAATTTTTTTTCAAAAGAAAATCTTAAAATGGTTGTTATGGTCACAGAGGTTGAGGACTCAGATCTCTGAAAGTCAATAGGTACAATTATAACTGCTATAACCATTAAGAGTTAATTTTGCTCGAGCGCACAAAGAGGAAATTAGATAATAGTATGCACTCAGTTAATCTTGTTCTACTGAAGTGAGATTTATTTAATCTGGGAAAGTTAAGATGAGGCTGAATTTTGACCAGTCTCCATACAAAATTCCATGCATGACAAAATGCAACCCCTTTCCTCAGATATAAAAGCAAAAGAAGTCCAATAATTTAGGAGGCAAGGTGATGTAAGTTAGAATTCAGA
This sequence comes from Microcebus murinus, assembly GCF_040939455.1. Taxonomy (NCBI): domain Eukaryota; kingdom Metazoa; phylum Chordata; class Mammalia; order Primates; family Cheirogaleidae; genus Microcebus; species Microcebus murinus. Next base: position 3,201,572 of record NC_134116.1, on the reverse strand, counting down.
GGAAAGCTACACAGGCTTACCCTGTACTTAACTGGGTTATAAATTTCTATTAAATGCTCACATACATCTTATCCTTATTTTCCATCACTACAACATTTGTTATTTTTTTAGTCTGTATAGTCTTACTCACTTTTCTATACAACACGTATAACAATTTCCACAGAAAGGTAACTCCAGTGTTGACACATCACTGTGCATTTCGGAAGGAAATTACTCATGGGATATTTCCAGAATGTGATGGGACAAACCTAAGTTGTTAGAAGCTTGAACCACGTACCATGTTGGGTGTTCCCCTCATGAAAAAGGAAATAAGAGGTTGGGTGCAGTGGCTTCTGCCTGTCATCCTAGCACTCTGGGAGGCCAAGGTGGGAGGATTGCTTGAGGTCAGGAGTTGGAGATCAGCCTGAGCAAGAGGTAGGCCCTGTCTCTACTAAAAATAGAAACAATTAGCCAGGTGTGGGGATGTACACCTGTAGTCCCAACTACTCAGGAGGGTTGGACAGGAGGATCGCTGGAGCCCAGGAGTGTGAGGCTGCTGTTGCTGTGATCTAGGCTGACATCATGGCACTCTAGTGAGCCTGTCTCCAAAAACAAACAAGCAAACCAAAAGAGAGAGAGACTGAGAGAGAAAGAGAGAGAAGGAAGGAAGGAAGGAAGGAAGGAAGGAAGGAAGGAAGGAAGGAAGGAAGGAAGGAAGGAAGGAAGGAAGGAAGGAAGGAAGGAAGGAAGGAAGGAAGGAAGGAAGGAAATAAGAAATAAAATAATTCAAAATCAAGATATGGCTTTGGAAGAAGCCTGAGCACATGAGCTTCCCTGACAGTAAAGTTTCTTTAGTTCACATCTGGGTCTGAATTTAAGTCTAATTCATTTTAGTAGTGCTTATCAATTTTTTTTTCACTTGACATTGTGTGAGTACACATATTAGGGTTATAATCCACCAACAAAAGTACCCTCTTTAGGATCATTATGAGAAAATTAATTTGAAATGGTGCCTGTGATATAAAAAGGGAAGTATCTCCTTATCCATTGAGCAAGGGGGTAAAAGCTGAGAGCAGTGATGGAGGGGGCTGGGTAGGATGGCTTAACGCTGTCTGAATGCAAGAAACAGGAACTGATCATTCCTTTCTTTTCTGAGAGATTTTCTTCTTCCTTTGTATTGTGTCTGATGATAGCAGCTACAACTGATGGCAATTTTTGAGAAGTAAATACTTAATACTAGCAAATAACTCACAACATTGTCGGACACAAAAGGTCGTCAATAAATATTGCCTTTAAGGATGACTAATATTGTAATTTCTGTTGCTATATTCTTATTATCTTTCACTTAAACTAAGATGGATTCAGGAATGCGGGCATGTTATTCACTGCTTCGGTCCAATGGGGACATGAACCCTTTCAATAGTTATCTACTACCCAGTGGGACCTAGTTCTATGTATGAACCCCTCTTAGTTTATAAAGAAGGGCAATGTAAAAAAATAATAATGTCGGCAATAACAACAATACTAGTCATCACTAAAAATAATATTTATGGAGGTCTTGTTTCATGTCAGGCAAGATTGTGAGTTATTTGCCTGTATTAAGTATTTAATTCTCAAAAGTCACCTTCAGGTGTAGGTGCTGTGACCAGACACAGCACAAAGGAAGTAGCATGTTTGTGAGTGAAGAAAGCAAGCACCGAGCCCCAGTTCTGCTACTCAGACAGCGTTGAGCCATCTGCCCAGAGAGAAGCTGGCACGGGGTATAAAAACACATTTACACAGAAAGAGTAAGTTCTAGCAATCAGCGGTCCTGTAGGGAAATCATAGTTAACAATTATACCTGTAGTTAACTTAAACCTAATTATACCTATAGTTAACAATTAATTTATTGTGTATTTCAAAATAGCCAGAAGAAAAGAATTATTATGGCCCAATGCAAAGAAAAGATAAATGTCTGAGGTGAGGGACATCCCAATCACCCTGACCTGATCATTACACGGTGCATACAGATGTCAAAATATCACACGCACCACAAAAATATGTACAATAGTGATATATCGATTATAAATACAAAAATAGAATAATACAAAAAATTTAATTTACAAAGCAAACAAAAACAGAACTAAGATCTAGTCAGAGAATAATGTCGAGCCAACACGTCGACACAGCCCCTCTCAGCCGCGGGGTCCGGCACAGCCGCTCGCCGCCGCCCAGCGCGCCCCGCGCCGCCGCCCAGCGCGCCCCGCGCCGCCGCCCAGCGCGCCCCGCGCCGCCGCCCAGCGCGCCCCTCGCCGCCGCCCAGCGCGCCCCTCGCCGCCGCCCAGCGCGCCCCGCGCCGCCGCCCAGCGCGCCCCTCGCCGCCGCCCAGCGCGCCCCTCGCCGCCGCCCAGCGCCCCCCTCGCCGCCGCCCAGCGCGCCCCTCGCCGCCGCCCAGCGCGCCCCTCGCCGCCGCCCAGCGCCCCCCTCGCCGCCGCCCAGCGCGCCCCTCGCCGCCGCCCAGCGCCCCTCGCCGCCGCCCAGCGCGCCCCTCGCGGCAAAGGCGTCCCTCCACGCGAGTCCGCACGCGTGGGCGCCTGAGCCCAAAGAGCTGGCCGACAGAGAGCCAGTAGGCCTCTTTCCCTCCAGCTTTGTTTTTAAATTCATACAAATAGGGAAAACAAACATAAAGGATCATCCTGCTCCCTCCTTTGTGGAAGCTAAAAGCTTGAGCTCATGAGATAGTGAATGGAGCGGCGGTTACCAGAGGCTGGGAAGGGGACGGGGAGGGGAGGATAATGAGGGCATGGTTGATGGGTATGAAAATACGGTTAGAGAGAAGACTTAATAGACATCCTGAGGAATACGGTATTTTCTCCATTATAAACCAGTTGCAATCATAATATTCTGGCAAGACACGTTGACATCTTAGATGTCTGACAGCTGTCCTGTATCCTTAATCCACTCTGCAGGGAGTTAGCAAAATTATAAACAGCAGAGGAAGATTGATAGCATGTTTAAGGACAATTAAATAGTATAGTCACATGCAGAAAAAGTAAATTAAATAGGATAATTGCACCATAAAACCTAAGGCAGTGATAAGTCCATAAATATAGGAAGAAGACAGCTGTGGACATTTATTCTGTGCCCTATATTCTCTATTATAGTACTTTTCTGAGAAAATTAGCTTTCCATCAAGTGCTACCTCATAGGATAGTAAAAATGGCACTAATATATCTCTACCATTATGCATACACAGTCAATTTTTTAGTTTTTTTCCTGAAATAGATATTCTTTTTTTCTTATTTCAGCATATTATGGTGGCACAAATGTTTATGTTACATGTGTTGCCTTGCCCCTCCCCACCCGAGTCAGAGCTTCAAGCGTGTCCATCCCCCAGATGGTGCACATCGCATTCATTACGTATGTGTACACCCATCCCCTCCTCCGCCCCCTGTCCGATGCCCGATAAATGTTATTCCGGTATGTGCACTTATGTGTTGCTCAGTGAAACCAATTTGCTGGTGAGTACATGTGGTGCTTGTTTTTCCTTTCTTGGGATACTTCACTTAGTAGAATGGGTTCCAGCTCCATCCAGGATAATACAAGATCACCATTGTTTCTTATAGCTGAATAGTACTCCATGGTATACATATACCATATTTTATTAATCCATTCATGTCTTGATGGGCACGTGGGTTGTTTTCACATCTTTGCAATTGTGAATTGTGCTGCTATAAACACTCGAGTGCAGGTGTCTTTTTCGTAGAATGTCTTTTGTTCTTTTGGGTAGATGCCCAGTAATGGGATTGCTGGATCAAATGGTAGATCTATTTATATCTCTTCACAGTATCTCCATATTGCTTTCCACAGAGGTTGCACTAGTTTGCAGTCCCACCAGCAATGTATGAGTGTTCCTCTCTCTCCACATCCACACCAACATTTATTGTTTTAGGACTTTTTGATAAAAACTATTCTCACTGGAGATAAGTGATATCTCATTGTGGTTTTGATTTGCATTTCCTGATGATTTGCATTTGCTGGGATGTTGAACATTTTTGCATATGTTTGTTGGCCAATATTCTCTCTTCTTTTGAAAAGTTTCTGTACATGTCCTTTGCCCATTTTTTGATAGGGTTGTTTGATTTTTTCTTGCTGATTTTCCTGAGTTCTAAATAGGTTCTAGTTATCAGCCCTTTATCAGATGTGTAGCATGCGAAAATTTTTTCCCATTCTGTAGGTTGTCTATTTGCTCTTGTGACAGTTTCTTTGGCTGTGCAGAAGCTTTTTAATTTGATCAGGTCCCACTTATTTATTTTTCTTGTTGCTGTGATTGCCTTTGGGGTCTTCTTCATAAAATCTTTGCCTACGCCAATGTCCAGAAGAGTTTTTCCAATGCTTTCCTATAGCATTCTACTAGTTTTACACCTTAGGTTTAGGTCTGTTACTCAGCGTGAGTTGATTTTTGTAAAGGTGAAAGGTGTGGATCCTGTTTTAGTCTTCTACATGTGGCTATCCAGTTTTCCAAGTACCATTTATTGAATAAGGATTCTTTCCCTCAGTGTATGTTTTTGTCTGCTTTGTCAAAGATTAGATGACTTTATGATTGACTTTATGACTTATGGTTTTATATCTGGGTCTTCAGTTTTGTTCCACTGGTCAATGTCCCTGTTCTTGTGCCAGTCCCAAGCTGTTTTAATTACTACATACTTGTAGTACAGTTTGAAGTTTTGTAAATTGATACCTCCTATTTTTTTTTATTGCCTAGGATTGCTTTTGCTATACGGGATCTTCTATGATTCCATACAAAGCATAAAATTATTTTTTCTATATCTGTAAAAAATGATGTTGGTATTTTAATAGGGATTGCATTGAATCTGTAGATCACTTTGGGTAGTATAGACATTTTAACAATGTTGATTCTATCAACCCAAGAGGATGGTATGGTTTTCCACCTGTTTAAATCCTCTGTTATTTCCTTCCTCAGTGTTTCATAGTTATCCCTGTAGAGGTATTTTACCTCCTTAGTTAAATATATTCCTAGGATATTCTAATTTAAGAGGCAATTCAGGATTGCATTAAATCTATAACTTAGTATGTATATCATTGGCATATTCATAGTACTGGTCTTCTAATCCATGAGCTTGGAGTAGCTTTGTGTAGGCCTTGTTTTATTTATTTTCAGTAACATTTGCAGGGTTTTTAGGGTTCTCCAAACATATTGAAGTTTTCTATTTTTTTATTTTAATTTCTGGATATTATAAGGGCTAAACTCTTCTATTTTTGAGTGAAATATTCCCTTGTTTTTTCCACTGTATACATTTTGTATTTTATTTTAATTTTTTCTCTGTATTGAGGTAAAATTGACAAAAATTATATATATATATAAATATGGTACACATCTTGATGTTTGATATACATTGTGAAATGACTATTACAATCAAGATAATTAAGGTATCATTCACCTCACAGTGTTATCCTTTGTGTGTGTGTCAGCAAATTTCAAGTATGCAGCATTGCATTATTGTACAGTAGTATTGCATATAGTCACCGTGATGTGCATTGGATCTCCAGAATTTCTTCCTCATGCACAAATGCAACTTGACCCTTTTGACAAACATCTCCCCATTTCCCATTTCTGTTGGCAAGAGAAGCTCAATGGGATTTGGTGATTCAGGGTTTTCAGAATTTGGAATCTACCAAAATGTTTCAATTTCAATTTCTCTTTTCAAATTTTACGTGAGTCTAACTTAGAAAGGCAGAAAATTCAACTTGCTTTATAATTCAGGCCTTCTTCAGGACAGATATTCTGTTTTGTTCAAAAAGCTCTGCCTCAAGAAAAAGAAATGATTTTTGCAGCATGGTTGCTGAAGCTCTCTGGTTCTCTAATGGCTTTGCACTGGGTGTTGAAAGGACTGAGTTGAGGTCATTTTCCTCCTGCAGCTTATTCAGTGCAATCAGAAAAACTTACTGCATTCCTGGAATATTGGACTCCATTTCTACCAGAATATATAAGATTAAATTTTCCTCCAAATAATTGTCTTCAATGCACTTGATTTTCACCAAATACCGACAATAATCCCAGTAGTGTTTTTGCCACAGTATCCTATGAAATAATGGTGTTCCACTTTCCACTGGCAATTACGTAATAATTGTGTTCTCATGTAACCAAATTAGGAGTTCGATTCCAGAGGCCATCTTTAAGTTCTGTTTCCTTAGAACATCTTCCAGAAACAAATTCTGGGTAAGTCACTCAATGTTTTCAGAGTATAAATGGTTTTTATCATAGGGTATTAGACCCGTATTTGGTCTTTAGAAGGGCTGGGGCAGTGAAGGCTATTTTGGGGTGGTCTTGGAAACTCGCGCAGTGGCTGTTCCAAACCACAGAATGTATATGACATCCCCACTGATGGTCTAAGTTTCTGGCACCAATGTAGTGTGTTTTCTACAAGCTGACCTGGAAGGTGATTTTAAACTCATATCTGCCTGCTTCAGAGAATAACTCCTTTATTTCTCTTCTATTATATAAATCTCATATAAATCCATCTCACTGGGAGATGATAGTTATGAGCCATGCAGGGAAAATGATTCTAGGAAATACAGCTTCCAGCCTCCCTTTGCCATGCAGCTGTGACCTTAGGCATGCGTGGAATTGCCACCAACCTGAAAACTAAATTAACATAAAATATAGCAATTATGTTAGCAGTACTGTGATCTGAAGAATTATTCATGCACTTTAATGGAAAGGACATTTTAATGAAAAATTCTTCTCTCCCTAGTTTTTTCCATTGAAAATAGCAATGACAAAAAATAAAACAAACCGTGAATATAAATCTTCTAGAAAATCCTAAATTATTATTATACATAGGCCACTTTTTCCAAAGATGTTTTGGAAGTTTTTCATACTCTGCTTTTGTTTTCTTAGGAATGATCATTTTGATAATTGTGTTTTGTTTTTTCCTAAGTATTTGGTAGCTCTTGTGCAGGTAGCTCAGCTGTGAAAGGAGAGAGGCGTTGGTATCTAATTACACATTTTTTGAAATGAATTTGGGGTGTGTAGAATATCTTCCAACTGCAGAATTTTGATGTATATAAATTTTAACACAACATTTTACAATTTTATAGTTAGACTACAGAATTGTAAACTCAAACTCTCAGTGATATTAAATTTTCCATGACTGTAAAACGTGTTAAACAAGATCACAGGCACTGGGGTTGTATTATTCGTATCATCTTACTAATGGGGCCATTGGGAAATCTAAAGCTTTAATATACATTTTAAACACTTAAAACTTCCTGGAACATAGAAAGTCATCAGCAAATTCTAACATTCGTTTGATATCTCATACAAGTCCACAGTACAAAAATCCCCTTGTCCCAACCTAAAATCAACACTGCCTCAAACTCACCTCACTTTGTCATCAAATACCAGCTACCTCATTATGTGATCCAATATCTTACCAGTATCCCAAACCTAACCAGATGCTTTATTCCCAACTATGCTCAATTTACTTTTGATTAAGTTGTTAAAAACACAATAGCAAAACGATAGTCTCTTGAATAAATTGTTTTGGTAAAACCAGATATTCACATGTAGAAAAATGAAATTAGATGCATATCTTACACCATATACAAAAATCAATTCAAAATGGATTAAAGACTTAAAAAGTAAGACCTGAAACTGTAAAACTACTAGAAGAAAATGTACAGAAAAGCTCCATGACACTGGTCTGGTCTGGGCAATAATTTTTAGGATATGATCCTGAAAGCACAATCAACAATAGCAAAAATAGACAAATGGGATTAGCCAAACTAAAAAGCTTCTAAATAGCAAAGGAAACAATCAACACCGTGGAAAGGAAACTTACTGAATGGGAGAAAGTATTTGCAAACCATACATCTAATAAGAGGTTTACATTCAACATATATAAGGAACTCAACTGAATAGCAAGAAAAGAGATATCCTGAGTAATAAATGGGCAAAGTAAAATAGCAACTCAAAGTACTAAAAAAAGTAAAATAAAACAGCAACTCAGAATGCTGAAAAAAATAGGCAAAAGATTTGATGTTTCAAAAGAAGAGATAAAAGTGGTCAACAGATATATGAAAAAAATGCTCAGTATCATTAAACATCAAAGAAATGGAAATTAAAACCAGAATGAGATATCACTTCATACCTGTTAAAGTGGCTATTATCAAAAGGACAAAAGATATGTCTTGGCAAGGATGTGGAGAAAACGGAACCCTCATATGTGACATGGTTGTTGGGAATGGAGATGGATACAGCCATTATGGAACATAGTATGTTGAGTTCTTCAAAAAATTAAAAATGAAACTACCGGCAATCCCACTAAAGAGTATATATCCAAAGAATAAGAAATCAGTAGGGTGAAGAGATATTTGCACTCCCATGTACGTTGCAAAAGCATTCACAATAGCCAAGACATGGAATCTATCTAAGCGATCAATCGATAATTGGATTAATAAAAAGTAGTGTGTGTATGTGTGTGTGTATATATATATATATATATAATAAAATGTGAGTGCTATTCAGCTTTAAAAAAGAAGCAAACACTGTCATTTGTGACAACATGAATTAACCTGGAAGACATTATGTTAAGTGAAATAAACCAGGCAAAGAAAGACAAATTCCACATGATCTCATTTATATGTGGAATGTAAAAAAGTCAAACTCATAGAAGTGTAGAGTAGAATGGTGGTTACCAGGGTTGGTGGGAGGAGGAAGAGGAGCATTGGGTAGATATTGGTCAAAGGAAACAAAATTTCAGTTAGACAAAAAGAAAAAGTTCAAGACATCTCTTGTACAACATGGTGACGATAGTTAATAGCAATGTATTTTATATCTGAAAATTGCTAAGAGAGTGGATTTTGGGCTTTGTCATCACACAAAAAAAGTATAAGTATGTTGAGGTAATGCATCTATATTAATTAGCTTGATTTAGCCAATCCACAACATATACATTTATCAAAACATCATGTTATATACCAAAATTATATGCAACTTTAAAATTTTTAAATAAAAAAGAAATCATGTTTTGAAAGTCGATACTTACACTTTTGAAAGTCTCTAATTTGCGTGCTTGATAACACCAGGATGTAAAATAAAACTATACATTGTGCACCAATTCATAATCCTAATTATACTTATTTATAAAATTCAAAGTCAACTCCCTCTGATGAAGCTTATATCGGCTATGTACCTGGCACTGTGCCAAGAAATTTGCAGTAATCAATTTATAGTCACAAAACCTTATAACATGCATACTGCTATCACCCAATTTTATGGATGAAGAACCAAAGAAAATAAAATTTAATAAACACACGTGAGGTCACTAAAAATCCAGAAGTCGGGAAAAACCAGGCTTGTTCTAGATCCACAGTGAGGATTATTAGACTCTGCACTCGACGCCATCCTGCGACTGTCGACTTCTCAAGACGGAGGCGTCTGTGCTGGGATTATGTGACGGCCGCTGCTTTGCTTGCTTGTTTCTGGGGGAGCAGACTTGCTTGATTGTTCAAGGACAATGCAATGACTGTGCCGCGCCGCACCGCAGGGAGCAGAGGGACAAGCGAGGGGCGTTTTCTCTGGGGACAGTGCCGGCAGGACGCCACCGCGGCCTGGGTCCCTGAGGCAGAGGGCTGCGCGGGCTGTCCAGGCCCCTCAGCCCATTGGGCACGTCTGGTCCTGACTGCGAGGGAAGAGGGGCCGCCCTGGGATCACCCTGGGTGCTGTGCCCTGCAACACTTCCTGTCACAGAAACAGATTCTTGATAATACCGTGAGGAAAACGCAAAAGGTAACAATTAATCTCTAGTATTTCTGGAAAAATAGGATTTGTCTTACACCAAAACAAATAATTGTATTTTAGGCGTGATGATTACCAGGACATCGCGCTGCTTTGGTGGGTAGTTACCTCAGTCACCAGCGCTCGTCTTGCTTTTGTAACACAGCTGAAAGCTCAGCCACAAGCGAAGTTATCACATCTTTAACTCCGAATAAATATCAGTGAAATTGAGCAATGCTTATTAAACACCGCTTTTATGTACTTGCCACACATGACTGATGGCATACAACCATCAGAGATTCTTTAATAGCAAGAGGAGAAAACAGGGCTCAGGTAACTTTTGAATTATAAGCAACTATATCCTGAATATATAATCATTGACTATGCTATAACATGGACAGTGGAAGAGATTGATTTATTTGTCGCTAAGGATTCAAATTAGTGATACTATTATTAAAAAACCTTCAGGGTAAGAATGATGACTTTTTCAAAATAAATACTGTATAATGATTTAAGATATTTACATTGAAAATATATATATTAAGGAAAATGGATATTTTACTACCAAGTATATTTAAGCATAAATGAATGATAGTTTTTTATAGTTCTTATTATAAAAAATACGTAAAAGGTAAATAATTGAGATAAAACTGGTTGAACTTTGAGCCCTTCACATTCTGATCCTACTAGATATTTTAACCGAATAACCTGACTCTTCAGGTAAAAACACAGCCTGAGCAGTTTATATATTGTCAGTCACATCTGTACACGTGTTTAAAAATGTTACATATAAAACAGCTGAAAGGTAAAACAATTCACCAAATTATGGGGTAGTATATGAAATATCATTTGTAAAAATCATTTGAACATCATCAAGCAGAATAAAATATCAGTACTAACACAACCCGCTGTGACTGTGTCCACTTGCTCATACATGGGCTTGCCCTCAGGAGTGGTGGCGAGAACCAACTCTCGCTTCCTGGGGTCTCGGCTTTCTAGACAATCATGCACCAAGTATTTGGTGGTGAACAGCATGAGTAGCCAATTAGAAGTAATCCAAAATTCCAGAATTCTTACTGACTGCCTAAAGTCTTGACGGTCCTGTAATGGTACATTTTGGAGGGAGAACATTGCACTAGAAGATTAGTAAGGCTACAGCAATTATAATAATTAATTCACCGTTGTGAAATTCCCGTATCCTACCTAGGTTACATCCACATTCCTCTAATTAACACATTAACACAGGCACCACTGGGGTAGAATGGCTGACTCTGCAACCTACATCATATATATATACACACACACATATATATAATATGTATATGAAACATATATGATAGTAAATACTCAATGATGCATTTATATTTAGAGACAATGAAATTACTTCACCATCAGGAATCCAAGTACTTTGTATTTTTGTTGTTTTATTTTCTAATCGAATCATTTTACTCTCTCCATTCTTTCCTTTGAGCCACAGGCATGCAACTTCACTAACCCTGTTTGTTAAAACTCAAAGTAAGAACGACACCACATGAGCCCTGAGTGAAGGTGATCTTTTTTTCCCCCGAAATTGAGTTGGCTTGTTTGAAGAAATGATTATTGAGAAGTCAATGTCAATTTTAATAGAATTCTTCTATGGAATGCCATAAGAGACAGTTAAGTTTCTAGCCACCTAAGCAAGTCACTGTAGATTTTATCAGCAATAACTACGTACAGTTTTAAGGAGCAAGGCTAGTTTTCTTGGGTGCTGTGTTGTTTGTTTCTATGATCCAACTTTGAGGAACATTGTGAAACACTGCTTTCCAAATGCTGAAGGTATTTTGCTCTTTAAAAGTTCCTGATGCAACAGAAACAGCAGGAATTGGGAGTCATCGGGACTTGGAGTAAATCTCTGGTTCAGTTTTCCTTGAGCAAATGATTGGACGCTTCTGCATCAAAGAGCAAAAGGTAAAATAGGGATAAGGATCATCATGCCAGCCTCAGACAAACGCCGGGAAGATTAGCCGAATTCCCAGCACGCAGCACAGAGCAGGAACTTAACACACATCATGTTCTTCTTGCTAATAGAATGAAAACATCCCTGAGAAATACTGATGCTTTAAGATTTAAATGACTGTGTATCATTATTTATCGGTTAACTTTTGGTTTATCCAGAATCTTACACCAGTGTTTGGGGGAAATGCCAAAGGTTGAGGATGACGGTAGAAAAAACTGTATGATGGGATGAAAAGTTCTGCGTGGGAACTTGGGAAATCGGAAACATCCGACCGTGCTGAGTTCCAGTGTTCGATGCTGACGTAATCCAGCATCGACACAGGCTATCCAGATCAGGGCTGGCATCTCACACAGGAAGTGGTCCACCTTGCGGTGCCCACAGCGGGGCCATTGCCAGGTCACTGCAGACATGGCCAAGGAGTTGCCCACCCTCCGCTCCACGAGGAGGGGCACTTAGTCCGTATGGAGAACAGGGACAGATTTAGAGCCATTCTGACTAGAATAGCTAGAATGAAGTTAATGACATCAAAACAATGACATAAGCAAAACTCTGATGAAGATTTGTTTCCTACTTGGCACTCTGGTAAAAGCTGGAGGAAATTCATTTCTATGACTATTTACCCCGTGGTTCTGGGACCCGCTTTATAGATCGACGAGAGGGGGTTTGGATGGAATGTGTTGCTCAGTTCGCTCATAAAACGTGTGACGCTGGAGCTAAAACAGCTGCAGAGTCCAGGAGAAGCCGAGTCAGCCGAGCCGCAGGCCAAGGCCAGCTCCGCCCCAGAGCCCCAGCGGCCACCATGGCCTGGTGGGGTCGAGGCCAGGGCCGGGGGGAGGCCCCGGAGATGCCCTGCTCCTTCCCTACCTTGCTGTCCCCGGCAGCAGCCTTCTCAGTGCCCCCTTCACCTCTTTGTTTCTGAGGGTGTAGATCAGGGGGTTCAGCAGAGGGGTGACCATGTTGTAAAAGAGGGTGAGAAACTTGCCCTGGTCCTGGGAGGAGCTGGCTCCCGGTTGCATGTACATGTAGATGATGTTCCCGTAGAAAAGCGAGACCACGGCGAGATGGGAGCCACAGGTGTTGAAGGCCTTTTGCCTCCCTGATGCCGATGGAATCTGTAGCACGGCCCTCACGATATAGCCATAAGAGACCAGGATGAACACCAAGGGGGACAGCACAATGCCCACCGCCAGGACAAAGACGGTGACTTCGATGGCTACAGTGTTGACACAAGCCATCCGGATGAGGGCTGGCATCTCACACAGGAAGTGGTCCACCTTGCGGTGCCCACAGCGGGGCAAGCGCAGGGTCACTGGAGACATGGCCAAGGAGTTGGCCATCCCACAGCCCCAGGCCACCGACACCAAGCCCCGGCAGAGCCTGGGGTTCATGGTCGCCATGTAGTGCAGCGGCCTGCAGACCGCAACCAGCCGGTCGTAGGCCATGACGGCCAGGAGCAGGCACTCCACACCGCCCAGCCCCAGGAACAGGAAGAGCTGGGTGGCACAGCCCGAGTAGCTGATGGTCTTGTCACGTCCACTGAGGTTGTGGAGCAGCTGGGGGATGGAGCTGGTGGTGAAGCAGAGGTCCAGGAAGGAGAGGTGGGTGAGGAAGAAGTACATGGGGGTGTGCAGCTGGCGGTCCCGCCGGCACACCAGGATGATGGTGGAGTTTCCCAGCAGCGTGAGGAGGTAGGCTATCAGGAGGGCCACGAAGAGGGTCCTCTCCAGACGGGGGTGGTCAGAGAACCCCACAAGGATGAAATGGTTTGGGGAGCTGTCATTGGCTCCTTCCATCGCTACCGCCCCTGAACAGAAAGATCAGTACTGACGACACCACCAGCTGACATTAAGGGAGCACTTACTGTAAGCCCGTCCTCCTTCTCTGCTTTTACATGTGTTCATCTAGCCCCAACGACAACAGTATGGAGTGGGCACTATTATTATCATCTCCAAACTCATAAAAAAGGAAACTAAGACATATGTGGCTTAAGAAAAATTGTCATATGTGGAAAGAGGCAGAGCTGACTTTAATCCTAGGAAATGAGGCTTAAAAGTTTTCATCCTTAACCACTGCTTGAAGTGTCTCTGACCCCAATGATGTGAAAGACAAACTCTGCCACGGCCCAGCCATCCATTCCTCCAGAGACCCAAGGGACTAAACTCCTGCCAACACCTCATGGAACCCTCCAATTATCTGCTAATATTAAAAGTATTCAGGAAATATCCATTATATGCAGAACATCTTACTCTTGATCCCAAATAAATACCTCATTCATTTGGTTATCATTTTGAGGTAATTTTTAATTCCCTGAGTAGATAAATGATAATACTACTAAAGCAACAGAACATGTAAAATATCTCTTTCTCTCTCTTAATTGGGTCTGGTACTGAAGAGATAGAATATATATTTTTTTCTTCCAAGGTACTATATATTGCTTGAGGGGAAAAAATTGTAGCAGATAATATAATTTTGACACAATAAATCACACATCTGTGCAGAAACCTCTATCAGATTCCAATCTCAACACTGCATCACATCTGAAGAAAAAGCATGTTTGATGAGGTAAACCGCAGTCTTACGGACAGATATAGAGACAGATCAATACAGCTTGGGCTACGGCCACAAGCTCTTCTGTTGCAGTCACTAAGCCAGCACGACATGATCATGGATCTCAGAGAGTTCCTTTACCTTTTCTTAGTTTTCTCATCTAAAATGGTCATAATCAAACCTTTACCTTACTTATTTTATAGATGTTTTGAGATTTTTCAAAATATGAAAACAGTATAAAATATATAAGAGTTTGGTGTGTGTGTGTGTGTGTGTGTGTGTAAAGGTTTCACAGCAGACATGTCATGCGAACACAGAATAGAAAAATAAACCCACGAATCTAGGCAGAGAAATTATGAATTAAAAAAAAACTAATGAAAAGAAACTATCTTAACATTTATGCAAACATACTTTGGAAATATAATAACTAAGACATGATAACTGGCAAGGCAGTTGTGGGGGAGGAGGGTGGTGTGGGTCCCTTCTCTAGACTGACGCCGAAACAAATTACGGATTTTACTTATGGAGACGGGTCTCCTGCTGCTGCCCTGGCTGGAGTGCGGCGGTGTGATCACAGCTCACTGCAGCCTCGAACTTGTGGCCTCAAATGATCCTCCCACCTCAGCCTCCCAAACTTCTGGGAGTATAGGCATGAGCCACCATGCAAACAAAACAAAACAAACAAACAAACAAACAACAACAAGAAAAAATATATATATATATAAACATTAAAAAATACAACTACTATAAGAAAGCATGATATTTTTTTTATTTTCTTGATCTTTTTAGATTTAAGTAAATTTCACAAGCTGGCTGAGTTGCAATTCTCAAAAACTGAAAAGCAAACTGTGGATAAATTTGGTTGCATATTTTTAAAAAATCGACACTCTAAGAAACACTACTAAAATCTAAAAATAATGACAATACTAGAAAATTCAATGAGACAATAGAAAGGGTACCTTACTTAGGATTTTTTTTTCAAATTTTTGGCAAGAAAAAGATGTTACAAACTAAAATTAAGTAATGACTTGAAAAAGCAGTTCACAGATGAATGATTTACAGACAAGTGACTTATACATATTAGAAATGTTCTCACCGATGATTGATGATATAAAAATTAAAATATACATATAAAGGTATTGGCTTTTCAGATAGGTAAATACTGAAAAGTATGGTAACATCCAGAGCTTGGAACAGTGTGGAAAATAAAGCCATCCTTATGAACTCTTGATAAGATTTGAAATTGGAATAGTATCTTTGGAGAGATCTCAAAAAACAGATTACTCCTGAAAATACACATATACCTTCCCATTGTACATGTTCTGTTAACAAAAGAAATATCTGCCATCCATAAAATTTAAAATTACATGTCTCCTTGCCTAATTCATTCCACATTTAGCAGTCTGCCCTGCATTTATCAACCCTCGATCAGTAACTGCACATCCTTAAAAATCTTCACTATAGCATTGATTGAAATAGAAAATACTCAGAAAGATTTTATATGTTTAATGTTACAGACATGACTTAATAGATAATGACAACATCATGAACTGGAAACAATTACTAAATTGGAATAAATATATATGTGACACCACCAGGAATTTTGCCCAAAAAAGATACTCATTTCAAATGAGTGGAAAGCAAACTATAGTGTACAGTGAGATTATATGTAGTGTGACTCCATTTTCTTTGGTCACAAACTCTCTCTCCCTCCCTCTCCCTCTCTCTCTCTCTCTCTCCACACACACACACACACACACACACACACACACACACACACACACCACAATCATGTGCTGCTGCATAACAACACTTTGGTCAACAACAAACCACATCTTTGGTGGTCCCGCCTCCTCAAAAAGAGCCTCAGGCAGGTCCGTGAGGAGGGCTTCCAGAAGAAAGCATCCTTATCATAGGAGATGACAGCTCCATGCGTGCCACTGCCCGTGAAGACCTTTGGATGTGACAAGATGGGAGGTGGAAGACAGTGATATTGATGATCCTGACATTGTGTAGGCCTAGGATCATGTGTGTGTTTGTGTCTTAGTTTTCAACAAAAAAGTTTAAAAAGTTTTAAAAAAATGTAAATAGGAAAAAACTTATAGAATAAGGATATAAAAATAATATTTTTGTACAACTATATAATGTGTTGTGTTTTAAGCTAAGTGCTATTTCCAAAAGCTCAAAAAGGTAAAAAAATATTAGCTTTACAAACTAAAAAATTACAGTAAGTTAAGGTCATTACTGAGAGAAGGAAACAATATTTTCATAAATTTATTGTGGGCTAAGCTCACAGTGTCTATAAAGTCTACAGGAGCGAAGCGATGTCCTAGTGATGACCTTCACATCCGCTCAGCACCCCCGCCCGCAAGCCCATCGGCAGCACACGCCTGCTCCTGCGCAGGCGCGCCAGGCTCTGCCGCTCCCGCTGCGCCTTCACCGCGCCCCTCCGCGCGGTGCTCAGAGCGGGCTCACCGCCTGTCAGCGCTGCCCGGCACCCAGCGCAGCGCCGCCTGCAGGCCTGGCCAGGAGACGCGGGCCACGCCCACGGCCACGCGCAGTCGGCGGCCCAGGAGGCTCCCAGGACGACGAGATGGCCCGGCAACGTGTTTCTCAGAACATGTCGCCACCACAAAGCAACGCGTGGATGCATTTATGTTAAATCGTGGCCCATGTCTGGACGGATGCACTGAATTGTTAAAAGGACTCACTTCTGGAGAGTGAAATGCAGGATAAGGGAGACTTTCGTTTTTACATGATCCGTTTTTCATGACACGATAACCAATAATCATGGATTATTTTGAAATTAAAAAAATCCATATGTGAACTAAGATAAACTCCTAAGCCCCCTGTCAACTGAACAGAGCCCTGGTGGCCAAGGGGACCTGGAGAAACCCTAAGGCTGAGCTCCTGGCCGGAGGGGCAGGGTCGGACACGCCTCTGTACACCCCCTCCCTTCTGGAGTTTTTACACACAGTTGACCGCACTGATGTGAAGGCAGAGACCGTAAGGCTGACAAACAGCCTCTTTGTGACTAGGAGGTGCTGCCTGGCTCACAGGCCCTAAGGCTGAGCAGGGCAAAGGCCCAATCACCCGCAGGCCATCCGAGCGCTTAGCAGGACCACTTGGGTCCCCACAGTGTGGCTTGTGCATCTGCAGCCTTCCTTATTTTAACTGAACACTTCCCAAGCCTTTGGACAAAGCTTCCTTTCCTTAACCAACTACAAATCAAAGAGTGTTTGAAGCTGCCTGTAACCCGTAATACCCCACTTCCAGATGTCCCGCCTGCTCAGGCCAAACCAATATGCACCTTCCATGTACCAATTCACGATTTTACCTAGAATCCCTGTCTCCCTAAAATGCATAAAACTTAACCGTAACCCAACCACCTCCTCCAGACTTCTTGGGCACAGACCCTGGGCCTCAGTCACCCATATTCAGCTCAGAATAAACCTCTTTATGCTACAGAGTTTGGGTTTTTTTCTGTTAATGCGCATATACAGATGCTTATAAAATAACAGGATATTAGGAAATTTTCCTACAAATCATTGAATTTTTAAAAATGTGTTAATATATCTTTTTTTAAGTTTGCCATTCTCCTTTTCAGAGATCACTGTCCCATTTCTCTTAGTATTTTGTTGTTCTAAATATTAACAAACTGAAAAAACGAAAAAGTAGGAAGAAAAGCAGGAAAGTAGAAACAAAAAAAGACAAATTTTCAATCGCCACAAAAACATGATATTTTATAACAAAGTGCTACATAATTTCATGGTCCTAAAATTGTGAATCCTATGAAATAAGATTAAGGTAAGAACAAGGAGCTGAAAATAAGGTCAAATACGGTGAAAGGACATGAGATTGATTGGTTTTCGTGATAACTTGAGTTCAGATCTTCTAAATCTTCCTGTTTTCTCAATTGTGATGTGGAGGTAAGTTCTCAACAACAGAAAGGGAACGTTAATGCCAATGCCTCACATCTTGTCAGTTCTAACCGAAATGCTGCCTCATTTCTCCCCTCAAACAAGAGAGGGCGCCCGCTGGTTCCGGCGCCAACTAACGTGTGCACACTGGCTGCCCAGAGGCCTGTCTGTGTCTCAGCTCCCGGCTGCACGAGTGCCCTCGCTCACACCTGAGGCCACTGAGCTAAGATGCTGTTTTTAAAAACTGGACACAGACTTCGTCTCTCTCCCTCCCCTCAAAACAAGCAAATAAGTACACGCTGGGCACTGGCCTCGCCGCAGCTCTGGAAGGGAGTGTCCTGAGCCTGCTGCCTGCGGACGCGCCTCCCCATGGAAGAAAGGGGTCCTGCAGGGACGCGTGGCCACTTCACTTTCTGGAAGGTTCTGGGAAGGAGCAAATACTTTCTTCCCCGAATTCAAACTTTGGGAAGAACGTGGTTAGCTTTCTTCCCTCTGCGCAGAGCTCCTTGTTGGCACGACGGCCAATATTTACAGCTCTCTTTGCACCCCCAGGATTTACATCCTATACGGACCTTCCATAGCCACTGTAAATTTTGTCATTTTTAAACTAATTATGTACCATTTCTTGGACACAGCAGTTTATTCTGTATTTGCTATGAATTTGTCACTACTCTGCCAAGTGGCTCTCCTGGTGAAGGGAGAGACGGGTGACATTTCACCCTTTTGCCTTTCATACCTTGGCCCAGAGCAGAGCTCAGCTCGGGGCACGAGTGATTCTTAGTTCACCGATTAATGCGGCCATTCGAGCCCTCCCTGCTGCCAGGAAGTCTCCTCTGCGAGACTCGAAGCTGGAAACCCTGAAAGGCAGTGTCACTCACTACGCTGCAGACCCCTGATTCTCCCCACAAATGTGAATAGTGACCCACAGAGAGATCAAGAAGTGAATCCAGGCCGGGCGCTGTGGCTCACGCCTGTAATCCTAGCTCTTGGGAGGCCGAGGCGGGCGGATTGCTCAAGGTCAGGAGTTCAAAACCAGCCTGAGCAAGAGCGAGACCCCGTCTCTACTATAAATAGAAAGAAATTAATCGGCCAACTGATATATATATAAAAAATTAGCCGGGCATGGTGGCGCATGCCTGTAGTCCCAGCTACTCGGGAGGCTGAGGCAGAAGGATCACTCAAGCCCAGGAGTTTGAGGTTGCTGTGAGCTAGGCTGACGCCACGGCACTCACTCTAGCCTGGACAACAAAGTGAGACTCCGTCTCAAAAAAAAAAAAAAAAAAAAAAAAAAAAAAAAAAAGAAGAAGTGAATCCAATCTCTGAAGACATGTGATTTTTCAGATACGGTGTTGCTGGGATTGAAGTAGGGGAGCAGCCCAGCGGCATGAAGGCACTGTCGCTCTGTAAAATGGTTGTTTAACGTGTATGTCTGGGCGTGCGTGTGCCCAGTGTATCACAAGGCAAGATTTCTCTCTCCTTACAGGTGCTGATCAAACAGCTGAGCAGCCACGCCCCTCTGCACTGGTCCATCTCAGAGATGGTCACGCACAAACCACCAGTCAACCACGTGTACGTTTTCTCAGTTCCTGAAGGATGGGGACAGGCATGTGGTTAAATATTTTAGTTTATTTTTAATTTTTTAAGTTAAAAAGTTAAATTAGTTTGCTTTTTTAATTTAAAAAATTAAAAATAATTTTTAATCTTGAAAAGTAAAGAGCTTTAAACACATGAAAGCGTGGCTACACTAGCAGCGTTGTGCAGTAGTAGGAAATGGAATCTAGGTTTTCAGAGCAGGGCACAGACCTAGATCGCCCCACACACAAGCCTGTGGGCTCTGCGCCCCCCACCAACAGGCTGACAATACTCTTTTCATTGCTCTTTTTATTTTGTCAAAATAAAACTCACATCTCAGATCTCATTTCCTTACTTCTGCCCGAAAAATCATTTTTAAAAGATAAACTCGAATCCCAACATAAAAAAAAAACCCAAAACCCTTTATTTTATGTCTCTTCATATATTGTCTTCTCAGCATATTTATATTCCATCCTTTACAAATAACTTTGCATTGGTAAGTGTATTGCTTTGTTATAATTAAATAATGAGTTGTGATGTATGTGTTGTTTGTGTACTTTTGTGTCTTGGTGTGTCTGTCCTCATCTATAAGCTTTCCAAGAGCAAGGAGGACATTCTTCACTTTCTCCTTTTCTATCCCTTCAGGCCCTCCCCGTGGCTTTTTATGTAACAAACCAACTGAGAAGTACAGGTTTCTGAGTTGAGCTCCTGCATCCAGAAATCTACTCACCATCTGTATTCCTATGCTGCCAGGTAACACTGAAAGTCAGAATGCAGAGGGCACAGCGCTAGCGAGAGGACCTCCATCAGATCATGCAACGCTTTCTACCCTCTGTGTGTACACAGGTGGTGTGGCCAGGTGCAATTCCAGATGTGGGCAAAACGGAAGGTGTCTCAGCCTTGACCCGTTCCTCTATACATCCAAGAGACTATGATATTTGTGCAGAAGGGCTCGCTGCAATTGCAGAATTATGCAGCTCTCTTGGGGAAAGACTGGAGCAGGACCTTGAAGGTGGTCGGGTTCACGCCCCCAGCACTGGGGAAACTTCAAGCCCACAGGGATCATTAGCACATACACAGGGGCATGTTGTAGGTGTGTATCACATCAACTTCTCCAATCTCCCGTGGGGTCCGGACAGAAAATGAGGACCATGAGAATGTATCCCTTGATATGAAAACAATGTACTATCTCATGTAAGCAAAATTGGGAGACTTAATCCATTGTTTTTCTAAAGGCATAAATACTAACTGGCCATTTGCTTCCCTCCCCTGTTCCCGGGAATCATGATGTGGCTAAAAAAAACCCAAAAAACAAAAAACAAAATAGCTGAGGTCTAATCCATCCCATCCTACCTAGAAAGGAATCATGCATTTTGTTTTTTTTTTCTTCTTATATCTATTGAAAATAAGGCAAAAATATTGTGACACTCTCTTTGCACTAATAATTTTGTGTATATAGAAAAGAACCCTTTGTCCTAAATAGTGGAATAAATCCATAGGTGTACTAATTAATATGAAGTTTATTACTGAGTTAAGGAGCTAACAGGGTAACGCATTTGTTTTAGGTATTTTTATCTTTTGATTTGAAATGAAGAGTTGGCATACATGGTTTATGCTTTAAGACCAAAAACTAAGTGTAAGGAAATCCAGCAGGTATCATTACTTAGATTAATGAGATTATGTGTACGTAACCATGTTTTCAATGTTCTTGTAAAGGCAAAAATGACATCACAAGGCTGAAAACTTTTAAAAATAAATAAAGAAAGAAATGAATAAATAGAAATTGGGTCCCTAACATCAGGCAGGGAGTGTCATACAAAAACCAGACTACTTTGTTTGGGTCGATTGACTAAGAAATTTATCAAGATGACTGTTTGGGTACTTTTGAGTACATGTAGTCATAGAATGGGAGAGTGAAGAGAACGTTCCATACAAGGGAACGTGTAGAGTCCGCAGATGTGTAGAACATGTGTGCTGCACATACGCAGACCGCACCCCACTCCTGTGTGCCGGAGAGCAGAGCCACAGGGCGCCCCAGGAGCCACCAGAAGCAGGCGTTGAGGGTGTGTGCTTGGGGAGCAGGCGGGTTTAATAAGCCCCAGTGCTCCCACTTTCTCCGCCCGTGGGATGCCAGGAGTCGAAATCATCACTCTAAATTCGTTCCAGTCCTTTGCTGGCTAATGAGGCTGTTTACTTCCCACTCAGGACCAACTCCACATGCCACCCCTCCCAGTTCTCCTCCTTTGGGGCCTTCCCAACATGCTAGAAAAAAAATGAGTTTACTTATTTACTTCAGTTGATAAAACAGTCACCTGATCAGGGGTAGGGGTGTGGGAGCAAAGGAACGATCAAACTGGTTATTGAAAAAATCATCCAGTCTTCAGGATATATAGACACAGATCCAGACAGACAGTTCTGGAGGTTATGGCTTAGAAAAATATAGAATTTAATTACGGGGGCTGATTTTTAAAATATGCCTTAGAGGGAAGAAAAGAATTTCATTAGTAGTTATCAGAGCAGTGCTTAAGGCTACGTAAGGAAAGAAAAACACGATTATCTGAGCTAGAAAAAATTCCAGTGTCCAATAACGGAGAGACGCACAGTAATGGGGAAGTGACGGGGAGAACAGAAGCCCCCGGACATCCACTTGTAGAGGGAGCAGCTCAACTGGACAGTTCGGGTGAACAGAGGCACGTGAAACACGCGAAGTCCGCCAGGTGTGCGGTGCACACCCGTGACCCCAGCCACTCGGGAGGCTGAAGTGGGAGGATCCCTTGAGCCCAGTAGTTCGAAGGTGCAGTGAGTTCTGATCATGCACTCCAGCCTGGCTGCAGAGTGAGAAAGTCAATTTTTTTGAAAAGAAGGATTCAGTCCATGTAAGTTGATGTATAAAGTTCCCCACATTCCTAGTGAGTACAACATGGAGACATGACTTGCGGCGTGAGTCTGAGACAAGGCATGATTCAAAGGCGTCACCGTGATGCCATAGGGAATCAAAACCAGGCACTCAACGGGACGGCGCCTGGACACGGCAAGTCACCACGCCCATAGAAACCATCACCTGCGCAAACCAAGCGCAGAAATTGGAAATGCTGTTCCAATTTCCTCTGTACCCCCAAATCAATTTTACTCACTCAGCACTTGGCATTAAACTTTACTGGCCAGTAGTTGTCTAGTTATAAATAATTATAATAAAATTACTACTATTTTATCACTACAGTATATTAATGTCACAAAACACTTTCGGGTCCATCATTTAATTCTGTTCTCCAAATAGTCATCTGTTCATTCAACAAATATGCATTGAGCGATAACCACACACAAACCCTCGCTTTGGTGCTTGGGATGCGTCGATGAACACGCCATTGTCAATCGACAACAATCCCTCTCCTCATGTGGTTTACATTCCACCATTAAAAGGAAAAACTGAATAAATAAAAGCAGCCCTCACAGACACGTGGACACCACAACCCATCAGAAGTCGGCCCGCGCCTCGTGAGAAGACGGCCTCCTCTCCCCAGGGGGCGGGCGAGGTGCTCTGGCCCGGCCAGGCTGCGTGCTGCCGCCCGGAGCTGGGCTGCAGCAGACACAGGGAGGAGCGGGAAGGCGGCCAGGGCACCAGGGCCGAGGCCATTTCCAGCAGAAGCGGCGGGCGGGGAAGCCTCTGCTGGAGGCGCCTGCCCAGAGGCCAGGGCGGCGGACGCAGAAGGAACAGGGAAGTCAGAGGAGGAGAGGAGCAGAGAAAGGACCGAGGTTCAGGCCTCCGGGGTCTGAGGGCTCACTGTGCAGATTCCGACTGTAAGTTGAGCAGGAGGTCGCTGAGGTGTCACTGTCCTGGGCGCCAAAGGGTCACCGGGCGCTGCGCCGGGAGGGGCGCGGGAGGGCTGGAGCCGGGCCGGACCACCGTCAGGAAGTGAGTGTCCTGTCCAGCGGGAGGACGGAGGTTCAGACCGTGGTCCTGGCAGCAGCGTGGTCAGGGCTGGCCGACCCTGGAAACGTCGGGAGGAGGCCCAGCGGGTTTGCTGTGCGAGCTGTGAAGTCCAGAAAGGAGTCGGCCGACGACGGCCCGAGCGCTGGCTAGCGAGCCGCTGCCACCCACGGAGACGGAGAGGCCTGCGATTCAGCGGCTCTTGTTGAGGCGGGACTTGGGGAGAAAATCAGGGCTAAGTTATGGGCACATGGGGTTCAGCGTCTCTTTTGATTTCAAGAGGACAGTTGAATATAAAAGACTAGCATTCAGGAGAAAGGAAAGGATGGGGAAGGTCAGGAAATAGTATGGATTCAGAGTAGTTTGCAGGTAATGAAGCAGAATTCCAGAGGGAGTAGTGGGGATTGGAAAGGAAGGAGAGGGGGTCATCGCAGGAGACGCACAGAGCTTTATGAAGCTTACAATGTGAGGGATGAAGGCAGACGTCAGTTTAATGATTGACATAAAGCGCAATAAAACCACAGTGAGATGACAAGATGGAAGGAAGATGGTGGAGATCGGAATGTCGGTTACACGGTAGGGATGGGGTATCCCTGGGACTCTCTTCTCATCCTAGGAAGAAAGTAAAAGGCCCGGGTAGGACTCTCCTTCCCACCCAGCTTCCTTGTCCCAGGGAACGGCTGGACCCCATGGAATGAGGGATCCCAAACCAGGGACTCAGTCCCTCTGGATCCCCTTGGGGAAGGGGCTCCACTGCTGAGCTGAAGCCCCTGTGCCCGCCCAGAGCAGGCATCAGAGAGGCCCGGGGCACGTGCGCTCGGTAAAATAGCACCTGAGGGTTGAAAGGGTGTGTTATCGCCTCTGATTGAAAATGACCGACAGAGAGGGCAAGTGTTTGCTTATGATCAGACAACTGGAAAATCTTCAAAGAAAGCTACCTTAATAATATGATTGGAAGGTACCCAAAAGATGTCAGTCAGAAGTTAAAGAAGAGGATTAAAACACCGGCAGATCATTATCAGGATAATGTCAAGCAATTTGCCATTAATTCGTATTTGGCTATCATTGAAGCATTTGGCATTGAAGCATTTTAACATTTGTTTTGCAATTATTTATTAGATACAGATACAGAAATGACGGCAGAAAAGTTAGCCTTCAATGGTTTTTAAGAATTTTGGCAAGAAAGGTACAGAATACACTTTAGAAATAAGTTAAATATTATTATGATTTCATCCTCCTCATCATCACATTTATATTGCATTTAAATAGAAAAGTTGAATTTAAACCAACAATATCAATTACACCCTTAAATATTTACCATGGCCAGTGCCACTGTTCCACACACAGGGACTGGGAAAAGCAGCCGAGACTGAGAGAGAGACAGGTGTTATGTGTTTGAGGTCTTAAACTAATAACTATCCAGGTCAAAGGACTAGTTAAATCAAAATTCTGAGATATCCCTGCAATAAAAATAACGTAGCCAAAGATAAATGAAAAAGACTAGAAATCCCTGATATTAGATTCAGAGGAATAAATTTCCTAATCCTCAAAAAGTCTTCCCAGAATAAAGAGAATTTAGAAAGTAAATAGTCACAGCAATGATGAACGTGTAAAGGAATGGCTCCCAATATTTTAGTTTAGAAGGAAAGGACAGGTTAAATAATAAGAAGTAAAAATCACAACAAGAAAGATAGAGACAAACAGAAACAGAGACAGAGACAGAGGAGGGAGAAACTGAGAAGAGAAGGAAAATAAGGAAAAGGAGAAACAGAACTGTGGGCCTGACGCTGGAGTGACATCAGCCCATTCTGAGCCCAGGTAAGAACCGCCATTTCTGATACTTAACACACGGAAGATCAGGGGTGAAAACGGCTATCGGGAGGCATGAGAAAGCGTGATGAAGGCACAGAAACCTGTGTGTCATACGAGGTCGCTGATTTGAAGGAAGAGCCATCAAGAAAGCATGTGGGGTCACCTGCAGACAGACGAGATGGGCCCTTCCTGAAACGCAGCCGCTCAGCCCTCCACCGCAACTGCCCCAGCTTCTCTCCGTGCCGGGACAGCCCCGCAGGGCAGCTGCTGGTACCGGTGCTCATGGCCTTCCCTCCGCTCCAGGAACCTCTGCCGGGCCAGGCCTGTGCCTCGGGGCAGAATTTCAGGGATGGTCATCTCCAACAGGAGGAGCAGCGTCCGGATGACTGGAGGATGCCCAATTTCCTGACGCTGCTTCTGTCACAGGTGGCAAGATCAGAGGATTCATGTCACAGATGAAAAAATAAGGCCGGAGAAAACCAGAAAACAGCGGGTTGAATGTGTAGATGTAAGAGCCACTCGTGACATTGTAAAATGAGATTTCCCCGGCTTCATAGTCCAAGAAAACCCCGACGCGGCAGCGAGGCGGCTCCAGCCGGAGAGGAGGCACGGGCGGGGAGGCGAGGACCAGGTACTCGCTGCCCTCCAGCAGCCACAGGGCCCAGACCCCGTTCTCGGGGGACGGCGCGGCTTCCCCCTTCCTCGGCAGCGAGTCTTGACAGACACCCAGACCCCACCCCGCTCCTTCTCCCACAGCCACCTCCCAGTAGTGCCTCCCCACGAGAAGCTCTGCAGGCCCAGGACGCAGGGCCACGTGTCAAACCGCTCGGGGTTGTGGGGGACACCCCTCCAGAGCTCCCCTTCCTGCACGCTGCGCAGGTCGGCAGTCAAGAGGAGGACGGGATGCGCCCTGGCAGGGTCCAGCTGGACATCGACTGTGGAAAGAATTTTGTGGAACACGTGAGAGGATGGAAAAGATGGGAGCGTCTGGGGGAGCCAGTGAGGAGAACAGTACACTGGTGTTCTCTCTCTGCCAGGCCCAGAGCTGCATTTCTCCCTGCAGGTCACTGAGCTTATTCACCATTAATTACTTCCTCGTGCATTCCACTGTCACCTCTGCATAATCCAGACTCATTAATCTCCCCAATAAAAGCACAACCACTGGTGATGACAAGCCAAAGCTCAGTCACTGAGATTCCTTTCATCTACATCCAGACCAATTTTTTTAAAGAGGTGGGGTCTTGCTATGTTGTCCAGACTGGTGTGAAGTTACTCTTTGCAGGCACGATCATGGCACATTATAGCCTCAAACTCCTGGACTCAGGGATTCCCCTTGCCTCAGCCCCCCCCAGTAGCTGGGACTACAGGAGTGCAACACAGTGCCCGGCTTATCTCCAAAGCTTCTGGTGCACTTAGGTGGCTCTTCTGCATGTAACATAAAGTTTATAATCCCCTTAGCGATTTTTTTCCTTAACCTCTATGGGAAAATTTCACTGATATGAAATCCACTACTTTCAAGGTTATGTGACCGTGGGGAGCAGAATTCTAAAACGGATCCTATGACCTGCACACTCTGGCACTAGCCTCATGACTATGTCCCATCATATGACAAGAGAAGACTACATGGGTGGGCCGGATCTGATGGCAGGAGCCCTCGGGAATCAGAAAGGTTTCTCTGGCTATTTGGTTGGTGGCGGAAGGAGAAGTCGTGAGATTGGGGTGTGGTACGTCGCTGCTGGCTTTGAAGACGGAAAGTCATGTGAGCAGAAAGGCGCGTGACATCCAGGGCTGAGAGTGGCCTCAGCTGTCACCAGCAAGACAGCAGGGACCTCAGTCCGCAGGAGCTGCATCCTGCCGAGACCCTGAGTGGGCCTGGATTCTTGCCCAGGCCCTTCGGAGAAGCCTGACCTTGGCTTTGGGGGAGCCCCACCTGGGCGTCGGATCTTCAGAACCGGGAGCTAACAAGGGCATGATTTCAGCCATTACGTTTGCGGTAATTCGTAACATAACGATAGAAAACTAACGCCGATACTGTGCAAGTCTGAGGGACACCGGCGTGACCTCTGCCCCGCATGCGCAATGAACATGTGCGTCCAGATGCGCAGCCTCAGGGAAGAAGGGAGGGTGTAAAACATTAAGCGTGTTTCCTTGCAAGCATCAGAAGCAGTGAGTCCGTTAATGTAGCTTTTTAAATGCCGTAACAAACACTACCACTCCTGCTACGGCCAACGCCGCCCTTCTACCCCGCCTAGCGGACTCCCATCACGCGCAGCGGCGTGGCCGCGCACCAGGCACCGCGCCGTCGCCCTAAGTGCGCGCAGTCACCGCGGCCGGCGGCACCCCTCCACCCTCGGGCCGGCGTGGCCCCGCACCAGGCACCGCGCCGTCGCCCTAAGTGCGCGCAGTCACCGCGGCCGGCGGCACCCCTCCACCCTCGGGCCGGCGTGGCCCCGCACCAGGCACCGCGCCGTCGCCCTAAGTGCGCGCAGTCACCGCGGCCGGCGGCACCCCTCCACCCTCGGGCCGGCGTGGCCCCGCACCAGGCACCGCGCCGTCGCCCTAAGTGCGCGCAGTCACCGCGGCCGGCGGCACCCCTCCACCTTCTGCCGGGGCGTCCAGAGGCAAAGAGTTTATGGGATTTCCCCAAACTCCGCAGGGAGTGATGACAGGACTGAGAGGTGGGGCGCCATGGAATTGTGTATTTAACAGATGTGTGTCTTTACACGTCATTCCCGCGCCAGCACATCTCTCTGCTTCTTTGTAGCGAAAGAGATCTGTGAAATGGCTTTTGAGGAGTCCTATCTCCCATGCCTCCCTACCCTCTCTCTCTTAAACCCCACTGCTCGTCCTGATAAGATCACGCTGGAACCGCACTGCCCACGTTCGTCTTCCCAGGGCCCTCCACGGTGATGGACAGGCATTTGTCAGAGCTCATCTCAAATGATTTCGCTGCAGCACTCAGGACCTGAGAGTCCACCTGTCCTGCAAAGCCACCTTCTCCCCAGACAGCAGCCATGCGCGGGTCCTGCGCTCTCTAGTGCTGCCCCTTCTCGCCCCTCGCGGTCCTCTCCTCCTCCGGCACCACTGGAGAACGCTACGGCCTCCAGACTGGGACCCCCGCCTCAGCGCACTCACCGTGTGTTCTGGGCTTGGCTGGCTCTCGCTTTAATGAAATTCCATTCACATGCGGACGGGTTCCAAACGCACAGACCTTTCTCCCGAAACTCCACACTTGGAAATTCATCTGCCCTCCTGACATCAACATCAGCATATTTAGCCTTCACCACAACACCCACATGTCCAGAACCCAACCCTCCCTCTGTATTCCTCGCAGCTTTCCTCATCAATGCAAATGGAAATCTCATTTTCCTAACTCTTGAGATCACACCCCTGGCATCGTTCGTGGCTTTTCTCTCTCCCTGACATGTCATAGGTAATTCAACAGCAAGTCTTACAGCTTTGCCTTCAGAACATACCAAGAAGCTGTCCATTTCTCAGCGCCTCTAGTGCAGACACCTGTTCGGTCCACAGGCAATCCTCACGGACCTACCGGAAAGGCCCCGGGAGACTGCGTCTCCTCTCCGGTCTCCCCCGCGCAGTTCACTCACGACGAAGCGCAGGGAGCGAGCCTCGCAGACTAGCGTAGGCAAGCCGCTTTTCTAGGTTCCCTTCCAACGATTTCCCGGTTCACTCAGAGGTAAGGTGCCACGCCCACAGTGGCCTGCCTTTCTGGCCTCCCGTGTCCTCTCCCACTCTCCAGAACCCCCTCTGCTGGGGCCCTCGCGCCGCCCGGCCGGCCCGGAAGGCGGCCGCGTCCCCCCGAAGGCCTCGCCCGCGCGGCTGCTGCCCGGAGGCTCTGCTCCCGCAGGCGGGGGCGGGCTGCTCCTCGGGGCGAGGCCTTTCCTGGTCTCCGCACTCCACGTGGGAGCTTCTAGTCACCCTCCTCCTCCTGTCGTCAATGTTCTGCATCATCTTCTCACATTCTGTGTATTTTGGTTAATTTAGGTAAATACATGCAATGTGAAACGATAAATTTGTAGCATAACTTTTTGTTGTTGTTGTTCAATGATATTTTACAAGGCCTACAAGAGTGGCTGTGATAAAATGGAAATAATGGTTGAATTGATTTATTAATTATTTCATTCAAGAAACAGAAATGGGACTATGAGGTCACTGAGTCTGAGAGTGCCATGATGATTTTCACAAAGTCCTGCAGTTGGTACATATTCATCTGCCCAAGAGGAGAGATGCTGAATTTTACGGTAGAGATCGGTTTTCTCATTATGGGACAAAACTCTTTCCCTGTAAGTAGTGAAGCTACTATCTGCTTTCATTACTTGCCATAAATTAGATTTGAAAATGAAATTTAAAAAATACTGAATATATACTGTTTTAAAGAACATAAGATTGAATAAACTAATTTATTACACTAGTTATTCCTACATTCAAATGATTGACTCAATATATTTGGCTTTATTGATTTACGAATTCAAGCAACTCATCAATTGGTAGCCAATAAATTATACCAAACTTCTCATTAAATGATAACTTTGCAATATTTTCATATAGATTAATTTGGGGGATAGGGGTGTTTTCAAATATGTTTAATTTAGTCCTCTAAATAATATATTGTTTTATCATTTTATAAACATGGAAATTTACTGGAACTGACGTTACTCATAGCACAGCTAATAAAAGATGAACTACACACACAAGCCCATTGTTCTAGCCACACATATGAGTGTCTGTGACTCAGTGTTCTTTAGATTGCTCACCAGTATCCCAATCCTCATTCTGCTGGGCACAGTGCACCCTCCCACTGAGGGAGATCGGGGAATTCTTCCCCCAAGTAAGCCTCCCTGGTACGCTGATTATTTTAAATTAAAGGGCTTTGAAGAACAGCAGACCCTAGAAGAAGCTTTTCTCTAATACTCCTTTATCTGCCTAAAGTCTAGACCTGAAAAAGAAGCAAACAATCACAACTGGTCCTTTCTCTGTGTTTTCCTTAATTTAACTCATATTGTAGGAAGAGAGACTGAAGTCTGTCAACACACTTACATAGACTTCAGTCACAATCCGCTGTCTGCCCTGTGGACCCAACAGACTTTGTTCCAGGCCATTGCACGTTCTCGAAGCCCATCGAATTTTCCTAAAAGTCATTTACTAAATGTGAAATCTCATTCGCATTTCCCCATCTCCCATGCTCCCCCCAAAAAGGTCATACTAGCCTTTGTACCTCACTGAGGTACTGAGTAATCGTGCTCCTGGGATCTCCCCATCCTTCCATGCTTCGCAGGTTAGAAGGAAACTTTGTGAGCCTTTCCCCTATTAATATGCCTCTGGTCAGTGATTTTCAGAGGGTCCAGGGCAGGTTTTCCCCTGGCGCCTACACCAAGGCACAGCCGGTCTGGCACGGCCGTGGAACCCGCAGGGACCGGGACCGGCGTGGCCACTGCAGCATGCACGCCTTCCAGGGCAGCGCGAGTCACATCTCTGTGACACTGCGGAGCACACAGTGCCTTCTGACATACAGTCCCTAAAACCTGTGGCCTCCCCCAGGAGATAAGAATGTCTTTTGCATGCTAACGAGGTGGCCAGAGGTTGCTTGCTTGGGGGCGGGGCCTAGAAAGGCTCTCTATGGGGGCTGGTTGCCAGGGCAACCCACCCCCTGATTAGAGGGTGGCAACTTTCAGGCCCACATGGCTCCCCCACACAGCGCTAGGGAGGAGGAGGGCTGAGGGTTGAGCGGACCCGCCACGGCCAAGGTTTAATCAGTCGTGCCTACACAGTGCTCCACAGAAACCCGAAGGAAGGTTCTGGAGGGCGGCCTGGCCAGGGCCAGCCTTGGAAGCTCTGCGCCCCTTCTCGCGCGCCTCGCCCTGCGAGCCTCCCCATCCGACTGTGCACACGCGCGCTCTAACACCCTTTATGGCGAATGGGCACGTGTACCTTGGTAAGTGTCTCCCCTGAGCTCTGTGAGCAGCCGGAGCAAAGTTATTGGACCCCAATTACAGCTCGTCGTCGGTCAGAAGGCCAGGCCATAAGCTGGGCCTGAGACTGGCATCCTGTGGGTGGGGCGGGCTGGCGGGACTGGCCCCCAGTCTGTGAGATCTGACGCTAGCCCAGGCTCGCAGCGTCGGAATCCAACTGAGTCAGAGGGCCCGGCTGCGGCAGCTGTGGAGACCTGCCTGGCTGTGGCCCGGGAGAAACCCCACACATCTTGGTGGCCAGAGGCGCTGTGCCGTCCCGACCGTGCAAGACGGCCCCGTCTCTTTCATGACCCTGACGAGGAGCAGTTCAAACTCTAAGCTGTTGGAACTCTAAATTATTTTGAGCCACAGAGGAACGTGATCATGGGGCCTGAGTCAGTGCAGGCGGCTGTGGCCTTCGCTTCTCCGATTACAGATGAGGCTTCTTCCTCACTGACAACGGTCTGTAAAACTGTAAAACGCTCTGAAGAGCAAAGCGCCTGGGGAAGCCCCTTCCCCCCTCACCGCAGAGTACCTTCTCCTTTCCCCTCTCACACAGACGGCGTGGCTATCACATTGTCCGAGGTGAAACGTTACCTACTCTCTTTTAAATTGGAAAGGAAATTAAAACAAGCTGTAATTAATTAAATTGTTGCAACTCATAACGTTCTCTAAATGACACTGAGTCTTGCATAGAAAATGTTATAATCCTACTAAATTTCTTTGTTTTCTGCCTATGCAAGCAAGACCTTAACTTTTAACTTTGGGGCACTGACCCCCATTTCTCTGGAGTCTGTGTTTCCAGGTGGCTATTCCCACCTTTCTGCTTCAACGCTTTCCTTAAAACTGGATTCTGATTCTTTCAATTATTTCATTTCCGGTTGACGTAGCTTCCCCTTTCCCGTGGCTCCAGCACCAGGGAGGAGGTGAAGCTCCGTGAGGGCAGGACAGAAAAGTCCCCACAAGCCAGTTGCTACAATCTAATAATAGACCCATAGCACGCTCTCAAAAGAATCTCTGTTGATGGTGGCCACGAAGACTCCGGGCTCTGTTTGTCCCTACAGCCTGCCTTGCACTGCAGGAGCTGCAATAACAGCCAAACCCCAGGCATCCTGGCTCCCCACGCTCTCAGACGCAACCTACCTTGGAACTTCTTCAACATGTCCCTCATCCCGGGGATGCGGCATGCTGTCTTCAGCTCCAGGGGGATGGTCTCTGGTTCCAGCCGCGTGACAGCCTTACTCCTGCGATGGGCACAGAAGCGTCAGCTGTCAGCAGGGGCATCCACCATCCTCTACCTCTCCCAAGCCCTGCACTGATTCCGAAAGGAAGCATACCTGTCCAAGGCTCCTCTCACACCCTGAAAGTGAAGGAGAAACACAAACAGGTGTGAGTTAGACCTTTGAACTGATTTTGGCAGTTAGACGGGGAGGGGGGGAGTGGGGGGAGGGGGGGCACCATGAAAATTTCTTTTGGAATTACTAGAAATAATTACTCATTCAACATTCACCTATCAGAGATGATAAATCTCTTTTCATTAAAGACAAAAACAAGCTGTCATTTAATTTTTTCAAGACTCTGAAATAAAAGAATCAGTAATAATTAGAAAAGAGGAAGAGATGGTCAGAGAGGCACATAAAATTGAGAACATGGAGGAGCTGTAATTGTTAGTAATGATGAGTTCTGAGGCATGAGGATGGGGTTGGAGCAGCTGAGATATGATGGAGGAATAACTAATTGGTGGAGAAAAACTTAAGAAACCGAGACACTAGTGTATTAGATAAATCATTTAATCATAAATTGCATTCCTTAAGAATTTAGACAAGGAAAGTGTTAGAAGAAGTTTCAGTAATTCAGGAGGTAAATTCATCAAGAAATGAAGGTGACTTTGGGATAACGAGTGCAGAGTGATGCAATCTGATGACATAAGATTCAAAGTTGAAGATATTAGAGAAAAGCAGAGCAAATAGTCTGGAAACATCAATAACGTGCAATGGAGGTAGCTACTCTACTTCCAGTCCCAATCGTACAAAGGTTCTAAGAGGGTAAAAAACCACGAGCTGAGAGGATGGCAGGAGAAGCAGTGTCCTGAAGGGAGAGCCCAGTTTCCGTCAAGGGAAGAAGGCAAAGGGAGTTTTAGAAATGAATTGGAAGATACAGGGAATGTTTCTGAGGATCAACTAAAATGCCAGAGAACACAGAGTATGGCTTTAGGATTTATAGAGGGTGGGAAATAGGTTAGAATAGGGGACACACATAGCTTTATGGGGATTAGAGCAAGGGAGAATATGGGTGATCTGAGTCTGGTTATTCTTGCAGTGAGCAATAGAAATACAAAGGACCGAATAGAATTACTTTAATGTGGTCAAATTTATTAGTCTTTTTTATGATTAGAGCATTTTGTGTCTTGTGTCTTGTGAACCCAAAATAAAAAATAGAACATATTTACTTCTAAAAATAATAATAATAATAATTAGAAAAGAATTAGACTATACAAAGTTTAGGCTAATTCCTATAGTTAATTCAATTTTAATTATTTTTTGAATTGGTAATTCTGGCACTTGGACTGTTTTAACAGAGCTACATTCTGCACCTAATACAGATGGAATTTGGATAAAAATAGGTCCTAAATATTTGAAGAATCTATGTAAGGAACAATGTTAGGTATAGGCATAAAATATTTTCCTCGATGTCATTATAAGAGAACCCCAGTTCCCTAATTCTTCGGACCAACGCACCAGAACTACTCATATGAGTAGGTTACCTAAGTAGATAAAAAAAAGGAAGTCATTAATAGCTAGCAACATTTTGTCTCAAAGTACATTACTAAATAAATATACATTTAATAATAAATAATATCCCTAGGAAACTTTCCCCCTCTCCTCCTAAAAAACAGTCACCTGTCTGATAAATTTTGACAGGGCATAAAAGTATGGGAATGATTCTTCTTACCCTGTATGGACATGACAGGCCTTGGTCTTGGCCATTGGGGATAAAATGCAGCTTACTGGTACTGGGGAGGAAAGGGAAATGGCAGCATAAAATAAATATAAATTACTTAAGGATATATTCTCCCTAAGATTGGTATTAAAAATTATTTTAACATTTATTTGGTGCTAAGAAATGCTAAATATAAATAACTTATGTGAAATACGGTAAGGTAAGGCAATAACTTTTATTGCTGAAAATGTCAAAGTTCTTGTGTTTATTTGCCGTCTGGTACTTAGAAAATTAATTCTTTTCTGACCCCTAGTTTGCCTGCAAGGAAATGAGCATAGCAATGATGATAATAATGCCAAAATGCAATAAAAACAAATTTTACTTATCTATAGATATTTTGATGGTAAAATGAGAAAAACTGAATTTAAATGCTTTGTAAATTCATCCATTTAATGATCCCTACTGTGT
Source organism: Microcebus murinus (assembly GCF_040939455.1). Classification (NCBI taxonomy): domain Eukaryota; kingdom Metazoa; phylum Chordata; class Mammalia; order Primates; family Cheirogaleidae; genus Microcebus; species Microcebus murinus. Next base: position 3,166,660 of record NC_134116.1, on the reverse strand, counting down.
GCCCGGCACTGTTCAGTCACCGTCCCTGCAAACACTATACGGATAGCTAGGCGGACCGTTTCCAGGCTGGCCGGGCCAGTGTCCAGACCGAGCGCGAGAGGCGGGAGGCCGCGGGGCCGCGGGGCGGGCGCGGGCTGGGGCGGGCGCAGCGGGTTCGCCGCCGTGACAGCCGCGCCCGCCAGCAAATGCGGCTCTCCCTCTGCACCTGGGATCGCGTGCCTTCATGGAGGACTAAGAACGAGCACTCCCTCCCGCCTGTGACGTGTCTTTCTGCTGCTCCGCCGCCCGCAGCCCGGAGCCGCCGCGCGGGAGCCCAGGCTGCGCGCCGGGCGGTTGGCGGCCGCGCCTCGCCGCCGCCCTGCCCCGGCGGCCCAGGCCTTTCCCTGGGACTGCCCGACACGGCAGTGTCGCCTCGGACCGGCCGCGAGGTGCAGGAAGCGCTTCTCAGCCAGCGTGTGGAGCGGGCCCTCCCCCTAGCTGCTTAAGTGTGCATAAGTCATTACATGAATTTTAATTTTTGAGTTTTTTCTGTCTTTGGTGCAAATCACACAATTCTCTAGACTCCCTTATGATTCTGACGCCAGGACTTAGGATTAAGATGCCTTCAGAGTAAATTCCAGGATGTCGTTTTCCTAAAGAACACAAAGGTCTAAGTGTCTGTCTCTGAAAGCCACCGTCCCTGTGTCTGTCCCCGCAGGCTCACACGCGCCTGCCCTTCTGCCGCCGGCCTCACCTCCAGCGGACCCAGGGCTGGGCGCCGGCACCGGTCCTCCAGCTCCTCCGCCCGCCGCCGCAGGGCCTTGCAGCGCGGGCTCAGCCGGCGCCTGCCCTCGCGCAGCCGCCGCAGGGCGGCCCGCTCCTCCTCCGCCAGCCCCCGCAGCTGCAGCTGCTCCTCCAGGCCAGAAAGCCGCGGTGCTTCTCAAACTCCGACCGGAAGCGCCGCCTCTGCATTTCCACCGTCTCCTGGAGGGACGCAGGGGATCTGGTCACTGGCACTTGCGGCACGGGGTCTCGGCCTCCTGCCTTCGCCTGTGGGACGCTGCAGGCGCGGAAGGCAATGTCTGGAGTCCCCTTGGCTCCACAGCTCTGTGGACTGATTGGCTGCACTCTAACAACACACAGAAAACACAGTGCACTCACGGGAGACGCAGCCTGGCGGAGCTTTCAAACCTAGACTTCCAGAAAGACTGTTGGGTTTGGGTTCCCCTTTTGCCATAGGCTTCGGGGCAAGGCACTTTCATATTCAGTCTCAGGACCATGCATAAAATGTGGGGAAAAGAGGAGTGTGTGGATTACAACTATTATAAAAACCTATTAAACTGCTGAGAACAGGGACTAGCATAGAGGAGGAGTCCCACAGTGGAAGGCACCTGTTACTATTAGATTAGTCACTAGAAACACTAGAGGCAATTAAATTACGAAGATATTAGAGAGACCCAGATTTGTGGCTATGAATAAAAAGGGGCGTAGAGATTAGAGAAAACGAAGGCTCTTTCACACCATGGTGACCGACGTGAACCCACCACAAGCCCGATGCTCCCTAGAAAGCCAACAAAGAACTGAGTCACCCTCAGGCCGCTCAGTGCTGACTTCTGTCCAAACCTCACGCTTACGATCTGTGAACAGCCTAAGGAACACACTTTGCACAGGCTTAGCATATCTACATTTCATTCTCTTGAACACGTAGGGCACTAACTTTAAACTGAGTAGGAGAGGCAGATCATCCTCCCAAAGTATCCACACCTTGGATTCTCTGCCCTGTTTTTAAACAGTGGAACTTCTTGGTTTGACTAAAAGGCAAAACTCTAATGCCCCCATAAGACTCAACTCCTTCCAGTTTTCCATCTCTACCTCCTTCTATCACTTTCTGTATCACTAGATTCGCCCAGTCCCAGCTTCTTTCTAATATCAGCCAGCTCTGCATTTCGTATTTTGATTTCCAAAGGGTCCACCTCATGGAAGTCTGAGCAACTCGCCCCCACGGTGGAGCTGTGCTGTTGGGGAGTGGGGCCACCCACTCAGCCCGTGGGAGGGCGAGGCAGCATCCTGGCCCCAGACGGGCGGTGGGAGCGATCCGCTTACAGTCCATCTTCCTTTCGCACCCCCTCCTGAGACTGCAGTTACACCCGCAGGTGTACAAAATAATTTTTTTTGTAGAATTCAGACTTCACTTTTATCAAACCCATGCCTGCTGCATTTGGCGCACATGGGCACATTCTTGATGGTAAATATCCCTGGCTTAGAACAGGGATCTTAGTATCATCTCTACTTGAGAATAATCAGTACAGGGTTTAAAAATGCAGGAATGCAAATCTTGGTTATGGGGATTCTGATTTCATAAATGTCCGATCAGGCCACTACTGAAAACAATAGACTTGGATTATTAGCTTGAAACAACAAAATTATCAATCAATATTTAACTTTACCTATAATATACAGAGTGACAGGCAAGGGTAGGACTTAGCCCAGAAAAAGTGTAGCAAAGATGGTCTTTATGGAGATATGTCTGAGAATAAAGACTAAATTTTCAAGAAAAAGGAAAGACTTAAGAAAATATAAAGAATGATCAGAGAAAAAGGGTTATTTGGAGAAGGAGAGAGAACAGGAATATTTTACAAAATATGGCCTATACATCATATTAATTAATACACTGTATAAATGTATAGAACTATACACATAGTTTCTATACACAGTTGAAACTATATCTGGATCTTGATACGATTGACATTTTGACCAGGTAATTGATTCTTGTGAGGAGTGGGGACTCTCCTGTGCATTGCAGGGTGTTTAGCAGCATTCCTGGCCTTCCAGATGGCACTCCCACACTACACCCCCTGCCACCACCAGTTGTGACGATAAAAAAGTATTTCCAGGACAGGGGACCATGCCCATAATCCCAACACTTTGAGAGGCCAAGGGGGGAGTATTGCTTGAGGCTGGGAGTTCAATACCAGCCTGTGAACAAAGTGACACCCCATCCTACAAAATAAATAAATAAATAAAAAATAGCTGTGTGTGGTGGTGCATGCCTGTTATACCAACTACTCAGGAGGATCACTTGAGCCCAGGAGTTCAAGGCTGCAGTGAGCTGTGACTGCACCACTGCACTCCAGCGTGGGCAACACAGTGAGACACTGTCTCAAAAAAATTAAAAAATAAAAATTCCAGATATGCAAAATGTCTGTTGGAGAAGGGGGGCAAAATTACCACAGGTTGTATATGTGTGTATGTGGGTAAATAGAAAGAATATGAGAAATGAAAGATCTGGTGAGAGGCAGAGAAAAGAGAATATGTGTACAGATGACCAAAAGAGGCTGAAGGTTCACAGCATCTTCCTATATGTAAGATCATCATTATCAGCTACAAATCATCTGTTATAAAGTTGTGAAATATTCATTATTTGATTTGTCTACCAAATGTTTTTTAAACTAGTAGTGATATAATAGGAGACTCTGTTCTAGGTGATAGGGACACTGCAGTGGGTTTGACAGTGTGATCACGCTAGTAAAGCTATTTATTTATAATTTGCACTGGGTAGTGTCAATAGCGGGAGAAAGGACAAAAGCAAACCACATAATGTGAGGGGATGGGCTGATGCAGGAAGACACTGAGATGTGTTTCTTGAGCAACTGTGTAGACAAGCAAAAGCACTGGAGAATGGAGGATGGTGGAAGAATGACTTAATGACCCAGATTTGCACCTTCAGACAGGCAGACGTCTTGAAGCCCCAATATTCTCGTACCTTCCAAATGACAGTCTGCTTCCTCACACTGGCCTCCTGAGTCAAAGCCTCTTCTAGTTCTTTTCTCACAAGTTCCAGAGCCATCTGGAGCTTTGCCTGTTTGGGAAGATGTGCCAAACTGTTACAGATACCCTCTTCAGTACCGAATGTCACCCAAATATGCAAGGAAATAAGATCAACTAAAACATTCCTTATTTGGCCTCAATAACATAAATGTGTTTTAATACCAGATACAACCAAAGGCTTATCTAAAATTGCTCATTGCATCATTACTTATAATATGATAAGTGTATTTAACCAAGATGTTAAAAATAGGGGGGTGAGAAAAAATATATTAACTGGATGTATTAATAATTAAAATAAGGTGTTCCAGAATATTTACTGAGAAGAGATACAATGATAATGTCAAATAAACAGGTATATCCTATAAAACCTAACACCAATTTTAGAAAAAAATGTACTTCTAACACATATATATAAAAACCAGGTAGAGGTACATGAAAATGTTATTAGAAGAAACGTTGTCTATTGGTGCTAGGTTGAAGAGTGATGCTATTTTTTGTATCTCCCTATATTTTGAATACTCAAAATTATTTATTACTTATGAAAAGAAAGGGATTTATAATTAGTAGTATTAGTAGTCCATTACTGGGCCAGAAGAGACCTTGTAGGTTAACATATTTTAAATGGGAAAAGAGTAGAGTAAGTTGTAAGTCTTACACTGAGTAAAAATACAATACAACAAAAACTAAATCTCCCTTCAACAATAGGACCCTTGCTAGAGGTAGGTATGTGTATTTTATTCATAGAGAATATCCACAAGGATACACACATAAACAGGCTTTTAATTAAAAAAAATTCTGTTCCCAAAGTTATGCCTAGCTACACATCAATCATTTAAAAAGAATAGTATAATGCTGTGCATAAAATAACAATAGAACTCATGATGGTATTTGACAAGGTGAGGAAACTGACATTTGTTTTGGAGTTTACAAAGAACAGAGCACTTTGACACTTGTAGATGGAGAAAACCTCCCTCAGACCAAAGAAACTGTGACCAAAAGCAAGGAGATGGAAAAAAGAGTGTGCCACGTTTGGTGACAACAATGATTTGGCTAATTTTGCTGGATCTCATGAGTGGTTAGGACAAGAGCTGTAGAAACAAACTTAAGGCCCTTTCTAGTCTAGACTGACAGGTTCAGGAGTTGAGATGATATTTATTTGGCATTTAGTTGAAGAACTACTGAAAATATAGAGAATGTCTTTAGAAACATTACACTAGCCATGGTCCATATGGCACTTTCTTAAAAAGGGGGGTGGGGCAAGAACATACTGTAAAAGTCTAGCTAGAAAGTACAGAGTACCAGAATTTTGTAGATGGCAACCAAAATCAAAAAGAGAAATCAAGAGAAAGATTTCCAGATAGCCCCAGAGAGAAGTTGAGGAGAAATTATCCCATATCTTAACTTAAAACAGTCAAACAAACTAAATAAGTAAATAATTTTAAGAAAGCTAGCATTTGCACTGTACCACAGTGTGACAATCCTTTCGTTAAATATGTCAGCAGATTAAACATGATTTTGACATCCTTTGTGCGAGTAACTGTTCTCGATGTTGGAAACCTAAATGTGTTCAGAACATGCAAGAACTTGTGAAGAGCACCAGTAGGAAGAATCCTACGCACAGCGTTCCACAGTTGCCACTTTGGGGGCCAAATACTCCAGCACACCTCTTCACTGCGGATGGTCAAATCAAAGGTCCCCAGACACGTGTCGAGCACACAGCGGGCTGTGTGCTCCTCTGTCCCTACCTCAGGGGACACATGCCTGCAGGCAGCTTCCAAGGCGGTCAGAAGGCAGGCCACGCCGGTGCTGCTCTCCGCAAACGCCCAGACCTCAGGGCTGTTTTGGTGACCATATTAATTCACATAGACACAAACACGATGCAAAAGGAAAACATTGTACAAAAGAGAATTATTACATAACGTTTACCATAAGGATGTGCAATTGTCACCAAGAATCGAGTGAGCCACACGGCCCTCCCCAGCAGGGCTCCAGCTGTGAGAACCAGATAGTATCAGGAAAAATGAGACAGCCCGAGCTAAAGGACCAGGAAAGGCTTCAGGGTAGAGGGGGACAGCCTACAATAAGGAATGCCTTCGGGCTTCGGAGCAGGGCCCCAAAGAAGGTTACCAGGAGCAGAGGCAAAGAGCCCGACCTGAGTGTGAGCCGGAGGCCGGGGTGGGGAAGGCGGAGGGCAGGCGGAGACAGGAGTCATTCAGGAGACCTGGTGGTATCAGTGGGCTCTGGGCAGGGCACTTAACATGTCCGGCTCGGCTTGCTCCTCTGTCACCGCAGCCTTTCCAGACCCGGAGCGGGGCCTCTCCGGGCGCCCTGCCACCGGAGCGCGTGGCGCCTGGCTCTCACCTGGTGGCCCCGGGCGGCCTCCTGCAGCGGCGCCGTGCGGTGGCTCCTGTGCTCCAGCGAGGCGTCGCAGACCCAGCACAGCGCCGCCTGGTCGTCCTCGCAGAAGCGGCTCAGGTCCTCGCCGTGCCGCGCGCACCGGCGCGCCCCCGCGGGCCCCGCGCCCAGCCCCAGCCGCCGCACGCTATCCACCAGGCTGCCCAGCTGCCGGTTGGGCCGGAACCCCGCGGGCCGGAAGGGCGCCCGGCACTGCGGGCACGCGTGGACGCCGCCCCGCGCGCCCTCCGCCCTGGCGCACAGCTCCGAGACGCAGGCGAGGCAGAAGCTGTGGCCGCAGTCGACGCTGACCGGGTACCGCAGGAAGTCCAGGCACACGGGGCACCGCGCCTCCTCGCGCAGCCGCTGCCCGGGCGCCCCCGCGGCCATGGCAGGCTGCCGCGCGCCGGCCCGCGGGCGGGCGCCGGGCTGTGAGCACGCCCGCGGGTCCGGGCGTCCGAAGCGGCCACGCCCTGCGGAGAGTCGCAGCGCAGGCTCCCACCCGACCCGGAGGACGCGATGCACGCCCTTGGCGTTGACCTTGCTCGCTGGCGGGAAGCCGCGTCCCTACCCGGGCCTGCCCTGAGCCCCAGGGAGCCTCCAGTCTCCCAGTGTCCTGTGGGTGCTCGGGATTCCGAGCTCCTTCCTTCCCTGTTTACTGAACATATTTATTTGGCATTTGGTTGAAGAACTACTGAACATATAGAGAATGCCTTTAGAACTATTACACCAGTCATGGTCCATATGGTACTTGCTGGGATAAAAAAAAGGGGGTGGGGCAGAATCTTCGCATGGCATCATCATTCTTTTTAAATTTTTTATAGGGCATAATCATTTTTTAAACAATTCCTTTTTTCCAAACTACTTTTTCTATTGCACACGAATTCGCTCACGATGAACATTACAGAGGGGAAGGGCACGCCTCTAATCCTCGCTCGCGGGAGGGAAAGACATAAATTGTGACCAAAATGTTTGTAGCCTCCTAATATCCTGAAATAAAAATAAATAAATAAATAAAAGTTATACAGTTTCAGCAAAATAAAATAAAACAAAAAACTAGAAAAAATTAATATATAAATTATGCTTTATAAAAGAGATTCATGTAAAACTTTTCAAATACTAGATTTCTCATGATAAAATATACACCATTTGAACAGGAATAAAAAAGAATATCAGATAAAATAAAATTTAAGGCCCAGAGCATTAAAATGTACAAATAGAGAAAGAAAGAAGCCAGACGCCGCCTGTCTGGGGGTGACCACACAGGTGTGTGTGTAATAGTAGCAGGTGCGCAGCCCAGCATCGATTCTAAATCTTCAAATTCATATCCGGCCCAGTTCAGTGACGGCCCTGTAACAAATACACGTGTGTTATCACTGTCGCAAAGCATATCTTGGAGGTGACAAAGCTGTAGACCAAGGCACTCATTAGAAGGAATGATCCAAGCTTAGCCTATCAATGCTGCATCTGTGGGTGGGGGGCTGAGACAGCCGCGAGGGGATGGCTCAGAGGGGATGTCAGATTCCCAGAGAGGAGGCCGAATCGGGATGAGTACAGGGAGGTCATTAAGGTCATCCACACAGTAGAGGAGTCCAGGCAGTGCCCATCACCTGAGCCAAATAATTTCAGTGTGGCTGGCTTTCAGCATGGGGCATGCCTGTGGGCGATCGTTGGGTCCATTCTCCAGCACACATCCCTGTCTGCTGGTAGCGCCTGTCCCCAGCCCTGCGCTGGGGACTGAACGCAGGAGGGTGAGGAAACAGATGTGGCCCCATTTCACAAGGAGCCTCGAGATCTATCAGCTGCGAGAGGGGTCGTGTGATCATGCAAACCCGTAATCACAAACTAGTAACTGGAGATAGGTCACTGGCCAGTCCTGCGGGGAGGTATCAGAGGACTGTGACCTAGTCTGCAGGGTCAAGGTCAGACTTCTGAGGGTCTCTGAGCTAAACCTGATGGGTGAGCCAAAGCGGCTGGCAGGAAGGGGCTCTGCAAGGCTGTGCACAGCGGGGCGCAGAGGGGGCAGAGTGGACGCCAGCGGTGGAGGTTTGCTCCAGGTGGGAACCGAAGACTGTGTACAGGACAGAGTGTGGTGAATGCAAAACTTAGGCTTGTAACACAACAGCTGCAGGAGCCTGGGAAGTCCCCGGATGGGACTTTGTAGATCTAACAGACAGCTGCAGCCAGCACTCCTTCCCCCACCCTGCCTGCTAGAGACCAATTAGAGACGAAGTTTATCCCTCCCCAGCTCTCCTGGCAAGGGTGACCCAGAGCTGAGAATGGATGTGACTGGAGCAGGGGTCTCAAAGGTGGGTGTTTGCCAAAGAATGGATCACAAGCAGCTATTCTGGCCCACTTACTTACTGCCCCTGGAAACACCCTCTACAAAACCCAAGGCTCTCCGCTTTGCTCTGGTGGACGCTCTTTTGCCTCCACCCATCTGCACCCAGATACTCAAAATAAACAGCATTTTGCTACACATGAGGCTGCGTGTCTCCCTTGGCTCTGGACCTAACAAGCGGGAGGAGCAGGACACACCCAGACGACATGCAGAGGGCCAGACAGGCGGGGGTGCTGGGCAGCAGATAAGGTTGCATTTAGAGGTGGGGCTGATGACTGAGGTCCTTGTGACTCCTGGGGGTGTGTGGGTCTTTATTGCAAGGACAGGGTCTCAGCCTGGAGCTTTGGTGTGGCCAGAGTCTAAAGGACTGAGAGGCCTTCTGCATAAAGGTAAAGTGGATAGTTACGATGGATAGATTCTTTGAGAACAAACACGTCTGTAGGAGCAAAACACGAAAGACGTGACGTTAGGAAAATAAAAGCAAGAGCAGAGGGCTTAGCAATAGAAAAACAGACCCTGGCTTCAGACTAAAGGCTGTGCCACTTGCCGAGAGCCCTGACACAAGCTGCGCCGCCCTGGTGTGCTGCATCTCCTCTGACCTGCCACGAGGACGGCTGCCCAGAGGGTTAAACGAGCTAGCACGCACTTCCTGCCCAATGTAGTCCCCACACATAGCAGATGTATTTGATTGAAAAAAAGGAAATGGCAAAATGAATGAGCGAAGGACAGTGAGTCAGAATGTGAGCTACAGTAGGACCAGGAGATGTTTTTCTCTGTTCGCTGCCGAATTAACAGAACCTTGAATGATGACAGGCACAAGCACATACACAGTAAACACTAGGTGCATGAATAAAGCGAATCGACAGAATCAGTACGGTCTGTCACAGAAGCTAATGGAGGAGACAATCCCGCGGGGATCATACTAGGTCAAATGTGAGATCCATGTTATTCTTCATTTTACATACATGATCTTGCTTTAGGTCTCCACAGCTCTGGCAAATGCTAGAGCATTTTTACAGCATTTTTCTTGGGACACAGGAAAGCGATGTATTTGCTCACACGTGTGGACGAGTTGATAACCAGGGCCACATGCACTCCGACCTCCCGGTGCCTAGGAGGATGAGGAAAGGCGTGCCTTCTGCTGTGGGGTCGCAGTGGCGTTCAGGAGGGTGTGGTGGGGCGAGCGAGCTCACTTCTTCCCTCGCTGGTTCCACAGTTGCTCAGCCTTAGCCTTGTTGTGTCTCCTGCTGGCAGACTAGCGATGAGGTCTGCACATTCTTCTTAGAAACCCAAATCCCCTAACGGCACATCCGTGCAGGTAGGTAGTAGACAGGATTATAACCAGATGTCACCGTGCTAGGGTACAAATCCTGTGGGCAGTGCCGCCCCAGCACTCTCTTGTCTCACAGGGGTGATCTAACTTAAATTCGTGTTTTCTCGTGATCTTTCTTTCAGGGCTGAATAAAGAAATCTTTTTATTTATGCTGATACAACAACATTCTGATACATTCCTCTCCTTAATTCTTAGCCACCCTCTGGCTCTTTAACAGGTTGCAGAGTTCCAAATCTTCTAGCTAACCACCCTCCTCCTTCTCTAATACTCTCTCCATTCACGTCCGCCTTCTCTGACATCCTGTTAATGCGTCGAAGTATGGAAGCTGCTGTCCTCTGACCATTCCCACCTGCTCCTGTTCCTAACCTCTTTGGCATCGTGGCGTTGAGCTCCTAAAACCTTTTCCTCGAACCCTTTTCACAGAGGTTCTCAGCTCTCTGTGGCCAGACTCTCCGCCTCAGCTTTGTGGATTCACAATCTCCCAGCCCCCAAACCCCAACTCAGCCCAGTTCACAACAGAGAATAAAGTCAGTGCAAACCTCAGGCGCAACAGCCCCTGACTCAGCAGTTTCCTTCCTGCTTGTGGTTTTATTAAAAACTGTTTTCACTTAAGCAATTGCACCCTTCATTTCTTCTCCCTTTTTCAAAGTTGTGCTAAAATACACATAACAAAAAAGTTACCATCTTAGCCATTTTTAGGTGTGCGAGTCAGTGGTGTTGAGTGCACGGGTAGTGTTGTGCAGCCATCTCCAGAACTCCTTCCGTCCAGCAGGACCGAAACTCTGTGCACCTCAGAGGAAAGCTCCCCACTTTCTCCTCCCTCCAGGCCCTGGCAACCAGCATTCTACTTTCTGTGCCATGGTCCCGACTACTCTAGGCACCTCCCGTAAGTGGAGTCATGCAGCATCTGTCTTTTTATAACTGGCATTTCAATTAGTGTCATGCTCTCAAGCTAGATCCACATTGTAGCATATTCTAGAACGTCCTCCTTTTCTAAGACTGAATACAATTTTATTGTGTGTGTATACCACACTCTGCTTGTCCATTCCTGATGGGCACTCGGGTTGCTTCCACATCCCGGCGGCTGTTGGGAATAAAGCTGCTATGAACACGGTGCACAAGTATCTGTCCGGGACCCCGCTTTCCACTCATCTGGGCACGTAGGCAGAGTGGAGTTGCTGGACCACAAGGAAATTCTGCTTTTAACTTATTGAGGAATCTCCACACTACTTTTCACAGTTGCTGTACTATTTTGTATTCCCACCAACGGTGCACAGGATTCCAATTTCTCCACATCCTCTCCAACTCTTGTGATTTTCTGTTTTTTCGATAGTAGCCATCCTGCTGTTGATGCGTGTGAGGGGTATACCCTGCGATTTTATTTTTTCTTTCTTCCCCAGAGCCTATATTGAAGTAAGGTTGAGCTACCCCCATGGGCACAGCCTCAGTTTTCCCTGCCCGGGGAAGGGACACTGGCACCCAGTGTGGCTCTGTGCTTCCATGGAAGGGACTCAGAGAGAAGGCGGCAAGCAGAGACAGCTCCTGCTGACTAGTGCTGGTGGGGACGGACCGAGAGGCCCACAAGGAATTAGCACAGAGAAATGAATTCTGGCCCTGGCCTGCCTTCTATGCGCAGGGGTCCAAGCAGCACATATGCATTTTAACAAAGGTACATTTACGTAATAATATTATATTTAAACAGTGGCTTACTTTTTTGCATAATTTGACTGATTCGGGGATAAGAATGTTTCCTGTTAATGTTTTAATTCCAAAGTCTCTTCACTCTAGGCCTGCACAGAGTAAGGGCTCAGTATGGATTCTGTAATAAATAAATAATACGATGTCCCACGTGAGATTTGCACTCTCTGGAGGAAGTGGCATAGACCCATCTGTATTTCAGAAGTGAGAATTTGAGACCTGAGCAACACAATGAACGGATCCTGCCTGTCGTTCTAGCTCTGGTGTTGGGGACGCTCCTGGCGTGCTCTGCAGGCTGGTCACAGGCGCCTGTTTACTTGTTCAGTGGGCAAGTGTAGGAGCCAAGCCCCAGGCATGGGGCTACAGACACAGAGCTCGTGTCCTGCTGAAGGAAATAAGTAGCACATGGACGAAATAACAACATGGAGGGGACACATAGTACCGGATACAAGTACCAGGGAACAACGGAAAGGAGACACCGCGTGCGAGCGCCGCGGGGAGAGGTCTCGGAAAGTTCACCAAGAACTTCTGTTGGAACTCAGTCCCCAGGAGGCCTGAGACTCCCGGCCTGCCTCTGCAGTTCTGACGGAATACGGTCAGAGAAAACTGCACGTGCAAAGTGATGAAAGACTGATGTCTTAGAACCACCCACAGTTTCACGTGGCTCCTACTTAGGTGGCAACTGGGGGAGAACAGAGAACGGCTAGGTTTGCATGCTGTGCCAAAAAGTTTAATTTTTATGGGCAGACAATGGGCAACAGTGACAGGCGTTCACAATCATCGTCGCTGGATGTGAGGTTTAGACCCTGCTGCTCTCTTTCCCAGTGGTTGTCAGCATGAAGCCCTGTGGACCCCTGTGAATTGCAGGCTCCGTCCACCCAGAGGGACGCTGTTCCGTGGCCGGGGGTGGGTGGGAGGGGACAGTAACGTTATGGGAGTTTCTGCCAACTTCTAGAGGCAGCCCGGACTCAACTGCATTTGTGTGGATTCCATTTCCTGTGTGATAAATGTGAGGACAGGCACCCTAGGCTTCTCTGCCACTCCTTCCAGGAAGGCCTCTGAACGGTTCTCCAGTGAGTTTGCAGTGAAATCTCAGCACCCCTGTTCTATCTCGATTCTATGTAAAATGCCACAGGAGAAAGGCACAGAGGCATTATTTCCCCACATCCCCGAGTGGCCTCGTATAGACCTGGTGCTTCATACTGTGCCATTGCTACACATGGATTTGGTCAAGCACGTGCATTGCCGCGTAGCGCCTTCATATGACATGCTCCCGCTAAGCGCGTCTGAGATCGCGAGGGTCGCCTTCTACAGACACACCACTATAGCACAAGAGGGAAGATGTGAGAGTCACAAAAGAGGATGTTTTCTGCTTTATATGAGAGTTAAACAAAGATAAGGGGTGTGTTTATTGGATTAAATGATGGCAGGGTACCAGGAAAATCAGGAAAAAACTCGTGACGATATCTGAAGTGGGGAGATTCTCAATGGTGGAAACAGCAAGAGGAGAAGCACTCAAAAATTACAACACTTAACTTCAAGTTAAAGTTTAAAAAAAAATGAACGCATTTTTCAAAGTAGTAAAGAAGATAATATGATTTGAGCTAGGCCTTTCAGAAGTAAATTTTTTAAAATATCATTTAAGTAAAACTTACCTTACAAGCAGATCTTCCAGGTGAACGCGTCGGTAAGAAGCATCAGCCCAGGTTGCTACACCCCAGCTCTCTCCCAGCCCTCCGCAGAGGGCTTCCCCAACCCCTGCCCTGGCCCTGCCTGGCAACTTAGGTAGTGGTGGGAGTTCTCGTCCATTCAGTTGCCAGGCCTCTCCTCACTTGTCTCTCTTGGGAGCTCGGGAGTTACCTGGCAGGGCCAGAAGCCTCTCATCGTTCTCAGAACTAGCATTTTCTCATTTCCTTCGGCGCCCCTTTGAGCCTGACTCCACTAGGACAGCCCCTGCAATTTCCCTGACTGTCCTGAAAGCAGTGCATTAAGGTGACAGACGACGGATTCGAGGCTGAAATCGACCTGCCTTCAAACACCGTGACCTGGTGAGCTGTGCAGGCCTCTCTAACTAACCCTGTCGGGGAAGTGGGGCCTCTCATGAGACTTGTGTGGGGCATCATCCATGGAGGGTCTGCAACCCCACACGCACACGAGACACGCTCATCCCAACGCTCAGCTCTCCACTCACACCTTCACCGGGGGGAAAGGAAAGGAAGCACAGATCTTTGGGGAAGTATTTTGTGCATTTGTCTAATTGTTCTGAAGCCTCCTCATCTCCGTTGTGTGTTCAAGGTAGAAATGTTCTGAAGTGAGGGCTTTCTCCCTCATTATGTGCCAGGAGGCTGATGAAGATAGTAACAAATTACCTGCTAAATTTAAGATGTGGCTGACTTGAAAAGAATAATTATTGATTCCTAGATTGGTTATTTATATTCGGAGGCTGCCTGCTTCAAATAATTCACCAGTTTTATACAGTTACTTGATTCCACGCAGTTGTTCTAAATTAAAATTGACCATATTGCCAAGATTGCCCTTGGATATTAAGAAATTCTAAAAAAAATACAATGTCACCCTATCACTTTGCTAGAAATATAATGCAAAGCATCATTCAAAATGACCCCATCACACCATATAAATACGTGGAGAGCACAACAAGAGATGAGATATAAGGTTTGGGTAATCTCTGTTCTTACTTTACAAGAAATTTAAAATAAATATATTGTATTTTAAGATAACTCCTCCAACCTTTTAGATGGCTGGACTTAGAATTCCTGGAGCCTAGAGATGACTCTGCCCATCACATATCAAATCCCCCGTAGGTAAGCAATGACATAGTCTTTGGGTGGGTTTCGAAGGAGGTGGTAGCTTTTCGGAAGGAAAGCCTTGACTAATGCATCTTGGAAAATCCACAGGCAGAGGCAGTACCTATACTGAAAAAATTGAATTTAGATTTTCTCAATAAGTTACGCCCTTAGGTTAGTTCAAAATAATTTTTGCTTATGAAATCATTGAATTAAGCTTTAGAAAACATTTGGATATCTACCCCATCTATTAAATGATTACTCCCTTGTATAATCTAACCAAGTGATAATATTCCAAACAACTTCGAGCCTGAGTTTTAGATGTTCTTCCTTTATTGAATCAAAATATATTTTCCTAAAGCCGTCATCTATTAATGGCGTTTCTATTTTTATGGTGAAACAGAACAATATTATTTCCTCTTGTAAAACCACTTAATTCTGCGTATAAGGTGATTGATATATATCCTCTCTTGTCTTCTCTAAATCAGATGAAATGCCTCTACTTCTTCATTACTTTGCTCTTGGCACGATTCTGAAACCGCAGGACGTCCTCCATTCACCAAGTACCACATTGTCTCGGAGCTTCTCAAGCACAGACCTTAAAGGTAGTTCTGTCCCCGCGCTGTGTGAGACTTCTACGGCTTTAAATAAAAATAGCTTATCTGTCATTATTTTGCGCACACTTGTGTTTGGTAAGGCAGAGCTCCACCACTCTGGCGCTACAGGAACGGCAGAGAGTTGTGTTGGCAAACCCGGCCTCTGCATACAGAGATTCGGTGTGGGACTCACAGTGCCGCAGCAGCCTCGAGCTGGGTGACCTGGGCCCATCACCCACCTTCTGGGCTCAGCTTCCTTACTTGTAAATTATCAGCCAACATGCAGACCTAGTGTGAAGGTGAGATAAAGCGGTGCATATAATACAGCCCTTAGCGCTGGGACTCCAACTACATAAATGCTCAAAGGAGATGTGCACCCCTGTCACAATAAGGCTGAAGAGCAGAGCGTGGCTTCCTGACACCACCCCCTGCTGCCGTGACCTGCCCCTACAGGAAGCCCAGGCTGGCTGGTCGAGCCAGACACCTTCTGGCGGGGGCTGTATTCGCTGCTTATGTTCCAGGTTCCTTCTGGCTGGCTCTCCCTCACGTGTAGGCCGCGAAGGATTTGTAGGTCTGAGCACACGCCCTGGGCATTTCTTCAGCTGTTGCTGATGTGTGCAGAAGTTCTGTTATTTCATTTCTGCAGCTGTCAGAGACAGTGGGTACATAATCGCTTTGCAGACTCTAGCATGCCTCTCTCTGCAAGAGTGGAGAGAGATACTACAAGATCCAGATTTGGGATAAGACATGAAAAGCCCTCCCCAAACAATAGACTATGATGCAATCCAAAATTCGATTTTTATTTATTTTTTTCCTAAAATGTAACAGGAGGAGAAAAAGTTATGATAGAAGTTAACCATAAAAGTCTTAATAACTACAAAAAAAGCCAAGATGCAGGCTGTATAAGAGTAACCCAACTGTACTAGCCCATATGTGGGACACACAAAAATTTGGAAGTTGAGACACAAGGTTCCCAACTCTGGAAGACCATACTGTGGGTATTTAAAAAGATATAATTTTGTCTGTATTGTTTTTCCTTCTCCAAGTTTTCTAAAAACTATACACATGAATCATATTATTTTGAAAAATGCAGATTAGTTAAATTCAACATCAGTCGACAATAAATGCTAGCCTACCCCATCAGACTGCAGCGCCATGTGATTCAGTGATGGACCCTAATGCCTGAAAGAGCCCCAGACGCATAGTAGGTGCTGTGTGCATATTTGTTAAATAAGGGAATCAAAGGAAAAAGTAAGTGATTGTTTGTTCCTATTCATCCATTTATTTAATCTTTTAATAGTTTATTTTAAACTAGAAGATACAAATTTAATTAGAAATAATAAATTAGCTCTTCTTAATTAGACATACTTCTGTATACTGGGACTTTTAAAAAAGTCCTGCTACATTAGGAATGGGTTGAGAATCTTGTATTTTTCAATATGTCTTCTAAAACTCAAACTAAGCCTCTCAGATCAATTCATATATTGCATTTTCTTTGTTAAATTAACAGATGCACACTTAGAAAGAGCTTCGGTACAGATTGCTTTAATTGAATAAATTAATTAATTTGCAGGCATAATTTTTTTTTTCCATTTGGCCACATCTGTAATTAAAGTGTGGTGGAAAACTATTAATACCATTCAACAAAAAGCAGCTATTTTATATTCAATGGTCAGAATAGTTCACTCGCTAATTGCCTGATGGTGTTAGTGAAACACCTTTTTATTTGATTCAATTTAGGGTTCAACATTATTGGTACCTTTCCTAAGTTAAATTGTTAAATTCTATTTCAAAAAGAATGTAAGAATAGCATCTATTCTGAGTGTTTTATCAACATCTAGGCCTCAACAGGTAGAGTCAAAATCTCAGGAGGTTGATTTCACTGTTTACTAACTTGATTGGCAAATTACAGAATACTTGGGGAAGAGGATTCTCAGAAGAGCTAGGTCCCCAAGAAACTCAGGGTTACTGAAAGAAGCCTGCCTCACCCAGTGTCAAACCCCGGCAAAGACGGCACATTCCAGATCTCACAATGAAAGCACATCTGAATGAGGGCCAGAGGAGGGAAGGCAGTCACTGGAGGCACAGGTAGGGGAGGCTAGTGCAGTAAGTGCAGATTTTCCCAGAAGGGAATCAACATGGTGTGTGTTTTAGTGTCAAATGACATAAATTTTCTTGTTTGGGTTGTTGTGGTTGTGGATGTTGGATTCCAAAATTATACTGACTTCAATAGATCTTGCTTAAATTCAGTAGCATATAAAACTGTAACAATAAAAATGTAACCAAGAAAGAGTTCTTGAGAAGTAAAAAAGCCATTTAGTATACTTTAGGTAATGTTGTATCTGAGAAAAATAACATTCTTGATTATGTTTATTTTCATATAATTTCAAAGAAAACTACAACGTTACATCTGTCTGAGGGTACACTAGTTGCCCTAGCACTAAAGCCAACTCAGTATTTTGGGAGGCAGATATTTTTTTCCTTTTCTTTTTTTTTATTGTTGTTTTTTATTTTTTTACAGCTCCTTATAATTAAGGTAATTTTAGCATTGGGAAATAAGCAATGTTTCAAGAAGTGGTGGGCTCCTCATTACTGAAGGTATTTAAGGAATAAATGTTGATTTAAAAAGTTCAGTTTCCTGGTGCATTTGAATGTGTCTTGTGTGGGATACTTCAGATAACTAGGAAATCGATCCACATGCCCTATAAACAATGCAATGCTATTTTGCTTTCCTTCTGGCCTCCCAAACCTAGCCCTCGTTGTTCCCCATGTTTGAATTATTTCTTACGGATTCACTCTCCATTTTAAATTGGATTGCATAGTAATAGTCTTACCACAAAAACTGAGTGAAAGCCAAGAGAAAAAAATTCCAAGATGGCATTGTTATTTACTAAGAGAATTTGAGCAGAGCCGTGTCTCAAGAAATCCTCCAATGCATCTCCCTCTTTCTGAGCATGTCCATCTATGTGGCTTACATAACAATTTTCTAGTATCCCTCAGTTGTTCATTCAATGTTTTTTTCAAGCTAGAACTTCGGGAATATTCTGCCTTCACAGCAAGACATGCATACACTTTTGTCGCGAACCTGTGTCAGAAGCTGTGGGAAAGGCAGAGGAGCAGTCAGTGGACATCACAGAGAAGGTGGCATCTGAGCAGACCAGAAGGACAGGAGCAATGAGCCACCAGGAACGCTCGGGGACAGTATTGCAGGAAGCGGAATGAAGCAGGATTGAAGGATAGAAGGCAAGTCCAGGGTAGTCGGCAGAACTCTAAGGAAACCGAGGGCTGTGCACAGAGTGGACGAGGAGGGAAGCAGAGGGCAGGTGGGAGGAGAGAACAAGTAGGGCCAGGTAAACTGTCGAGGCTTTGGCCTGTTCCCTTAAGCTTTATTTAGGAAATCACAAGTACTATGCAGTTCAGTACGTACCACACGTCCAGTACTGTGCTCCTGGTGGCAAGCGCAAACATCTTGTTAAGGCACCTTTTTCACCTGACATAAACATTCCTAGGTACTTAAAGATCACAGTCCCAGGAATTTTGCCCCAGCGTGAGAGGAGAACACAGTGCACAGCCAAAATAAGTCACTACAGAGATGAAAAACAGAAACACAAGAGAGCAGACAGTTGATTCCTATTTGGTGACCATCGGCAGAGGTGAATGTGCTGACTGTTCAGTCACAGTGTTTTATTCCCTCAAGGAACGATCCACAGCACATCTGTGTCCCCGTGTGAGCTGTTGTGTGCTTTAACAATCTCACCTTGGCTGCTGTATTGAGCAGGGCAGGGTGGACACGGAAGGGCTGCAAGGAGACCACTGTGACAATCTGGGTGAGAGGCAGTGGCATTTTTTCACGGGAAATAAGCGCTGCTGTGGTGAATGGTGATCAAATCAGATTCTGGATATATTTTCAGGTAGAGCCCGCTGATTTTTCTGAAAAATAAATCCGATATTGGGGCGGAGAGGGACGAGAGTCAAATTCAAGGTTCCGAGCCCAAGCAAGTGGAGGGGCGGAGTGCCCCTTAGTGACCCGGGAAAGACTGCGCTGAGGGAGGTGGTGGGTGAGTCAGGAACACTCTTGGGGCAGGTTGGGCCGCGTTAAATTGCGCGTGCGGATTAGACGTGGGCGTGCGCACGTGGAACAGGGCAGGTGTTTACGCAAGGCTTAGAGTCAAGCTTGAGACGTGAATGTGAGCGTAGGCAGCACAGGGATGACACTGAAAGTCCAGAGACTGCCTGAAACCATGAAGCACACGAGGGAGGCTCAGAGGTGCTCAGCTGGGGCTGCCCGAGTGTGAGAAGCCAGGGCTGCGGCTGAAGGCAGAGAGCACGTCGTCGTGGACGTCCAGGGACAAGAGTGGACCCGGGAAGAGGGCGGGACCACCTTGGCAGTGCTGCGGACAGACCGAGGTGACCAGGAACAGGACGGTGGCTGGGAGCGGTGAGGCCGCGGCAGAGCGCTTTGGGGCAGTGGTGAGAGAAACACCCTGATTGCGGTGGACTCAAGTGCGCAAGGAACGCGCCGGGAGACGGCGCCCGGAGGGGCAGGGGTCCGCAGGAGGGAGCGGACAAGTGGGGCAGCATTTGGAGAAGGGAAGAGCATCCAGACTGTTGTCTGTCTTGTCTTTTTCAAAGGGAGACAAACCAGCCTGTGGGCGGCTGAGGAGACGGGCTGGCAGGGAAGGGGCGGGGACTTGGGACGGAGAGGACGTAACATCTGTGAAAGGGAGAGAAAACCTTTCTTTTCTCCACCCTCATAAGTCCGTTGCTGGGACAGGTTTCTGTATGGAAGCACGGATGACCAAGAGAAAACCACGCGTGTGTTCGCACCTGCCAGCCCCTCGCACCCCTGGGGACGCGTCTCCTTGGGAAGCTCTCCGAGGCAGCGGCGTCCAGGCCTTGCTCGCGCGGCGCTCGGACAGACAGCGTCACTCAGCCCACAGTGACACGACAGCGAGCCAGAAGGGCGTCACCAGGCTCTCGAAAGGTGGCGAGCTGCGGACGGCAGGGCCGTGGGCAGAGCGGGCCCGCGCTAGGCGGGCGGCTGCGGGAGCCCGTCTGGGGCGGCTGCGGGAGCCCCTCTGGGGCGGCTTCGGGAGCCCGTCTGGGGCGGCTGCGGGAGCCCATCTGCGGGCGGCGGGGCGGCAGCCGTCTGGGGCGGGGCGGGCGGGAGCCGGTCTGCGGCGGGGCGGGGCGGGCAGGAGCCGGTCTGCGGCGGGGCGGGCGGGAGCCGTCTGGGGCGGGGCGGGCAGGAGCCGGTCTGCGGCGGGGCGGGCGGGAGCCGTCTGGGGCGGGGCGGGGCGGGGCGGGCGGGAGCCGTCTGGGGCGGGGCGGGCGGGAGCCGTCTGGGGCGGGGCGGGCGGCAGCCGGTCTGGGGCGGGAGGGGCGGGAGCCCGTCTGGGGCGGGGCGGGCGGGAGCCGTCTGGGGCGGGGCGGGCGGGAGCCATCTGGGGCGGGGCGGGCGGGAGCCATCTGGGGCGGGGCGGGCGGGAGCCGTCTGGGGCGGGGCGGGCGGGAGCCGTCTGGGGCGGGGCGGGGCGGGGCGGGCGGGAGCCGTCTGGGGCGGGGCGGGCGGGAGCCGTCTGGGGCGGGGCGGGCGGCAGCCGGTCTGGGGCGGGAGGGGCGGGAGCCCGTCTGGGGCGGGGCGGGCGGCAGCCCGTCTGGGGCGGGGCGGGCGGCCCGCGCCCTGCAGAGCCGCTGTCCGCGTCAGGAAAGCGGAGGGCGCCGGCCGCCCCGCATCCCAGCCTCCTCGGCTCAGCGTCTTTAGGCTTTCAGAGGGGCACGTCTGGCCTCTTTCACCCGCGACGCCTTCCAGTGTGCGGGCCGGAGCGGCACTTACGCGGGCTCCGCCTGGCCCGCCCGGCCGCTTATTCAGAGGGAGAGGCGGGAGGTCGCACGGGAACAAAAGGTGGCAGTCCGGAGAATTTGGTGGCCGAGCTTGCAGATATTGTCTTTGGAGGATTTCAGTTTTTTCAGTAAAATGCGTCCCGGTTGAGGGTTCAGATAGAATAGAACAGCATGTGTTGGAAGTTTGAAAAGGGAGGAGCATAAACGAAATAGTCCCTTAGGAGACTGGAAGAGCACAGAGGTGAGGCAAGTGTGAAACGATTGCTCCTCAGCACTAAGGGCTGGCGTTTATTATGTGAGTTTCAAAGTGGCAACACCGTGTGTCGTGTCTTACCCCTCAATGGAACGGACGCTCCTGCGTGGCAGGTGCATGTTGGCTTTGTCCAGAATCACCATAGGTAACGAATTACCTGAAAGAAAAGAGGGAGGGAGCGCAGTGGCCAAGCTCAAGTCTGGTATCCCACGGCAGGCAAGGTAACCGGTGGGGCGAGATACAGATTAACTCCGCACAGGGTTAACACATCTATATTATAGGGTGAATACATCTATATTATAGGGTGAATACATCTATATTATAGGGTTAATATATCTATACTATATAGGATTAATACATCTATATTATAGGGTTAACACATCTATATTATAGGGTGAATACGTCTATATTATAGGGTGAATACATCTATATTATAGGGTTAATATATCTATACTATATAGGATTAATACATCCATATTATAGGGTTAATACATCTATATTATAGGGTTAATACATCTATATTATAGGGTGAATACATCTATATTATAGGGTTAATATATCTACACTATATAGGATTAATACATCCATATTATAGGGTGAATACATCTATATTATAGGGTGAATACATCTATATTATAGGGTTAATATATCTATACTATATAGGATTAATACATCTATATTATAGGGTTAATACATCTATATTACAGGCTTAATATATTGATACTATATAGGGTTAATACATCTATATTATAGGATTAATACATCTATATTATAGGATTAATACATCTATACTATATAGATATAGTATCTCTATTCTTTCTCTCTCTCTCTCACACACACATACACACACAACACACACACCAGGGCATCAATACATATTGTTTGAGTGTAGAATGAATAAACTTCCCCGAGGCGTCATAGAAGATATGTTGTGTCTATCTGTCTTTTTTACACAAAGCCCACACATGAACAAAGGGAGACATTTGCCTCAATGTATGCATGATTCTTTTAAAATAATTTGTTGTTATTGTTAGTTCCTGTGTTTTTTTAACCAGTTTTAATTGGTAAAACATTATCTAATTGACAAAGAAAAATTGCATACTGTATGTTTGAGGGGTAGAGCTTGGTGTTCTGATGCATGTGTGCATGTGAAATAATCATCACAATCAATCTAATTGACATTTCCATCACCTCAAATATTAATAGTTAAAATGTTCTGTCTTCTTTTCCTTTTTTGTGTGGTGAGAACATTTTGGCTGTACTAGACAGAGTCCTTTTTTGCCTGTCTTTGGGTCTGAGATGTCAAGATTTCAGAGAACCCAAATGACTGGGACTTGCTCCATGTCTTGCCAAGATCTAATATTCACGTTCAGTTTGTGATTTCAGAAGGCATCCTTATAGAGGAGAGATGGCCGAAGGTTGGTTCATGGATACAGAAGTACAGCTAGACAGGAGGAATAAGTTCTAGTGCTCTACAGCTCTAGAGAGTGACTATAGTAACAATGGTTTAGTGTGTATTTTCAAATAGCTAGAAGAGTGGATTTTACATGTTCCCAACACAAAGAAATGATTAATGTTTGAGGTGATGGAAACACTAATGACCCTGATTTGATCATTACACATTGCACATGTGTTGAAATAACACACGATGCCCATACATACATACAATTATGTGCCTATTAAAAATAATAAAAACAGAAGAGAAAACAGATGGAATTATATATTTGTCCCCCTAAAAAGCTGTAGACAAGGATCTAAACTATCATAAAACTGATCTTTGAAATCGCAAACATGGATAGTAGTATTTCCATGCCTTGCATACTGCGCTTTTCCTAAATATTTTTCTCCCCTCACACCCCCGCCACAGGCAATGCAGCCCCAAAATGTGTCCACTGTGACTGAGTTTCAGCTGTTAGGATTCCAGAACCTTCTTGAGTGGCAGACCTTGCTCTTTGCCGTTTTTCTGCTCGTCTACTTCCTCACCATCGCAGGGAATGTTGTCATCATCTCAGCGGTGAGCCAGGACGCGCGACTGCAGTCACCGATGTACACGTTCCTCAAGCATCTCTCGTTTCTGGAGATCTGGTACACATCCACCACTGTGCCTCTTCTCCTGGCCAACCTGCTGTCCTGGGGACAGGCCATCTCCTTCTCCGCCTGTATGGCACAGCTCTACTTCTTTGTGTTCTTCGGGGCCACCGAGTGCTTTCTCCTGGCCGCGATGGCCTATGACCGGTATCTGGCCATCTGCAGCCCGCTCCGCTACTCCTTCCTCATGAGTCCTGACGTCTGCACCAAGCTGGTGGCAATCTCCTGGCTGACAGGAGTCGGCACAGGCCTTCTGCCTTCCCTGATGATTTCTAAGTTGGACTTCTGTGGGCCCAACCGGATCAACCATTTCTTCTGCGATCTGCCTCCACTCATGCAGCTCTCATGTTCTGACGTTTATGCTACCGAGATGGCCATCTTTATCCTGTCAGTTGCTGTGCTGTGTATTTGTTTTTTTCTGACACTGGTGTCCTATGTTCTCATCGTGTCCTCCATATTGAGAATCCCTTCTGCCTCTGGCCGGACGAAGACCTTTTCCACCTGTGGTTCCCATCTGGCTGTTGTCACTATCTACTATGGGACTATGATCTCCATGTATGTGCACCCTGAAGTCCACCAGTCACCTGAAGCCAACAAGGTCATTTCTGTCTTCTACACCGTGGTCACTCCACTGCTGAACCCAGTTATCTACAGCTTGAGGAACAAAGACTTCAAAGAAGCTGTTAGAAAGGCCATGAGAAGGAAGTGTAGTATCTATGGAGGAAGAGTGTGAGGAAGCTTATTTATTAGGAAAGGGAAATCTGCACAGGACACAAGGTGGATTAAGTGCAGGGATTGAATTCTCCAAGCCGTAATGCAAGAGCTTCATGAGGGTCCCTCACCAACAACTGGTCAGAAGATAAATCGCTTCTACCAAACCATCTTGGGGGCAGTTTTGTCCTTAGACACTTTCTTCTATCTTTTGATGGAATCTGATTGTATAATTTCCGTGTATGGCGATCACACACACATTACTGTAAGATTCTACAATAAGATTTCTCTTTTGCTTATAAGCCTTATACGCAGAAAGTTCTGCACCTTGTAGGTACTGTTAGGAGACTGGCCTTGTGGACCTGAAACCTGGTGGTTGCCTCTGGTATTTATTGAATAACTGTAGAAAGAGTGACTGAAAAAGAAAATGTTTGAAATGCGTTGATCTACATTATCTCCCAGTGACAAGAAAGAGCAAATAAAGATATGTGAGTGCCAACATTCCCCTACGATAACTTAGACTTTTTAATAGTTTTGTTTAATGAAATTTTAGAAAAGAAAGGAAGGAAGGAAGGAGAGAAGGGAAGATTCCAAGTACTGTATCCATTATAAGCTCTGAGAGTCAAAAGATGTACACTAAAATGCTTAAGTCACTTTTTAATTTTCTTTTATTCAGCCAATATGTAGAACATATATGCTATTCCTGCCCACTGTTCCATCATTAAGTCTATGAATATCTTTAATCTCCTGCTATGTGCAGGACCTGTGCTGCCGTCTCAGTTGCTGGGGACACAGGGATTTGGAAGGACCGGGCAGTGAAGTCGGCCTATTACAGATGTGAACATGTCTCAGAAGGGAAGGACCGAGCAAGACTGCGCCTTAGTGGAGCCTCCAGTGCAGAAGGGAAGAGAAAACTGTAGTGAACCGTAAGGGAACGATTGGCTTATGTCTGTCTGTGATGGTCACTGTGAAACAATAAAGCGCAAGCTGGTGCATGGATAGAGCAGTGCGGCCTGAATCAACAGAGGGTTGGGAAGGGCGCTGCGTTTCCGTAAGTGCTTTAACACACACTTTAAGCACGAGGAGAACAAGAAGGGCATCAGTGGTGCGGTCGGAGAGGTGGTGTCCATGGCAGGAGACGGCAGAGGACCTGGGGATATGGAGGACGGAGGCGAGTCTGGAGGGAAAGGCGGGAGCTAATCCAGGCATGCCACTAAAAGCCCTGGAGGGTTTGGGATTTGCACTAAGAGAAATGATCGATCATCAAGGGGTACTAATGAGGAAATGACACGATATATTTTGCATTTGCAAATCCCATTGCTGTGTAGAGAAAAGACTAAAACAGCAAGAGTTTTGGGGGGTTGTGGGAGCCCAGCTGGGAGAGGAAGTTGGCTTGATCTTAGGTTTGACGATGTATTCCATCAAAGGAAGTGCCGCACGGGTGGTGAGGGCCTGCGTGCCAGTTCTGGTGTCCCGCACTCCCGTGCAGTGGCGCCTGCTTTAGCCTCTTCAGAGAGTGGCGACACGTTCTACACAGCCCCCCAGCTTCAGGTGCAAGCGCACTTTGACCTTCTAGCAGATATCAGAGGTCCCCAGCCTTTTTGGCACCAGGGGCCAGTTCCACGGAGACCATTTTTCCACGGCCTGGGGATGAGTGTGTTGTGGGTGTGGTGCAGACTCAGGTGCTGAAGCCTGGCCCGTTTCCTAAAGGCCACGGACCAGTCACCGGCCACAGCTCTAGCTCATGTAATTTCCTCTCGCCGTGTGTCTCTGGGTTCTTTTCTTTTGTTTCAGCATATTATGGGGTGCAAATGTCTAGGTTACGTGTGTTGCACTCTCCCCCCGGAGTCAGACCTTGAAGCGTGTCCGTCCCCCAGATGGTGGCATCGCCCCATTATGTGCTGTCCTTGGGTTCTTTCACCTTCCTTTCCCAGTCCTCGAGTTTTCTCTTCCTCCTGGGCTTTGGCCTGTGAGAACTGCCCTTAGTCCTTCTCGGATCCGTCTGGTTCAACGTTGGGCAGAAGGAATGTGACGCCTGGAACCCGAGACAGGGCAGCACCTGCGTGTGGAAGGGACGGGCCCTCACTGGTCTCGGCTTCTCGGTGGGCGGGATATCGAAAACAGTCAAATGTCTTACCTCGCAAGGGTCTCGGATTAGTATATTAATTGGACTTTATACTTAACCAAACTTACCTTCCCGAATTCTAGTGTGTTCGATTTGATAGGTGCTGACCTCTGGGTACAGAGAGAAAAAGACTATTGATCCATACATGACGAACTTTGAGAAGTTATGCCACATGGGAATTCATATGTAAGGATCTGGAGCTCAGAGGAAGGGCCTGGCTGAAAGTTAAAAATTTGGAAGTTTTCAACATAGAGATAATATGTTAAAATATGGAAATGAATAAAAAACTTTTAGGGGGAGTGTGTATATCAGAAAAACTAGAGAGAGACTAACAGCATGAAAACTTAATTAAAAGAAGAGAAACCCAGAGAAAGAACAAGAAGGAGCGAGCGCAGCGGAGGAGGGCCTGCCTGTGAGGAGGCTGTGCACGCGCTCTGGAGCCAGCGCGGGGAGGAAGAGGCAGCAGGATGGAGGGCGGAGGTGAAGAGGCTTCCGCCGCTGCTCAGCACAGAGATCGCCGCTGTCCCTGGCAAGGGCCGCGCCTCTGGCATGGGGCGTCGCACTTCAGACTGGTGACAGTGGGGGCGGGAATGGCTTGTAAGAAAATGGAACAATCGTGCGTGCAAACAATTATCCCGAGAAATGTATTTTGAGAGGGTGAGAGAAAGATGTCATGTTGGGGGGGTAGTTGTATTTCGGTAAGATGTAAGATGTAAATGTCAGGGTCTGAGGAAGTTTAAACGCTTGCGGGAAGGGTCCATGAGTTATCAAAAATCTAAGGATGGATACAGAGAGTGATAACTGACAGCCTGAGATTGAACAGGAAGGGATCTAGGGCAAATGTGGAATTGCCAGCATTCAATTGGGAAAGTATTTTATTTACTGAGGGAGACAGAAAGAGAGGTTAGCTGCGAGCTGATGGGTTTAAAGTGTACAGCGATGGAGACAGCACTCGCACAGTTTCTCACCTGCGGACTTACTGGCTGGCTCATGTTTCTGAGACATGCTCAATAGCTTTTATTCGCCATAGAGATCGTAGGTCCAGGTTTGGAGTGCAGAGGCATTCCACACTCACTTCGCAAAATGGGATGGATAGCTGATGGAGGAAGACAGAGGGGCGGATTTGGGGGCAAACGTGAGGGCTTAGGTAAAGTAGGGTATCATTGATTTGTTGTGATACTGGCCTGCCTGTATAGGAGGTAAGTGAAACAAAGAATAGAAGTCCGGAGTGAAAAATAATTACACAGCTGTAGTAGGGTTATTTGAGCTATGTGGACTTAGAGGTTTGGTGGCTTAAATTAGGAATTAGGACATTGTTTAGTTTGGGCTGACAACAAAGCCAAAAGTATGGCTACGAGAATGAGTGAGATAATTAGGCATGAAAGGAAAGATGGTTACATGGTGAGGGAAGAATTCGAGTAGGAAAGAAATTCATGACCCTAGTGTCATCTGCAAACGAGAGGGAGTAGCCACTAGTTCAGTGAATTGTCCCCATGAGAGGGAGCGGGTTGTGTGCTTCAATAGCATGAGCCTTGAAAGAAGATGATTGTAAAAGAGAGTGCGGGAACAACACCCTAAAGAAAGCATTACATTGCACGAAATATAGCGTAGCTCCGAACTGACCTTGAAAATAAGGGGTCAGTGCGAAGTTAAGCAGCACCGCCACAGTTCGTGCTCAGTCTGTCAGGCAAAAGGGTGGGGTAGAGTTTATGAAGAGGTGATGGCTGGACCAGAAACATGAGTTCCAAAGGGAGGATTTCTGTGGTCGGCTCGGGGCTGTCAGAGCTTTCAAAGGCCTCCCCTGGGGTGGGGTTATCATTCCTGTCCAAATGTGTCCCCATAGCAGCCGAATATGCCAGGTGGATTATGGCAGCGTCCCCATATTTGATGGAGGAGCATTTCATGTGTTTAAAGTGAGACACAATTTGATTCTTTGCTCCCCTTACAAGCATCTCCAGACCACCGTGTTACAGCGCTGCATGAGCAGTATCACATGCTCTGTTGATTATTTACTTTTAGTCTTGGTTGTTCGAGAACTAAATGCATCATCTTTTTTAAGGAATCATTTCAGAACTTTGAAATATTTTTGTCATGAAGAAAATGAGGAAAATTATACAGAAGTTCCCATAAATTCCACCCCCACTGTTGTGAATAATTCTTGCAACTGTATGTTTCACCAACGGAACCATGTATTATTTTTCTGGTTGTTGCTTAACAAATTAAATCATGTTTAATCTGCTATTAAATGTACAAAATGAAAAATATAACACATTCATTATGATGCAAACATCATTTTTTTGTGAAGTATACCACTTTACCAACAATTTAATGATGGTAAAGAAAAGGGAAATTGACATTCACTTGCTATGAAAATACAGGAAATCTCCCATTTTCGTGAGAATGGTGGAAAATAGGCAAGACTAACATCCCTTTTCCATTTTTTCTTCTTAACCACCAAATGACAGGGGTTTTATTAGAAAAAGCCTTATCTGACTCTGTCACATCCTAGGATTGATAAATAAAATTTGAAACCAAATGCTATGTTGACCTTCTAATCTTTCATCCTATGTCTAGGATTTTTGTTGTTTTAACTAATTGAATATGAGGAATGTAATTCAAATTCTATTTTCTAAAGCATTTGTAAGCTTTCTCTTCTCCCCTCTAAAGCTTTAGTTTATGCCTTAAAGAATCTTTCCAAATCTGTGTATTTTTAATGTGAATCTAGTTCATTAGAAACTCGAATAGTTGAAAAAAATCTCCCATAAAACCCCTATTCACATATTTATACCAAAAACAAAACAAAACAAAACACTGTATGACATCTATCCTCTCCTGTATTATCAGAAACTGATACATGGTTCCATAGAATGTTATTGTTTGTATCTGTCCCTGGTAAACACAGAACTAAATGTTCACCCCAGTGACACCAGCTGGATCCTGACACATTTTTGTGTGATCATGTATCTTATATATGTTCTCTTAAATATTAATTGTCCCTAAATCTATTATTTGAGAACAAGGAAATGACTCCATCCCTGGTCTCAACCTATGGCCCTACTCTCAATGATGAATGGCCAATCAGGGGTGTCCAGGAGGAACAAGGTACCACTGGCCCCATAACACCCCCAGGTGTTCCTTTTGGATGACCCATTGTCTTGTGACAACTACCATGTTGCCATTGGTGTTGGGCTGTCTAGTTTGTCCTCTCACTTATTGCCTGTGTTAAAAGTAGTTTATACTCATTATATAACATAGTGGTCAAAGGGACATGCTGTGTAATCGGATAGCCATTGATTCTATAATAATTACCATTCTTCCACATACAGGGAACATGGCATGTCATATACCATTTAATCCATGTCACCTATATGTGACTCAAGTTTTAAAACATCCACATCATGATAGTTTCCATGTAAAGTCCCTGGGGGTGGCCTTATGTATCAGGTAATCAACAACTAGTGGATTGTTATGGGCAATGGGTATGTTGATAGTCCACCCAGGCCCCTCCTGAGGTCAAAACACCGGACGCCAGCAGCTGAGAATATCAGCTGCTCATGGCTCACAGGAGTGTCCCTCTCTGGGACATGCACTCAAGTGCAAAGGCTGATATACCCAAATTTATACCCTTCCCAGGGGATAGCCTGCAGCCACTGACTGGATACAAAGACCTGCCTTTTTGCCACAATTTGGGGCAAACCTGAGCTTTGTCTCTCCTCAGCTCTCCCATGTGTGAAGCCTTCAGTGCAACTGCACTATGGGCACCTTCACCCTGCACCCATGCCTGCCTTCCTCCCATGCTACAGGTGCGTTTTCCAACAAGGACTCCAATAATTCTTCACTCCTCTCATCTCTTCCTCAGTATCTATTCCCCAAGAGAATTTACTGCTGAAACAGAATGTGGTGGCACATGCAGCATCTGCTGGTGGTATAAAACGAAGAGGGGCAGGAATGACAGATGTTGAAAGATCTCATACAGTGTGAGAAAATAATTTTCATATTATAACACACTATGCATGTAATCACACTTGTATGTTTAAATTCTATTGTAATAAAAAGTATGTACTGGTAAGTAGAGACCAATATTCTTTATGAATATAGATGCAAAACTTCTCAACAAAATCTTAGCAAATTGAATTCAGATGCTTATCAAAAAAAATAACAGGGGGAGGGGGGGCAGGTATATACATACATAATGAGTGAGATGTGTACCATCTGGGGGATAGTCATGCTGGAGACTCAGACTTGTGGGGGGAGGGGGGAAAGGGCATTTATTGAAACCTTAAAATCTGTACCCCCATAATATGCCGAAATAAAAAAAAATAATAATAACATACCACGGCCAAGTGGGCTTCATTGCAGAGATGCAGGTATGATTCAACATATACAAATCTATAAATGTAATTCAACACATAAACAGAAGTAAAAAGAAAGACCATATGATCCTCTCAATAGACGCAGAAAGCACATTCAACAAAATTCAGCACCTTTTTATGATAAAAACCCTTAACAAAATAGGCATATATGGGACTTACCTAAAAATGATACAAGCTATATATGACAAACCCCAGCCAACATCATAGTGAATGGGGAAAAATGGAAAGCATTCCCACTTAGAACTGGAACCAGACAAGGTTGCCCTCTATCACCACTTCTATTCAACATAGTGCAAGAGGTGCAGGAGGAACTAACCAGAGCAATCAGACAAGAGAAGAAAATCAAAGGCATCCAAATAGGGTCAGAAGAGGTCAAACTATCACTCTTTACTGATGATATGATCTTATATTTAGAAAACCCCAAAGATTCTGCCATGAGACTACTGGAAGTGATAAATAATTCAGCAAAGTCACAGGTTACAAAATCAATGTACAGAAATCAGTAGCATTACTATAGGCCAACAACAGTAAAACTGAGAACCAAATCAAAGACTCAATACCCTTCACAATAGCAACAAAGAAAATAAAATATCTATGAATATATTTAACTAGGGAGTTGAAAGACCTCTACAGGGAGAACTATAAAACACTGAGGAAGGAAATAGCAGAGGACGTAAACAGGTGGAAAACCATACCATGCTCATGGATCAGCAGAATCAACATTGTTGAAATGTCTAAACTACCCAAAGTGATCTACAGATTCAATGCAATCCCTATTAAAATACCAACATCATTTTTTGCAGATCTAGAAAAAATAATTTTAAGCATCTTATGGAACTAGAGAAGACACCATATAGAAAAGGAATCTTTAGCAAACAGAACAAATTGGGAGACATAAATTTACCAGATGTCAAGCTATATTACAAGGCTCAGTAACTAAAACATAATGGTACTGAAAGAAGAACAGAGACATAGATCAATCGGACAGAACTGAGAACCCAGATATAAAACTGTCCTCATATAGCCGTCTAATCTTTGATAAGAGAAAAACTTACAGTGGGGAAAAGAGCCCTTATTCAATAAATGGTGCTGGGTAAATTGGATAGCCACATGTAGAAGACTGAAACAGGATCGCACCTCTCACCGCTCACAAAAATCAACTCAGAGTGGATAACAGTCTTAAACCTAAGGTAGAAATTATAAGAATTCTAGAAGTGTATTATGGAAAAACTCTTACTGACATTGGCCTAGGCAAAGAATTTATCAAGAAGACCCCAAAGGCAATCACAGCATCAAAAAATTAAATAAATGGGACCTGATCAAACTAAAAAGCTTCTGCACAGCCAAGGAAACTATCACGAGAGAGCAAACAGACATCCTACACAATGGGAGAAAATATTCACATGCTACACATCCGATAAAAGGCTGATAACTAGAATCTATCTAGAACTTAGAAAAATCAGCAAGAAAAAATCAAACAACCCTATCAAAAAGTGGGTAAAGGGCATGAAGAGAAACTTTTCAAAAGAAGACAGAATAATGGCCAACAAACATATGAAAAAGTGCTCAGCATCTCTAATCACCAGGGAAATGCAAATCAAAACCACAATGAGATATCACTTAACTCCAGTGAGAATGGCCTTTATCAAGAAGTCCCAAAACAATAAATGTTGGTGTGGATGTGGAGGGATAGAAACACTCCTACACTGCTGGTGGGACTGCAAACTAGTACACCTTCTATGAAAAGTAATATGGAGATATCTCAAAGAGCTAAAAGTAGAACTACCATTTGGTCCAGAAATCCCATTACTGGGCATCTACCCAAAGGAACAAAAGACATTCTAAAGACATCTGCACTAGAATGTTTAGAGCAGCACAGTTCACAATTGCAAAGATGTGGAAACAACACAAGTGCCCATCAATATGTGAGTGAATTAATAAAATGTGACATATATATATATATATATATATATATATATATATCAATATCATGGAGTTCTACTCAGCCACACAAAACAATGGTGATATAGCACCTCTTGTATTATACTGGTTAGAGTTGGAGCCCATTCTACTAAGTGAAGTATCCCAAGAATGGAAAAACAAGCACCACATGTACTCACCAGCAAATTAATTTTAACTGACCAACGCTTATGTGCACATATACTAGCAACATTCATCGGGTGTCAGGCAGGTGGTAGAGGGGAGGAGGGGATGGGTATATTCACACCTAATGGGTGCAGTGTGCACCACCTGGGGGATGGACATGCTTGAAGCTCTGACTCAGGTGAGGCAAAGACAATATATGTAACCTAAACATTTGTAACAACCTAATATGCTGAAATTAAAACTTTAAAAAAAATTTGTGCTGATGATGACAAGAGTAGTTGCTGTGCTAAGAAGACAAGTAAATCACACGTGCTGTCATGACTGGGTTTGTCATCACTGAGCCTGGTGGTGCGTCACACACGCCCTCTCAAAGAATCAGATGCAGACATAATGAAGTGATAGGCAATGGAATTCAAAGCAAAATATGAAAAATGGATGGAAAAGGTTATATTACGTGGTTTAAAGCAATGATCCATTAAGGAATTAAACAGCAGGAGGGTCTTATTTACATCACAGTATAACATGGGGTCCCCAGCGGAGCAGAGTCCTGAGATCCAGCTCTGCCGGGCCCGCCTCTGCAACTCCATCATTCCAACCGCTTCCCGTGGCTGCGCTTGGGGTGGCAGATGCTTCCTGCAGGTGCTATCGCCATGATACATATCTTAACTACCTGTTTTTCCTTTTCAGTTACCCAGTTAATAATACTTTATATTTTATGAATATCTTTATTGTAGTAAAACATGTATAAAATCTACCTTCTCCATTTTTAAGTGTACAGTTTGATAACTTAACACTTTCGCCACCATATAAATTGTATTTAACTCACACTTGTTTGACCCTAGAGCCTCGTGAAGCATATATAACTCACAGGTCTCTACCTTGGGAGCCTCGTGATGTTAAGGCAACTGGCACTGCCATGCTATAGCATACATGTAACGTGACAGGTGGCCTCCTCAGCAAAACCCTGGGGAAATTTTTCATTAACTTAGGATTGTTTTATTTTCCAAGTTTTTATTCTATTTTCCTAATAAAACACTGTGGCCCCAAGAAAGAGATTTTTTTTTTTGGTTGGCAGTCAATGTAATTAAATAATGAGTGACCAATACTGTGCCCAGAACAAGCACAGGTATAAACATATGTGTGGCCTGGGCTCTCCATCCAGGGGTGTGGAAAGGAAGAAGGAGGAAGCCACACAGAAGAAAAAGAAGATGGGAGGGGTAGGCAGTGTGGCAAATGATTATGTTCTTGTGAAGCTCTAATTAGTGCTCAATAAATTTACATTATATATGAGATAACTTGAACATTCAAAAAGGGAGTAGGGGAAAAGAGAATCAATTATGTAACCCTCTTCAGAGCAGGCAGAGGAGTGGTTGACCTCACCTGTCCTTGATCCACATCCGTGGAGATAAACTTGCAATCAATATTGTCCTTGTGGAACTCAGGTTTAAGGTTTTATTTAAGTTGTAGCTCCAAGACTGTAATTGTCATGCTCAAGTTTTATAGGGGCCAGGTACCCTGAAAAGTTTAGAGCTAACTATGCAACTCCCTGTAAGCAATCTGTGAGGAGAACCATCTGGAAAGGCAAAGAACTTTTGTTGTTACAGGAACTTGGCTTACGCATAAACCACCACTATTTGTTTTGGGATGAGGATGGCAGTACTGCATGACTGAGTCTTCCTGTTGGCTTTACGAGTTTTGGGGGGTCCCAAGGTTTTAATTTTTCTTTACAAGTTCAATGGTATTAAATACATGCACAATGTTATGCGACATACTACTACCATCCATCTCCATAACTCTTTTCACCTTTAAAAACTGAAACACTGTGGCCATCTAACAATAGTTCCCCATTATGCCTTCCCCTGCCCCTGGCAACCACCATTCTACTTTCTGTCCTATGATTTTGACTAACTACTTTGGATAAGTGGAATCTTATGGTATTTGTTCTTTTGTGACGGGCTTATTTTATTTAACATAATATCCTTGAGGTTCATCCATGTTGTTGCATATATCAGAATTTCCTTCCTTTCTAAGGCTGAATAATATTCTTGTGTGCACATCCACCTTATCCTTACCCATTCATCTGTCCATGGACACTTGAGTTGCTTCTATTTTAGCTGTTGTGCATAACGCTGCTGTGAACGTAGGTGCACACGAATCTCTTTGAGATTCTTCTTTTATTAATATTCTTTTGCGTTTATACCCAGAAGTGAAAAACTTTATACTTTTTAAAAACAATTCTCTTTATTATTGTTCTATCTGTTTAAATAATGGGTGGTATATCTCTTCTTTGCCAGGGCATTTTCCTTGAATGATATACAAAAAGCTGCCAAAATTTATCCTTAAATATGGTAGTATGGTGGAAAGTTTTCAGCAGAGCAGTCATACCCACCACACAGAATTTGTCTTCAAGTAGCCAACTCCACTGGGGTGCTGCTGGCTTCTATTGGCTTGAAAACAAATTGGTAAAGTAGCAAGAATTGTGCTGCTCCTGTCCTTTAATTGTTAGTGTCTTGAAGCCCACGGTGGTAGGAAGCTTTATACTATGGAAATAAACTGACACTCATATGAGTTTATTTTCAAAAAGAGGATTCCTGAATTGTCCCAGCAAATCACTGGCTCCCTCCATCACTGAAAGAACCAGATGCTAAAGTGATTAAGGGATATTTTCTCCAGTAAATATCTTGGCTTCCACCCAGATACCCATTTGTTGCCAACTTCTACAGAGGTTGTGAATACTTTCACCATTTGCAATTGGAGATGGTGATTTGTCTGGGTTTTTCCACGTTTATATTGTTTTTCACTTAATCTGCAGTTGACCACCACTTATTGTAAAGCTGTAGGCACTTTTGGTGTATCAACTCCTTCTCTTTTAAATGTGGTGAAAAATTGTTTTCTGTTTTCACTTTTTGTTTATAATGAGTTTCATTGTAAGAAGTTTTTTAAATAGTTTGTTCTTTATAGTTTCTAGGATTTCATTTCCTGGTTAGGAAGCAATTTCAACACATGATTAACTTAGTTTTATTTTCTTCTATTCATTATCTTATTATTCTCCTATTTTTAATCAATATAGACTTGATTTTTTTCATTTGCTGGAGATTTTCCACGTGTACAGGCAGGGATTAAATTACACTTAAAATTATCTGGAAGAACAACATCAAATTATAAAATCTAATATAAAGCTATAATTATCAGGACAGCATTGGCATAAACCCAGCCACATAAATCAATTGGACATGATAGAGCGTCCAGAAATAAACCAGAAGTAGACCCACACATATATGACCAATTTCATCTTCACATAGGGTAGGCCTTTCAATACATGATATACTACAGTCATATATCCATATTAAAAAAAAAAGAAATGGAACACTTACCTCACAACCATTTACACAATTGATTTAAAATATATTATTGCATAAATGTAAACTTTAAGGTATAAAGTTTTATATTTATTTTATAATTCTACAACTTTAAAACTTCTATTGGAAATCACAGGAAAAATATCTTTGATACCTTGGGTTATGCAAACATTTCTTTTAAAGGCACCTAAAGTATGAACCACAAAAGAAAAAAATGCTAAATTGGTAAAAAGTAAAATTTCTGTTCTTCAAATGATTCTGATTAAAACATAAAAAGACAAGGCATAGCCTGGGAGAAAATATTTGCAAAACACTCCAGAATATATAAAGAATGCTTACGATAAAGGCCTGGCTTGGTGGCTCAAGCCTGTAATCCTAGCACTGTGGGAGGCCAAGGCAGGAGGATCACTTGAGCTCAGGAGTTGGAGACCAGCCTGAGCAAGAACAAGGCCATCTCTACTAAAAATAGAAAAAAAGTAGCCAGGCGTCGTGCCTTGAGGCCTGTAGTCCCAGCTACTCTGGAGACTGAGGCAGGAAGACCACCTGAGCCCAGGAGCTTGAGGTTGCAGTGAGCTATGATGATATCACTGCACTCTACCTGGGGCGACAGAGTGAGACTCTGTCTCAATAATAAGATAAATGACTCAATTTAAAAAATAGCCTGAAGATTTTGACAAATATGTTACTGAAGAAGAGACAGGATAGCAAATACACCCATGAAAGTATATTCAACATCATTAATTATAATTATGTGTTGCTTAATGATGGGGATACTTTCTGAAAAACTCCTCATTAGGTGATTTCATCACTATCAGAGCATCATAGTGTGCACGTACACAAACCTAGGTGGTAGGGCCTACCACACACCTAGAGTAGATGGTGTGGCCTTTTGCTCCTAGGCTACAAACCTACACAGCATGTTAGGCAATTGTAACACAATGGTGTTTCTGTATTTAAACATATCCAAACATAGATAATGTACAGTAAAAATACTATATAAGAGATAAAAAAAACATTAAGCATGGGTGGGTGGCTCATGCCTGTAACCCTAGCACCCTGGGAGACTGAGGCAGGAGGATCGCTTGAGCTTAGGAGCTCAAGACCAGCCCGAGCAAGAGTGAGACTCGGTCTTTACTAAAAATAAAAAAATAAAAATCAGCCGGGAGTAGCGGCACGCAGCTGCAGTCCCAGCTATCCAGGAGGCTGAGGCAGGAGGGTCACTTGAGCCCAGGAATTTGAATTTGAGGTGGCAGTGAGCCATGATGCTGCCACTGCACCTCTAGCTGGGGTGACAGAGTGAGATACTATCTCAAAAAGAAAAGATAAACCTGTCTAGGGCACTTACCATGAATGGAGCCTGCAGCGACGGAAGTTGCTCCGATGAGTGAGTGAGCCAGTGAACATGAAGGCCGGGACATTGCTGTGCACTACTGTAGACTTTATAACACTGTGCCCTTAGGGTACACCGAATTCATAAAGAACATTCCTTTCTTCAATAACAAATTAACCTTAGCATACTGTAATATTCTTACTTTTTAAATGTTTAAATTTTTTAAAGTTTTTACTCTTTTGTAATAACACTTAGCTTAACACCCAGTACAGCTATAGAAAACTATGTTCTCTATACTCTTATTCTATGAGCTATTTTCTACCTTTAAAACTGGGCGTGGGTTTATGTGATCAGTGTCACCTGCTGTGGCTTTGGGCTATTGTGGTTTAACTGTAGTGGTTTTGGTCACCTTCCCGAGTGAAGATGGTCTCCTGCCCTCTACACAATTCTGTAGAGCCACCTCCTGTGGTTGAAGATGCTGTAATACAAAGAACAAAGAGCATTTTTCTGCCCCTTTGATTACTGCCTTGAGCAGGAATGCAGGTTTTAATTCCCCAAAAGGGTGGGGGTTTTAAAGAGACAGCTTGTGATACACTCTGTCCCTTTTCAGACCTTCATCTCGGCTGTGGCGGTTGATTTCCCGTCTCTAAGTGCAATTGTTTTCCTCAGCATTTCCTTTCACTTGACTTCTTGTCCTCCTCCCTCTCCTTCCCTTCCTCTCTGCCTTCTTCCCTCCTTTTCTTCATTTCTTCCTTTCCTCCTACATTTATGAAATAAGCATTTAGTATGCTTATTATCTTACAGTATGCTTATTAGCTTATTGATATTACTAGGTTAAAATGTTCATGATTCTTTAGAAACAATTTATTTAAAAGATAAAGTTTCACGCTTATCTTTCATTAATATTTTTTATTTATTGACCTGATATGCAGATGAAAATGCAAAGTTGTTAACATGCCTTCCCAATACCAAAAGACTTAAATATAGTAGAAAGAATACAAAGGTTTAAATTGAAGAACACATAATCCCCAATGGTATTTCATGGCCAACAAATAGAAAACTATATTAAGTATCATAAATATTTACAGTCATGTGAACAATGTTACCTCAGTGTGGACAGTGATCCTATGTTTTATTGTCCTTTTTAAATGACACAATCCACATAAAGAAGCTGCATTTTTGAGGAATATCTGCCAAACTCACACACAGATTCCTGTGCTGAGGGCACTTCCCGGGAAGCGCAGCTGAAGTTGCTGACAGCACCGCCGCCCGGCAGACTCGCGCATGCCACCACCGCTGTGCACGCACTCTCGCTGTGTAATGTCAGAGGGTAACAGGAGCAGTAGCTGACTTATTCTCAGAATTTATCGCTAGGAAAATAAGCCAAGCACATAAAGACAAATGCCATGTGCTCTCACTCATATGTGAGAGCTAAATAGTAAAAGCAGCTGATGTCCTGGAGACAGCAGAATGCGGGCACCATAGGTAAGGAGGGTAGTGGAGAAGGGGGACAAAGTGGGATGATTGATGGGTGCAAAATACAGGCAGATGTTTTTAGATATCATTAGATAGGATGAACAATATTCGATAGCACAACAGTGACTATAATCAACAGTAAGTTAGGGTATACTTTAAGATAACTAAAAGAGTGAACTTGAAATTTTCCTAACACAAAAATGTTAAATGCCTAAGGTGATGGATACCCCAATTACCCTGATTTGATTAATTCACATTGTATGGCTGTATCAAAATATCACACGGACATGCACTCATAATAATTAAAAGTAAAATAATTAAAAATAATCACTAGGAAGGAACTCTGGAGAGATGTCCTCTGAAGCAGGGGCACCTCCTAAAGGGACAGCACTGTGTGCTTCCATCATGGGGAAACAAGGAGTGCCAGGCACACTTTTATAATTGTTGCTATACTGAGTATGTCTGCTGAACATGACCAGAAGAAACTGGGAGATTATTCATCCAGCAAATATGTATTGATTTCCTTCCTCCCCCTCCACCTCCTCCTCCTCCTTCTTCTTTTTTAGAGACAGACAAGGTCTCACTCTGTTGCCCAGGCCATAGTACAGTGGTGTGGGCCGTCATAGCTCTCTGCAGCCTTGGAATCCTAGGCTCAGGCAATCCTTTCTGCCTCAGCCTCCCGAGAAGCTCAGACTACAGTTAGGTACCAACATTCCTAGCTAAATTTTTATTTTTTTTATAGAGATGGGGGTCTTGATATGTTGCTCAGTCTAGTCTTGAACTCCTCACCTTGATCAAGCCATTCTTCTGCCTCGGTCTCCCAAAGTGCTGGAATTACAGGTATGAGCCACCATGCCTGGCCTGAGTTCCTTCTTCTTGACAGAATTTACCCTGGGTGAGAGCTATGGATTGAGTCATGAACAAATTGTCCATATTCTTTGACCTCAGAGATATTAAAGCAAATAGTTACCCAAAGCCTACATATAAAACAGTAAGAAGTATAAGAAGGAAAAGTACAATGTTCAACTGTCCGTAACAAGAACTCTATAACCGAGGTTAAGGAAGGCTTCTGGGAGAATGTGATATTTCGTGTAAGCCCTAAGCCTTGTGAGTAAGGTCGGGAAGGCTGGTTGTGGAGGAGACGCAGACCTAAGCAATGGCACCTGTGAAGGTTCTGAGGCAGTGACGAGCTGGCTCTGGAGAACTTGGGAGCAGAAGTGTGGCCGGGGTGTGTGCACACAACACACGGTGGGGAAAGATGGTCGGGGCTAGCAAAGGGGTGAGACCAGAGCCCAATCACGCATGGCATTAAGCCCCATGATAGGATTTCTTTTACTTCTTTCCCTTTGTATGAGCTGTATATTCATGCTGAAAACATATTATCAAAGCTCTTTAAAACCTGTAGCACCATATGGTGTCTTAATGCATTAGGCTTTCTATCTTAATTGTCAGCAAATCACAGACTTTAAAAATAAATTTTCCTACAGTCAAATAATGCATCTTAATTGCCTGGTGTATTGATAAAAGTAATGTTTTGAATAAATAAAATTTTACAGATACTAGTGTTTGTCTGAATTATATGCAACAGCTCCAATATCCAGACATACATGCAAAATGAGAACTAGTTAGATGTAAAATTCTAAAGATATATAGACCTCTGTGTGTGCATGTACAAATATTTTCTATAACTTTTTTATTAAAAAACAGTTGCCAGGCATGTGGTAGTTTGGAAACATTTGAAGAGCTGAATCGGTTTTCCAGTTTATGGGGCAAGGAAAACTACATTGCTAAAAACAATGTGCTTAGAACACCACCAGGAGTTAAGGTGAATTCTAGCTTAAGTTTTTATTCTTGATAAATAGAAGAGAACAGACAGGTGTAACTGTAACATGTATTTGCTTTGACAATGTATGAAAAGAATTCCACACGGGCATGGCATATGCTGAACATCAGCAGTGGCTAGTTGCTTTCATCGTCATCATCATCATCATTTTCACATTTCATCATCACACATAGTAAGCATTTGCAGGAAATTTTCATCATTATCACTACGTAGAGCTGAGCCTCAAATATCTTTATGATATTCTGTCAGATCCACCAAGCTTGACAAGATTCAGTCATGGGCGGAGTGAGCCATGCTGCCTTGCCAGGCCTCCTCGTACTTTCCCACTTGGTTCCTTACTGGTGATGGTGCCTGCAGGGTGGAGACGGCCTGCAGCTAGTCTTAGCCTGACTTTGGCATGCAAGATGAGAGAGTAAACAGGCAGAATACGTTTCCACAGAGCAAAGAAAGAGAGCATCTGCAGAGGTTGCAATAGTTTGCAGTCCCACCAGCAGTGTAGGAGTGTTCCTCTCTCTCCACATCCAGGCCAGCATTTATTGTTCTGGGACTTTTTGATAAAGGCTATGCTCACTGGAGTTAGGTGATATCTCATTGTAGTTTTGATTTGCATTTCCCTGATGATTAGAGATGTTGAGCATTTTTTCATATGTTTGTTGGCCAATATTCTGTCTTCTTTTGAAAAGTTTCTGTTCATGTCCTTTGTCCACTTTTTGATACTGTTGTTTGATTTTTTCTTGCTGATTTCCTTGAGTTCTAAATAGATTCTAGTTATCAACCCCTTATCAGATGTGTAGCATGGGAAAATTTTTTCCCATTCTGTAGGTTGTCTGTTTGCTCTCGTGACTGTTTCTTTGGCTGTGCAGAAGCTTTTTAGTTTGATCAGGTCCCATTTATTTATTTTTGTTGCTGCTGTGATTGCCTTTGGGGTCTTCTTCATAAATTATTTGCCTAGGCCAATGTCTAAAAGAGTATTTACAACATTTTCCTCTAGAATTCTAATAGTATCACACCTTAGGTTTAAATCTGTTACCCAGTGTGAGTTGATTTTTGTGAGAGTTCAAAGGTGTGGGTCCTGTTTCAGTCTTCTGCATGTGACTATCCAGTTTTCCCAGCACCATTTATTGAATAAGGATTCTTTTTCCCAGGAAATGCTTTTGTCTGCTTTGTTGAAGATTAGATGGCTATATAAGGATGGTTTTATATCTGGGTTCTCTGTTCTGTTCCACTGGTCAATGTCCCTATTTTTGTGCCTCTGTGGAAAGCAATTTGGAGATACCCTAAAGCAATACAAGTAGATCTACCATTTGATCCAGCAATTCCACTGCTGGGCATCTACCCAAAGAACAAATGACACTCTACAAAAAAGACACCTGCACTTGAATGTTTATAGCAGCACAATTCACAATTTCAAAGTTGTGGAAAGAACTCAAATGCCTGTCAATACATGAGTGGATTAATAAAATGTGGTATATATACACCATGGAGTAGTGTTCAACTCTAAGAAACAATGGTGATATAGCACCTCTTGTATTTTCCTGAATAGAGCTGGAACCCATTCTAATAAGTAAAGAATCCCAAGAATGGAAAAACCAGCACCACATGTACTCACCAGCAAATTGGTTTTTAACTGATCAACACCTAAGTGGACATATAGCAGTAACATTTATCAGGTGTCGGGCAGGTGGCGGGGGGAGGAGGTGACGGATATATACAACATAATGAGTGAGATGTGCACCGTCTGGGGGATGGTCATGCTGGAAGCTCTGACTTGAGGGAGGAGGGGGTATGGGCAATATACATAACCTTAACATCTGTACCCCCATAATATGCCGAAATAAAAAAAAAAAAGCAGCTGCCTAGCAAGTGCCATTTGCGAGACAGGAACTGGCAGGTGCTGCTTTGGGCGTGGCACTGCGGCAGGTGGCTGCAGCATCGCCGTACTGAGTCAGGAAGTCTCAGAACAAAGTTCCTAATTGCCCTGATCAAAGCAAGATGGAAGCTGGGCAAGTGCCACCAGTCAGAACCGAGATGGTGGGGAAACACTGCCCTCCATGAATAGCCCTACCCTTGTTTAGCCTGTTGCTGAAACAGAAGGCAACAGGAGCCAGGGCGCTGGTTCCCCTCTGCAAGGGGCCAGTTCTATCTGCAGAGAGAACTTGCCTCTGCTCTATCTGTGGAGAAAACTTTCTAATTTTCTATAGTTTCAGAATAAATCTCACTTTCACTTTATTTTGTGGGCTCATTCTGGAAGTTTTTCTTGCACAAAGCCAAGGACACACTTGGACTTCAAGTGGTTCCCAGCATTGGGAGTCACTTTCCTGCGTCATTTGCGCTGTTTTATTTTATAGAATTTCTGATATCAACAATTATAACACTTATTAGAAATTCATGGTATCTGATCTGTTGGGGTAACTGACATATTGCTTTTGAAGAAATATGCTACTTCTCTTATGCAAGAAGTGAAAGCTTCATCACGCAACTTCCGCCCAATCTCATGTAATGCTAAGGCATAAGCAGTGAGTCCTGGGCATTTATTATTTCCTAAGTCATCATCACTACCCTCCTCAGTAGACACATTCTGGGCTACCCACAGAGAATGGAGACTTTCTCTGCCTTCCATCTGCATTCTGTCTTCTCTGTGCATTCCTATATTCCTTCCTTTTCTCTTTCTATCACACATTCTCCATCTCTCCTTTCCTTCTTAACTTTCTGTCTCTCAGGCCTCACAGCATCCTTTGTATTCTTTGTATCTCTCTTTCTAAGAAACATGCATACTAAAATACTACACTGGAAACCAAGATAGCATCATGTTTAATTCAATAACGGAGTACATGGAACAAGGAAACCTATGGGTTGATGAGATATAAGAACATGAGAAATTTTTGAGGAAGGAGTGAGGTCAAGTTCCCTGGTAAGCAGCCACTGAGATGGAGATTTGCCTTCAGGGGGTTTACTGGGGAGTGCTCTGAGCTTAATTCCTGTGCAGGGGTGAACGGAGCTGAATTGGGCAAAGGGAAAAGCTAAAGTGCAACACTGAGTTTTCAGCCAACCCTACGGGGAGGTCTGGAGGTGAAATGCCCCTTTAGAGTGGTCCCAGACTGAGGCCTGGAGGTACCCTCCCTTGACTAGTAGTTGGGTACCAGCTGCTCTCAAGTAAAGACATGACCATAGCCCCTCATGTAAGGAATTACTTTTAATCAATGGAAACTCCTGCAGAGCAGCCATCAGCTCAGACCGTCAATAATCAGCACATCCAACAACTGGAGAAATGAATGTTCTAGGGATCCTGGTCTGCGTGTGAACTATAGCACCCACAGCACCATGAACAGGTAAAAAGAAAGAAAATAGAAATAAAAAAAAATTAACAGTTAACACCATAAAAATTGAAACCACACAATTTTATTTGCCATCAAAACTTAAGAGAAGGGGGAGGATCAAGACGGAGGACAAGAAACGCCGCCAGACAAAGTGTCTCTGCAGAAAAGACAGATTCTAGCAGAAATTAGAAAAAAGAAACAAGAAGACGAGCATACAGAGGATGAGAGCTGGGAGGAGGGGTACCTGAGACCCCGGGAGACTCCACAGGAGGAGGTTGCAGAGTAGAACTGGAAGCTGAGACCGCTGGAGCAGCCCAGAGACCAGCGGGAAGGGTAGGTGATCAGTCACCTTTCCCCTCCCCTGCATCTGGGACTACTGGTGGGCTCCCCAGCGGGTGGAGAGACCTGTGGACACCAGCCCAGACACGGTAGCTGCCAGCTAGCGGTGAGTCTGTAGCGGACGCTGCACCAGGCTCCAAAATCCCTCGTGGCACCTCCGTGTGCACAGACCCGAGCCACGCGGCAGACACCATATTGCCTCCTTCTCTCCTCCGCCGACCCTACCCACGGCTGCCCAAAGAGACAATATAGCCACCAGGAAGAGGCACCTCCAGGGAACAGGACCTTTCCTTGTGGGACCCTACAGCTGACTGAGGGAACTCAGACTGTGAGCTCCCTACCCGCCAGCCCTCCCAGGTGCTGCTGGCACGGTGATCCCAGGAGAACAGGGCAGACCCTGAGGCTGAGAGACATAGATGCAGCTTGGGCTCCCTGTGAGTGAATTGGGACTGGCACTCCTCTCCCTGATGGGGATACA
This sequence comes from Microcebus murinus, assembly GCF_040939455.1. NCBI lineage: Eukaryota > Metazoa > Chordata > Mammalia > Primates > Cheirogaleidae > Microcebus > Microcebus murinus. Next base: position 3,122,045 of record NC_134116.1, on the reverse strand, counting down.
GTTTGAACTCTGGGACCCAGAAGTCAGACCTGCAGACCAGATCCCCTGCACCAAGAACTCGCATTGCCCGGGGCACAGAAGGGATATACGTGAACAGCCTACTGAGGTGTGTGTGCCTTCAGGGGCAGATCAGCATCCTAGAGGGCAACCCTCCTCCCAAAAGGATGCCGTACACCCAGCCCAGGTGGCGTTCCTGTGCAGGGAACATCCCCGCCGGCATCAAGTCCGGGGAGGCCTGGTGGCAAGTGGTCTGGCCTGCTGGCAGAGGCCCAGGAGTAGCTGTGGAGTTGGAGAGGGTGGAAAGAAGCGAGGCCCGCTCCAGACTGTGGGTCTCAGACAGCCCCACCCCCACACACAGACTTTCTGATTGAGCAGGACCATTCCAGCCCCTCCCTGACAGCTTTTCCTGGAAACAGAGAACAGAACTTTGACCCCTGCTAACGGCATTGGGGGTGCCTGAGGCAGGCTTACACAACCCAGCTCTGCCCAGACTCTCTCCTAGACCAGCCCTCACTGACGGGGAGAAAAGGTCACACCTAGAAGTACCAGGGCCCCACCAACCACCTGAGGAACTAGAGTGCCTCTCTACAGGAACAAGAGCTGATAACAGGACACAAAAGGAACAGCGTAGCCTGTTCCTCCAAGCAAGCGCCACCTACTGACAGGGAGGGCAGCCTGCACACCCTTTTCATGGCACCCACTGACTCATTATACAGGGAGTGGTCGAATCTCACCCACAGACACCACCTACTGGCTCAGAAACAAAACAAGGCGTGTGAATACACACAAAAAAAACCCTAAAGCAAAGAAACAACAACTGCCCGACATGGTAAAAAATCAGGAAAGGAGCTCGGGAAATATGAAGAACCAAACAGAAAACACACCCCCAAAGAGGAGCACCAGCCCCCTAGAAACGGACACCAACCCAAATCAGGCAACCAATATGAAAGAAGAGGAATTTCGTATGTGGATCTTAAGAACACTCACCAACCTGCAACAACAACTCAATAACCAACACGAAGAAACCACAAAAAGCCTCCAGGATATGGAACAAAGGTTCACTAAAGAGATCGACACAGTGAAGAAAACTTTAACCAAAGTCCTGGAGATGAAGAATCAACTCAGGGAATTACAAAATACTGTGGAAAGTCTCAAGAACAGGGTAGATCAAACAGAAGAAAGAATCTCAGAGATTGAAGATAACACCTTCCAATTAAATAAATCAGTAACAGAGATAGAGCAGAGAAACAAGAGAAAAAGAGCAAAGCCTACAAGAGCTGTGGGACTATGTGAAAAAAACTAACGTGAGGGTCATAGGGTTAGCAGAAGGGGAAGAAGACAACACTCAAGGGTTGGACAAGCTATTTGAAGATATAATAGAGGAAAATTTCCCAGGCCTTGCTCAAAATCTCCATATACAAGTTCAAGAAGCCCAGAGGACCCCTGGGAGATTCAATGCAAACAGGAAGACATCACAACATGCAGTCATCAGACTGACCAAAATATCAACTAAAGACGCCCTTCTAAGAGCTGTTAGAAGAAAGAAGCAAGTAACCTACAAGGGAAACCCAATAGGAATAACACCAGACTTCTCTAATGAGACTTTACAAGCAAGGAGAGACTGGGGCCCCATTCTCACTCTTCTGAAACAAAACAATGCCCAGCCTAGAATCTTATTCCCTGCAAAACTAAGCTTCATATATGAAGCATAAATAAAGACATTCTCAGACAAGCAAAGGCTCAGAGAATTCACCATGACAAGACCAGCCCTACAAGAAATACTCAAAACAGTGTTACGCATGGAGCACCATAATAAAAACTCACCAATATAAAAACAACCAAAACCCAAAGATTAAAGGCCAGATAATACCATGGCTCAAGAGAGAAATCAAAGCAACAACATCCAACCCAACAGAATGAACAGTAATCTACCTTACCTATCAGTTCTCTCAATAAATGTGAATGGCTTAAACTCTCCACTCAAGAGACATAGGCTGGCTGAATGGATAAGAAAATACAGGCCAAGTATATGCTGTCTTCAGGAAACACATCTAACCTGCAAGGATGCATATAGACTAAAAGTAAAAGGGTGGATATCAGTATTCCAGGCAAGTGGAAGCCAAAAGAAGGCTGGCATGCCAGTTCTAATTTCAGACAATTTAGTTGTAAAACCAAGAAAAGTAGTGAAAGACAAAGAGGGTCATTATATAATGGTGAAGGGCACAGTTCAACAAGAAGAGATAACAATTTTAAATATATATGCACCCAACTTAGGTGCACCCAGTTTCATAAAGCAAACCTTACTGGATCTAAGCAAATAGATTAATAGCAACTCCATAATCGCCGGAGATTTCAACACCCCACTGACTTCTCATCAGCTTACGGGACATTCTCTAAGATTCACCATATCCTAGGACACAAAGTAAATCTCAAGAAATTTAAAAAAATAAAAACCATACCATGTACCTTCTCAGATCACAGTGGAATAAAAGTAGAAATCAACCCTAACAGAAACTCACATTTCTACACAAAAATGTGGAAATTAAACAACCTCCTACTAAATGATAACTTCATAAATGAAGAAATCAAGATGGAAATAAAAAAATTCTGTGAACAAAATGACAGTGGAGAGACAAGTTATCAAATCCTCTGAGACACAGCTAAAGCAGTTCTGCGAGGAAAGTTTATCTCCATAAATGCCTATAATGAAAAGAAAAAAAGATCACAAATAGACAATCTAACGAAACTACTCAAAGAGCTGGAAAAAGAAGAACAGACCAACCCCAAACCCAACAGAAGAAGTGAAATCAACAAGATCAAATCAGAACTAAACGAAACTTAAAACAGGGAAGCTATTCAGAAGATTAATAAAACAAAAAATTGGTTCTTTGAAAAAATAAACAAAATTGACACATCATTGGCTAAGCTAATGAAAAGCAGAAGAGAAATCTCTAATAAGCTCCATCAGGAACAAAAAAGGAGTTATTACAACTGATCCCAAAGAGATACAAGATATAATTTATGAATACTACAAAAATCTTTATGCACACAAACTGGAAAATGTGGAGGAAATGGACAAATTTCTAGAAACACACAGCCACCCTAGGCTCAACCAGGAAGAAATAGATTCCCTGAACAGACCAATCTCAACAGCTGAAATAGAAACAGCAATTAAAAATCTCCCTAAAAAGAAAAGTCCTGGTCCAGATGGTTTCACACCCGAATTCTACCACACTTACAAAGAAGAACTAGGACCTATCTTGCAGAAACAATTCCACAACATCGAGAAGAACGGAAACCTCCCCGACACCTTTTATGAAGCGAATATTACTCTGATACCAAAACCAGGAAAGGATGCAACAAAAAAAGAAAACTACAGACCAATATCCCTAATGAATATAGATGCAAAAATTGTCAACAAAATCTTAGCTAACTGAATCCAGACACTTATCAAAAAAATAATCCACCACGACCAAGTGGGCTTCATTCCAGGGATGCAGGGATGGTTCAACATACATAAATCTATAAATGCAATTCACCACATAAACAGAAGCAAAAACAAAGACCACATGATTCTTTCAATAGATGCAGAAAAAGCTTTTGACAAAATTCAACACCCTTTCATGATACGAACACTTAAGAAAATAGGCATAGAAGGGACATACCTAAAAATCATACAAGCCATATATGACAGACCCATAGCCAACATCATACTGAATGGGGAATGATTGAAATCATTCCCACTTAGAACTGGAACCAGACAAGGCTGCCTACTATCTCCACTTCTGTTCAATATAGTGCTGGAAGTCCTGGCTACAGCAATCAGACAGGAAAATGGAATCAAATGTATCCAAATAGGGGCAGAAGAGATCAAACTTTCACTGTTTGCTGATGATATGATATTGTATCTAGAAAGCCCCAAAGATTCAACCAAGAAACTCCTGGAACTGATCAATGAATTCAGTAAAGTCTCAGGATACAAAATCAATACACAGAAATCAGAGGCATTCATATACACCAACAACAATCTAATTGAGAACCAAATCAAAGACTCAATTCCCTACACAATAGCAACAAAGAAATTAAAGTACCTAGGAATATACTTAACCAAGGACGTAAAAGACCTCTACAGGGAGAACTATGAAACACTGAGGAAGGAAATAGCAGAGGATGTAAACAGATGGAAATCCATACCATGCTCGTGGATCAGCAGACTCAATATCATCAAAATGTCTGTACTACCCAAACTGATCTACAGATTCAATGCAATACCTATTAAAATCCCATCAGCATTCTTCACAGATAGAGAAAAAATATTTTACGCTTTGTATGGAACCAAAGAAGACCCGGAATATCAAAAGAAATTCTAGGCAACAAAAACAAAATGGGAGGCATTAATATGCCAGATATCAAACTATACTACAAAGCTGTAGTAATTAAATCAATCTGGTATTGGCCCAAAAATAAGAATATTGACCAGTGGAACAGATGTGAGAATCCTGATATAAAACCATCCTCATATAGCCACCTAATCTTTGACAAAGCAGACAAAAACATACGCTGGGGAAAAGAATCCCTTTTCAATAAATGGTGCTGGAAAAACTGGATAGCCACCTGTAGAAGGCTAAAACAGGACCCACACCTTTCACCTCTAACAAAAATCAACTCACGATGGATAACAGACTTAAACCTAAGGTATGAAACTATTAGAATTCTAGAGGAAAATGTTGGAAACACTCTCCTAGACATCCGCCTAGGCAAAGAGTTTATGAAGAAGTCCCCAAAGGCAATCACAGCAGCAACAAAAATAAATAAATGGGACATGATCAAACTACAAAGCTTCTGCACAGCCAAAGAAATAGTCATGAAAGTAAACAGACAACCTACAGAATGGGAGAATATTTTTGCATCCTATGCATCCGATAAGGGACTGATAACTAGAATATACTTAGAACTCAAGAAAATCAGCAAGAAAAAATCAAATAACCCTATTAAAAAGTGGGCAAAGGACTTGAACAGAAACCTTTCTAAAGAAGACAGAAGAATGGCCAACAAACGTATGAAAAAATGCTCAACATCTCTAATCATTAGGGAAATGCAAATCAAAACCACAATGAGATATCACTTAACTCCAGTGAGAATGGCCTTTATCAAAAAGTTTCCAAAGAATAAATGTTGGCGTGGATCCGGAGAGAGAGGAACACTCCTACACTGCTGGTGGGACTGCAAACTAGTTCAACCTCTGTGGAAAGCAATATGGAGATACCTTAAAGCGATACAAGTGAATCTACCATTTCATCCAGCAATCCCATTGCTGGGCATCTACCCAAAAGATCCAATGACACTCTACAAAAAAGACACCTGCACTCGACATTTATAGCAGCACAATTCATAATTGCAAGGCTGTGGAAACAGCCCAAGTGCCCATCAATACAAGAATGGATTAATAAAATGTGGTATATGTATACCATGGAGTACTATTCAGCTCTAAGAAACTATGGTGATATAGCACATCTTATATTTGCCTGGTTAGAGCTGGAACCCATACTACTAAGTGAAGTTTCCCAAGAATGGAAAAACAAGCACCACATGTACTCACCAGCAAATTGGTATTAACTGAGCAGCACCTAAGTGGACACATAGGTACTACAGTAATAGGGTATTGGGCAAGTTGGAGGGGGGAGGGGGACGGGTATATACATACATAATGGGTGAGATGTGCACCATCTGGGGGATGGGGATTGTCATGCTGGAGACTCAGACTTGTGGGGGGAGCGGGGGAATGGGCATTTATTGAAACCTTAAAATCTGTACCCCCATAATATGCCGAAATAAAATGAATAAATAAATAAATAAAAATTAAGAGAAAAATTACAACCGCATTTTCACATAGGATTTGGTTTCATTCTATGGAACTTATCAAAGAAAATTCAACACTGAGCATCTTTCCTCTTCAATGACTTTTAATAAGCTCCTAACAAGATCAGTAACCCTTTTCAGATGCTCTATTTTCTCATTTATTTTTTTTATTCAATACAATCAATGTGCTTTTCTTCTACAGCAACCTGTGTCACATCCTGAGACAGGTGAGAAACACATTGTTGGTAGCCCCTAGGATCTCAAAAGAGAGTAAACGCTGTTGATTTACAGCAAATAATCACAAAGCAAAATGATGATTGTAGTTCTGGAAGGTGACCCACCAGTGCACAGTAGAGAAGACGCTGAAACAGAACGGAGCAGCTGGCCCTCAGCTGAATCAGATGACAGCTTGATTCAACATCAGTGGAAGAGCAAGCCATTCAGTGTAGCAGAGCTATCAATGATCTGATTACACAGAGATTGGTATGTCTTAACAAATTAATTTTAAAGTGAGCAATAGAAGTGATTTTTGATGGTTGTGCAAGCCACTGTGAGTTTATAAGTAGACAAATCCAATTCTGAATCTAATATATTACAAAAAGTAACCTAATATCAGGCTCTATATGATGTGATACCACATTATGGATCAAGACGAAGAGAATCAACATATGTTTGAGATTCTTTTGTTTGTTTGTGGGAGAGGTTAAGTGGGGAAATGAGGATTAAGTGGTTGAATGGATCCCCTGAACACATGAAAAAATGCTTAAGCTTTGTAAGAATATGTCTGTTCTTGCCATTCTTTGCAAGATTCTTATGGACAGATCTTGTGTTCAAAGAACTTGAAAAAAGCTTGCCCCACTGTCATATACTTTTGTCAGGGACGAGCCTTTTAATATCCTTAAAATTGTTGTGACTGACATTCTGCATACTTTGTGGAGCTTATTCCTGTTCTGTTATCAACGGGATAACAGTAATAATCATTATTCATAATTTTTAAAAACAATAGGTTAAGTATTGTGCTATTCAGGATATATCCATGACAGATTCAAACCGGTAATGGTGTGTGCCTAAAGGTCACTTGCAATTGGAATCTGTCATTATCCATCCTATCTTGTCTAAGGGCTAAACAATGGCAAGAAAATCATTAAAACCTTTTAGTAGTTTTCCTTATATTATAATAATATCAGCAATGTGATTATAAAACTATTCTATTTTAGTATAATCAAGTAATTATGTTAATAAGTAGGAAAAGAAAAAACAAACATATGTTATCAAAGAAAGTGGACAAAAATCCTATCACCCAAAATTTTAATTGGAAATGGTGGAAATTTATAACAATTGCTATCTTTAAAAGTACATGTTTTCTAGTTTTATCAACTGAAAAGCCTAGAATCAAGGACAATCTAGTAGCAATGCAGACAGCGTCCAGGTTATGATCTCAAAATTCCATCCAACTCCCTCAGAAAAAAAGAAACAAAGCAGTTTTGCACAGAAAAATGATCAATTCCAAGTTGTTGTGCAGCCAGCAAAGAGCCATCACAGCCAATGGATCTGTGTTAAAAAGATTACACAGAGACTAATGGTAAAGACTGAATAAGGTGAGCATCAAAGTAAATCATGACATCAATGCATTAAAATATCCTAGATATCCACAAAGTCATAATGACACTGAAAAAAATGAGAGGAGAAAAAGACAAATTATTGTATCTTCTTTGACATGAACTTATTAGTCTGAAAATTGATAATTAAGAAAAAGTCAGAAATTTAAGTAAATGTAAAACTAAAGGGTTGAAAATCTAAAGAAATTGAATTACAAAGATATTAAGTAGCAGTTGATTTTTATATGCCCATTTAATGTGCAAATAGGGACATCATTGTTATTTGATAATGAATTTACAGTGGATTGAGGTAGAGTGCTACATGTCATGGAGAAGATAGCTGAGGAAGTGAGGACAAAGAGCAGAGAGTATATGCAAATCTCACACACAACACCTGAGTGGAATTGCAGAGTTTCACAAGGAGTTCAAAGAAATGTCAGTCAAAGGAGTATTTATTTTTTCCTCCTGTTGTGGAAATGTGTTTTTAACAGCCTTATTGAGGTATAATTGATAAATAAAAACTATACATATTTAATATACACAATTTGATGAGTTTGAACATATGCATGTACCCATGATGCCCTCACCATAAGCATAGTAATAGACACATTCATCCCCTCTGAAAGTTTCCTTATACCTCTTTGCTTTTTTAAAACTTGTTATTGTTGTTTGTTTGTTTTGTGGTAAGAATACTTAACCTATTTTAGCAAATATTTTAATGCACAATATAATGTTTTTAACTATAGGCACTACGTTGTACAGAAGATCTCTAGGACTTATTCACTGTGCATAACTGAAACATTATACCTATTCAACAACTCTAGTTTCCACCCCTCCATTTAGCCCCTGGAAATCGCCATTCTATTCTCTGCTTTTATTTTATTTTAGATACTTTATATAAGTGTAATCATGAAGTATTTGTCCTTCTGTGGCTGGTTTATTTTACTTAGCATAATCCCCTTCAGGTCCATCCATGTTGGAACAAATGTCAGGATTTCTTTCTTTGTTAAAGCTAAATAATATTCCATTAAGTGAATATACTACATTTTCTCTATAATTTCATTTGTTGTTAGACATTGGGTTGTCCCCATAGCTTGGCCATTGTGAATAGTGCTGCAATGAGCATGGGAGTGCAGACATCTCTTCAACATGCTAATCTTTTTTTCTTTGGATATACCAAGAAGTGGGATTGCTGAATAATATGGTAGTTCTATTGTGAATTTTTTGAGGAAAATTTATATTGTTTTCCATAGTGACTGCATCAATTTACAATGCCACCACAGTGTACAAGGGGTTCTTCTTCTCTACATTCTCACCCACACTTATCTATTGTTTTTGTTTTGTTTTGTTTTGATAACAATCCTAACAAGTGTGAGGTGATATCTCACTGTGGTTTTGATTTGCTTTTTCCTGGTAATTAGTGACATTGAGCACTCTTTCATATACCAATGGGTCATATGAATGTGTTGTTGTTGTTTTCTTGAGAAATGTCTGTTCAGGTCCTTTGCCCATTTTTAGAATTGGGTTATATATTTTCTTACTCTTGAGTTGTTTGAGATCCTTATTTATTTTGGATATTAACCCCTTAGCTGTATGGTTGGAAAATATGTTCTCCCGTTCTATATGTTGTCACTTCACTGTATTGATTGTTGCCTTTGCTGTGCAGAAGCATTTTAGCTTGATGCAACCGCATTTGTCTGATTTGTCTACTTTTGCTTTTGTTTCCTGTGCTTTTGGGGTCATATCCATAAAATCTTTGCCAAGTGTCCATTTTTAATTATTAGGTTTTTTGCTATTGTTATAGTTTCTTATATATTTTGGATATCAGTTCCCATAAATTATATGGTGTGCAAATATTTTCTCCCTTCCTGTAGATCATTTTTGTTCTATTGATTGTTTCCTTTACTGTGCATAAGCTTTCTGTTCTATTTTTAACTTAAGTTTAAAAGACTTGAAAATGTTTAAATGCTGATGGGTCAGGGCAAGTTGAGAGCAGGATATCAAAAATAGAGAAATACAGTGAATGCTGCAGCAAGGATACTGAATATACAGGGAGGGATTTATCCAATGATACCCATGGATAAAAGAGGGGTTTCTGTTATCCCAGCATGATGGAAAGTGAGGTGCAGACACAGAAATGCATATGATGTAAAATAACAGAAATGGGAAGAAATCCCTACTTCTGGTTCATTCTGTACATTCTTCTCTCTGTGAAACAGGAAATAAAGTCAATCATTAGGAATATTATAGGAAATGACAGGAGAGTGAGTTTGTGCACAATGGTGAAGAGCTATGATAGAATTTCTGTTAGGGGATGGTTAGAGATAACGGAAACATCTAGAAGATCTTCGAATATACTGACAGCCCAGCTGGAATATGAAATTATGTCTATGTGTGGATAGTCTTTCCCATGGTGGGATTTGTCCCAGTGTTGCTTACCCAGATAGAGGAGTCAATCTCGAGCAACATCATGAGTTGGCAAGATCCTGATTTCTGTCTATAAGAGTATACATATGGTGACAGATCACACATGAATAAAATCTGGACCAACATAGGTCTTAGTGTGTTTATTCAATGAGTAGAGCTGTCAAATGAGACAAGAGTGATGATTGGTAACTTTGAATAACAAACAGAACATCTGCCTACCCATTCTGACAGACTCGGTGTGAGTACCACAGAGTTTAATAGTTCTACTTACATCTATTGTATGTCTCTCAGATTTGAGTGCACAAAAACATTTCTTCAACTTTAGTTCAAACTGAAGGAAACAGAAATTTTCTCACTCTTGTAGGGAAGTAGTGTGAAAATTAAAATGGATTAAGTTCAATTGGGCTTTGTACTTTTTATCACAAGAGGCACATCTGATGAGACCTGACTCCCCACAAGGCACCAGGAACCTCGGTAATGATGAGGAGATACTCACATAGCTTCCTGTGCCACACACACATACATGTATGCATGATACCCTCTCCCTACCCCACAGCCCGAGGCATGCGTTCATCACAGTGAGGGCTGTTGAAGAACAGAAGAAAGTGGACTTGGGACAGTTTTAAGTAGGGAGGCTTTTCTAGGTTGTACAGTTGTATGTCTTCCTTACAGAGAGTGGAAACTGGGACTTCACTGCCACTTTTCTCCCACCCTGCAGGCTGTCTCCTCCTACCATGTGACAATGCTGCTGGCTAATGTCACTGCCTGCTTGACCACAGGTGGCCTTCCTATGTCACAGGCCTACTTACAAAGAGTTTGCTTTGTTTCAGCAGTAGCAAAGTGTCCCTTCTGGATCAGCTTCCATGAACGCCTCCTCCCCTTTATGGCTGTGACAGCTGTACAGGCTAGGTCTTCTCCAACACTTCCCCTTCCCTGGCCCCAGCTCAGGTCTTTCCAGTCTGCAATGAGCTGCCTAATGCACCAGAGCTGCTGTGCCTTACGCCCCTGAGGCCTGCTTCATAGCCTCTGAGAAGGGCATGGATCGCTGAGTTAACGCAGGTAAACAATTTTCCACTTGCTGGAAGACACTCTTACTATTGTCCTGCTTATCCTGCACCTAGGATGGTCACACAGACTGTCCCACCAGCCCTGACTACAGCCCCACCTAGCGAGGCCTTTACTGTTGTTTTTTCCCAGTAGTTGTCTTCTTCCTCTTCTTCTTCCTCTTCTTCCTCTTTCTCCTCCTCCTCTTGTTCTTCCTCTTCTTCTTCTTCCTCTTCTTCTTTTCTTCCTCTTCTTCTTCTTCTTCTCTTTTGCTTTTCTTCTTCTTTTCTCCTCCTCCTTCTTCTTTCCTCTTCCTCTTCCCCCTCCTCCTCCCCCCTCCTCCTTCCCCCCTCCTCCTCCCCCTCTTCCCCCTTCTCCTCCTCCTCCTCCTCTTCTTCTTGTTCTTCTTCTTTTTTTTTTAAAGAAAAACTTTAGTCAAAGTTCTTCCTTTTTGGGATATTTTATTGAATAACTCCTCTACCCATTTTCTTTGTTCTGATTCTGAAGTTTCTGTTAGTCAAATGTTGAGCCGCTCCTACTGGTAACTTTTAAGTTTGTGTTTCAGTTCTATTTTGGTGGAAAGGTTTCTTTGATTCTTTTTTTCTGATAATTTTCTTAACTATTTATTTACCTTTTATTTCATTTTAGCCCCCAAGAGTTCTTTATTCTCTAATTGGTTCTTTTTCATGTCATTTTACTCATTCTATATATAGAATGAGTAAATCATATCTCTCTGGATATGATTACAGTTTTAATTTAAAACTTGTTTTTCTGTTTCCTCAGCCTATGCATTTTGATCTCCCTTCTTCGTGTTGAGCAGTACTATATTTTAGACTTTAAGAGCATGGAGTCCAGGGCCTGGATCTGTTGTTTGCGTCCTGTTTGATCTTCAAGAAGAGCAGATGTATAAGAATTAAACATGTGCTGATGGGAAGGTAATTTCAAACACAGAAATGTAAAACAAAAATGAACCTCTTCTTTTCCTATATGGAAATAATGCACAGTATTTCATTTCTATTTTGGTGACAGAACGTAGATTCTCTGTAGCATTTATAATATCTTCCCTCATCTCACACTGCAGGATCTCATTGCTCCTGCCAATATGCTCTGAATCTCTGCATATGAGACCTGGTGATGCCACAGAGCTTGCGCCAGGGCTCGCTGTGCTTAACCAAACCCTGTTATGTTACATATGATGGGTCCATGGCCTAGATTCTAGAAACAGAGAACTCAAATAAAAATCAAGATTCTAAGACAAAAAATACCTAAGTCTATTTAAATAATGAGTAATGTTTTCCTCTGATTAGATTCATCTCACTCTGGAATAAGAGATCTTTAATAATTTCCTATTTATCCAACAAAGCCACAGAGAAAGCCAAAATTGATCAGTACTTTTTAATATAAAAATTAAATTTCATTTTTCTCTGTTTTTTATACTCTACAGTTTTTAAAAGCACTAAAGTGCCCATGTTATAGTTTGCTGTGGTGTAAATATATCCCCCAAAGTGCACGGGTTGGAGTCGCAGTCTCTCAGCCTGCTGAGAGGGGCTTTTGAGAGGCGATGGGGTCCCAGGGCTGTGCCCTAATGAACGGGTGGCACTGTTTTGGGATTGGGTAGTCGCTGGAGGGGTTCCTGGCTAAAGGGTGAATTCCACGTCTCTCCCTCTCTCCCCTTGCTCTGCTCCCTTCTGCCGGGGCTGGCGCAGCAAGGCCTGTCAGACGTGGCCCCTCAACTCTGAACTTCCCACCCTCCAGAAACATAAGCAAAATAAATTTCTTATCTTTATAAATTATCAACTCTTAGGTGTTTTGTCATAGCAGCACAAAATGGACTAAATGTAGTTCACATTTATAATATGCAATAAGTAAAAGAACATCCGAAAAGACTAACGGCAAATTATTGTAAAATATTCCTAATGCATTGGGCCAGTGAGGTTGGGCTAATAATCAAAGTTTTATAGATTACTTTTTTAAACGAGGTCAAAGTTAATTGGTTTGAATTACTGTCATGCCCAGTAACTGATATGAATTCTGCAGAGTGGGGAGGAGACAATCTGTAAGAATTTGTAAGGTGTGCCCTGCGAGTGTAGCGAAGACTCGCTGCGAGGCTCGCCGCCCGCCGGGCGCCCTACACCGCCGTGCTCGCGGGACGCCAGCGCCGCCACCGTGTGTCCAGAACCTGCGTTTCCGTAGGAAATTGTTCTGCTCGGGATTTCTTGGAGCCAAGGCATCTCTGCTAATCCCGGCCATGCGGCCTCTCCCCTCGGAATGACCAGCCGGGACATCAACCCACAGCTGTGCCCTGTCGTCTGCTCCTCCCTCCGGGCCCGGAGCTCCGCCACTCCGGCCTACCTGCACCTGCTCGCCCACCGTGCCGACCCTTCCGTCCGGCCCGCCTCCCCGCGCCGCGCGGACTGGGTCCCGCCATGGCCGGGCACCACGCGCTCGCCCCGCTGCCGGGCACGCGGCCGGGAGAAGGCCGGCGCACGGTGGGCAAAGACGGGCGGTCTGGGCAGGTAGAGCGGCGACTGCGACTGGCTGGATGGTGGCTGGGAATGAGTCATTACCTTTCTGGAACTCACCTTTGGGTTTCCATGGCACCAAACGTCTTTTCGTCTGCCGCCTCCGTCATCTCTTTAGCTGCCTCCGCGTTTCATTTCTCCTGTTGGCGCCTCAGTGTCTGGCCAGGACATCTCCACGGTGCGTTCCCGGACAGCTCTCCGCGCCGGCCGGCTCTCCCGCGCGGGTGCCTCCCGCTCCGGCCGGCGCCCGCGCCGCCTCCCCGCGGCGAGCGGCTCCTGAGGGCGCAGGGCCAGGCGCCTGCTCGCACGGCCACCGCTCCCCGCAGGCCGCTGGAGGCCGAGCAGGGGCCCAGGGGCTGCCGCTCCCACCGGGTGGCCGGGAGGGAGGGTGGGAGACGGACTCCCTGGCTCTTTCCTTAGCGGCCCTCACGTGGCACTACGTGGGGGGCACTTTAGCTTTGTCCCATTGTTTCTCTGGAGAGGACACGCCATCCTGAAACTTCAAACCTGGGGTGAAAATGCAGTGTCGGCGTGGCTGCGCAGCTGGCCAGGGCTCCCACCTTCCTCCCGGAGACTCTCCTGCTTGGTTTGCGGCCCCATGCCGCGCCCCTGCCCTGCTTCCGTGCCTCCGAACCCTCTGCCTGTCCGCGCCTGCAGGAACAGTCCCTCAGTGTCCTGTCGGGCGTGTTTGTGTTTGAGCCTGGCTGCTGGGGTGTGAGAGGGACGGCGGGCGTCCTGCCTCTGTGCTCATCCCTGTCCCTGCGGCTTTTGTTTCTGGTCTCCACCTCCCTGCCTCCTCAGCTTTCTGTCTTCTAAATAGGTCTGCAGTTTTCTACTCTGTTGATGTTTTCCTCCCTTCTGTCTGTTGTGGGTCCATATCTTTGTACCTTTGTTGTTATTTATGGTGTCTGGGAAGGCCAGGAGAGGATTATATGCACTTAGCAAGCTCTCAGCACCTGAATTTCCCACATTAGGTTACAAGGTGAAGATTGGAACCAGTGGACTGGGACAGAAATGAGAAAGCTGAGACTCGGCTTTGACGTAGCACTTATTCCCTGGTCAGCGCGCACTGGGGCCTTAGGTCCAGGGACGCTCCCCGGCTGGGACGCTCCTCGCGATGACCATCTTCTCCCAGCTCCACGACTCGCCCGTGTGCAGAGCGATGCCACTGTGCGGCCCGAAGTCATCAAGCCTGCGGCCCTGGCGTCCTGGCTTGACCTAGAGAGGAGGATGGGGGATCAGAAAGAAGCCTGCGGGACGTGGGAGGACCTGGGTCAGGAGCGGAGGGACCGGCTGCCATCAGGCTGCTCTCCTGACATGCGGCTGCGCTGTGGAGGGGAGATGCCAACACCCACGTCGGACGTTGCTAGGTGGAAGGAGGTGACCGTGCCGCTCTGCCGCGCTCCGTCCCGCTGCCTACAGTGGAGGCCGCACCTGCAGACCCCCCACTAGGACGTGAGCTCTGCTGGGGCCCGCGTCCGTCTTGGAGGATCCCCAGCGCCTACATCAGCATCCAGTGCGCACTGGGTGGTCAGTACACAGTTGCTGACATAATCTGTTGATGGAGTCACACGGAGAACTGAGTACAAGCGAGTGCTCTGACACAGACATGGTACAGAATCTACACTGTGCAATGAACTGAAAGGACAGACCCACAGCCAATGTCACGGGGAGAGATGAGGCTGAGAGGTGCTCCTTGAGTCCCAGCAGTGAAGTTGGACATATTCTCCCTGTTCAGGGTGAGGTGCTGGCAGGGAGCCCCAAGTTGGTCTGATCAAGCCTCTCTGTCCCCAGCCACAGCTCTCTGAATCTCCAGCTTGATTACTCTTGTGGCTGCACAGCTGGGTTGTACTTTCTTGCTCTGCCAGCAGCACCATCTGATGGCAGTGCGCCACGCTCACGGTGATGCTCGAGCGTGGAGGGCTGCAGACTCCAGCGTGATGCCTGACCGGGGGCGTGCAGTCCGCCATCTGCAAAGCCTAGGAGGGGCCTTGCAGGGCAGGCCTGGCTGGGCCAGCCACGCATGTCCTCCTTGTTACGTGAGCCTGCTGGGTCTGGGATGCAACATTTCCACACAAACACTTTACATACCCGTGAGCCAGGTCTTTACCCCTTAGGAAAAGGAAGAATTTTGAATTAATTTACTTCCGCTTTGTGATGTTTTTCTAAGTTGCTGCTTAATTGTCTAAAGTGAGTAATTTCTATCTTCACCCCAACCTTCCTTCCTTTACAAGCTTTCTTCTCCCCTGATAAAGATTTTCTCCTTGACCAAACTCTTCCCAGGCTCCCTGAACTCTTTTTCAACTAGGCCTGACTTGGACTTCAGTGTGTACCCTACTACAGCGTCTAATTTTAGGAAAAGTCCTGCTAAATCAGCGCAACCATTACCCCCACCCTCTGACCCCCCTCGATATCCTCACTATCTGATCAGGCTCCCCAGCCCCCACCGCCCCCCAGGTGAGGTCTGACCTCCCTGGCCTGCCTTCAGGAACAGTCCGGTTAGCTGGAGTGTAGCCAGCATCTTGCCCTGCCCTGATGTCCCTGTTGGTCACTTCCCGTCACTGGCCCCACCCTGCTCCTGGGCTGCACCTTCCCACGTGCCCACCTGTGTTCGGAGCTGAGCCCCATCTCCCCCCTCACCACAGACCCGTGGTGCTGACTGCGCCCCTCAGGACAGTTCCCCACTGGAAAGTCTTCCTGCTGGTTTTGGACGGTCCCTGGGTCAGCACGTATCATTCACGTGCAGTAATTGCCATTGAATACTTTTTGAATACTCTGCCATCACTCACTGTACGCTAGACCCCTGTCTTTGAGTGGCTGTTCCTTCTCCAGCGCTCTAACCACCCCACTCTTGGACTCAGCCCCTTCTCATGCGCGTGGTGGGGCTCCAGGTGGAATCCTGCCCGGTCTCCCGCAGCCTCCCCTCCCCAGGAGACGTTCCTCATCTGAGGAGAAGCTGCCGCGGACGATGCGCTCACTTACCGTCCTCCTCACTGGGGACTGCTGGGCTTCCTGGGCCGTGAGTTCCGTCTCTGCGCGGCAGCCCCCGGCAGAGCCGCTCGCCGGCGCCCGAGCTGTGGGAGTGGGAGGGGAGGCCGGGCTCCTGCAGCAGGATCGCACGGGACAGGGCGTGGGAGGCCTCAGAAAGGGACACCCTGGAAAGTCCTCGGTGGATGGAGGCAGATGGAGTCGAGCCAGGGACCCAGGAGGACTCCCGGTTGGTCCTCAGTGGGGCTTTGTGCCCTCCTTCCTATTCTTCCTCATCAGCTCGAGGGAGCCCACATTTACTGAGCACTCGCTACGTGACGGCCCTGAGCCATAATCCTCACAACAAACCTTCAAGTGCAGATGCCATTATCACCCCATTTTACGCTGCATGAATGGAGGCTAAGAAAGGTTGTGGCCACACATCCAGAAAGTGGTGGAGCTGGGATTTGAACTCGAGCTGTCACTGGGGCAATACCATGATACAGTGAGACACTGAGGTAAATGTAGCACCAGGTGCCACAGAAGCCAAAGGGAAAGTGCCCAGCTCTTTGTGATGGGGAACGGGGTGGCAAAGTCCCTTAAGGGGACTTTATGGAAGGGGAGGTGGGACCTGAGCTGGCTCTTGAGCAGTGAGTGGGACTTCCCCAATGAGCAGGGCGTCCGGGGCTGAGCAGAAGAGCAAATGGGGAGACGCAGGGTTTGTAGATCCTGGTGTCTTGGAGGGGTGGGGTTCAGACCCAGCCAAGGAACAGTGACTGCAACTTAATAGCGGACACAAACATACCAAAGGTATTCAAAGCCACATCTAAAAAAGAAGAAGGAGAAGAAAGCCTTTTGAAAGAGTACAGAAGAATTGTTGTTTCATAACAGGGTTTTAAAGGTTTTCCTAAGAAAAGCAGAAAACCCAGAAACCATAATCGAGAGGACTGGTGTGCTTGCTGACTTAAAAGTGAAAGCCAGTGGCGTGAAGAAAGACTTAGGCAGAGTTAACAGACACATGTTGCAGAAACATCCTGAAGTTGTCTACTCCAAATTCTGCACTTGTCAGTGCAGAAGTGACGAGTGAGAGAAGCCCCATGGTACTCAGGGTGAGAGTGGGCTCAAGACCACATGTCTCAGGCTCCCGTGCAGCTAGCTGTGCCCTTCTAATCAAATGAGGAGAGACTGCTACATTCCCCTTGTCCGGATCAGAGACTGAGCGTGGCATTCCCAAGCCCAGCCTGCTGACACCTGGTGGGGCAGACGCCAGCACCTGTCCTCACTCCTGTGTGTAATCACCACAGCACAGTGTTCACTGAGGCAGGGGCTGTTCTAACAACTTCACAGATCATAGGCTTGTGGTTTAATCCTCACAACGACCTTACCAGGCACGCGCTGCAGTATCTCCATTTCACAGCGGAGACACTGCTGTCACAGTGCTTAGCATCTCGCCAGGGCCACGCAGCGAGAAAGTGGGAGCCAGAATTCAAACCCAGGCCAGGCCACTCCCTGCGCTGCCACTGTGCTTCCTGGCGTGCGCCGTGGAAAGGGCTCTGGGTCCCCTCCAGTGCCTTGGCTTTCATTCTGTGCCGCAGCCTATGCTTCCTGGGCCCCCGGCAGCGCGGGAATGAGATTCGGAAGCCTGGCCGGGAGCCGGGGTGTGAGGCAAAGGACTCAGGCTTGGGGACGGTGGGTTCCCTGTGCCCCCCACTCTGGCCACGCTGTTCTGTCGCGACAGCGTGTTCGGGCCTGAGGCCTCCGTGCGGATGCCGCTCGCAGCCGCGTGGTGCGCAGAGCCTCCGCGCCGGGCGCCGTGCTGGGCCTGGGGCGTGCAGGGAGGCCGGCGTGCGCCCTGCTCCCTCGGCCTGCGGTCCGGTCCAGGTGGGACAGAGGACACAGTCACAGGTAATAATGTACCCAATGGTGGCACACAGGGACACCCTGTTGTGGGGCGCGGTGTCAACGCCATTACAAGATGGCGCCTGTTTCCGGCTTTGCCTAGAGCAGTAAACAAGTTCAGCGCACGCGCAATTGTCGGTTACCCTGTGGCGCAAGCATGCAAATGAAGGATCCTACTATGGACCAATGCTTTGGCGGCTCGACAGCTGAGCGGCCTATCCCAGCTTAGGGGTTGTGCTTCTAGGGTATATAGCAGTCTGCGTGCTGCCGGGCTGGGTCTTCCGCATCATGTAAGTCTAAAGGGAGCCCCATTAAAGCACTGTCAGAAGAACTCCAGTTGCCGCGTCTTCCTTGCTGGCGAGGCGGGCGCGACAAGTGGTGCCGAAACCCGGGAACCGAAACAACTTTGAAGCACCAGCGGAGACGACCTCGACAGAGGTGAGTTCAGAACTGACGTGTGGGACAGCCAAAACCCCCCGCTTCCATAATGGGTAATATTCCGCTGCGGCGCTTTATGTGGCCTATAAGAGATCTTTTATCATCACAAGGAGTGCACTGCGAGGAAATGACCCTCATAAAATTTTTGAAGGAGGTGGACCGTGTAGCTCCTTGGTTCCTCCACTCGGGTTCTTTGACTATTCCCTCTTGGGGGAAGTTAGGACGGGACCTTCGTAGTGCGGGGACTCTGAGGCCAGGCACCCTCCTTGTTCACAACCTAATTATGGAGTGCCTGCATGATGAAAGCTCAGGCCCGCGCGTAGCAGCTAGCCAAAAAGCCTTAGATGACTTGCAAGACGCAAGTTCGGAGAGAAGCAGTAGGGGAGGGACCTCGGGAATAAGAAAATGTAGAGCTCTAGAAAAGGAAATGCAGGGAGGGAAAGCGCAGCCCGATCTGCCTAATTGTGACCCCTTACCAGATTTTGACAATCTTCACTTGTCGGACACTGCTGACTCTGAATCAGAGTGCGGAGAGGGCCCAGAGTCAGATGAGGAACTAGAAAAGAAAGAGGTACAAGGCTTTCAGGAAGTAGACAGGAATGGGCGGTACCGCCCGCCTCCATATGCCCCGCCTTATGAGGAACTAGGTGCTCGCCCCAGGCAGAGAGGCGCACGGCAGGGTGACTCATTCATCCACCCTGAAGAGTGAAAAGAGCTGTTCCTTATCTTTCCTGTCTTTGAGAATAATAATCAAAGGGGCTGGGAGCCAGTGAATGCCAAGCAATTGAAAGAGCTGGCGGAGGCTGTCCAAAACTGGGGACATGGGGCCTCCTACACCTTATCTTTGGTAGAGAGACTGGGCAATACAGCAATGACGCCCAGAGATTGGAGTCAGCTCTTCAAGGCAGTACTGACTACAGGTCAGTATTTAGATTGGAAGTCCATTAACCAGGAAGAGTGCATGGAGCAATC
The DNA here is from genome assembly GCF_040939455.1 of Microcebus murinus. Taxonomy (NCBI): domain Eukaryota; kingdom Metazoa; phylum Chordata; class Mammalia; order Primates; family Cheirogaleidae; genus Microcebus; species Microcebus murinus. The sequence goes on along the minus strand of NC_134116.1, from coordinate 3,102,319 downwards.
CCGGAGAAACGCCCAGCGCGGGCAACCAGCATGGAATTTTGACATGCTCACAGGGCAGGGGCAGTGGGTCAACAATCAGGTCGCCTACCCAGAGGAGGTATATGCCCAGATCAACTCCATAGCCATCAAGGCGTGGAAGAGCTTGCCCGATCGTGGGGAGGTCAAGGGTAACTTGACAAAAATCGTCCAGGCCCCTGCTGAACCATTCTCAGACTTTGTAGCTAGGCTAGTAGAGGCAGCAGGAAAGGTATTTGGGGATCTAGATACAGCCATGCCGCTCATTGAGCAGCTTGCCTTTGAGCAGTGCACTACGGAATGCCGTAATGCAATTGCCCCTTGGAAGAACAAAGGCCTTAATGCCTGGCTAAAAGCATGCAGAGAGATAGGGGGCCCCCTGACCAATAGTGGCCTGGCGGCCGCTGTTTTATCAGCTCAAACAAAGCAGGAACGCAATTGCTACAATTGTGGCAAATCTGGGCACCTTAAAAGGCAATGTAGAGCACCTCCTAAGCAAGGGAGCTCCTCTAACAAACAGCCAGGCATCTGCCCTACCTGTGGCAAGGGGCGACATTGGGCTTCTGAATGTCGCTCGATGAAGGATAAGGATGGAAATCCCATAGTTCCGGATCAAAATGGAAAACCTGTACCTAAGCAAAAAAACGGATGGCGGGGCCCCCGACCCCAGGGCCCGCAAATATATGGGGCCATGCAGGGGAATACCCAGGAGAGGTCGCTCCTAGCGCCTCCGGGGAGCCAAGGAGAGCCACTAAAGGTTCCGCAGGACTGGACCTCTGTGCCACCACCACAACAGTATTAACCCCCCTCATGGGGTGCCAACCGGTCCCATCTGATTTTAAGGGGCTGTTACCTGATAATACTGTAGGACTCGTCCTTGGCAGGTCTTCATCAACTCTGCAGGGATTAATAATTCACCCAGGAGTTATTGATTCAGATTTTGAAGGGCAAGTAAAAATTCTTTGCTCTTCCACTAGAGGCATAGTTTCCATATATCCAGGAGACCGGATAGCACAGTTGCTAATTTTACCTAGCCTCCATTCTTTATTCCCTAGTAAACAAAAAATCAGAGGAGAAAAAGGTTTTGGCTCCTCTGGAGGAAACTGTGCATATTTGTCATTGAATTTAGATGAACGTCCTACTATGGACTTAACCATACAAGGAAAGACATTTACAGGCCTCCTAGATACAGGAGCTGACACTAGTATAATTTCTGAACACTGGTGGCCAAAAACGTGGCCATTGGCCCCCTCAGCTCAGACTCTGCAGGGATTGGGATATGCATCCTCTCCAGTGATCAGCGCCCAGACCCTGAAATGGAAGGATAAGAAGGGTAGAGAGGGTAGTTTTCAACCTTATGTTCTGCCTTTGCCTGTGAATCTTTGGGGTAGAGATTTGCTACGGCAATTGGACTTCAAATTGACCAATGACTATTCTGTTCAAAGTCAAAAGCTGATGAAAAGCATGGGCTGTGTCCCAGGTAAAGGGCTTGGGAGGAACTTGCAGGGAAGAACTGAACCTATAGAGCCTGTGCCACGACCCTCTAGGCAAGGGCTGGGTTTTTCTTAGGAGCCGCTGGGGATCCTCTGCCCATACCCTGGAATACAGAGGAGCCAGTGTGGGTGCCTCAGTGGCCCTTACCCTCTGAAAAGTTACTCGCGGCCCATAGCCTAGTGCAAGAACAACTCACTCTTGGGCATCTTGAACCCTCTCAATCTCCCTGGAATACCCCTATTTTTGTGATTAAGAAAAGGTCTGGTAAATGGAGACTGTTGCATGACCTTAGAGCAATTAATGCCCAGATGCAGCTTATGGGGCCTGTTCAGAGAGGACTGCCTCTTCTCTCAGCTTCGCCTAAACATTGGAGTCTAATTATCTTGGACATCCAGGACTGTGTTTTCTCTATTCCCCTGCACCCACAAGATAAAAGCAGATTTGCATTCACGCTTCCTTCCATAAACCATGAACAGCCTGATGCAAGATATCAATGGCAGGTTTTGCCTCAGGGCATGGCTAATAGTCCCACTATGTGCCAACTTTATGTGGCCTCGGCTATCCAGCCGGTTAGGCAGAAGTTTACAAAGGTAAGAATTATACACTATATGGATGATATTCTCTTGTGTCATTGTGATGATGGCGTACTTCGCCAGGCTTATGCGTCCCTTCAGGCTCACTTAAGGGAAAAGGGCTTGCTGGTCGCCCCTGAGAAGGTGCAAGAGGGAGAAGTGGGTGCGTTTCTTGGTAGTAGCATTCTCCCTGACAAAATCGTACCCCAAAGACTGTCCATCCGAAGAGATGCCTTAAAAACATTAAATGATTTCCAAAAGCTGCTAGGGGATATCAATTGGCTTCGACCTTTCCTATGTCTTACCACAGCAGAACTGAAGCCATTATTTCAGATTCTAGAGGGAGACTCACACATTACGTCCCCTAGAACTTTGACTCCTGAGGCCCTAAAGGCTCTTCATAAGGTAGAAGAAGCCATTCAAAAGGCGCAACTAGTGCGCATTCAACACCATGATCCTTTCTCCCTCTGTGTACTCCCTTCTCCCACGCTCCCTACGGCAGTGCTTTGGCAGGATGGCCCCCTTTTATGGGTGCATCCTCAAGCCTCTCCAGGAAAGGTGATTGGCCACTATCCTACCTGTGTGGCCGAGATAGCTTTAAAGGGTATTAGTTTGGCTGTGTCCCATTTTGGACGTCACCCTGATAGCCTGAATTGTCCATATACTGCCAATCAGGTGAACACCTTATGTGCCACTCTTGATGCATGGGCCATATTGAGATGCACCTTTCCGGGGAGCATTGATAACCATTATCCCAGACATGCCTTACTGCAGTTTGCAATGAGGAACGAGCTTATTTTCCCAAGAGTAACTTCACTGTTACCTTTGGTTGATGCCTTGGATGTGTATACCGATGGCTCTAAGACAGGTATTGGGAGCTATGTCATTCAGGACAAGGTGTATACCAAACAGTTTAATTATTCTTCTCCTCAGCTAGTAGAATGTGCCGTAGTCGGTCTGGTTCTCAGTACCATCACTGAACCTATCAACATCATCTCAGACTCCTTTTATGTGGTCAACGCAGTTAAACAGTTAGAGAACTCCTTTCACATTCTTGCCAAGAGTACAGTCTTTTCTGTATTTACAGAAATTAGGAATACTATTCAAAATAGAAAAAAACCCATTTTCCATTCAGCATATCAGAGCTCATTCCTTGTTACCTGGACCTATGGCTGCGGGAAATGCTATGGCAGATCACGCCACTCATGCCCTCTGGGTGTCTGATGGCCACGCCGCCGCCATAGACTTTCATAAACTTTATCATGTGCCAGCTGAAACCTTACGACTTAAGTTCAACATCACACGTGCAGATGCTCGTGAGATTGTACTGCAATGTCCAAATTGTGCTCCTTTTCGCACCGTTGTTCATACGGGCTTGAATACTAAGGGTTTGCGTCCTCTACACCTGTGGCAAATGGATGTAACTCATGTCCCATCCTTTGGGAAGCTTCAGTATGTTCACGTGTCTGTTGACACGTGCTCAGGCGCCCTTCATGCCATGCCTCTGGCTGGAGAAAAGGCAAGTTACGTTATCATTCACTGCCTAGAAGCTTGGGCAGCCTGGGGCAAGCCCCGGGTTATTAAGACAGATAATGGCCCGGCTTATACCTCAAAATCTTTTCAGCAGTTTTGCACTCGCTTGGGTGTGGAGCACCGTACAGGTCTCCCCTATAACCCTCATGCGCAAGGCATCGTGGAGCGTGCTCACAGCATGCTCAAAATGTACTTACAAAAACAAAAAGGGGGGAGATGCCCTACAGCTAGGGCTATCACCCAAAGGACGCCTCTCCTTTGCTCTCTTTACTTTTAATTTTTTAAATTTAGATGTCAAGGGACGTTCGGCAGCAGACAGGCATGCCACGCCTGCTCTGCCACAGAAAGAATTAGTGAAGTGGAAAGATGTGTTGTCTAACCTATGGAAAGGCCCGGATCCAGTAATAATGAGATCCAGGGGAGCTATTTGTATTTTTCCACAGGACCAGGACAATCCCATCTGGGTGCCCACGCGGCTGACCAGAACGGTGCAGCAGCCTCCAGAGCAGCATGAAGACGTGCTGGCTACTTCTCCTGATGACAGCATGGATGATCGCGAGGATGGCAGCGGAGCCACGCTGGGGGATCCTGTCAGTGCTTCCCCTGCCGATGCCTGTGACACATGACACATCAGTTTTCCCCCGCTTCTCTTCTACTAATGTTTCCCTGGGCACTGCGTACCTGCCGTTGGACACGCAGAGTAGTAAACTGGAGGGAAATAGATCCTTCTCCTTGAAGGGGACTTTGTGTTTTGTGTGGGGTTAACGGAAGCTGCACAGACTTGGCTCCCCTGTCCATAGTGGCCGGGGGTATGGCAGGGAATGCTAGTTTCGCATGGAATCTTAGCGACTCTTTTGAGGGTTCTGTGAGGATGATTGCGGGAGGGCGAAACGCGACCTTTGCCCCTACACCTGTCTGTGTTTGGCCCCCGTTTATCTGGGTGGTATCCACGGAAAAACCCTCTGGTACACATGTGAACTGTTCCTCTAATACGTGCAATTATACATTGTGTTGGAATGCCACATCTCACCCCTCTACCATTGTTACCTGCTTGCCTAGATACATTCCTGTTCCTGTTGAAGCTCCTAGCTCTATGACTCTGTTTCGGTCTTGCAGCCACGGCCGTCTTGCTGGCCATCTGTAGGCTGCAGGCCCAGAGACAGAGGGATCATGTGGTATTGGCACAGGCATTTGCTGCGCTTGAACTGGGACAGCCTACACAGGTGTGGTTGACCATGCTAAAAGGTTAGCCTAGTTTTGGGTTGCACCCGCTCCTACCCCCGGGTATTTTAGCAGACATGGCCTTTGCACTCTGAGGGATCTCTCCCATTGCACCAGATAAGGCATGTCTCCTATCCCACAGCCAGCCTTTGCACACCTCTGAGTTTTGCTCATTGCACGAGGTAAGGTGGTTGCTGGTGATAATGAGGCTCTGCAACCTTGATCGCACGGTCGAAGGACGGTGCTGAACGGTTGCTCAGCTCTCATTAAATTAATAAAACAGGGGGAGATGTGGGGCGCGGTGTCAACGCCATTACAAGATGGCGCCTGTTTCCGGCTTTGCCTAGAGCAGTAAACAAGTTCAGCGCACGCGCAATTGTCGGTTACCCTGTGGCGCAAGCATGCAAATGAAGGATCCTACTGTGGACCAATGCTTTGGCGGCTCGACAGCTGAGTGGCCTATCCCAGCTTAGGGGTTGTGCTTCTAGGGTATATAGCAGCCTGCGTGCTGCCGGGCTGGGTCTTCCGCATCATGTAAGTCTAAAGAGAACCCCATTAAAGCACTGTCAGAAGAACTCCAGTTGCCGCGTCTTCCTTGCTGGCGAGGCGGGCGAGACACCCTGTGAAGGGAGGGGGGCAAGGGCCCGAGAAGGCGGCCGGCTGGCAGTGCGTGGTGCGAGACCCTCTCGGGGAGCGCGGCCCTGGGAAGAGGCAGAGGGAAACGCGCGGGGGCGGCGAGAGCAAAGGCCCTGAGGCAGGGGCGAGTTGGGCCATGTAGCAGGGCAGAGAGTGAGGAGGAAGGTTGTGAGAAATGTGCATTGATGCCTTTTGCAACAATTTGGATGCAACTGGAGAGCATTCTGTACATGAAGTATCTCAAGAATGGAAAAACAAACACCACATGTACACACTATTGAGTTGGAGCTAACTGATGAGCTCACATGTGCACGGAAGAAAGTAAAACTCAGTGGAGAGTAAGCCGGGGACAGGGAGAGGAGGGGAAGAGCAACAACCTCCCTAATGGGTACAGTGAACACTGCGTGGGTGACAGACACACCTGTAGCCATGACTCAAGCATTACAAAAGCAATCCATGTGACCAAAAATGTTTGTATCCCTGTAATACTCTTAAATAAATAAATGAGTATTAGGTAGGAATTTTTTCCAAATGAATATCAAATTGACCAAGCATCATTTATTTAAAAGATAGTCTTATCTCCAATGTTCTGCTGTCCTACTTTTGACTTAAAGAAAGTGTCCACATATGTGTTAGTCTATTTATGGAATCCATTCTGTGCCATTTGTCTTTTTGTCTATTCTTCAATACTACACTGTCTTAACTACTATACTTTTCTAATAAGTTCTGGTATCTACTAGGTGAGAATGTCTTCTTAAGAGTATCTTGACTATTATTGGCCCCTTGCATTTCCATATAAATTATAATCAGCTTGTCACGTCCCCAAAATATATCTGTCGTGATTTTGATTTAGATTCTATAGGTATCAGTTTAAAGAGCTCACTTAGAAGGAAAAACAAAAACAAAAAGCGTCTGCTCATCCGACGCTGTCATCCGGGTGGGAGCCGTGTGTCTTGCCCTCTGGACTCCGCTCCTTCCCCACGGCGGGGCGGAGGCCGCGGGGACTGCCGGGCTGAGCCCTCAGCCGCGATGACCGCACAATGCAGGCCCCGCCCCTCGGCAGCGCGCAGTCTCCCAAGGGCGGGAAGTCCCTGGCATGGTTCCGGAATCCCAGGTAAGAAAAGTGGAGCCTGGGGAGAAGCAGACCGAACGAGCAAATAAAACCCAAACAGACAGAAACAAACCTGCGTCCCCATCTATTTGTAGCAGGGGCCTTGTGCCCTGTGTGGAGTCCTCAGGGGTCACCCCTTCTTACACCCACTCTAACCCAGGGCGCATCAGCACGGGTTACCCTTATTGCACACAGGCGAGATGCGTTTGCTCCTCACTGTCCTCTGCCTTCTCTGTCCGCGCCCCTGCAGCTGACTCTGCGGCTCGAGACCACGCTCCGGGGGAAGCCAGGCACAAGCGCAGGGGCCACGCGGGCTGGCCGACCAGGCAGGGGAGGGAAGGCGCAGGCCGTCTATGAAAAGGAAAGGGTTAAAGGTGTCTCTGGCATCGGAAGGGGATTAACAAGATGAGGATGAAGGTAAAACACAGACGCAGTAAGATAACCAGGATGTGGCCGTGGAAAAGGGCGCCGTAACTCACGAGGCTGAGTGTGGTTTGCCGCCGCCTTGCGTCCCTGCGCCGCCGGGTCGGGCTGCTGTGGACCCAGTCCTGGCCGTTGAGGGCGCCAGGGCCGCCCAGCGGGAGGGAACCACCTGTCCAGGACGAGCTGTGGGAACCAAGCCGCCGCGTGTGGCTGCAGGTGGCGGGGCGGGTGGGGACCAGAGTGCAGGGGCCTAGAACGCAGGGCTGGGAGGAGGAGTGGGCGCAGAGAGAAAGGGGCAGGGGCGGCGGGCGGTCCAGCAGCCATGGGGGCGGCAGATGGGCGAGGGTTTGGAAGAAAGAGAGGAAGAGCTGGGCATGGAGAGTTTCAGGGTGGGGTGGTGGGGAGGGAGGACGCGGCTCAGAGAGGGAAAGCAGGTGGGGCAGAAATCAGAAAAGCTTGGGTAGAAGTGAAGAACAGACCGAGCACGAGAGGAGTGAGGAGAAATGGGAGGAAAGAGGGTTGGATAGCGGCAGCGCGGAGGAGGAGGAGGAGGTGGAGGCTGGGGTTTGAAAAGGTGAAGCGGGGCTAGTTTCCTCGTCATTGAGAAGGCGAGGGCTGCAGTTGGTCAGGGGAACAAGTGAGTCCCAGCGAGTGACTGCGCTGCGCCCAGAAGTGCCCAGCATTCATCTCCCAGCCGCCCTGGCATCTCCCCTGCCTGAATGCTCATTGTGACATGTGCCTGCCCCCCCCTCAGGTCTGGTGACCAGGCCACACCTGCCGCAGACACGTCCCGGCTTCTAGGTTTAAGAGTGATCACGGGAAGTAGCAAAGGAAGAAACGGGGCTGTGATGTTAGTGTCTGTCCTTGGTTTACCCCGTAGCTTTGCCGCTCAGCAGCTCAGCAGGCAAAGAGTGACCAGGGGTCAGGATATAGTTGGGGGTCAGGGCCTGGCAGAGTGGCCCTGTGGCAGGAATTGGGACGCAGGACAGAGCCAGTGCCCCAGTCTCCTCAGCCTACTGCACTGTTCAGAGCTCCTTACAGCATTTATGTCGCTGCACAAAGAGAGACGTGGTGTCGATCACACCGGTGAGGACACTGGAGACAGAGAGGGAGCTGCCACGGGCAGGCAGCGGGTGACAAAGCAGCCGGGACTAGAACTGGGCCAAGGGGAGGGCAGGGGGGAGGGAGCACAAACTGGCACAAAGCACCGAGCGGCAGCGTCACCTCCTACCCTCTGGACCGGGTCACGCAGCGGGCGCTCCAGAGCAGAACCTTCCTTTTCATAGGGAACCTCTTGGTCCCTGGTCTGTGGGTTTGAGGCCTTGCTCTGACCTGGAACCAGAGACCTTGGGCCAAAGCTGCTGGGATGACGGCCACACCTGAGTGTCCCGTGACTAGATGCGGAGTTTGTTGCTCACTGCCTGAGACGCCAACTCCGTGTCAGAAGATTAAGGAGGCTCCTGCACCCCCCTTTCTTCTGTGGGATGTGGGAACCCTCTCTGCTAACGTTCCTGGTTTCTTTGACCTCCATCCAAACCATAAGCCCTTTGTTCCCCTGCAGTCTACTGTTCTCTCAACACGATAGTATTCTGATTTTTCTCCTTTAACCACCCTGTTTTCATCAGATTGCTCTTGTGGTAACAGCTATCTGCATCTCCTTGTCTTAAGTGTGACCTGGGTTTCCCTTAAGGACATTGCATCACTTATTCCTCAAAGAGAGACCACTCATTCTCTCCAGCTCTCGAGCACTTCAGAAAGTGCGGGTTATAGACTCCCTGGGCTCCGCACGGCTCTGCGCGCCCACCGCCACTGCCTGGCAACGCCCTTCAGGTCTGCCTACTCTCTGTTCCTTTGAAAACTTTCACCTTCTCATCCTGAGTCACTTTCTTGTCCATTTAGATGGCCCGATTCAATTCTCTGGCCTCTCCTTTCCTGGATTTATTTTTCCTTTGAACAAGTCTTCTGTATTTTTAAAAAGTGCTGTTGTATTTTTAATTCACACATAAATTTGCATATTTTTGGTACAATATGAGGTTTCACTATATGCATACATTGTGTAGTGATCAAAGTAGTGGTTATATTGATTCAATTTCTTTGTGTAAATACCCAGCAGCAGGATTCATGAATCATATGGTGGTTCTACTTTTAAATTTTTGAGTACTGCCATAGAGTTTTTCCTAACGGCTGTGCTCACTCACATTCCCACCAGCAGTGTGTGAGGTTCCTGTTTCTCAGAGCCCCACAGCGTCTGTCACACTTTGTCTTTTAAGTGACAGTCACTCTAATCTGGGTAAGGTGATGCCACACTGTGGTTTGACTTTCATTTCCCTGGTGATTAATGATGTTGAGCATTTTTTTTGAACCTACTTCTTGGCCATGTGTATGTCTTCCGTTGAGAAATGTCTCTTCAGGTCCTCTGTCCGTTTTTAAAGTCATGTTGCTTGTTTGTTTTGCTATTGAGTTGTTTGAGTTCCTTTTATATTCTGAATATTAACCCCTTGTCAGAGACATAGTTTGCAATTTATCACCAAAAACAGCCATCTACCTTCTACCTCAGCCATCTATGGCCATGTCTGCTCCTTTTCATTACACGAGAATTACCGCACTTGTAAAACCTTGCTCAGGTATTCTGTTTCATGATCACAGCTTCCTGTCCTTACAGTATCATCACTCACTGGTTCCCGGGAGCGGCCACCTCACTGACCCTTTCCCTCTCTGTGTCCATCCACCGCGATATCCTGCTGCCTTCACTTCTCCCCTACACACTTCAGAAAGTCTGATTCCACAAATGCGGTGACTTTCTTACCAGTGGTCTACATTTTCTTGCTGTGTCATCTTTTTTATTGCACTTTTCTTGAGAGAGCAACCCAACCTGGTTGATTCCAACTATATGCCTTCCCTGTTTTGCTGAATAACTGCTAGAAAACAACATGCACAACCTGGCATATTGGCAGTCGGTTGAATTACTGAATTATTCAATTTAATAATTGCTAGGAGCTTGGGTTTTGCTGCCTATCTAGACAAAAATAAAAAACTCTCCACTGTCACAGAGAAATGGCAAGGTTTACTACTAGAATCTGGGCTTTTTAAAAGTTTCTTTTAAGAAGTTGAAACCTGGTACCTAAGTGTTACCCTACTTTTGAGTCTAAAATTTAAACTGTATGATGTAGAGACCCACAGCCAACAATCAAATAAAATTGGTCCCCACAGACAGCAATTAAAGCCGTGTTTACTGTGAGGTGTTAGGGTTGTGGCGATTTTATCGCTCTTACAGGAACATGCCCCAGGCCACAGACCAGCCAGAGAAAAGTCCCACTGGAGCTGAGCCCCAAATCCAAAGTGACAACACCTGAACAAATAATTCCCATGAGGGATTGTCAGCAGATAAAACAAAGGGTGGTTTTACACACATCCCACTAATAATTTCATATAATTAAGGCATAAAATGGGGACTTGAATTTCTAAAATGAACAAGATGCTAAAGAACAATTAACAACAACAACGAAAAAACCTTTCAGGATGAAAAACTGGTGATAACTGTTACTCTAGAATTTCATATCCAGTCAAATTGTCATTCAGAATTCAGTGCTAAATCGTGAAAGACCAAGTGCTAAACAATGGCTGAGAAAATTCATCACTGATAAACTCTCATTTAATCAATAAACAAAGGATGAGAAGAAAAAAATTGATCACAAGTGGAGTGAAATGAAAAAGTCAAGGCTGGCGAGCACGAGATCGCGTCTCTAAGGAGAGCCAGCGAGCTGCGGGCGGCGCGCCCTGCGCAGTCCACCTGCTGCAGGCCGGACGGGACGGAGCCGCGCTGGGAACAGAGGCCCTCCGGCAACGAGCCTCTCGCGCCCTCTGCTGACACAGGCTAGCATTACATCGTCTCCGCGGTGAAGGAGAAACAGCACCAGCTCCACGTCACTGAGCAGACGTTGGAGCTGGGAGGCAGTGATTTGGTACCTGGCGTGGCAGTGGGTGAAGAAAGAAACTAACGCACATAGGTAAATCTAAATAAGTGCCCACTTGACCAATGATGATAAATAATCTGAGGACAGAAAAACTAAGGTGAAAATGAACTGCTGGACAGCAGTACAAGGAGGAGGAGGCGATTGGGATTAAATTATTCTAAGGTCTGTATAATATATATAGTAAAAATAAAAATTTCTAGCAATCCGATGCTAGTGGATCAAATTCCAAGAGAGGTCTCAGTTCCTTGCCGCTTTTTGCAGAAGCTCTCGATTTGTTGCCAGGAGAGCCACTTTCCTATTAATTGTATGAAATCTAACAAATACCACTTCATACCAAAGCCTAGCGAGGAATTTATTTTTTTCCAATTCCAAGATGGCAGAATAGAGGCTTAGCCAGCATGCCTTGCCAACTTGGAAATAGCAAAATAGGGTGGAGAGATTCATTCTGTTTGTGTGTATTCAAGGAACACAGGAGTAAACATAAAAGCAAAAGTAAACTTTGGATACTGCTAAAAGGAAGGCAGTCCACATGGCAGAGTCCTGCAGACAATTATGAGTGAGTCCTCAGCACAGGAGAGGGGAAATGAATGCCTCTGCCGTACACATTCCCAGGCCACAGGGACCCTCTGAAGCCTTGAATCTGACTTGGGGAGCAGTCAGGGACTGTGAGAAGAAAGGGCACTGGGAAGTGCCCCACATGTGCTCCAAGAACTGAGCACTAATGAGAGGAGGCTTTCCCCGATCCTCACTCACAATTGGCCACAGGCATCTTGCCAGCCAGTGAGGGTGCAGTCACTGGTTTGCCAGCCATGGCTTTGAGACCTGGTCTTGACTCGGGGAGGAGTCCCCATGGCCAGAGCTGAGAGTGAGTGTGAGGTGGCCCCAGCTTGGACACTGGAGCTGAGTCCCTTCCACCCGCCGAGGGGCCAGGCCAGGAAGGGTTCCGCCTAAGAGGTATGGCTTTGGCCCTGGCTGGGCGTTGTGTGCCTGGGGTTATTTCCTGGTCTGAAGGCAAGCTGCATGTGGCTTAGCTAGCTGTCCCAACTTGCTGCCAGTGTTGGGCTGGGAGCATGAGAGCTAAGTGGCTCCCACTACCACCTTGCTAGGCTGTGGAGCCCAAACTGCCTCTCTTTCCCCATGGGTCGCTGATGCTCCTCACTGCAGTGTTTCTCCAGGGCCCTGGGATGTCCCCCAGCCTTTGCTGGGCCAACCCCTACATCCAGCGTTAAGGGGCCCAGTGCAGGCTTACTTGGCCCAGCCTCGGCTGGCTTTGGCCAACTTTCCAGAGACAGAACATGGGACTGCCACCCCTACGCATTGCATGGCCAACCCATTTCCTGGGACACCAAAGTACTTCTCCTGGTTAACAAGGTTTAAGCATAAATGCCAGTGCCACCGCCACAGCTGGCTCTCTCCTGCAGCGCCACACACAGCTCTTTAAAATGTCTGCAGGAGCAAGTGCACAGAGCTTGGTGAGGAAGCAGGCCTCACATGACCTCCACTACCACCATCACCCACACCTTCCCCCTCTGCTACTTAGTAGGCTTAAGCCTCCTGACCCAGCCAATACAGTGCTACTAAAACCAGCACCGCACCTATTAGGCTATTTATAACCAAGGAAACCATACAGAGGCCACCACCAACTGCCTCCAGAAGCAAAACCAAATAACCCTACTCGAAATGCATCATAGTCACATCTTCAAGAAAAAAAAGTTTTTCCCCAAAGAAAGTAGATTCAGAAATAAGAAGTAGCAGCTGTTTCTCCAGATGTGAGGCCATCAGCACAGTAATACTGGAGCTATGAAAACGCAGGTTGTGATGATGCCTCCAAAGAAATACGGTAGCTCTTTAGCAATGGTTCCTAACCAAAATGAAATTTTCAAAATGCCAGACAAAGAATTCAAAATATTGACTTTGGTGGGTGGCAGCGGTGGCAGCAACACCGGCTTGGGCCCCCTCCCTCCTCCGTTCCCCCTCCTCCCTCTCCCCTCAGCCGTGGTTCCTGAGGAGTCCGAGCCGTGTGGAGGGGCGGCCGCAAGCTCCAGGAAGAATGTCAAGGCAGCAAGCAACCAGTACCTTGAAGCATGCAGTTGTGATAACATTAATGGATTTGGCATTATTCCAGATGTTTCTGGTAGAGGGTCAATTCACTACTCTGAAAGTACATTCTCCCAAGAAGAAGGGACAGAAAGAAAGACCTCTTTGTAAGAAAGCCTTGAGTATCCCATGAACGAGCCAGCAGAAAACCGACTGGGGTGCAGCAGGACTCCAGAGCCAAATATAAGGCTCAGAAAAGGGCACCAGCTTGATGGTACAAGGGGAGGTGATAATGACAACCACCAAGGAGATTTGGAGCCTATTATAGAGGCATCTGTTCATTCTTCCCATCATAGAAAAACCTCTGAGGAGCATGAGTGCATTGATGAAGCTTCTCAGGAAGATGACGGGTTTATGGGGATGTCCCTTCTCTTACAAGCCCATCATGCTATGGAAAGAATGGAAGAGTTTGTTTCTAAGGTCTGGGAAGGACGGTGGCGAGTAATCCCTCATGATGTACTACCAGACTGGCTCAAGGATAACGACTTCCTTCTACATGGACACCGGCCTCCTATGCCTTCATTCCGAGCCTGTTTTAAGAGCATTTTCAGAATACACACAGAGACAGGCAACATCTGGACACATCTCTTAGGTTGTGTATTCTTCCTGTGCCTGGGGATCTTTTATATGTTCCGCCCAAACATCTCCTTTGTGGCCCCTCTGCAAGAGAAAGTGGTCTTTGGATTATTTTTCTTGGGAGCCATTCTCTGCCTTTCTTTTTCTTGGCTCTTCCATACAGTCTACTGCCACTCAGAAGGGGTTTCCCGGCTCTTCTCTAAACTGGATTACTCTGGTATTGCTCTTCTGATTATGGGAAGTTTTGTTCCTTGGCTTTATTATTCTTTCTACTGTAATCCACAACCTTGCTTCATCTACTGGATTGTCATCTGTGTGCTGGGCATTGCAGCCATTATAGTCTCCCAGTGGGACATGTTTGCCACTCCTCAGTATCGGGGAGTAAGAGCAGGTGTGTTTTGGGGCCTAGGCCTGAGTGGAATCATTCCCACCTTGTACTATGTCATCTCCAGGGATTCCTGAAGGCTGCCACCATAGGTCAGATTGGCTGGTTGCTGTTGATGGCCAGCCTCTACATTACAGGGGCAGCCCTATATGCTGCCCACATCCCTGAAAGCTTCTTTCCTGGCAAATGTGATATCTGGTTTCACTCTCATCAGTTGTTTCATATCTTCGTGGTTGCCGTAGCTTTTGTTCACTTCCATGGTGTCTCAAACCTGCAGGAGTTCCGTTTCATGATCGGCGGGGGCTGCAGTGAGGAGGATGCACTGTGACACCTACCAGGAGCCAGGGACTTGACCCTGAACCTGCAGGCCTCTCTGCCAGCCACTCATGCCAGTACCAAAGGAGCCCCCAAAGTTTGACAGCCTCTTGGGCTTTGTGACAGCCCAGGGGCTCCACATGGTACACAGCTGAGAAGAGAAAAACAAAATAAATCATACCTCAAAGGATGAAGTGCATCAATATGGAGAATTGGCCCAAAGCCTGACTTACTCTTGGGATCTCCAGATTGAGGGCTCTGCAAGACCCTTGGCAAACTGGCTTCTGATCCGTATCATATTTATTTGTATAAGATGGGGAACCAGTTTGGCTGACGGTTTTTTCTTCTCCCTTTCTCTCTCCTTAAAACAATAATACAAACCAATTTAGGTGAACATTTATATCCAGTTAATGGGTGGGAGTGTGATTTTCAATGCTCTTTTGGGAGAACAAAGAAATTGATGTAAATAAGATTTCTAACTTACTGTTTAAGAATTTATATAAATGTTTAAAACATAGGGGTAGAGAAGGGAGGGAGAATTTTCTCATAGAACAAAACATGCAAGTACCACACACTGTTTCAATTTTGCACAAAGTGACTGTAGGAGGATCAGATGATGGCCCCAAATGTACAATATCTTGGTACATCAAGGTGCCTTCTAAAGGCTGACATACCTTGGACCTGAGCGGAGTGGAGAGTCGAACCCAGCCGGGTGATCACACGACCACTCTCAAGCCTGAGAGCCTTTGGGAGTCCTGAGGGAAATGGTATGTTTTTTCCCAGTGGAAGCAGAACATGAGTGGCTGGCAGGATGGGTTAGATAAAGGCTTTGGTTAAGGTGTCATTTGAGAGACTGACTTGTAGGCTGACAGTGACCCTCTCTAAGGAGTAGAGCCACCTGCTTCTACCATCCATGCTGGTAAAGGGGTGGTGGAGATAGTGAAGGAGCTCTGGAAATGTTAGCACGGGCTGATCTGGTTACTTCCTGGCATCCTGCTCAAGTTTGTGGATAATTCTTATTAGAGAAGTGTTACAGTTTTCCATATTTTTGCTATGGATCTCTGGAACACCCTGTAAATTTCCTCTATTCTCTGCCCAACTGCCCGCCCTTCTGGGAATAAAAATTGACCTTTCCCTGGCATCCTAATTCCTAGCATGGAGCCAGCCACAAATGAGATTCTGACTTGTCCAGGTGCCTCCTCTTTTGACATAAGTTGAGAGAACCCTTCGTTAGGATTAGGAAGGATGAGTCTCACCTCTGGGCCACTGTCTTGTTAAGTGTAGGTGTGACAGACACCTCAGCTCTCCTTGAACTAGAAAACCAATGGAAGTCTTGGGAAGCAGAGTCCATTTCCCACTGTGGAGCTGTCAGCTGTCATTGAGCCCGACTGCACAGGGATAGGGTGTTAAGAAGTGTTAGAGGAAATAGTATGTTATTGCCAGAGAGTCTGGTAGAGTCCTTAAAGCTCTGTCTTTGAATTCTTGCTAGAAGTACAAAATGATTGCTCATGTTTCAGAGCCACCGTGCTGTGGTGTCAGGGAGAGTGGTGGAGGAAGGATCTGGTTCATAGAGTCCTAATCTTGGCTTATAGGTGAACCACACTTTGGCACTTGAGTCTTAGGTTACTGTCATCAAAGACTTGGGGTGACTCTATCACATCCTGGGGATTATGGGACTAAATTGAGGCCCTTGGCCTCAGGGCTAGCATCCTCAGTGGGTGTTTGGGAATATGGGAAGGGTCTCTTTATTCAGTAGAGTTTTCTTAGTTATTTTTCTCCTTTCTTTCCCCTTTTAATCTCCAGCAAAAGCTGGAATCCAGGAAGAAAGAAACCAATGTAGAAGTTGGGAAGAACTTAAGAGTATTTTGGTTCTGGATAAAGTCACTGCCCTGGGTGCTAGGTGGTCTGAGAGGAGACTCAGTGGGTAAATTGTGGCAGTGCCTGACGGAATATAGAGCAGTATTAATCCCTTTGAGAAAGTGTAGTCCGGTAGGACAGTGGCCATCTGGATGGAAGCTCACTTAGTTTCATGGGAGCAACAGCACATATCAGAAGCCAGACTTGCTCTTCGGTCATGCACTTTGGGACACAGGGTATGAGATGCAGCCCTGTTATAACACCAACAGAAGTAGCAGCCTCTGGGCCCAGTCACCCACACCCCAAAGCAGGAAGAATCTGGTTCAACATAGCACAAACCCTTAGGAAAAATGAAATTACCATCACCAATGTGGAATCCAGTAAAAATCTCCCTCTTTTGGGTGTGTATGTGGGCATGTGTGTGCCCATTTGTATGTGTGTGTCTGTGTGCAACTCACTACCAACAGCCTCAATGTGCACTTGACCTTACAGTGCTCGCTGAGAACTCTCACCAGGTTGGCGCCTGAATGCCTTACTCTCAGCAGTCAGAGGCTTGCTTGCTCTGTGCAGATTTTTAATTTTCTTTTTTGGCCCTAGGCTTGTTAGGACCTCTACAGCTTCATTTTTCCATCATTAAATAGTGGCCTTTTTCAGTATTCCCCCCCCCCTTCCCCTTTATAAATTGCTGAAGCCACAAAGCACATTTTTGGGGATCATAGAAGGTTGGGGTTCCAGAAGGGCATCTGTGTAATGGTTCATTCACCGTGGGAGTTCCCTACTTGCCGTATTCTCAATTTCTTCTAATAAAAAGAACCAAATGAAAAAAAATATATATTGACTTTAACCACTTGGGTACAAGCATTGACTATAGTAGACAGCCACAGATGAAAGCACACAGCCGAGTGTCGACTTTAGCATTAATAACAAAATTTCTACAACAGTAATCTGAATACAGGCACTACAACCCTTGTACTGCATCAGAAAATCTCATGTGTTCTAGAGAAAGTCATTTTCCAGCACCTTACAATAGTGATAAAACAAAAAGGAAAAATCCATTAAGAAGATGTATTGTATGCTCACAAAATAATAAAAGGTGTAGTACTAGATACTATTGTAAACAATGTAACATTGGCCTATGTGTAGCCCCATGCTTCGAAATTTATCATACCAAAGAATAAAATTTATCGTAATATTCAAAAACTTGCCTTATTTCTTTATGATATGAATGAAATAAAACTATAATTTTCAATTGACGTTTCTAATTTTTCATTCATCAAAACAAAATTGTGAACATTTAAAAATAACGTAATGAAAAAATATATGTATATGTTGCCTATTCTGATTTACATGACAAGTAAAGCTGCCTGTAAAGTAAAACAAGCTGTCAGTGCTTTCAAGCTTTCCTCATCGCACAAGAGCAAAGCAACCGCCCTCAATGCGCAGCGCGGACCGCCGTGGGGACTGCGAGCGCGGTGTGGGCGCGGGTCGGGCCGGTGAGCGCCGTGCAGAAGTGGTTAAAGAAGCTAAGCGAGATCCAAGAGAAAACTGAAAGCCAACACAAAGAAATCAGAAAATCAATTCAGGATATGCATGAGAAATTTACCCTGGAGAGAGAAACCTGAAAAAAAAATTCTGGAGATAAAAAAAAATTCATTGAAAGAATCACATAAAAAATCGAAAACTTCAATAACACACTAGACCAAGTATGGTAGAAGAGAGACTCACAGAACTTAAAGGTAGGTCTTTTGGTTTAATCCAGTCAGATAAAGCTTATAAAGGGAGTGAGATCTTCAGTTCAAATTCGTTCCTAATTGACTGAGAACTCCCGGCCGCTCCTCTGCAGCCGCGGGGCGTGTGAGCCGCCGGCCAGGGAGCAGGCCGGGGACGTGCAGGCGGGGAGGGCTGCGGGGCGTGTGAGCCGCCGGCCGGGGAGCAGGGCCGGGGACGTGCAGGCGGAGAGGGCTGCGGGGCGCGTGAGCCGCCGGGGAGCAGGGCCGGGGACGTGCAGGCGGAGAGGGCTGCGGGGCGTGTGAGCCGGCCGGGGAGCAGGGCCGGGGACGTGCAGGCGGGGAGGGCTGCGGGGCGTGTGAGCCGGCCGGGGAGCAGGGCCGGGGACGTGCAGGCGGGGAGGGCTGCGGGGCGCGTGAGCCGCCGGGGAGCAGGGCCGGGGACGTGCAGGCGGGGAGGGCTGCGGGGCGTGTGAGCCGGCCGGGGAGCAGGGCCGGGGACGTGCAGGCGGGGAGGGCTGCGGGGCGTGTGAGCCGGCCGGGGAGCAGGGCCGGGGACGTGCAGGCGGGGAGGGCTGCGGGGCGCGTGAGCCGCCGGGGAGCAGGGCCGGGGACGTGCAGGCGGGGAGGGCTGCGGGGCGTGTGAGCCGCCGGGGAGCAGGGCCGGGGACGTGCAGGCGGGGAGGGCTGCGGGGCGTGTGAGCCGGCCGGGGAGCAGGGCCGGGGACGTGCAGGCGGGGAGGGCTGCGGGGCGCGTGAGCCGCCGGGGAGCAGGGCCGGGGACGTGCAGGCGGGGAGGGCTGCGGGGCGTGTGAGCCGGCCGGGGAGCAGGGCCGGGGACGTGCAGGCGGGGAGGGCTGCGGGGCGTGTGAGCCGGCCGGGGAGCAGGGCCGGGGACGTGCAGGCGGGGAGGGCTGCGGGGCGTGTGAGCCGGCCGGGGAGCAGGGCCGGGGGCGTGCAGGCGGGGAGGGCTGCGGGGCGTGTGAGCCGGCCGGGGAGCAGGGCCGGGGACATGCAGGCGGGGAGGGCTGCGGGGCGTGTTAGCCGCTGGCCGGGGAGCAGGGCCGGGGACGTGCAGGCGGGGAGGGCTGCGGGGCGTGTGAGCCGGCCGGGGAGCAGGGCCGGGGACGTGCAGGCGGGGAGGGCTGCGGGCGTGTGAGCCGCCGGGGAGCAGGGCCGGGGACGTGCAGGCGGGGAGGGCTGCGGGGCGTGTGAGCCGCCGGCCGGGGAGCAGGCCCGGGGACGTGCAGGCGGGGAGGGCTGCGGGGCGTGTGAGCCGCCGGCCGGGGAGCAGGCCGGGGACGTGCAGGCGGGGAGGGCTGCGGGGCGTGTGAGCCGCCGGCCGGGGAGCAGGGCCGGGGACGTGCAGGCGGGGAGGGCTGCGGGGCGTGTGAGCCGCCGGCCGGGGAGCAGGCCGGGGGCGTGCAGGCGGGGAGGGCTGCGGGGCGTGTGCAGCCAGGGCCGAGGCTGATGAGTGGGCGAGGAACTGGAGGTGATTCGACACAAAAGGAGCAGAATTCCTCTTCCTTATTCCGACAGTCAATCGTGCAGCTCGAGAAAGCGCGGCAGGTCTCCGCGTGCGGAATCGGCCCCTCCTCCACTCCGAGCATTTCGGGGTCTTGTGGAGCTACGAACTCGCTCTAACAGAAGTAGTCTCTAATGATGTGGGTGGCTTTAATTACACGCCCGTCAAATTCCTAGGCATTTGTTCACTTCATATAAATATTAAACTCCTTGACACATGAGGCCTTCCTGGTTTCTACTGAATAAGCTGTCCCAATATAGTCAAAAAACATGATGTTACTTATAAGAGGGGAAAAGAACAATAGCCAAAACGATAATTGCCTTAAACGGTTTGCTGCGCTTGCCCACCACAGCCACGCCTCGCTGACACCGCGCGGCAAAGCCCGCGGCCCCAGCGCCTCCCTCGGGAGAGAAATGCAGAGGGACCGTGCCCGCACCGGCCTGGGGCTGTCGGAGACTGGGTTTGGTGCCGGCGGAACGCCCGAGGAAATGGCGGTGTGCTCTGAGATGCAGAGGTGAACGAATGTCAGGCACCGGAGAGACTGCAGCACCACGGGCAGGCAAAGGCTCAGCAAGAAAAAGTGGGCCTTAAGAAACCGGGCAAATCTCTTTCGCTGGAAAAATAAATACGTCATAGCAAACACAGGATGTCACTGAGTGCACAGAATATGACCATATGGTAGTTCTTAGTAAGCCGATTCATGAAAATTTGACCTAAATTTCCAGATTAGATAGATATTCCAGATCATGGTGTAATTATATTAACAAAAATATAGAAAGAAGAGACCTAGCTAAAAACAAGAGTGAAAGCTTGAGAGTAACACGGAGGAAATACAACATATAAGATTTTATAGAGGTAAATGAATAAAGTATTGGGATAATTGAGTAATGTAGAGAAATAGAGTAAGAATATTATAGTTATAATAGAAATAATATGAATTTAAATTTTATAAAATTATTTCATAATAAAATAACTATATAAATATGTATATTATATGTAAGGTATATATCAATCATTTATACAGGCAGGGAAAACTGCTTTAAAAAATAAGAATTGGCAATAGTCTTGGAATTATGGAATGGTCATATCATCACATAAGGATTATTCTTCAAATTTATTAGTGTTTACTCTTCAAAAAATTTTATATAGAAAAAAAAAATTTTAACAAGAACCTGGAGTAAATTCTTAGAGCAATTGAAATATTATTTAATATCTTTGACTTCACCAAATGGGAAAAAGAAGACCTGACTGAATAGTTGGAAAAAAGATATAAATGGGTGATACATAAAAAAGAATCTAGAAGGGTTAAAATATGGTAGTTATTAATCAAAACTTATATCGATGTTGTTTAAAATTTGTAAAAACCTATTAAATTATCAAGAAAAAATATGTAGTCAAATGTACACAAATGTATTTTTGTAAACATGGTAGATATTTTTCAAAAATATTAATTATGCATTATAAGCTATTACCATTTTTAATACCTTTTGGACTAACAGTTGGACAATGGCAGTTTTTCTTGAGTAAATGCATCTTTGTTACAAACATATTAAACATTATATCTTTTCTAACAGCAATTTGGAATAAATGAGCACATGATAAAAATTTTAAAAATTATTATCCTGGTGATATAGTATAATGTACTCAAAAGTAGCTATAAAACTAGAAATTTCAGAATTCAAACATACCCACATATACACACATAAACTATTATAATTCCTGTTGGCCCTAATTCAGTAAAAAATGTTATATGATTTAAAATATTTTTAAAAATCTGAAATAGATATATACTAGCAGTTGGATGTTTCATATCTTACCGGTCTATCAAATACGTTGAGGGTTTCACTAAACTTCTGAAGTAAATACATGCCTCCCTATCATCTCCCTCAGCCAAGTGAAATACTAGCCTGCACACTGCTTTTACTCTCTTCCTAAATTGGGTTGCAGTCCAAATACTCCTGTTGCAGCGACTTCTGAGAGTGGACCCTGAAGTGCCAGGCTTGAGCGGCGGCTCGTCACAAGTCAATTTGCTGAGCGTGCGTGGGTAGGAGGCTGCTCTCCCAGGCTCTGACTTTCTCATCATCAGAACTGTTACTCACACTCAACTCCCCACCAAGTCCTGCAAACATTAAGTATACTTTAAAATTCTGTGAGAGTTAAAAATATATATCTCTTCATTTAATCCAAGTAAGTACAGAATTCTTAAGCATTTTGTTAAGTGTGTTGGAAGTTGTCTAATCAGGTTTCCCCCACATCTGATTACAAAACATAATCCTCTGGTAAGCGCTAACAAGTAAAATTCTCGTTATAATGCTGAGGAACTTCATTTTAGATTATAGCATGTATCATGTTTTATGAATGTAAGAAAACGTGCTGTGATGAGCACAGGAGCCCCTAAAAGAAATTCTCTCCCTCCCAACCTCCTTGGCTAATATAAAAGATTACTTCAGTATTTAGATGAAAGGCCATATCAAAGTTCAATTGAAATTATTGTAAAAGAAACATATTAACAAGTGACATATTTTATGACATATTCACCAATACACTGAGAAAATTATAATTTTCAATCCTCTTATGATTCCTATGGTCACCTCCACATATTTTTGCATTGCTAGCCTCCACATTGCCCTTACATTTTGAATTCTGCTTTTATTAAAAATTCTTATTATAGAATATTTAAGGGAATTAAGTAGCTCATTACAGGAGATGAGCACTAGAGAAATTTGTGGAGCTAGCAGCCATGGATATGGAAATATCTTTTTAATATTATCAGGAAATAAAAAATAATAAAGTTTTAAAAATGGAAGTATTAATAATACTATCACTGTTAGGGAGGCATGCAACTTACAAAACATTTTGTATTGACACAGTTGTATGAAAATCTTGCCATCTGTTTGTGGTTTTGAACTACTTTTAACTATTTTCAAACTTCCATTATTCCAAAATATTGTTAAATATAATTAGGCATAATGTTAAATTTTGAGGTTAAAATAGAGGGACATTTATTTCTTACCCCAATTAAGGGGTTATGCTCTGGGCGCGCAAGCACTGGCTCTATATCGCCCTGCCAACATGCCCTCAGCCCTCTGTCTTTGCAACCCTGAGAAGATTTAAATCCAGTATAAGAGCCAGTAAACCTCAAATATATACCTTGATTATTTTGCAGATATTACTTAATACCGCAATGATCTATCTAGCCCCAGAATTAGCTCAAATCAAAAATACAAGCACACAAGAAAAAGAATACAATTCACTCTGCATAATTATTCAAATAAAATACACGGAGTTACTTCAGTGATGAGCTGGCTAAATTGCTATTTGATACGAGCTGAGTGACTGTTAGCATGAACAAGCCTTCTTGCCTCCACCAAAAGCCCTGTCTTTGACAAGAAAGAAATCGCCTTGAAAGTGTACTTTTCCCCCTAGACAGTCAAACACATAGATTGTCTTTTATTTTATAAAATAATTAAACATTCATTTCTATCATGCTATATATAGCTTCTATTATAGAAATATGTCTCAATCTTCTAGAATTTTTTTATCAGAAATAAAAATATCTTTTAAAAAGGGATATGAGGTGGATCTTCAAAATTAAATATAAGAAGGATTCTCTGCTTCTACCCCACTTGGTGGTAGTCATTAGAAAGTCATAACAATTCATTTTTTATTAACTTAAAAATATTATAAAATTATATTATTTGTTAATCACATATATCAAAGATTATGAAAGTAAAAGGACATATTCTAAGTAATCAAGCTATTTAATGTGACACTTTAAAAAAATTTAATTAGTTATTTTTATTTTAGCATATTACAGGGGTACAAATGTTTAGGTTACATAGATTGCCCTTGCCCCACCCGAGTCAGAGCTTCAAGCGTGTCCATCCATACAGACCCATTAGGTGTGTATATACTCATCCCCTCCTCCCCTCTCCCATCTGCCCGACACTCGATGAATATTATTACTCTATGTGCACTTAAGTGTTAATACCAATTTGGTGGTGAGTGCATGTGGTGCTTGTTTTTCCATTCTTGGGATACTTCACTTAGTAGAATGGGTTTAATATTGTAACAAAATTTTTTAAGCCAGGAAAATTAAAGTGATATTGAATTTTAACCAATCTCCTTACATAATTCCATGGATGATATAAGGCAACCCCTTTGCTCAAGTATAAAAACACAAAAGTGAAATAATAACTTAGGAGGCAAGGTGATGTAAATTAAAATTCAGAGGCAAGATACACAGCCTTACCCTGGATTTAACTGGGATATAAGTTCCTATTGAATGTTTACACACTTTTCTGTAAGGTGCTTTATAATAATTTCCACAGAAAGAAACTCCAGTGTTTGGATGTCACAGAATGTGAGTTTTGGAAGAATATCACTGATATGAAATATCAAAGAACCAACCTAAGTTCTGAGAAACATGAAACACGTTGGGTGTTCTCCTTAAGAAAAAGAAAACAAAAAATACAAATACAAAATCAAAATATGATCTCCAAAGGGTTTGTGTATGTGAGAGGCCCTGACATTAAGTATTTTTAGCTTCATATCTGCATCTGAATTTAGGTTTAATATATTTTAGTGCTATTTATCAATTTTTGTTCTTGTTATTTTCATTTGGCAGTGTATGAAAAAAAAAAAAAGTTTTAAGGTTATTATGTACCAGCCAAAGAAAATGATTTGGGATAGTTATGAGAAAGTTAACTTCAAATGCAGCCTGTGATTTAAAAATGGAGCTACCTCTTTACACACATTGAGCAAGAGAGCACAAGTGGTGTATGGGGGAGTTGGGCAGGATGGCTTAACTCTGTCTGAATTGAAGAGGAACTCATTCTTTCCTTTCTTTACTCAGAGATTTACTTCTTTTCTAGTGTGTCTTGTAATAGCACCTACCAATGGTGATTTTTGAGAAGTGAATATTTAATATAGGCAATAACTCATGATGTGGTCTGTCAGGAGACTTAAAACAAGAAAAAAAACCATTAAATTGCAAAATATATTTAGAGGTCACCTGTGTTTAAAAGAAAAGGTAAACTTTGACATTAAGAGATTTCTGTGTGTTGATCACACTTCTAATTTGCCAGACATCTCTATTTCTTAAGAGTCTTAGCTTTCTCTAAATAAAAGAAATCAGCCAGGTGTGGTGGCTCATACTTGTAATCCCAGAACTCTGGGAGGCTGAGGCAGGAGGATCTCTTGAGCTCCGAAGTTCGAGACCAGCCTGGGCAAGAGTGCGACCCATCTCTACTAAAAATAGAAAAATTAGCCGGATGTGGTAACATGCAACTGTAGTCCCAGTTACTCAGGAAGCTGAGGCAGAAGGATCGCCTGAGCAAGGAGTTAGTTTGAGGCTGCCATGAGCTAGGCTGATGCCATGGCATGCTAGCCCAGGCAACAGAGTGAGACTCTGTCTAAAAATAAATAAATAAATAAATAAATACAAAATAAACATAAGATTCATCCCTCCTTCAAGGATCTGTTTTTCAGGTAATATGGCACGGTGATTCCTAACCTTCCTAGACTCTAAAGAAGAAATACATCTAATAATCACAAATAAATAGTTTTCTCATACTCTTCAGAAATCTGAAGTTACTACTTGGCCTGTGACCCAATGGGTATTTCCCCTGTTTTTACCTTTGCTCTCCCACACCCCTAACAACTGATGAGTGTTTAAGATTTGTGTCTGCTAATATCCATAAAACTTCTGAGCCCACAATAGCACATGTCACCTGGGGTCTTTCCCTACCACTGTTGCCACTATATCAGCTCAGATAGTTTGATACAGGTGGTGTCTCTCTTTCTGTGGCTTCACTATTAACAACTGTTTTGGGGGTGCCCTGGTTTCTGTCTGGGTTAGACTTAAAAATGTCAACTGTTTGTAGAACCCAGATGATGTACACTTCTTAAACACTGTAATGATTGCAGCCATTCATCCTTATGTATAGTTCTTCCCTTACCAAATGTTTGCTGCTGTTGCACACTGTTTACCATTCCTGAGGGAGTGGACTCTTGTAACACTAGCCCTGCTGTGACAATGTGGAAAAAAAGCACACTGTTTTCAGTGTGTACTAGCAAGTAAACAGAATTTGCACTAAAGGGATTAATTGCTATTATATAATCCTTTAATGTTAAGCAACTAGATTGTGAAATATTTATTAAAATAACTGCATTTTTTTAAATTGTCATCTATTTATTTTAAATATATTTGTCCTGTTATAAAAGATTTAAAATATTTACATAGTTACATTTCTCACCCCATTTTCCTTCACTTTTAATTCTTATATTTGCATATTATCAAGTATGTAATACTTGAATTTTAAATTTTTATTATTTTCAATATATCTAGTCTTTATTAAAATGACTCAAAATGCAATATTCAATATTTATTCACTATTATAGTAAGGTCTCCACTTCTCTATTAATATTCATTATTTATTTATTTATTTTCTGTTCTGAATGAGTGCTAGGTTACCTGACGTCTTTTAGGCCTGAAGAAACTGCATATCCACGACTTGGTTACATAAAGAGTCATGGCAAAAATCTGTAAATATCCCTCCATTAAATTTGACATAGTTAACTTCACCTGCATCATCTCCCAGATCTTCTTTTCCCTTTTTTCCAGTTCATACTGTGTGATTTTGTTAAATCCAATCTAACTTGTGCCCGAGTGATTTTGGTTGCATTTAGTTAGCATTGTTTTGGAATCCGGTG
The DNA here is from genome assembly GCF_040939455.1 of Microcebus murinus. Taxonomy (NCBI): domain Eukaryota; kingdom Metazoa; phylum Chordata; class Mammalia; order Primates; family Cheirogaleidae; genus Microcebus; species Microcebus murinus. The sequence continues at coordinate 3,076,144 of NC_134116.1, read as the reverse complement.
TTATTTCTGTACTACTTTTTCATTTCTTTTTTGATCTTCCCTGTTGGAATCCCTCTTATTCTGTTGTCTTAAAATTACATGTTTGACTACTTATTTCTTTGAATATTACTTTTTACTTTAGCCTAGACAAAGTGCCATTTGACATATTCAAAATAAGTAGATGTGCAGAAAATTTTAATAATTTTATTAAGTCCTGTATTTTGAAGCATACTGGAGCACAAAATGTTTTTCTTTCTGAAATGTCCACTAGTATATACATCAAGAGAGTTGTCTGTGAAACGTAAAGGAGGAAGTGATTCTCAGTATGCACGTGAATGAAGAGATCCCGCTGTACTCTAACTGGACATTGAGCTGAAGTTCCCAGACCCTTTTGGGGGAAGGTGGGCTCTTGGATAGAATGGCATTATATATAACTTGGTTTTCTTGTAATCCTGTGAATTGTACACATTTTTAAAACCCTGAGAAAAAGTCTTTAAAATCCTCTGGCTTGTGATATTTAACATACAAAAAAGTTATCAGCTTCTGTCTGTAAATTCAGAGACAGAATTATGCCACAGTGTCAAAAGTGTCCATTGGATATTATGAATTAATATCTCATCAATGTATCAAAAATTATACTAGTTATGTAGCATCCTTAATAGGATTGTGAAAATATTAACTCAGATCATTTTCTGTATTCGTGGCTTAGATAATCTAATATACAGGCTCTCCTAAATAATATAGATTGTATTTTGTCAGGGTTAAGATTATACCCCCTTTGTTTCAAACATTTTACAGAATGGAAACATACGTAGTTAATATTAGAAAACTAAGAGAAATATTGGTTAATTTGTGTCAATACAACAGTTTTCTCTTATGATATTGAACAGAAATAAATACGTAACTTTCAAACTATAGGGTTACACAATATTTAGTTGTAAACAAAAAAAAGTCTTACAATTTTTTTCCCATACTGCAGGTAGAAGAGTATCATGGCCAAGATCACTGTGTTGGTGACGAATTCATCCTCAAGGGAGTGCCAGACACCCAGGAGCAGCAAGGCCTCTAGGCTGTGCTGTTCTACTCATCTCTCTGACAGCTCTGGCTGCACCTTCTCATTGTTCTTGCCGCCTTGGACCAGCACCTGCAAAGTGCCAGGTACTTCCTGCTGAGAACACAGTCATTGCGAGATCTCCACTCCATCTCCGTCGGGGTTCCCAAGGCCATTATTCAAACCTTGACCCCAAATAATTCTGCATCATTCCTGGGGCAAGTGATACAGGTCTTTTTAGTTGTTTTGTTTGCTTGTGCAGAGCTGGCCTTGCTCACGGTGATGTCCCTTGATAGATTTGTGTTATCAGGTCATCATGAAAAAGGGGCTCTTTAGCAGATGGTGGCACTTTGTAGCTCAGTAGAGTTGTCTCTGGGTTCTTCAATATATCAGTCACCTTCCTAATACCACTTTGTAGATCAAGTTTTGTCCAGTGGTTCTTCTGCGAGATCCCCCATTACTCAAACTCTCCTGCTCAGAGAAGTACCTTGTTGAGATTGGAGCCTTAATTGTCACAACATCTTTGGTGATTATTTTTCTTTTCTTTTTCTTTTTTTATAATATTTATTTATTTATTTTTTCCCCAAATTCTGTGGGTACAAATATTGTTAGAGTTACATATCTTGCCCCTGCCCCCCTCCCCATCCCGCTCTGCCAGAGCTTCAAGCATGTCTAGTCATCAAGTGGCGCACCCTACACCCACCATGAAAGTGCGTACCCTTCCCCTTCTCCCCCCTTCCACCTGTTCAGAGGAGGCATCCCTTCTCCCCCACACATTTCTTTTCTTTTAATGCTGGTTTCTTATATCCACAGCTTCTCCACTGTTCCGAGGATACAATCAATGGAAGGCAGGTCAAAAGCCTTCTCAACAAGCATTACTTGTCTTGTGGTGGTGATTCTCCCTCAATACAGGGTCCACTACCTACCAAAAGCCAGCGTCAGAGTGCCCTTCTGTGTGGGACTTGCTGGTGTTGTGTTCTGTACCATGATGCCACCAACCCTGACTTCTATCATCTACAGTCTGAAGAACAAGGACATGAAATCAACATTCTGGAAAATGCTTAGAAATGCTGTCTTTCATAAGCAACAAAAACAAACACAAATATTTCACTCAGTTCACACAAACAACAGGTTAATTCAGTTAATGGTAACTGACTTCCTGCTGTTTAGATAAGGTAATAATTTATACTCTTATACACACATAGAATTCACACTTTTTCTATATTTCTTTAATCAAAATAAAAAGATATGAAAAATAGGATTTCCCCAAAGGAAGAGATTTTAGGTAGCAGAAAGTATAATTGGGAACATGTGACTTTCCTCTTATTTGTGTATAGTCTTTATTTATAGGAATAGATTCACTGTATAGATATATTTGTACACTTTCATCTTTGACTCAGCATTATTCATTTGGAATCTCCCCACTTTATTCCTTTGTCATGCACGTTAGAATGTTTTAGGTTGTTCTTCATTTTAAAATTAAAAATGATTATAATGAATATTCTTCTAATCATCTCCTATCACAAGGAAATAAAGCTGGTTAATAATATGTACCATTTTAATTTCATAAGGTGATCAAATTGGTATTCACAGTTGATGTACTCACTGTGTTTATTCCTGAGAATATTGGATAAATTTACTTTTTTCTCTCTTATCCACCTAAATATTTGCTATATTTAAAGTATTTTTAAAATGCTTTCTAATTTTAATGGTAAATAATGTCTCTTATTATTACATTAATTTATGTTTTCATAGATTTATGACTAATATGAACATATATATTTCTCTCTTATCTGTCACATATTATCTATCAATCATTTATCTATCAATCATCTACACATATATACCAGTCACAAATTCACTATATCATTTGTTCATTTTTCAGTTGGTTACTTTTATTTTTTAAACTATTTTTTCTTAATACTCAACTTTTGTTCATTAGATATCATGGGAAGATCTCTTAAAATATCATTTGTTTTCATCTTTTTATGGTATATATTATAAATTTAGGAGTATTTAATTTTATGTATTTAAAGTTATTCATATTTCTCTATGTAATTTGTGCTTTTTATTTTCTTTAAATTTTTAATTTTTCCCCAAAATATTCTCCAGTGAAATATTCTATTCAATGTTGATTTTTTCCCCAAATATATTGTCTTATTCCAATTATCCTGACCATGAGAAACACACGTGCACTCTAATGAAATAAGGTGTATGAAGCTATTATAATGAGGAAGACTCTGCACAAAGGAACAGTGCAGGATTTCACCAAAGGAAAAGATAGACTTACAAAAATTTAGGGAAGGGTGAAATTTCAGTGGAGTTTAAATAAAGCAATTACTTTGATAAACTCAAAGCCAAGCAGAGATCTGTCTAAAGGGGCTGACATCAGGTCTGGATTGCAAAGTCAACCCAAGATCTATTTCCTTGAAAATGACAAGGGAGAAGTGAATGTCATCTCTAGAAACTCCTGGATTAGAGATTGAAGCTGCTTCTCTGTGTCAGAATGACCAAGGTCCTCTAGAAAGGAGGAGACATTTCATTTCTAATGATGAAATCCCAATCAGCAAAGTGACTACAGGGGGCTGTTTTGAAACTTTATAGGTGTGGTGCATCTTCAGAACAAATAATGCTTCCTGTTAACTTCAAGGCTGGCTTTATTTGTGTTATCTCAGCCTCATGAATGGCAACAGGCTTTTATTTCCTTAATAGTTAGGACTATAATTTATCTGAATCAATGGCAGGAGGAAACATTTTCATATATTAATCTTTATTAAGAATAAATTGTGTCATATTTTATTGCTACTCTGTTAATCAATGTTTTGTGATAATATAATAATAGCCTATTATAATATAGGTTTCTCCATATCTGTGTGTGTCTAGGCTCTACATTAATACTTTTTTATTCTTTATTCTTTTTTAATGATACATACATAATATTTGTACATTTTTGTAGGGTACATGTGATATTTTGTTACATGTATAGAATGTGTAATGGTCAAGTCAAGGTATTTAGGATATCTATCACTTCAATTATTTATTATTTCTCTGTGTTAGAAAATTTCAAGTTCTCTCTTCTAGCTGTTTTGAAATATGAGGGGGATGAAGAGAGGCTTGTTAATGGGTACAAACATTCAGTTACATAGAAGAAATAAGTTTTTTATATTATTCCTTTTCCATCTTTTTTTTCCATGAATTCAGTGTTTTCCTTATTACTAGAGATTCATAGTTAACAACTGATATCTCTCAGGCTCAGTTGCCTTGTTTGTTCTTTCCCAAAATTGCCTTAGCTATTTGCGAGCTTTTTACCTTTAACCTTTAGTATTATATGACAAACCCACAGCCAACATTATACTGAATAGGAGAAAGTTATAAGCATTCCTCCTAAGAACTAGAACAAGACAAGGATGCCCACTTTCACCGTTACTATTCAACATAGCACTGGAAGTCCTAGACAGAGCAATCAGGCAAGAGTAAGGACATCTAAATTGGAAAAGAGGAAGTCATATTTTCTTTGTTTGCTGATGGTATGATCTTATATATAGAAAACCCTAAATACTCCACCAAAAGATTCCTAGATTTAATAAACAAATTCAGCAAATTCTCAGGTTATAAAATCAACATACAAAAATCAATAGCATTTTTATACACCAACAATGTCCAGCTGAGAACCAAATCAAAAAGTCAATTCCATTTACAATAGCTGCAAAAATCTGAAAATACCTAGGAATAAATTTAACCAAGGAGGTGAAAGATATCTACAAGGAGAACACTGCAAATCACTGATGAAAGAAATCATAGACTATATAAACAAATGGAAAAACATCCCAAGTTCATGGATTGGAAGAATCAATATTGTGAAAATGATTGCATTGCCCAGCAGAATCTACAGATCAAATATAGTTTTTATCAAAATACCAATGTCATTTTTCACAGAATTAGAATAAAGAATTCTAAAATTCATATGGAACAACAACAAAAAAAAAAACCCTGAAGCCAAAGCAATCCTAAGCAAAAAGAACAACAACAACAAAAAAAACAAAACTGGAGGCATCATACTACCTGACTTCAAATAATGCTATAAGGCTATAGTAACCAAAGCAGAATTGAACTGGCATGAAAGTAGATACATAGAACAATGGATCAGAATAGAGAATCCAGAAATAAAACTATATAAGTACAACCAACTGATCTTTGAAAAATAAGACAAAAACATACACTATTCAGTAAATGGTGCTGGGAAAATTGGATAGCCGTATGCAGAAGAATCAAACTGGATCCCTATCTTTCACCATATACAAAAATTAACTCAAGATGGATTAAAGACTTAAATTTAAGACCTGATACCATAAAAATACTAGAATAAAACCTAGGAAAAACTCTTCTGGACATTGGCCTAGGCAAACAATTTATGACTAAGACCCCAAAGCAAATGTAAAAAACCAAAAATAGACAAATGGTACCTAATCAAACTAAAAAAGTTCTGCACAGCAAAAGAACCAAAAGAATCAAAAGGGTAAAGCAAAAGAATCAAAAGGGTAAACAGAAAACATATACAAAGAAAAGAAATTTTCTCTGGATGCAAGAGACACCAATGACTAATAGCCACTGATGCTGAGAAGCAGATAATCTTCTGAATTTACACCTAGTTTAGACAACAATGCCATGGGTGTTTAGAAAATTAAACTCAATACATGAGTAGATTAATAAAATGTGGTATATGTATACCATGGAGTACTATTCAGCTATAAGAAACAATGGTGATATAGCACATCTTGTATATTCCTGGCTAGAGCTGGAACCCATTCTACTAAATGAAGTATCCCAAGACTGCAAAAACAAGCACCACATGTACTCACCAACAAATTGGTATTAACTAATCAACACCTAAGTGGACATATAGGAATCACATTTATCAGGTGTTGGACAGGTGGGAGGGCGGAGGAGGGGATAGGTATATATATATATATATATATATATATATATATATATACATATACATACACACACATAATGAGTGAGATGTGCACCATCTGGGGGATGGTCATGCTTGAAGCTCTGACTCGAGGGGAGGAGCAAGGACAATATACATAACCTTAACATTTGTACCTCCATAATGTGATGAAAAATAAATAAACTGTTACTGTGTAAGAAAGAAAAAAAAAAAAGAAAATTAAGCTCAAACAAAAATACACCAATCTCACTAAGCCTGTCCTCCCCTTACTAGATTTGTCTTGATGCAGTGGCCTGGGGTTTCAGGATTCATTTCTGGAAACTAGAAACTGATAAAAATTGTTTCCTTCAGTTAGAAAAATAAAACACTGTATATATAATAATATGAACAATCATAATGATGATGATAGCTAACTACTTGAAGTGTATTCACTCGTTGAATTCTCAACGAAAGCCTAACTTTTAGCTCCAATTAGCCATACACAGTTTTTATTTTGTTTACTAGTATGTCATTGGTCTCAATACAATGTCTGACACATAGTATACACACTTAAATACATTTGTGGAATGAATGATTTTTTTTCTGTCTGGATGAGTAACCTCTATTTCTTCATATAAAATAATCCTTTATCACATCTGATATCCGACCTACATTCACTCACTTCTTTTCCATAGTTGAATGAAGAATTAATCCCAGAACTCAAACAGTGATGTTCCTAGAGATAAACTGAGCATATCAGAAAATGCTAATGGATGCCAATATAATTTGAGTATGTCATGATCAAAGAAAATTCTAGTAGCCTCTTATCAATATCTATATCTATCTTGATTGTAGTTCCTTATTCCAATGGCTCACAAACATAAAAACTGAGTCAAAGTTCAGATTTTGATAATAAAAGTAACACTGGGGTGGAGTTGACATAGCTGTTTTAATAGTTTTACATACATGCTCACACATGTATATACCTGCATGCATACATGCACACGTATCTGTGAATCAAGAGAGAAGCCCCTCACCAGGGTGGTGAAATAGGCACTCTCCTGTACATTGCCAATAGGAAATAGTGAGATTCATCTTGAGGTTCATTTGGCAATATGGATTTCTGTCCCTTGACTTAGAAATTCCACTCCTTGAAAACTGTTCTAAAGAACTAGTTGTACATGGATATTTCTGCACAGAGTTTTCCATTGCACTGCTAACCATAATGGCCAAAACATGGAACCGAGCTACTAAACTAGTTAAAATTATTGTTTTTCTTTATTATATTAATAATTTCCCATGAAACTATTAAAATCAGGTTATAGAACTGAAAATGATTATGATAAATTGTGAAATTAAATAATGAAGTAAATATACTTAGTAATATGACCCAGATATCTAACTTTCATCTATTCATAAGCATATACTCCAAAATATAACACTAGTCTGTGGTGGAGGGACATGGCATTAATAATTTCATTACTTTCACTTACTCCACTTTCAGGTAGTCACACAGAAGTATTCATCCCAGACCTCTGAGACTGATATTGCCAGAGAGAAATTTAGCATAGTGAAGCTTTCCAACTGATTGTCATAATTTTTGTTTTGTATTAAAGTAATAACAATTTTCCATATTTTTGAAATCCTCTAAAATGGATTATTGCTTTCAAAAATAAATCAAATGCTTATTTTTCAAAATAAAAGTGGTATGTTTTTCATGAGATGAGAACCCCCAATATAGGATAAAGTACTTTTTCATCAACTTGATCTCTGATCATGTGTTCAAATGGGTTTTATATCAATAGTTTCCATAAATTGGACTTTATCATTAAACTCTTCAGCAGAAACCTGCCTCATATATTTTTCAGGAGATTGCTTAGTGCTTTTACTGAATTGGTGCTTACAAATGCTTTTTCAGTGCCATTTAGTTAATGAGTGATGTTTATTGGGAGCTGCTTCATTGAAAAGAAAAATAAAGGGGTTAGAGCTCATGACTGTTGCTAAAGTGAGAAATTAAATGACCACATGAAAAACTTCTCTCCCTTTGGCAATTTTCCCAATATTACTATTAATAATTTTCCCTCTAGGGGAAAAATGACAAAAGGAATCTGATGATAAAACATTCATTAAACAATTCTCAAGCTGTTAATTTATAAAAGAAAAAAAAAAACTGGAGAAAAGACAGCCCAATCATTTGTTTTAGAACACATTCTTTGCTTGCCATTTAGACATGTTGAGAAAAGTTTTCAGTATCAACCAGAGCCAGTTTAACTGATAATCCCCTCCAATTCTCAGAAGGAGTTTCCTCCGTGTGAAATCTCAGGATGGCTATGATGTCACTCTATAGGCTATTTAAACTCCCTTCTCCGGGGTCCCTGGCGCTGTGTGCTCCGAAGTGTGCCTGGTGCCCAAGCGTGAAATCCAGGGCTGCGGTTAAGCTTCATCTTCAAATACTTCTAATACTCTCGTTTGCTGATGTTTCGTGTCTTTCAATCTGGATCTCCTGTCACCCTTTCAGAGAAAGAAGGAGGCTAATATGAAGACAGAAAACAAGATCAAGGATATTTCCTTTAATCTCTTCAGTTCCTAAAATCTTACCGTTTGTGAAGTGGTACACAGCCAATTTTGCCTTTAACTGATACTGCTCTCTCTAGATACCTGGAAGTGATCCACTGTCATCAGCTGTGTCTCCGTTCACAGGGTGAGAAAGTCATTTGGCTCTCCTAGGTAATGTGTTTGAGTGGGAGGAGAATGGGTAAGGAAGGTTACTGATTTGAGATGATTCTGACATGTGTGCATATCCAGTTCCCACAAAAAATAAGTTTGAAGCACAGGCACTTAAGATTATAAAATAGTTAAATTGAATAGAATTGGAAAGTAGGGATTCTGGTGGATGTACGAGAAATTAGGATGCTTTACCTTAAAAAGATGGGATTGAAAATGAATGAAGCACAATCCAGGCATTCATAGGTTAATCATTTCAGCTGAACTGAATAAAAGCAAACACTAGACAAAAACCTCTTTGTCAAAGCTAAAAATAGGTTACTATTGAGCTATTACTGAGTACTTCCAAAGTATTCACTTAGCACATTTAAAGGTACATTTTTTAGGTAAAAGCAGAATATTTATAATAAATGGAGTCAGCAATTGGGCAGAAATAATTATGGAAACACTCAAGGAGGACTGCAAATTTTCTGTTGGTTCATCTATGAAACATCCACTTACTGATTAAAAAAAAACAAAAACAAAACATCACTTTGTTGTACAAATGTTTAGACTAGAAATAACCAAGTGATAAATCACATGCCAGCTTTTGGATAGAACCAGTCATTATTTTGTGGACTGCTTTTATTGATTGCTTTTTGTGACCCATTTTGGACACGCCAACAGGCAGTATCTGGAAGACAGGAACACCGCACTGTGGTGGAGGGTGTGGGCGGTCAGATGCCCACCAGGCTGTGTTGAAAGCACAAGCATAGCACACTCCATGAGTGTAGAAGGAGCCAAATGCCCTACACATTCCCATTGCCTTCTTGATTGCTATCATTAGCTTTCTTTCCCAGAGACCAGTTTTATTCATACTGAAGCGGTCTTCAAAGTTAGCACCTGGGTACACTGTGATATCATGGAGGATATCAAAGTAAGCATTTATATCATCTGTGCTCTCAAATTAATAGAAGGTTACAATGGGAAAATATTAAGTTTAGGAGTCATTACATTTTAGAAATAATAATCGATTGATGTATAGAGCACCTAAAACAAGCAATACTGAAGTAATGGCTGTGGACACACAGCCTGTGTCGAGGATGGCTCTGCCCCCAGCGGCTCCCCCATACTCGGGAAGGCAGGAGCGCGGCGACGGAAACATCAGGGACGCTGGCGCTGCGGCGCCACCAGCCGGGCCAGGGCGGCGCCACAAGCCGGGCCGGGATGGCGCCACCAGCCGGGGGGCCGGGGCGGCGGCACCACAAGCCGGGCCAGGGCGGCGCCACCAGCCGGGGGGGGGGGGGGCGGGGGCGGCGGCGGCGGCACCAGCCAGGCCCGGGGCGGCGCCACAAGCCGGGGCGGCGGCGCCCCAGGGAGGGCGGCGTGGGTCTCTCTGGTCAGAAGCTGACGTCGAGAGACACGTCGCCAGGGAAGTCTGAGAACCCGCAGGGTCCGGTACAGCGCGTGTGAAAACGCGTGTAACATAAAATTCACAGTATACAGCAAGTAAAATAAATCACCAGGTTCTGATTTACTCGCAATGCGTGATATTGCCTATGTCCTCACAATACAAATTATAAATGTTACCGTCATTCTTTAAACATATTTTTCAAACTACAAAGTAATATACATCTTTCTAAAGAGATTCAAACACTATACAAAAGTACTCTTAAGAAAATTGTGTTTATTTTTTACAGTAAAGTTTTTGAGTCACTTGGTCTCAAGATAGCGCATTTAAAAGTCTCGTTCGTTACAGAGGTGCAATTTTGTTGTCTCCATATGTGTTTTGTAAAGTCCATTCTTCCTACTTACTTGAATTTTAGTCTTTCTTGTGTGCAACATCCACATACAAGTTCTGTTTGGGGCTGTTTATTTCTAGATACTCTTCTCTTTAGGGGCTCCGCCTTGTTTTCTGCTCCGTCGTTCAGCCTCTTACTTCACACTGGCCCCTCAGAGGGCAAAGTCAAGTTTTAACATTTCTTTCCCCTAGATAATTAATACATGCTCATTCTTTCAGATCAAATTTAGAGTCATTTTTGCCAAGTTTCTATAGAAAAATTTTCTATTGGTATTTTTAGTAGGGCTACATTTTATTCGTTTTATAGTTTTTCTCCTAGTTTAGTACATTACCAGTTATTTTGTCACTTCTGTTGTTATTTAGAAATATTTTGTTGAAATTATGAACAGATATTTGCTGGCACGCGATGGGGCATTTGCGGGAAGTGTGTGAGGGCTGAGACGCGGGCTAACTACGCAGACCAAGAGAGGGGACTGGCGGAGACAGCCAGCCAGGCCGCGGCAGGGCCGCCCGCCATCCACACAGCGCCGGCCGCCCCTTCTCCCTTCGCAGAGCCCTTGGCGAATGGTAAGAAGGGGGTAGGAGGAAGTTTATATACACAGATCTGCAGGTGTGTCACTATTAATGTACTGCTGGGTTTAATAGTTAATGTTCATTTGGGAAGTATTCACATATAGATGTGAAACTGGTTTATAATTATGGAGTTTGCAGTGTTTTGGAGGCTATATAGGTTTATAATATAAATGTGAAATTAATTCCATATCTCCTAAATACTGTGAGAATTTAAAATTTTTTGACTCTTTGAAGATTTTCCTAGGATGCTTTCAGAACTAGGAATTTTGGGGGATCATACTCTATTAAAATTTTTAAATTTTTCCAAATTTAGAGGTCTTCTTTAGCAATTTGATTACATATATGTATATATGCATTATATCTATTTATAACTATATATGTATATAATATGTATACATGCACTCATATCCAAAAATATTTTTAAATCATTTTATTTGTTGAAATTTCAAATTGTTTTAATACAATATTGAAGTAACCTTCCATACTATAAATATTTTGCTACTCTTCTTATATCTGTGTTTAGACCATTTTCTTTTTTTTTTTTTCGGCATATTATGGGGGTACAGATTTTAAGGTTTCAATAAATGCTCATTCCCCCCTCCCCCACAAGTCTGAGTCTCCAGCATGACCATCCCCCAGATGGTGCACATCTCACTCATTATATATGTATATACCCGCCCCCCTCCCCCCTCCCACCTGCCCAATACCCTATTACTATAGTACCTATGTGTCCACTTAGGTGCTGCTCAGTTAATACCAATTTGCTGGTGAGTACATGTGGTGCTTGTTTTTCCATTCTTGGGAAACTTCACTTAATAGTACGGGTTCTAACCAGGAAAATATAAGATGTGCTATATCACCATTGTTTCTTACAGCTGAGTAGTACTCCATGGTATACATATACCACATTTTATTAATCCATTCTTGGATTGATGGGCACTTGGGCTGTTTCCACAGCCTTGCAATTATGAATTGTGCTGCTATAAACATTCGAGTGCAGGTGTCTTTTTTGTAGAGTGTCATTGGATCTTTTGGGTAGATGCCCAGCAATGGGATTGCTGGATCAAATGGTAGATTCACTTGTATCGCTTTAAGGTATCTCCATATTGCTTTCCACAGAGGTTGAACTAGTTTGCAGTCCCACCAGCAGTGTAGGAGTGTTCCTCTCTCTCCGCATTCATGCCAGCATTTATTGTTTGGAGACTTTTTGATAAAGGCCATGCTCACTGGAGTTAAGTGATATCTCATTGTGGTTTTGATTTGCATTTCCCTGATGATTAGAGATGTTGAGCATTTTTTCATATGTTTGTTGGCCATTCTTCTGTCTTCTTTAGAAAGGTTTCTGTTCAAGTCCTTTGCCCACTTTTTAATAGGGTTATTTGATTTTTTCTTGCTGATTTTCTTGAGTTCTAAGTATATTCTAGTTATCAGCCCCTTATTGGATGCGTAGGATGCAAAAATATTCTCCCATTCTGTAGGTTGTCTGTTTACTTTCATGACTATTTCTTTGGCTGTGCAGAAGCTTTGTAATTTGATCATGTCCCATTTATTTATTTTTGTTGCTGCTGTGATTGCCTTTGGGGACTTCTTCATAAACTCTTTGCCTAGGCCGATGTCTAGGAGAGTGTTTCCAACTTTTTCCTCTAGAATTCTAATAGTTTCATACCTTAGGTTTAAGTCTGTTATCCAGCGTGAGTTGATTTTTGTGAGAGGTGAAAGGTGTGGGTCCTGCTTTAGCCTTCTACAGGTGGCTATCCAGTTTTTCCAGCACCATTTATTGAAAAGGGATTATTTTACCCAGAGTATGTTTTTGTCTGCTTTGTCAAAGATTAGATGGCTATATGAGGATGGTTTTATATCAGGATTCTCACATCTGTTCAACTGGTCCATATTCCTATTTTTGTGCCAATACCAGATTGATTTACTTACTACAGCTTTGTAGTATAGTTTGATATCTGGCATATTAATGCCTCCCATTTTGTTTTGGTTGCCTAGAATTGCTTTTGATATTCGGGGTCTTCTTTGGTTCCATACGAAGCGTAAAATTACTTTTTCTATATCTGTGAAGAATGGTGATGGGATTTTAATAGGTATTGCATTGAATCTGTAGATCAGTTTGGGTAGTATAGAGATTTTAATGATGTTGAGTCTGCCAATCCACGAGCATGGTATGGATTTCCATCTGTTTACATCCTCTGCTATTTCCTTCCTCAGTGTTTCATAGTTCTCCCTGTAGAGATCTTTTACCTCCTTGGTTAAGTATATTCCTAGGTACTTTAATTTCTTTGTTGCTATTGTGAAGGGAATTGAGTCTTTGATTTGGTTCTCAATTAGATTGTTGTTGGTGTATATGAATGCCTCTGATTTCTGTGTATTGATTTTGTATCCTGAGACTTTACTGAATTCATTGATTAGTTCCAGGAGTTTCTTGGTTGAATCTTTGGGGTTTTCTAGATATAATATCATATCATCAGCAAACAGTGAAAGTTTGATCTCTTCTGCCCCTATTTGGATACCTTTAATTCCATTTTCCTGTCTGATTGCTGTAGCCAAGACTTCCAGCACTATGTTGAATAGAAGTGGAAATAGTGGGCAGCCTTTAGACCATTTTCTTATTCTTAGTGATGCCTTATGTCATTTTTCTTCCCCCACCTATTAGCATGGCCAGAGTAGGTGTATTTAGTTTTGATTTCAAAGAATCAACTCTTTAAATATCCAGTCTACTTATTTTAGCGTCTATGAATATCTATTTAAATCTTTCATATTCTCTTCCTCCTATTTAAATTCATTTTGAGGATTTTTTTAACTTATTTGATTCAACCTTTATTTATATCACATTTTTCTATGAAAATTACATTATGACATGCTATAAAATTTTGTTTGGGTACATCTTTGGCTATACCCCATAAGTTTCTAAAAATAATTTTTAATTTAATGCAAGTTTGAGCTTCCTTTGTCCTATGTAGTGTTTCAGGCATATGGTAAAGTATTTCAAATTCTCTGATTTAGACATAAACCTACATTATTTTAATGTTCCAATATACTTTTGTGAAAATATTAATACTTTTCCTATGGAAACCAACTGAATACATTAAGCACATAAAGCATTTCCATTTAAATTCAAATTATAGAATTAGTCCTTGTTTCATTTATAATATCACCTTAAGTTATAGTCTGTATATGCTTAAGTCATTATTTTTTTTCATCCTTTAATTCTATCTTTTCGTGTTATACTTTTTGGTTTTGCTTTCTTTAAGGAATAAACTCACATTTTAAAAAGTGGTGTTTATCCTGAATAATGTTTTAGCTATAATTAATATAGTTGTTTTCTATCTAATCTCATTATATGCTTTTAAAAAATCTTCTAGGCTGTTACATCTTTTTTCACAGTTTCAAGGATTTTAGAAGACACGCCTACCAGAATACATGCATATACACACTCATATACATGTATCTTTTTAACTCATTTTAATACTAGTTACTGATTTTTTTAGCAGTTTTAAAAATTATTCTTATAGTTGTCTTTGTGTCGGAGTCATAAGTAAAACTCTATATTTTCTGACTTATTTACTGGAAGAAAAATGTTATATTCTTAACTGTTGCATACATGTTTATTTATCATTGGTCCTTTTCACTATGTGTTCCACGAAAAATGGAACATTGTTGGTGGTATCTTTAGTTCCTAGAATAATGCCTAGTGAAGAGATGGATCACAGGAAATAGTTGAATGAATAAATAAATGAATGAATGAAAGCTGCATTCCATTACTTCCTAATTTTCCATTCTATTTAAATAGAATATATTGTTTATGTAGATTATTAACATTCCATTTTCAGACATTTTTTAAAAATCTATATTTATACATATGTATATTGTTAAGAATTATGTTGAATTCTATATAATTTTTCAATTATATTTACATTATTTTTAAACATATATATTTAAATAAATATATATTCAATATATATTAAAACATATATATTGAATGTTCACTAGTATAATATTATATAGATTTTCACTATTCTTTTTTTTTTATTTCAGCATATTATGGGAGTACAGTGTTTAGGTTACATATGTTGCCCTTCCCCCCCTCAGTCAGAGCTTCAAGCATGTCCATCCCCCAGATGGTGCGAATCACACTCATTATGTATGTGTATACACCCACCCTGAACTCCCTCCTCCCATCTGCCCAACACCTGATAGATGTTATTCCTATATGTGCACTTACATGTTGATCAGTTAAAACGAATTCGATGGTGAGTACATGCAGTTCTTATTTTCTTTTTTTTTTTTTGAGACAGAGTCTCGCTTTGTTGCCCAGGCTAGAGTGAGTGCCGTGGGGTCAGCCTCGCTCACAGCAACCTCAAACTCCTGGGCTCAAGGGATCCTCCTGCCTCAGCCTCCCAAGTAGCTGGGACTACAGGCATGCGCCACCATGCCCGGCTAGTTTTTTCTATATATATTAGTTGGCCAATTAATTTCTTTCTATTTATAGTAGAGATGGGGTCTCGCTCTTGCTCAGGCTGGTCTCGAACTCCTGACCTTGAGCAATCCGCCCGCCTCGGCCTCCCAGAGTGCTAGGATTACAGGCGTGAGCCACCGCGCCCGGCCAGTTCTTATTTTCTATTCTTGGAATACTTCACTTAGTAGAATGGGTTCCAGCTCTATCCAGGATAATACAAGAGGTACTAGATCACTGTTGTTTCTTATAGCTGAATAGTACTCCATTGTATACATATAATACATTTTATTAATCTACCCATGTATTGATAAGCACTTGGGTTGTTTCCATCTCTTTGCAGTTGTGAATTGTGATGCTATAAACATTCGAGTGCAGAAGTCTTTTTTATAGAATGTCTTTTGTTCTTTTGGGAAGATGCTCAGTAATGGGATTGCTGGATCAAATGGTAGATCTACTTGTATCTCTTAGAGGTATCTCCATATTGCTTTCCACAGAGGTTGCACTAATTTGCAGTCCCATCAGCAATGTATGAGTGTTTCTATCTCTCTGCATCCATGCCAACATTTATTGTTTTGGGGCTTTTTGATAAAGGCCATTCTCACTGGAGATAAGTGATATCTCATTGTGGGTTTGATTTCCATTTGCTAGATCATTAGAGATGTTGAGCATATTTTCATATGTTTGTTCGCCATAATTCTGTCTTCTTTTGAAAAGTTTCTGTTCATGTCCTTTGCCCACTTTTTGATAGGGTTGTGTTTGACTTTTTCTTGCTGATTTTCCTGAGTTCTAAATAGATTCTAGTTATCAGCCCTTTTTCAGATGTAGCATGTGAATATTTTCTGGAATTCTGTAGGTTGTATCTTTGCTCTCGTGGTAGTTTCTTTGGTTGTGCAGAAGCTTTTTAATTTGATCGGGTCCCATTTGTTTATTTTTCTAGTGCTGTGATTGCCTTTGGGGTCTTCTTCATAAATTCTTTGCCTAGGCCAATGTCTAGAAGAGTATTTTCAATGTTTTCCTCTGAAGTTCTTATAGTTTCATGCCTTAGGTTTAAGTCTGTTACCCAGTGTGAGTTGATTTTTGTGACAGGTGAAAGATGTGGGTCCTGTTTCAGTCTTCTACATGCTATCCAGTTTTCCCAGCACCATTTATTGAATAAGGATTCTTTTCCCTAGTGTATGTTTTTGTCTGCTTTGTCAAAGATTAGATGGCTATATGAGGATGGTTTTATATGTGGGTTCTCTGTTCTGTTCCATTGGTGTATGTCCCTGTTCTTGTGCCAATCTGAAGCTGTTTTAATTACTACAGCCTTGTAGTATACTTTGAAGTCTGATAAATTGATACCTACCATTTTATTCTTTTTGTCTAGGATTGTTATTCCTATACAGGGTCTTCTCTGGTTCCATATGAACCATAAAATTATTTTTTCTGTATCTGTGAAGAATGATGTTGCCTAGCCCAATTTTAATAGGGATTGCATTGAATCTGTAGATCACTTTGGGTAGTATAGACATTTTAACAATATTGATTCTGCCAATCCATGAGCATGGTATGGTTTTCCACCTGTTATATCCTCCGCTATTTCCTTCCTCAGTGTTTCATAGTTCTCCCTGTAGAGGTCTTTTGCCTCCTTAATTAAATATATTCCTAGGTACTTTATTTTCTTTGTTGTTATTGTAAAAAGTATTGAATCTTTGATTTGGTTATCATTTTGACTGTTATTAGTGTACATGAATGTGTCTGATTTGTGTGTATTGATTTTGTATCCTGACAATTTGCTGAATTTATTTATCCATTCCAGGAGTCTCTTGATTGAATCCTTGGGGTTTTCTAGATATAATATCATATCATCAGCAAAGAGTGAGAGGTTGATCTCTTCTGCCCCCTTTGGATGCCCTTAATTCCCCTCTCTTTTCTAATTTCTCTAGCAAGGACTTCCAGCACTATGTTGAATAGAAGTGGAGATTGTGGGCAACCTTGTCTGGTTCCAGTTCTAAGTAGGTGCTTTCAATTTTTCCCCATTCAGTATGATGTTGGCTGTGGGTTTGTCATATATGGCTTTTATCATTTTTAGGTAAGTCCCGTCTATGCCTATTTTTTTTTTATTTCGGCATATTATGGGGGTACAGATTTTAAGGTTTCAATAAATGCCCATTTCCCCCCCTCCCCCCAAAAGTCTGAGTCTCCATCATGACCATCCCCTAGATGGTGCACATCTCATTCATTATGTATGTATATACCCGCCCCCCTCCCACCTGCCCAATACCCTATTACTGTAGTACCTATGTGTCCACTTAGGTGCTACTCAGTTAATACCAGTTTGCTGGAGAATATATCTGGTGCTTGTTTTTCCATTCTTGGGATACTTCACTTAGTAGTATGGGTTCCAGCTCGAACCAGGAAAATATAAGATGTGCTATATCACCATTGTTTCTTAGAGCTGAGTAGTACTCCATGGTATACATATACCACATTTTATTAATCCATTCTTGGATTGATGGGCACTTGGGCTGTTTCCACAGCCTTGCAATTATGAATTGTGCTGCTATAAACATTCGAGTGCAGGTGTCTTTTTTGTAGAGTGTCATTGGATCTTTTGGGTAGATGCCCAGCAATGGGATTGCTGGATCAAATGGTAGATTCACTTGAATCGCTTTAAGGTATATGCCTATTTTGTTAATCGTTCTTATCATTAAAGGTTGTTGAATTTTGTCCAATGCTTTTTCTGCATCTATTGAGAGAATCATATGGTCTTTGTTTTTGCTTCCATTTATGTGGTGAATTACATTTATAGATTTGTGTATGTTGAACCATCCATGCATGTCTGGGATGAAGCCCACAAAAAGCTTTATGCACATAAACTGGAAAATGTGGAGAAAATGGAAAAATTTTTAGAAACATACAGCCTCCCTAGGCTCAGACAGGAAGAAATAGAATTACTGAATAGACCAATATCAAGTACTGGAATTGAAACAGCAATAAAAAACCTTCCTAAAAAGAAAAGTCCCAGACCAGATGGTTTCACACCCAAATTTTACGAGACCTACAAGGAAGAACTGGTGCCTATCCTACAGAAATTATTCCATAACATCAAGAAGGATGCAATCCTCCCCAAAACATTTTGTGAAGCCAACATATCCCTGATACCAAAACCAGGAAAGGACACAACAAAAAAAGAAAACTACAGACCAATATCCCTTATGAATATAGATGCAAAATTTCTCAAGAAAATCCTAGCAAACCGAATCAGTTTTTCACTCTTCTTAATTCTTTACTTTCCTGTGATATTCTTAAATAGAGGTCAGGGAACTGTCTTTAAGATTTTAAGTAATGTCCATTGAGACACACTGCTAACTAGTAATGGTGCCAGATCCCCAAACAAGCATTCTTAGCTCACATATTTAGGACTTGAGAGGCACCATAGAGAACTCTTACTCTAAAATGGTGTTCTTGGGTCTAGAAACTGACTGTCACTTCCATACAATTACTGTGGCATCATCTGCCTCTTTGTATGGTGCAATCCCTGAGTACACACAATAATGTTCAAAAATTCAAAAATTATATTGCCTTTTGAAGAATGCTGAAACTAATGAGGACTTCTTTAAAAAGGATTTTCTTATTTTTATTGTATATTCAAGATGTGACTTCACCACCCATGGTGTGGACGCTCCTCTACCATCTGAGACCTTGCGTGGCTTCCTGGTACCTTCAGACTTACAGAATCCTTCACACATTTCATGTGGTCTCCTTCTCTAGGGTTTATAACTAATTGATCCAGTTAGGAAGCTTCTGAGAGTGAAAGAGGGTGGGGAAAATATTAAAATAGATGGGACAGTAGGATAGAAGGCAGAACCTGGGCTACCCAACTGTAACCCAGATATAGGTTTTCCTCTTGGAAAGCCTTCAAGACCCACGAAAATGTAAAATAAAGCCTCCCCCACACATAAAAACCCACATTGCTTTAAATGCACAAAATGTACACTAAAAAGATCAGAGTAAATATGTTAAATGTTAAACAAACTTTTATACATTTTAAACTATAACTCAATTCTACTGATAACACTTAGAAAATAGTTTTGACCTCTTTACTCTGGTCCACATGCCTCAAAGAACTGACCACTGATACCTCACCGTCCCCCTAATTTACAAAGCTCTTCCTGAGCTGACTTTTGTTTCCTGACTGCTACAAGAGGTGTGTTTTAGGGGTGTTACATTTGCTATTCATTCCATAGGAACATCCTTTCCCCAATCTTCACATTGCTTGTCTTTGTTCATCTTTCAGTGTCTGTGTTAAAGTTTTCCTTAAAGCTCTTAAGGCATTACCTGGAACCGAGGTTCCCCTTTGTTACTTGTTTATCGTGCTTTTCCCACAGCTAGACTGTAAATCACAGGAGACCCAGTCTCCTTCGTTTATGACAGTACGCATAGAGCTGAGAACACCACACGGGACTCCATGAATAAAGATTTGGTGTGTGAATCCATGAGAAACTGACAACTGAGTGAAGGAAAATTAGGATGGTCAGTGATCAGATGAAGGATGCTGTGATCCTTTTATTGCTACAGTTCACCATTGTTTTCAGTTATGTCTACAATTTATGCTTATTTTTTATAAGAGACTGATCAGTTTTAAGATTATCATGAAAATTCCCAATTCCATCAAATGTCTTACTGAATTACCATATTTGGTCATTTGAATTGCTTGAATCAATTGTCTCGCAGTTGTACCCCATTTTAAATAAATGGAGCCAACTCTGAGTGAAGGGTCTCTCTAGGGCCTGGGTGTTCTGCAGTAGTAATTAAACTCCCTTAAACCAAGCACCAATTTCCAAATGTCCACTCATTCTCATGCCATGGGGACCTAGTTTTGGAATTGCTCTTCACCAAGATGAAATAGCCAGGAGATAAGAAGCTACTAATTCACTCTACCAAAAACTGTTTGATTTAGTAATATAATTTTAATTTTAAAAAGCACATACAGACATTTTTAAATGATTCATTTTTTTGTGTTATTTTCATTGACCCCATACATCCCTCCTTATGTCTCCAGGGCAAACTCAACCCCATGGATGAAGACAATAGGACTTTGTCCAGTGACTTCACGCTCACAGGGCTCTTCACTCCCAGCAATGCCTCAGGATTCCTTTTTGGTGCCATCTGTGCCGTCTTCTTCATGGCCATGATAGCTAATGGGGTCACGATCTTCCTGGTCCATGCAGACCCTCGCCTCCACACCCCCATGTACTTCCTCCTCAGCCACCTCTCCTTCATCGACGTGATGTACATCTCCACCATCGTGCCCAAGATGCTGGCTGATTATGTTGCGGGCAAGGGGACGATCTCCTTCGCCGCCTGTACAGCCCAGTACTTTCTCTACATGGGCTTTGTGGGGGCTGAATTCTTCCTCCTGGGGCTCATGGCCTACGACCGCTACGTGGCCATCTGCCACCCCCTCCGCTATCCTGTCCTCATGAGCCGGCGGGTCTGCTGGAGGATCTTGGCCTGCTCCTGGCTTGGTGGTGCTCTGGACAGTTTCCTCCTCACCCCCATCACCATGAGTCTCCCGTTCTGCGCCTCTCATGAGATCGATCACTTTTTCTGTGAGGCGCCCACCATGCTGAGGCTGGCCTGTGGGGACAAAGCTGCCTATGAAATGGTGATGTACGTGTGTTGTGTCATGATGCTGCTGATCCCCTTCTCCGTGGTGACTGCGTCCTACACCCGGATCCTCGTCACAGTGCAGCAGATGAAGTCGGCACAAGGGAGGCAGAAGGCCTTCGCCACCTGCTCATCACACGTGATCGTGGTAACTCTGTTCTATGGGGCTGCCCTGTACACGTACATGCTGCCCAGATCCTACCACACCCCGATCAAAGACAAGGTCTTCTCTGCCTTTTACACCATCCTCACCCCCCTGTTAAACCCTCTCATCTACAGTCTGAGGAACAGGGATGTGGTGGGGGCCTGGAGGAGGGCTATGGCAAGATGCTGAGGGGCCTGTGATGTGACAAGAAAAGAATCTGACAGGCTGAGACCCTGCACCTGTTCAGGGTGTATGGGAGTCCATCCTAGATAATACAGGTAGTTCTGGCAGCAACTGCCAATGCCACATCAAAATGTGAAACTACTATAATTTCACATACAGATAATTCACATACAGATAATTCCAGAGTTCCATAAACAGCACTCGTGTTTCTTCTTTCTTTGTTTCCACTGATTTCAATTCATCTCATGAATTGAAATGATTCATGTCATTGAATCACTTCTATGATTGCAATTCACGTATATGAATGTCCACAAATATCTGGCTATTATATACTCTGTCCATCTTCAATGACCTCATAAGAACTGGTGATTTTTAACTACATTATTTAAACAATCCATAGATAGACTTTATGGAATGTTTAGGAATGTCAACATTTGAAAGACTTTGAAGGAGAGTAAATTGTCTTAAATTTTAAAAGGGGTATCTATGTAGAGTCACACAAGGATTTAGAAAACCCTGATATCTCTTCTTTGAGTAACAACTGAAAACATTCCTCCTTTATCTAAATTTGGAGCTGGAAAAATCTGAATCATGTGTTTTATAGAAAGTCCAAGACTAAACCTCTATAGAGGAAGGATTCTGCAATGTTATTCTTTTATATGGCAAATAATTGTTGCATTGACAGAGACAGTAAAGGATAGTTGAGAAAGAAGTGCCCCCATTAACTAGAAATTTCTGTAATCATTTTCAGCCTCTTCTCCAATTCTTTAGGATTATTAGGCTTCTGGAATCTCCCTGTAGATATTAGTTTTGGTGGGGCTATTTCTACCAGTCTTTTTCTTCCAAAGACATTGTGGACAGTGCATTTTTCTTTCTTTTCAGCACTGGCTTTTGCATTGGATAAATGAGATGGAAATAACCAGACTTTAGTTTAAAAGTTAGAGCTGGAAAACTCTTTGTTAATGATGTAATGTCATTTCTTTTTAGGAAGCTGAGACCTGGAGAAAAATGGCCTAAATCATAGACTCAGCAGTAAAAACCAGGACCACATCCCAGATACTTTGGGTCACCTCTGCATGCTGCTATTTCAGGTTTTGTGCTTTTAACCACTTCGGTACCAGTGTCAACTATAGTGAACAGCCACAGATGAGTGCCCACAGCCCAGCGTCAACTATAGTCGATAGCCACAGATGAACGCTCACAGCGACTTTAGCCGACAGCTGTGATATGACTTTTCTAATTTTCCATTTATCAAAATAAAATTGTGAACATTTAAAAATAACATAATGAAAATATATATGTATATGTGACCAATTCTGATTTACATTACAAGTAAAGCTGCCTCTAAAGTAAAACAAGCTTTCAGTGCTTTCAAGCTTTCCTCATCACACAAGAGCAAAACGGATCCATCGTCAATGCACAGCACAAACTACCATGAGAACTGTGAGTGCTGGCTGTGGGCCAGGTTTCGCAACAGGTGAGCATGGTACCAAAGTGGTTAACAGTTTCACAGAACCACAGCTGGGTTCAGTTATGTTCTACTGCTCATAGATGTCAGAGGTGATAGGTGAATGAAACATAGCCAAACCTCCTATTGCACTGGAATATCTTTTGTGTGTTAGACAAAATTTAACCAAATACAACAGCCCTGTGTTACTGGGCTCCAACTTGAGCCACAGAGCAAGACCTTGTCTCTAAAATAATAGTAAAAATAATAACAAATAGAACAGCCCACCTTGGAACACTCTGAGTGTTCCAAGTGCTGACAAATTAATTGAGAAAGTTGATCTAGTGTTATCTAATTGAGCAGGGTTATCAGTTGTAGACCAGGGGCAGCTTTCCTGAGGTTCTCTAACCAGAGGTTCTCCTCTTCTTCAATCTTGTCAGATTGCCTTGGAAAATACCATGTGCCATATGATGTGACTAAGCATTTCCAACCCAGAAGATGTTGAGGTACAAAGGACACAATAAAGCAGAAGAGAAGAAAGGCAATTTATCCATGAAAACTGAAAATCAATTTTAGCACCACATAAAGACCATGTGAACTTCTGTCAAGCATGTGAGGCTCAATTTACTCTTTGGTAAAATTTGAGTCAATACAAATTTTTTTCCTTGTAAGATTTTAATGACAAAGTAAAATGATAAATGTAATAAAACTTTATAAATACTGGTCATTATTTTAGTTGTTCTTAACAGATGTGATTGCCTTTTATATTCATTTTAAAATAAAATACCTAGGAATACACTTAACCAAGGAGGTGAAAGTTCTCTACAAGGAGAACTATGAAACACTGAGGAAAGAATTTACAGCTGATACAAACAAGTGAAGAAAAATATTCAGGTCATGTATCAGTAGAATCAACATTGTTAAAATGAAAAAAATTGTTAAAATGTCCATACTGCCCAAAGTGATTTACAGATTCAGTGTAATCCCCATCAAAATGCCAATATCATATTTCAAAAATAATTGTATGCTTTGTGTGGAACCAAAAAATACCCTGAAGGGCCAAAGCAACCTTAAGCAAAAGGAACAAATCTGGGAGTATCACATTACCAGACTTCAAACTACACTACAAGGCTATAGTAACTGAAACAGCAGGGCAATTGGCACAAAAATAGAGACTAAGGCATGAAATTATAAGAAATATAGAAGAACATGTAGAAAAAATCTTCTAGATATCAGCCTAGGCAAAGAATTTATGAAAACCCCAATGGCAATCACAGCAACAACAAAAATTAATACATGGGACCTGATCAAATTAAAAAACTATTGCACAGCCAGGGAAACAATCAACAGAGATTGTTGTCAATAGACAAACTACAGAGTAGGAGAAAATATTTGCAAGCTTTATATCAGATAAAGGACTAATAACCAGAATCTATAAAGAACTCAAGCAAATCAGTAAAAAATAAATAAATAAAATAAACAACCCCAGGTGGAGCAAGATGGCGGACGAATAACACCGCCAGACAGAGTGTCTCTGCACAAAAGACAGATTCTAGCAGAAATTAGAGGAAAGAAGCAAGAAGACGAGCATACAGTGGACGAGGGCCGGAAGGAGGGGTACCTGAGACCCTGGGAGAATCCACAGGAGAAGGCTGCGGAGGAGAACTGGAGGCTAAGACCACCGGAGCAGCCCAGAGACCAGCGGCAAGGGTAGGTGGATTTCTGTTTCCCATCCTGTGCATTTGAGACTGCTGGTGGGCTCCCCAGCGGGTGGAGAGACCTGCGGACACCAGCCCAGAGACCAACGTCGCCAGCCAGCGGTGAGCCTGTAACAGACGTGGCACCAGGTTCCCAACTTCCTCCGGGCACATCCGTGTGCACAGAACCGAGCCGCGTGGCAGGCGCCATATTGCCTCCACCTCCCCTCCGCCGACCCTACCCGCGGCTGCCCAGAGAGACAATACAGCCACCAGCCGGAGGCACCTCCAGGGAACGGGACCTTCCCTTTTGGGACCCTACAGCTGACTCAGGGGAACTCAGACTGTGAGCTCCCTACCCGCCCGCCCTCCCAGGTGCTGCTGGCACAGTGTTCCCAGGAGAACGGTGCCGACTCAGAGGCTGAGAGACATACACTCAGCTTGGGCTCCCTGTGGGTGAATTGGGACCAGAAATCTCCCTGGTGGGGATACAGTTTGAACTCTGGGACCCAGAGGTCGGACCTGCAGACTAGATACCATGCACCGAGGGCAAGCATTGCCCGGGGCACAGAAGGGTTATACGTGAACAGCCTACTGAGGTGTGTGTGCCTCCAGGGGCAGATCGGCATCCTACAGGGCAACCCGCCTCCCAGGAGGAGGCCGTGCGCCCAACCCAGGTGGCGTTCCTGTGCAGGGAACCTCCCCGCAGGCATCACAATCCGGGGCGGCCTGGTGGCGTGTGGTCTGGCCTGCTGGCAGAGGCCCAGGAGTAGTTGCGGAGTTGGGGAGGGTGGAAAGAAGCGAGGCCCACTCCAGACTGTGGGTCTCAGACAGCACCACCCCCACACCCAGACTTTCTGGCTGAGCGGGACCATTCCACCCACGCCATGACAGCTTTTCCTGGAAGCAGAGAACAGAACTTTGACCCCTGCTAACGAAATTGGTGGTGCCTGAGGGCAGGCTTACCCAACCCAGCTCCGCCCAGAACAAGAGCTGACAACAGGACACTAAATCAACAGCATAGCCTGTTCCTCCAAGCAAACACCACCTATTGACAGGGATGGCATCTTTCACAGCCTTTCCACAGCACCCACTGACTCAATATACAGGGAGTGGTCCAATTTCACTGACAGACACCACCTAACGCCTCAGAAACCAAACAAGGTGTGTGAATACCCAAACAATAACTTAAGGAAAGAAACAACAACTGATTGACATGGGAAGAAATCAGTGAAAGAACTCAGGAAATATGAAGAACCAAACAGAAAACACACCCCAAAGAGGAGCACCAGCCCCCTAGAAACGGACACCAACCAAAATCAGGCAACCAATATGACAGAAGAAGAATTTCATATGTGGATCATAAGAACACTCACCAAGCTGCAACAACAACTCAATAACCAACACAAAGAAACCACAAAAAGCCACGAGGATATGGGAAAAGAAATAGACACAATGAAGAAAAGTGTAACCAAACTCCTGGAAATGAAGAATCAATTCAAGGAACTACAAAATACAGTGGAAAGACTCAAGAACAGGGTAGATCAAACAAAAGAAATAATCTCAGAGCTTGAAGATAATACCCTCCAATTAAATAAATCAGTCACAGAAATAGAGCAGAGAAACAAGAGAAAAGAGCAAAGCCTACAAGAGCTATGGGATTATGTGAAGAAACCTAATGTGAGGGTCATAGGCTTACCAGAAGGGGAAGAAGACAACACTTAAGGGTTGGACAAGCTGTCTGAAGATATAATAGAGGAAAATTTCCCAGGCCTTGCTCAAAATCTTGATATACAAGTTCAATAACTCAGAGGACCCTGGGGAGATTCAATGCAAACAGGAAGACGTCACGACATGCAGTCATCAGACTGACCAAAGTATCAACTAAAGAGGCCCTTCTAAGAGCTGTAAGACAAAGGAAGCAAGTAACATACAAGGGAAAGCCAATTTGAATAACATCAGACTTCTCTAATGAGACTTTACAAGCAAGGAGAGACTGGGGCCCCATTCTCACTCTTTTGAAACAAAACAATCCCCAGCTTAGAATATTATTCCCTGCAAAACTAAGCTTCATATATGAAGGAGAAATAAAAACATCTCAGACAAGCAAAGGATCAGAGAATTCACCAAGACAAGACCAGCCCTACAAGAAGTACTTAAAACAGTGTTACGCACGAAACATCATAATAAAAACCCACAAATATAAAAACAACCAAAATCCATAGATATTAAAGGTCAAATATTACAATGGCTCAAGACAGAAATCATAGCAACAACATCCAACCCAACAGAATGATCAGTAATCTACCTTACCTATCAGTCTCTCAATAAATGTGAATGGCTTAAACTCTCCACTCAAGAGACATAGGCTGGCTGAATGGATAAGAAAATACAGGCCAAGTATATGCTGCCTTCAGGAAACACATCTAACCTGCAAGGATGCATATAGACTAAAAATAAAAGGGTGGAGATCAATATTCCAAGAAATTGAAGCCAAAAGAAGGCTGGTGTGGCAGTTCTAATTTCAGACGATTTAGTTTTTAAACCAACAAAAGTAGTGAAAGACAAGGAGGGTCATTATATAATGGTGAAGGGCACACTTCAACAAGAAGAGATAACAATTTTAAATATATATGCACCAAACTTAGGTGCACCCAGTTTCATAAAGCAAACCTTACTGGAGCTAAGCAAATGGATTAATAGCAACTCCATAATCGCTGGAGATTTCAACACCCCACTGACGGCACGAGACAGATCCTCCAAACAGAAAATTAATAAAGAAATAATGGACTTAAACAAAAGTCTAGAACAATTGAGTCTGACTGACATTTACAGAACATTCTACCCAAAATCCACTGAATATACGTTCTTCTCATCACCTCATGGAACATTCTCTAAGATTGACCATATCCTAGGACAAAAAGAAAATCTCAAGAAATTTAAAAAAATAGAAATCATACCGTGTACCTTCTCAGATCACAGTGGAAAAAACTAGAAATCAACCCTAACAGAAACTCACATTCCCACACAAAAATGTGGAAATTAAACAACCTCCTACTAAATGATTATTTCATAAATGAAGAAATCATGATGGAAATAAAAAAATTCTATGAAGAAAATGACAATGGAGAGATAAGTTATCAACTCCTCTGGGACACAGCTGAAGCAGTTCTGACAGGAAAGTTTATCTCCATAAATGCCTATAACAAAAAGACAAAAAGATCACAAATAGACAATCTAATGAAACGACTCAAAGAGCTGGAAAAAGAAGAGCAGACCAACCCCAAACCCAGCAGAAAAAGTGAAATCAACAAGATCAAATCAGAACTAAACGAAATTGAAAACAGGGAAGCTATTCAGGAGATTAATAAAACAAAAAGTTAGTTCTTTGAAAAAATATACAAAACTGACACACCAGTAGCTAAGCTAACGAAAAGCAGAAAAGAGAAATCTCTAATAAGCTCCATCAGGAACAAAAAAGGAGATATCACAACTGATCCCAAAGAGGTACAAGATACAATTTATGAATACTACAAAAATCTTTATGCACACAAACTGGAAAATGTGGAGGAAATGGACAAATTTCTAGAAACACACAGCCTCCCTAGGCTCAACCAGGAAGAAATAGATTCCCTGAACAGACCAATCTCAACAGCTGAAATAAAAACAGCAATTAAAAATCTCCCTAAAAAGAAAAGTCCCGGTCCAGATGGCTTCACACCCGAATTTTACCACACTTACAAAGAAGAACTAGGAGCTATCTTGCAGAAACTATTCCACAACATGGAGAAGA
This sequence comes from Microcebus murinus, assembly GCF_040939455.1. Lineage (NCBI taxonomy): Eukaryota > Metazoa > Chordata > Mammalia > Primates > Cheirogaleidae > Microcebus > Microcebus murinus. Next base: position 3,047,725 of record NC_134116.1, on the reverse strand, counting down.
ACGGAAACCTCCCTGACACCTTTTATGAAGCGAATATTACTCTGATACCAAAACCAGGAAAGGATTTAACTAAAAAAGAAAGCTACAGACCAATATCCCTAATGAATATAGATGCAAAAATTTTCAACAAAATCTTAGCTAACCGAATCCAGACACTTATCAAAAAAATAATCCACCACGACCAAGTGGGCTTCATCCCAGGGATGCAGGGATGGTTCAACATACGTAAATCTATAAATGCAATTCACCACATAAACAGAAGCAAAAACAAAGACCACATGATTCTTTCAATAGATGCAGAAAAAGCTTTTGACAAAATTCAACACCGCTTCATGATACGAACACTTAAGAAAATAGGCATAGAAGGGACATACCTAAAAATGATACAAGCCATATATGACAGACCCATAGCCAACATTATACTGAATGGGGAAAAATTGAAAGCATTCCCACTTAGAACTGGAACCAGACAAGGCTGCCCACTATCTCCACTTCTGTTCAACATAGTGCTGGAAGTCTTGGCTACAGCAATCAGACAGGAAAATGGAATCAAAGGTATCCAAATAGGGGCAGAAGAGATCAAACTTTCACTGTTTGCTGACGATATGATATTATATCTAGAAAACCCCAAAGATTCAACCAAGAAACTCCTGGAACTAATCAATGAATTCAGTAAAGTCTCAGGATACAAAATCAATACACAGAAATCAGAGGCATTCATATACACCAACAACAATCTAATTGAGAACCAAATCAAAGACTCAATTCCCTTCACAATAGCAACAAAGAAATTAAAGTACCTAGGAATATACTTAACCAAGGACGTAAAAGATCTCTACAGGGAGAACTATGAAACACTGAGGAAGGAAATAGCAGAGGATGTAAACAGATGGAAATCCATACCATGCTCGTGGATCTGCAGACTCAACATCATCAAAATGTGAATACTACCCAAACTGATCTACAGATTCAATGCAATACCTGTTAAAATTCCATCAGCATTCTTCACATATATAGAAAAAATAATTTTACGCTTCGTATGGAACCAAAGAAGACCCCGAATATCAAGAGCAATTCTAGGCAACCAAAACAAAATGGGAGGCATTAATATGCCAGATATCAAACTATACTACAAAGCTGTAGTAAGTAAATCAATCTGGTATTGGCACAAAAATAGGAATATGGACCAGTGGAACAGATGTGAGAATCCTGATATAAAACCATCCTCATATAGCCATCTAATCTTTGACAAAGCAGACAAAAACATACTCTGGGTAAAATAATCCCTTTTCAATAAATGGTGCTGGAAAAACTGGATAGCCACCTGTAGAAGGCTAAAGCAGGACCCACACCTTTCACCTCTCACAAAAATCAACTCACGCTGGATAACAGACTTAAACCTAAGGTATGAAACTATTAGAATTCTAGAGGAAAAAGTTGGAAACACTCTCCTAGACATCAGCCTAGGCAAGGAGTTAATGAGGAAGTCCCCAAGGGCAATCACAGCGGCAAGAAAAATAAATAAATGGGACATGATCAAACTACAAAGCTTCTGCACAGCCAAAGAAATAGTCATGAAAGTGAACAGACAACCTGCAGAGTGGGAGAAAATTTTTGCATCCTATGAATCCGATAAGGGACTGACAACTAGAATATACTTAGAACTCACGAAAATCAGCAAGAAAAAAATCAAATAACCCCATTAAAAAGTGGGCAAAGGACTTGAACAGAAACTTTTCTAAAGAAGACAGAAGGATAGCCAACAAACATATGAAAAAATGCTCAACATCTCTAATCATCAGGGAAATGCAAATCAAAACCACAATGAGATATCACTTAACTCCAGTGAGAATGGCCTTTATCAAAAATTCTCCAAACAATAAATGTTGGCGTGGATGCGGAGAGAGAACAACACTCCTACACTGCTGGTGGGACTGCAAACTAGTTCAACCTCTGTGGAAAGCAATAAGAGATACCTTAAAGCGATACAAGTGAATCTACCTTTTGATCCAGCAATCCCATTGCTGGGCATCTACCCAAAAGATCCAATGACACTCTACAAAAAAGACACCTGCACTCGAATGTTTATAGCAGCACAATTCATAATAGCAAGGCTGTGGAAACAGCCCAAATGCCCATCAATCCAAGAATGGATTAATAAAATGTGGTATATGTATACCATGGAGTACTATTCAGCTCTAAGAAACAATGGTGACATAGCACATCTTATATTTTCCTGGTTAGAGCTGGAACCCATACTATTAAGTGAAGTTTCCCAAGAATGGAAAAACAAGCACTGCATATACTCACCAGCAAACTGGTGTTAACTGAACAGCACCTAAGTGGTCACATAGGTACTACAGTAATAGGGTATGGGCAGGTGGGAGCGGGGAGGGGGCGGATATATACATACATAATGAGTGAGATGTGCACCATCTGGGGGATGGTCATGCTGGAGACTCAGACTTTTGGGAGGAGGGGGAGAAATGGGCATTTATTGAAACCTTAAAATCTGTACCCCCATAATACGCCGAAATAAAAAAAAAGCAGACTTCCGTTCAGGCCGGACCCCAAGATGGCTGCGCTCTTGCTGAGACATGTTGGCCATCATTGTCTCCGAGCTCACCTTAGTCCTCATCTGTGTATCCGAAATGCTGTTTACCTGGGGACCACAGCCAAAGAAGAGATGGAGCAGTTCTGGAATAAGAACACAAGTTCAAACCGTCCTTTATCTCCCCATATCTCTATCTATGGTTGGTCTCTTCCCATGGCAATGTCCATTTGTCATCGTGGCACTGGTATTGCTGCAAGTGCAGGTGTCTATCTTTTTGGCTTGTCGGCCCTGTTGCTGCCTGGGAACTTTGAGTCTTATTTCAAATTTGTGAAGTCCCTATCTCTGGGGCCAGCACTGATCCACACAGCTAAGTTTGCGCTTGTCTTCCCTCTAATGTATCACAGCTGGAATGGGATTCGACACTTGATGTGGGACCTAGGAAAAGGCCTGAAGATTGCCCAGCTATACCAATCTGGAGTGGTTGTCTTGGTTCTTACTGTGCTGTCCTCTGTAGGGCTGGCAGCCATGTGAAGAGATGAAGTTCCCAGCATCATCTTCCTACAAATTATGACATTGACTTGTCTTCCTTTTTGTCACTCTTATCTCCATCCAGGGCAAAGTTTTCTTGATTTGTTTAGATATTTAAGTGCTTGCAGTTCCCCTTGGAGCTCAGTAGCAGCAGAGTACCTTAAAGAGCCATCGTAGTGGAAAAGGATCCAGTTTTCCTTTTATTTCTAAAGATGGAATGGCTGCAAAAACTCCCTTTTCCTGCCCACAGCTTGCAGCCTACCCTGCGCCTAGGAGTGCTTATTCTCTTTCCATATTGGGCTTTGATTTGTGCTGAGGGTCAGCTTTTGGCTTTTTCTTCCTAAGACAGTGGAAACAATGATAGCACTGTGGCCTCTGCTCTGGGGACTGGGGGTGAAGCTTTGGGTGCCACTGCCTGTGGGTTGCTGGCTTAAAGGACAGTTCTGTTCTTTGGTCAGAGCCCAGGCTTTTAACACCTACACAGTATGACTGAAAGAAGAGAGGTTGGGGGTGGATGGGAATTAGCCTGTCCAAGGAGGGAGATAGAGAGGGTGAGTTGGTTCTTGGAACAGGTGCTTTGGGGAGAAAATTTGCAGCTTTTGATGTAACATGAAGACCCAGATAATTATCATTTAACATATTAAGGGTTATTTCTTTTCCTGCATTTTTGGAAAAACAGACCTCTTAATTTCATGTTTTCTAATCCAAGTTCATGTACCATCTTTTTCTGAAACTGAATTAAAATACTCATTTTATCTTTGACTCTCCTTGAAATCTAGAGAAACCCAGAGAACGGCTGCTGGGAAGGAGCCAATTTTCTCCCCGTTGCTTAGGCCTCAAGCATTTACACACACCCACATCCCAATCTGCTATCTGACCTTTCCCAGGAGGGACACAGTTTGTCCTACAACTGACCACTGGGAAACTTTTCAGGGAATCAAATACAAGTTAGAGATTTAAATATCTCAGAGAAGGAAGGAGAAAAATAAAGGAAGTTAAGCATATAGAGAGCTTTTCATTTATTACAGGCTCCAAAATTCCGTTAGGACTTATAAGTCTCATGGTACAGTTCAACAAATTGTGATCTAGTGAGGGATATAGAGGTCCATTGGAGGTGGATGCTAAGGAATGGTCACCTAAAGATATAGATTTGGGGAGAAAGGAGAATAGAGATTTAAAAAAGAAGGGATTGTTGAAAACCTGGCAAAAAAAGTTATAATTTAATGAATAAACTTATTGCTTTTAAAATCCAAAAAAAAAAAAAAAAACAAAAAAATAAATAAATAAAATATAAACAACCCCATTAAAAAGTGGAAAAAGACATGAACAGAAGAAACTCTTCATAAGAAGATAGACTAATGGCCAATAAACATAAGAAAAAATGCTCCATGTCTCTAATTGTCAAGGAAATGCAAATCAAAACCACAATGAGATACTACCTAAGAATGACTACTGAGAATGACTTTTATTAAAAAGTTCCAAAACAGCAGATGCTGGTGTGGATGTGGTAAGAAAATAACACTTATTATACACTATTGGTGGGATGGCAAACTGGTACAATCTCTATGGAGAATAGTGTAGAGATTCCTCAAAGAACTAAAAATCGACCTACCATTTGATCATGCAATCCCACTACTGGGTATTTACCCAAAGGAAAAAGAGCGAGCCATTTTATCAAAAAGACACTTGCACTCGAATGTTTACTGCAGCACAATTCACAATCACAGAGATGTGGTATCAATCCAAGTATCCATGAGTTCATGAGTGGATTAATAAAATGTGGTATATGTATACCAGGGAGTACTACTCAGCTTTAAAAAAGTAAATTAATATCTTTTGTAACAATCTGGATGGAACTGGAGACCATTCTCCTACGTGAAGTATTGCAATAATGGAAAAACCAACACCACATGTATTCACTATTAAATTGGAACTAACGGATCAGCACTCATGTGCACATAGGGAAGTAAAACTCAATGAAAATCAAGCAGGTGGGAGAGGGAGGAGGATACGGGTAAAAATCACACCTGACGAGTACAATGAATATTTTCTCGGTGATGGGCACACTTACAACTTTGACTCAAACTGTACAAAAGCAATTCATGTAACCAAAACATTTGTACCCCTGTAATATTCGGAAATAAAATTTCTCCTATTTCTCTTTTTCTATCTATCACACACACACGTCAGTATGCAGTCTTGATAAGTATACTAACATATAGATGTCTGATAAAGGATAAAAAAATATCACAAATATAGTGGTTGAAAGTAGATTTAATAGAAAATTTTAAAAAATAGATAATCCATTCTTAAAAATAGCAATTAAAATAACAATGAGCTAGCATTATATACCTTTTAGAATGGCTACAATTAAAAATACTGACCAAATGCTGGTGAAATACAGGCACTCTCATTCATTTTTGGTACAAATACAAAATGGGACAGTCATTTTGGAATAATGTTTGGCAATTTCTTACAAAATTAAACACGATCTTACCATATGATCTGGCAAACTGATCAAACTGACTTGGAAACTTATGTTTATACAACACCAACATGTGAAGGTTTATTGTAGATTTTTCATAGTCAAATCTAAGCCAAACTTAGATTTAATCAAGATGCCCTTGACAGTTGAATATATAAACTGTGTCACATACACATAATGCAATATTATTCAGTGATAAAAATTAAAATGACTTATCAGGCCATTAGAAGACACAGAGGAAACTTAAATGCATATTATTAAGTTGTAGAAGCCAATTTGAAATGGTACAATCCCAGCTACATCCCATTCTGGGAAAATGTAAAACTGTGGTGACAATAGAAAGATCAGTGGTTGCCAGGGGTTAGGGCAAGGGAGGGATGAATAGGCAGAGGACAGATGATTTTTATAGCAGTGAAACCATTCTATATGAACTGTAATGGGAGTTACATGACACTGTGCATTTGTAAAAGTCCATGCAACTGGAGAACAGAAAGAGTGAACCCTTATGGAAAGCCTTATGGACTTTATTTAATCATAATGTATCAAAACTGATTCTTTAATTACAACAAATGTACAACACTAATGTGAGATGTTAACAGTGAGGGAAAGAGAGGAGTACATGGGAACTCTCTGTGTAATCAGTTTGATTTTCTATAAACTCAACTGTTCTAAAATATAAAACTTAATTTAAAAAAAATGTTCCTAGCAATTATATAACCCTCTGATACTGTATGTTTTGAGTGCACTTCATTTCAAGGAATCATAAGAAGCACTCACTAAAGAATCATGAGGTTTGTAGAAGCTAGGGTGGGGGCTGGTCATGCAATGCTAAAATTTTGTTAATTGGCCTTGCTGGGGTTTGGTTAGACGTATTTTGGAATGGGAAAGCAGTGAGGCTAATATTTCTTGGAAAGGAAAGTTCATCAGAAGAACATGGGCTGAATGTTAAATCGTTTCCTGTCTTGGATATGTGGCAGTATTTCCCTGGCCCCTGCATTCCAGTTTTCACTCCTCTACCTGCTGGTGTACACGCCAAGGCCCTGGTGATGCACCATCTGCCTATGGAGGAAAAATAAACACCTGTGTTTCCCTGTGCCCTGAACTCTCCCCGTTACCAACAGAGCAAAGCTTTCTAAAAGAAGGCTGCTGCTGCGGGGGGGGGGGGGGGGGGAGTGTTTTTAGAGTGAGCAGAATGGTTTTCATTTTAGAGAGTGTTTTATTATTGGCTACCTGTCACTGGAAATGTCATCTCAAGTCCCTGCCAGGCTCAGCCTCTGGTGGATGTGAAGCCACGTGTGAGACATTCAGCCATGCCTGTAGGAGAATCAGGTCAGATATCTGGGTCTGAGCTGAAAGGAAAGTTCTCAAGACCTTGTGATTCCTTAGGTCTAAACTGGCTAGTGACATACACAATTTGTGTTCATGGACGAATTAGTAATGTCTGAAAGAACAATTTGTCTGTCTTTCAGCTCTATAGTTAACTCACTCTGCCATTTAAGATGACTCTGTTGCCTTGTCCTGAGTTTATCCATAACAAATGGGAAATTCTGCCCCAGATGTAGTTGTTGATTCCCTCAGAACAAAATTGAAAACATTTAAGTGGTACACAGCCCTTTCATCAACCTGAGGAGGAAGATCAGCAATATTTCTAAAAGTTTTGGTAACTATTCTGAGATTCATAATGTCACAAAGACGTGTCACTCCACTATTAGGCTTTAAAATATATGTAGTCATTGTGTAGCATCTAGGATGATTTTTGGCATGAATTGATGTTCCTGACAAATCAGTTGTTTCTGAATGGGGAATGGGGTCACTGAATGGGGAAAAATTGAAAGCATTCCTACATAGAACTGGAACCATGGTGCAAGGTTGCCCACTACCTCCACTTATATTCAACATAGTTCTGGAAGTCCTTGCTAGAGCAATCAGACAATATAAGGGAATTAAGGACATCCAAATGGGGGCAGAAGAGATCAAACTCTCACTCTGTGCTGATAATATGATATTATATCTAGAAAACCCCAAGGATTCAACCAAGAGACTCCTGGTATGGATAAATGAATTCAGTAAAGTCTCAGGATACAAAATGAATACACACAAATCAGAGGTATTCATAAACATCTATAGCAGTCAAACTGAGAACCAAATCAAAGATGCAATTCCCTTGACAATAGCAACAAGGAAAATAAAGTACCTAGGAATATATTTAACTGAGATAAAAGACCTCTACAGGGAGAACTATGAAACACTGAGGAAGGAAATAGCAGAGGACGTAAATAGGTAGAAAATCATACCATGCTCGTGGCTTGGCAGGATCAACATTGTTAAAATGTCTATAGTACCCAAAGTGATCTACAGATTCAATGCAATCCTTATTAAAATGCCATCGTCATTTTTCACAGCTATAGAAAAAATAGTTTTATGCTTCATATGGAACCAGAGAAGACTCCATATAGTAAAAGCAATCCTAGGCAATAGAAACCAAATGGTGAGTATCAATTTATCAGACTTCAAACTATGCTACAAGGCTATAGTAATTAAAACAGCATGGGACTAGCACAATAACAGGGACATTGACCAGTGGAACAGAACAGAGAGCCCAGATATAAAACCACTCTCATATAGCCATCTAATCTTTGACAAAGCAGACAAAAATATACACTGCAGAAAAGAATCCTTATTCAATACATGGTGCTGGGAAAACTGGATAGTCATATGTAGAAGGCTGAAACAGGATGAATACCTTTCACCTGTCACAAAAATCAACTCACGCTGGGTAACAGACTTGAACCTTAGGTGTGAAACTCTTCGAATTCTAGAGGAAAATGTTGGAAATACTCTTCTAGACATTGGCCTAGGCAAAGAACTTATGAAGTGGACCCAAAGGCAATCACAGCAACAACAAAAATAAATAAATGGGATCTAATCAAATTAAAAAGCTTCTGCACAGCCAAAGAAACTGTCATGAGAGGAAACAGACAACCTACAGAATGGGAGAAAATTTTCACAAGCTACATGTCCAATAAAGGGCAGATAACTAGAATCTATTTAGAACTCAGGAAAATCAGCAAGAAAAAAATCAAACAACCTATTGAGAAAATATGATTGAGGAATTAATGAGATGTGGCTCATAAGATCGTTATTCTATTGTATAACCCAATATTACTATGTTAAAGACAGAAACAGGAGTTTGCAGGGTTTTGCCCTGAAGGAATGTGTGGACTCAATGGTTCACTTATTAGAGGCTGCTATCATGGGGGAGCTTTCAAATCTCTGGTGGGGATGTTTTCCAGGAAGGCTTCCCAGTATCTCAAAATCTGTGAGCTTTCCTGTGTCTTGAAAGACAAGACAAGGCAAACATGGCCCACAGGATGGGAGCCAGAGACAATGAGTGCACTTTGCCCAGAGAAGCACCCTGGTAGTTATAAAGAACCTGTTTTATTAGAGATGGGCTTCCTGCTCTCTCCTGTCTGTCTACCTGTAAGTCCACCATGACTAATCAAAGACAAATAGAGTCACTATACCTCTTTTGTTTTACCTTTTTTAATTGACAACTACCTCTTTAGAAGTTAGCCCCTGAAAGACTTTGTACCTGTTTGTTCACCTAGATAGATTAGAAGCCCCTTGAGAGGACTTTTGGCCCTAACCCACTACCTGTATCCCCTAGCAACTGCATTGCCTGATATGCAAATATGTTACCCTGACAACTGGTAATTGATGTTTGTGATTATAAAAACCTGTATGAATCTAACCATATTCCTGGCGGTTGTGGAGATCCGCCAGTCCCCTAGGCCCAGATCCGCCAGGCCCCCCGCTGTGTTATACCTGATCTTTATATATGTATATGAAACTATAAACTATACTTCAATCTCTATATATTCTTTTATTTCTCTCTGTTGCCTATCAGTTTCCTTATCCTCTGTGGCGACCCCTATCTTAGGGACTTGGCTCCATGGGAAGAAGTAGCTAATCTCCTCACGGGCCTGCCTCAAATACTACTCACCCTGCAACAATCCTATCAAAAAGTGGGCAAAGGACATGAACAGAAACTTTTCAAAAGACAGAATTATGGCCAACAAACATATGAAAAAATGCTCAACATCTCTAATCATCAGGGAAATGCAAATCAAAACTGCAATGAGATATCACTTATCTCCAGTGAGAATGGCCTTTATCAAAAAGTCCCAAAACAATCAAGGTTGGTGTGTATGTGGAGAGATATGAACACTTACACTTCTGGTGAGACTGCAAACTAGTTCAACTTCTATGGAAAGCAATATGGAGATATCTTAAAGAGATGCAAGTAGATCTACCATTTGATCCAGCGATCCCATTACTGGGCATCTACCCAAAAGAACAAATGACATTCTATAAAAAAGACATCTGTACTTGAATGCAGCATAATTCACACTTGCAAAGATGTGGAAACAACTCAAGTGCCTATAATACATGAGTGGATTAATAAAATGTGGTATATGTATACCATGGAGTACTATTCAGCTATAAGAAACAATGGTGATATAGCACATGTTGTATTTTTCTGCATAGAGCTGGAGCCCATACTACTAAGTGACGTATCCCAAGAATGGAAAAATAAGCACCACATGTACTCACCAGCAAATTGGTTTTACTGATCAACACCTAAGTGGACATATAGGAATAACATTTATTGGGCATCAGGCAGATGGAAGGGGGGAAGAAGGGATGGTTATATACATACATGATGAGTACAAGGCACACCATTTTGGGGATGGACATGCTTGAAGCTCTGAGTCTGGGAAGGAAGGGGGATAAAGGGAACACATATAACATAAACATTTGTACTCCCATAATATGCTGAAATAAAAAATAAATATATATATATAAATTTTTAAAAGTGGTTGTTATTAAAACTCATTAGATATAGAAAGAATCTGTCAGTAATTGGTGGTAGGATAATTGCATCATTATTCAGAGATGATGCATTAAATCACTGCTTCACAATCACACCCCAAAATTCTAGCCTGTTCAAAGAGTTAAATGAAAAGAAAAAAATACGAACGAAAACTAATAATAGTAAATATACCTTTTCATGTTTGAAGATATTAGAAAATGTTCTAACTGTAGTATCAGTGGAAGAAGTTTATGTTTAACTCCAAACTTTATAAAAATTCTTGTAGAACAAAACAGTCATCAAAAAAATAAAATAGAAAAAAAGAAAGAAAATACAAATACTGCTTGGACATGTATGGCATATAGCTATTCATATTTTAATGCAAAGGGAAAGCTTCAGTAAGTAAGAAAAAAGTTAGAAATAAATAAGAGCGAATATAACAGGCAGTTTTACAAAAAAAGAATAAATACCAACAAATTTAAAAGAATTTCATCCTCACTAGGAAAGAAAACATCCCCAAACATTAAATGAAGTCATTTTAGGTTAGGATCCCCAGAGGCGTGAGTGGGTGTGGGTGTGTATGTGTATGTGTGTTATTTATATTAATAGATAAGTAAATAGCCTGATAATATAAAAAAGTAAATTGATAATATTTTAGAGCTACAACTTAAAAATGAAATCAAAACTTTAAAAAAATATTCACAAAAATTGATATATATTTTTTTTCTTTTTTTTTTATTTCGGCATATTATGGGGGTACAGATTTTAAGGTTTCAATAAATGCCCATATGCCCCCTCCCCCCCAGAAGTCTGAGTCTCCAGCATGACCATCCCCCAGATGGTGCACATCTCCCTCCTTATATATGTATAGACCCGCCCCCTCACCCCTCCCACCTGCCCAATACCCTATTACTGTAGTACCTATGTGACCACTTAGGTGCTGTTCAGTTAATACTAATTTGCTAGTGAGTATATGTGGTGCTTGTTTTTCCATTCTTGGGAAACTTCACTTAGTAGTATGGGTTCCAGCTCTAACCAGGAAAATATAAGATGTGCTATGTCACCATTGTTTCTTAGAGCTGAATAGTACTCCATGGTATACATATACCACATTTTATTAATCCATTCTTGGATTGATGGGCACTTGGGCTGTTTCCACAGCCTTGCTATTATGAATTGTGCTGCTATAAACATTCGAGTGCAGGTGTCTTTTTTGTAGAGTGTCATTGGATCTTTTGGGTAGATGCCCAGCAATGGGATTGCTGGATCAAAAGGTAGATTCACTTGTATCGTTTTAAGGTATCTCCATATTGCTTTCCAGAGAGGTTAAACTAGTTTGCAGTCCCACCAGCAGTGTAGGAGTGTTCCTCTCTCTCCGCATCCACGCCAGCATTTATTGTTTGGAGACTTCTTGATAAAGGCTATTCTCACTGGAGTTAAGTGATATCTCATTGTGGTTTTGATTTGCATTTCCCTGATGATTAGAGATGTTGAGCATTTTTTCATATGTTTGTTGGCTATCCTTCTGTCTTCTTTAGAAAAGTTTCTGTTCAAGTCCTTTGCCCACTTTTTAATGGGGTTATTTGATTTTTTTCTTGCTGATTTTCGTGAGTTCTAAGTATATTCTAGTTGTCAGTCCCTTATCGGATTCATAGGATGCAAAAATTTTCTCCCACTCTGCAGGTTGTCTGTTCACTTTCATGACTATTTCTTTGGCTGTGCAGAAGCTTTGTAGTTTGATCATGTCCCATTTATTTATTTTTCTTGCCGCTGTGATTGCCCTTGGGGACTTCCTCATTAACTCCTTGCCTAGGCTGATGTCTAGGAGAGTGTTTCCAACTTTTTCCTCTAGAATTCTAATAGTTTCATACCTTAGGTTTAAGTCTGTTATCCAGCGTGAGTTGATTTTTGTTAGAGGTCAAAGGTGTGGGTCCTGCTTTAGCCTTCTACAGGTGGCTATCCAGTTTTTCCAGCACCATTTATTGAAAAGGGATTATTTTACCCAGTGTATGTTTTTGTCTGCTTTGTCAAAGATTAGATGGCTATATGAGGATGGTTTTATATCAGAATTCTCACATCTGTTCCACTGGTCCATATTCCTATTTTTGTGCCAATACCAGATTGATTTACTTACTACAGCTTTGTAGTATAGTTTGATATCTGGCATATTAATGCCTCCCATTTTGTTTTGGTTGCCTAGAATTGCTCTTGATATTCGGGGTCTTCTTTGGTTCCATACGAAGCGTAAAATTATTTTTTCTATATATGTGAAGAATGCTGATGGAATTTTAACAGGTATTGCATTGAATCTGTAGATCAGTTTGGGTAGTATAGACATTTTGATGATGTTGAGTCTGCCAATCCACGAGCATGGTATGGATTTCCATCTGTTTACATCCTCTGCTATTTCCTTCCTCAGTGTTTCATAGTTCTCCCTGTAGAGATCTTTTACGTCCTTGGTTAAGTATATTCCTAGGTACTTTAATTTCTTTGTTGCTATTGTGAAGGGAATTGAGTCTTTGATTTGGTTCTCAATTAGATTGTTGTTGGTGTATATGAATGCCTCTGATTTCTGTGTATTGATTTTGTATCCTGAGACTTTACTGAATTCATTGATTAGTTCCAGGAGTTTCTTGGTTGAATCTTTGGGGTTTTCTAGATATAATATCATATCATCAGCAAACAGTGAAAGTTTGATCTCTTCTGCCCCTATTTGGATACCTTTGATTCCATTTTCCTGTCTGATTGCTGTAGCCAAGACTTCCAGCACTATGTTGAACAGAAGTGGAGATAGTGGGCAGCCTTGTCTGGTTCCAGTTCTAAGTGGGAATGCTTTCAATTTTTCCCCATTCAGTATGATGTTGGCTATGGGTCTGTCATATATGGCTTGTATGATTTTTAGGTATGTCCCGTCTATGCCTATTTTCTTAAGTTTTCGAATCATGAAAGGGTGTTGAATTTTGTCAAAAGCTTTTTCTGCATCTATTGAAAGAATCATGTGGTCTTTGTTTTTGCTTCTGTTTATGTGGTAAATAGCATTTATAGATTTACGTATGTTGAACCATCCCTGCATCCCTGGGATGAAGCCCACTTGGTCGTGATGGATTAATTTTTTGATAAGTGTCTGGATTCGGTTAGCTAAGATTTTGTTGAAAATTTTTGTATCTATATTCCTTAGGGATATTGGTCTGTAGTTTTCTTTTTTTGTTTTTTTGTTTTCTTTTTTTGCCATTGTACAGGAAGGTATATCCAGAACAATTTGACAAAAAAAGATAAAAAGACCATCCAAATTGGAAAGAAAAAAGTAAAACTATCTTCTTTACATCTTCACATATTCACAGATGATATGATCTTGCATGTAGTAAACCTTGTATTTCTATAACTCACAGTGAATAATTTGAAAATGAAATTAAGAAAATAATTCCATTTACAATAGAATTTGCATCCTTTTGCATCCATTTGCATCCTTTCCTGGTTATGGTATCTGAGTAATGTTCGCTTCATAAAAGGTGTCGGGGAGGTTTCCGTTCTTCTCCATGTTGTGGAATAGTTTCTGCAAGATAGGTACTAGTTCTTCTTTGTAAGTGTGGTAAAATTTGGGTGTGAAGCCATCTGGACCGGAACGTTTCTTTTTAGGGAGATTTTTAATTGCTGTTTTTATTTCAGCTGTTGAGATTGGTCTGTTCAGGGAATCTATTTCTTCCTGGTTGAGCCTGGGGAGGCTGTGTGTTTCTAGAAATTTGTCCATTTCCTCCACATTTTCCAGTTTGTGTGCATAAAGATTTTTGTAGTATTCATAAATTGTATCTTGTATCTCTTTGGGATCAGTTGTGATATCTCCTTTTTTGTTCCTGATGGAGCTTATTAGAGATTTCTCTTTTCTGCTTTTCGTTAGCTTAGCCAATGGTGTGTCGATTTTGTTTATTTTTTCAAAGAACCAACTTTTTGTTTTATTAATCTCCTGAATAGCTTCCCTGTTTTCAATTTCATTTAGTTCTGATTTGATCTTGTTGATTTCACTTGTTCTGCTGGGTTTGGGGTTGGTCTGTTCTTCTTTTTCCAGCTCTTTGAGTGGTTTCATTAGAATGTCTATTTGCGATCTTTTTGTCTTTTGGTTATTGGCATTTATGGAAATAAACTTTCCTCTCAGAATTGCTTTAGCTGTGTCCCAGAGGAGTTGATAGCTTGTCTCTCCATTGTCATTTTCTTCATAGAATTTTTTATTTCCATCTTGATTTCTTCATTTATGAAGTAATCATTTAGTAGGAGGTTGTTTAATTTCCACGTTTTTGTGTAGAAATGTGAGTTTCTATTAGGGTTGATTTCTACTTTTATTCCACTGTGATCTGAGAAGGTACACGGTATGATTTCTATTTTTTTAAATTTCTTGAGATTTACTTTGTGTCCTAGGATATGTCAATCTTAAAGAATGTCCTGTGAGCTGATGAGAAGAATGTATATTCAGTGAATTTTTGGTAGAATGTCCTATAGATGTCAGTCAGACCCAATTGTTCCAGGGTTTTGTTTAAGTTCATTTTTTCTGTATTAATTTTCTGTTTGGAGGATCTGTCTTGTGCCGTCAGTGGGGTGTTGAAATCTCCAGTGATTATGGAGTTGCTATTAATCCATTTGTTTAGATCCAGTAAGGTTTGCTTTATGAAACTGGGTGCACCTAAGTTGGGTGCATATATATTTAAAATTGTTATCTCTTCTTGTTGAACTGTGCCCTTCACCATTATATAATGTCCCTCTTTGTCTTTCACTACTTTTGTTGGTTTTACAACTAAATCGTCTGAAATTAGAACTGCCACGCCAGCCTTCTTTTGGCTTCCACTTGCCTGGAATACTGATCTCCACCCTTTTACTTTTAGTCTATATGCATCATTGCAGGTTAGATGTGCTTCCTGAAGACAGCATTTACTTGGCCTATATTTTCTTATCCATTCAGCCAGCCTATGTCTCTTGAGTGGAGAGTTTAAGCCATTCACATTTATTGAGAGAACTGATAGGTCAGGTAGATTACTGTTCATTCTGTTGGGTTGGATGTTGTTGCTTTGATTTCTCTCTTGAGCCATTGTATTACCTGGCCTTTAATCTTTGGGTTTTGGTTGTTTTTATATTCGTGAGTTTTTATTATGGTGCTCTGTGCATAACACTGTTTTGAGTACTTCTTGTAGGGCTGGTCTTGTCATGGTGAATTCTCTGAGCCTTTGCTTGTCTGAGAATGTCTTTATTTATGCTTCATATATGAAGCTTAGTTTTGCAGGGAATAAGATTCTAGGCTGGGCATTGTTTTGTTTCAGAAGAGTGAGAATGGGGCCCCAGTCTCTTTGCTTGTAAAGTCTCATTAGAGAAGTCTGGTGTTATTCCTATTGGCTTTCTCTTGTAGGTTACTTGCTTCTTTCTTCTTACACCTCTTAGAAGGGCCTCTTTAGTTGATATTTTGGTCAGTCTGATGACTGCATGTCGTGATGTCTTCCTGTTTGCACTGAATCTCCCAGGGGTCCTCTGGGCTTCTTGAACTTGTATATCGAGATTTTGAGCAAGGCCTGGGAAATTTTCCTCTATTATATCTTCAAAAAGCTTGTCCAGCCCTTGAGTGTTTTCTTCTTCCCCTTCTGCTAACCCTATAACCCTCACGTTAGTTTTTTTCACATAGTCCCACAGCTCTTGTAGGCTCTGCTCTTTTCTCTTGTTTCTCTGCTCTATCTCTGTTACTGATTTATTTAATTGGAAGGTGTTATCTTCAATCTCTGAGATTCTTTCTTCTGTTTGATCTACCCTGTTCTTGAGACTTTCCACAGTATTTTGTAATTCTCTGAGTTGATTCTTCATCTCCAGGACTTCGGTTAAAGTTTTCTTTACTGTGTCGATCTCTTTAGTGAACCTTTGTTCCATATACTGGAGGCTTTTTGTGGTTTCTTCATGTTGGTTATTGAGTTGTTGTTACAGGTTGGTGAGTGTTCTTATGATCCACATACGAAATTCCTCTTCTTTCATATTGGTTGCCTGATTTGGGTTGGTGTCCATTTCTAGGGGGCTGGTGCTCCTCTTTGGGGTGTGTTTTCTGTTTGGTTCTTCATATTTCCGAAGTTCCTTTCCTGATTTTTTACCATGTCGGGCAGTTGTTGTTTCTTTGCTTTAGGTTTTTTTTTGTGTATTCACACGCCTTGTTTTGTTTCTGAGCCAGTAGGTGGTGTCTGTGGGTGAGATTCGACCACTCCCTGTATAATGAGTCAGTGGGTGCCATGAAAAGGCTGTGCAGGATGCTGTCCCTGTCAGTAGGTGGTGCTTGCTTGGAGGAATAGGCTATGCTGTTGATTTTGTGTCCTGTTATCAGCTCTTGTTCTGGGCGGAGCTGGGTTGGGTAATCCTGCCCTCAGGCACCACTAATTTCGTTAACAGGGGTCAAAGTTCTGTTCTCTGCTTCCAGGAAAAGCTGTCAGGGCGTGGGTGGAATGGTCCCGCTCAGCCAGAAAGTCTGGGTGTGGGGGTGGTGCTGTCTGAGACCCGCAGTCTGGAGTGGGCCTCACTTCTTTCCACCCTCCCCAACTCCACAGCTACTCCTGGGTCTCTGACAGCAAGCCAGACCACACGCCACCAGGCCTCCCCGGACTGTGATGCCGGCAGGGAGGTTCCCTGTGCAGGAATGCCACCTGGGCTGGGGGTATGGCCTCCTTTTGGGAGGAGGGTTGCCCTCTAGGATGCTGATCTGCCCCTGAAGGCACACACACCTCAGTAGGCTGTTCACGTATAACCCTTCTGTGCCCCGGGCAATGCTAGACCCTGGTGCACGGGATCTGGTCTGCAGGTCCGACCTCTGGGTCCCAGAGTTCAAACTGTATCTCCACCAGGAAGAGGAGTTCTGGTCCCAATTCACCCACAGGGAGCCCAAGCTGTGTCTGTGTCTCTCAGCCTCTGAGTCGGCACTGTTCTCCTGGGAACACCATGCCAGCAGCACCTGGGAGGGCGGGCGGGTAGGGAGCTCACAGTCTGAGTTCCCCTGAGTCAGCTGTAGGGTCCCAAAAGGGAAGGTCCCGTTCCCTGGAGGTGCCTCCGGCTGATGGCTGTATTGTCTCTCTGGGCAGCTGCAGATAGGGTCGGCGGAGGGGAGGAGGAGGCAATATGGCGCCTGCTGCGCTGCTCGGGTCTGTGCACACAGAGGTGCAGGGAGGGAGTTGGGAGCCTGGTGTTGTGTCCGCTACAGACTCACCGCTGGCTGGCAGCAGCCGGGCTGTTGTCCGTAGGTCTCTCCACCCGCTGGGGAGCCCACCAGCAGTCCCAAATGCAGGAGAGGGGAAACAGTAAATCCACCTACCCTTGCCACTGGTCTCTGGGCTGCTCCGGCAGTCTCCACCTCCAGTTCTCCTCCGCAGCCTCCTCCCGTGGAGTCTCCTGGGGTCTCAGGTACCACTCCTTCTGGCCCTCGTCCACTGTATGCTCGTCTTCTTGCTTCTTTTTTCTAATTTCTGCTAGAATCTGTCTTTTATACAGAGACACTCTGTCTGGCAGTGTTTCTTGTCCGCCATCTTGATCCTCCGATAAAATATTTTTGATTGAGAAAAATTCAAGAAGGAAATACTCCCAATCCATACCCAAAATTAAGAATAAAGATGTTCATTGTCACATGATTTATTAATCTCATAGATTGAAACAATATGTGTGTTAAAATGGAGCATTATTTAAATAATATTGAGCATATCTATAAGGTGGAATAGTCTGAGAATATTGCATGTTACATTTCACATCAGGGACATTTCTTGTGATGTATTTTGTGAATGGTGCAGATTAACAAATTATGTGTGAACACACAGACACATATATACACATTTATATTCTGATTTTTTTTTTGGAGGGGAGGGGAGATGAGTACAGGTAATTCTGTTTAGGGGTGACCAATGGTGCTAGGGAGGACAAATGGATGGGGAAACAGATTGACTTGTAAATGATTCTCTTTACAAATTAAATTAACCTGACAGACAGGTGTTATCTCTAATTGATTCTGCCAGGTCTTGTTGCATTGTTTATCATCTCTTCTGCAATATAATGAGATAACAGGGAGAGGAAGGGAAGTCAATTTCCCATTTGACCTTTTGATCATGTCAGTCTGATTTATATAAGTGGAAAGAAAACCCCTTTCCCTTCTTCTTCATCTCAAATGGCCTTTAATTCAAAATATTCTTTTTTTAATGTTTTATTTCAGCATATTATGGAGGTACAAGTGTTTAGGTTATGTATATTGCCCCTGCCCCACCAAGTCACGGCTTAAAGCATGTCTATCCCCCAGATGGTGCGCACCACATCCCTTAGGTGTCAATATACCCCTTCCTTCCTCCCCATCCCATCTGCCTGAAGCCCAATGAATGTTATTACTATATGTGCACATAAGTGTTGGTGAGTTAATATCAATTTGCTGGTGAGTACATGTGGTGCTTATTTTTCCATTCTTGGGGTACTTCACTTACTAGAATGGGCTCCAGCTCTATCCAGGATAATACAAGAGGTGCTAGATCACCATTGTTTGGGGGGGCTGGGTAGACTCCATGGTATACATATACCACATTTTATTAAGCCACTCATGTATTGATGGGCACTTGGGTTGTTTCCACATCTTTGCAATTGTGAATTGTGTCAACGGAAAAAAAGCCAAACTCTGTAAAATAATTTTAAAGAGATTTACTTTGAGCCAAATTTGAGGACCATGACCCGGAGCCACTCCCACACTCCAGCTGGGTTAAAGTTTGGTTTTACACATTTCAGGGAGACAGGGGTTAGAGGTAACGTCATAAATCAATACATGGGAGGCATATATTGATTTGGCCTGAAAAGGTGGAACATCTCCAAGCAGGGATTTACAGGTTATAGGTGGGTTTAAAGATTCTTTGGCTTGTTATTGGTTAAAGACTTGAAGCTTTGTCTTAAGGCTTGGAATGTTTCAACATAAGGAGCTGTTATCAGAAGATTTTTTGTGTAAATTGAGGACCTGCAGGTTTGTCTTGCATACCCTTAGGCCTATTAATGTGTTGGAAAGGATGTCCCCAAGAAGAGAGGGGGGCATGATGAGGCATATCTGACCTCCCTCATCTTGGCAGGCAATTTAGTTTTAGGATATTCCTTTGGCCATGAGGGGGTCCATTCAGTGAGCCAGTGGGGAGGGGTGAACCTTAAAATTCTATTTTAGTTCACGGCTGCTATAAACATTCGAGTGCAGATGTTATAGAATTTGTTATAGAATTTATTTTGTCTTTTTGGGTAGAGGCCCAGTAATGGGATTGCTGGATCAAATGGTAGTTCTACTTGTATCTCTTTAAGGTATCTCCATATTGCTTTCCACAGTGGTTGTACTAAAATATTCTTTATACCAAAGAGTCATATTTTCGGGTGAAATTTCCTGAGCTCCTTCAACACAAAGCTGTACACACAATGAAAATGGAATTTTGTAAGGATAACTGTCTGTAGCATGTGTCTGTGACTGTCTCTGGTATCACGGGTGAGGACTGAACTATAATTTTTTTGCTAAAAACTCCTTCCTAAGGAGGCCAGCTGGGTTAGGCTGGCAAATGGTAAGGAGACCAGCAGGGTTAGGATGACAAATGGTAAATTCCCACTAAGCGGTTTTTGTTAACCAAACGAAGCAGTGGTTTACTTCCTGACCTGATTCTGGTATGGTATTGAGGACTGAACTCTAATTTTTGCTAAAAACTCCTTCCTAAGGAGGCCAGCTGGGTTAGGCTGGCAAATGGTAAGGAGGCCAGCAGGGTTAGGCTGACAAACGGTAAATTCCCACAAAGCAGCTTTTGTTAACCAAACGAAGCAGTGGTTTACTTCCTGACTTGATTCTGGTATGGCATTAACATCACCTAAAAGATAAGAAGCCCCTGTCTTAACTCAAGCATCCTAGCAGGCGCCTATTCTTAAATTTAAAGCATCTTAAAACATCCTAGCAGGCGCCTATTGTAAATCTAAAATGTCCTTCTGTCTGGACCTCCCAGAGTGCCCACAACCTTATCTTAAAATAAGCATATCCTTTCTGGTCTTCTAGATAAAGCCTAACCCTCTCAGCCAATTGCCAGCCAAAGAATCTTTAAACCCACCTATAACCTGTAAGCCCCCGCTTCGAGATGTCCCACCTTTTTTGGGCCAAACCAATGTATACCTCTCATGTATTGATTTGTGACCTTGCCTGTAACCTTTGTCTCTCTAAAAATGTATAAAACTGAACTGTAACCCAGCTACAGCGAGCCCACTTGCTCAAGGCTTCTTGAGAGTGGCTCCGGGTCATGGTCCTCAAATTTGGCTCAGAATAAACTTCTTTCAAATATTTCAGGGCTTGGATTTTTTTCCGTCCACAGTATTAACATCACCTAAAAGATAAGAAGCCCCAGTCTTAACATAAGCATCCTAGCAGGCGCCTATTGTAAATTTAAAATGTCTTAACTCCAGCATCCTAGCAGATGCCTATTCTTAAATTTAAAGCATCTTAAAACATCCTAGCAGGCGCCTATTGTAAATTTAAAATGTCCTCCTGTCTGGACCTCCCAGAGTGCCCACAACCTTATGTTAAAATAAGCATATCCTTTCTGGCTTTCTAGATGAAGTCTAACTCTCTCAGCCAATTGCCAGCCAAAGAATCTTTAAACCCACCTATAACCTGTAAGCCCCCGCTTCGAGATGTCCCACCTTTTTGGGCCAAACCAATGTATGCCTCTCATGTATTGATTTGTGACCTTGCCTGTAACCCCTGTCTCTCTGAAAATGTATAAAACTGAACTGTAACCCAGCCACAGCGAGCCCACTTGCTCAAGGCTTCTTGAGAGTGGCTCCGGGTCATGGTCCTCAAATTTGGCTCAGAATAAACTTCTTTCAAATATTTCAGGACTTGGATTTTTTCCGTCCACACGGGGTAAGTAAATTTTTAAGGTCTTTCATACTTTCCCCCAATAGATATGCATTGCCTTGAGGACTGAACTCTTAATTTTTTGCTAAAAACTCCTTCCTAAGGAGGCCAGCTGGGTTAGGCTGGCAAATGGTAAGGAGGCCAGTAGGGTTAGGCTGACAAACAGTAAATTCCCACTAAGCGGCTTTTGTTAACCAAACGAAGCAGTGGTTTGCTTCCTGACCTGATTCTGGTATGGCATTAACATCACCTAAAAGATAAGAAGCCCCTGTCTTAACTCAAACATCCTAGCAGGCGCCTATTATAAATTTAAAGTGTCCTCCTGTCTGGACCTCCCAGAGTACTCATACCCTTATCTTAAAGTAAGCATATCCTTTCTGGTCTTCTAGATAAAGACTAACTCTCTCAGCCAATTGCCAGCCAAAGAATCTTTAAACCCACCTATAACCTGTAAGCCCCCGCTTAGAGATGTCCCACCTTTTTGGGCCAAACCAATGTATGCCTCTCATGTATTGATTTGTGACTTTGCCTGTAACCCCTGTCTCTCTGAAAATGTATAAAACTGAACTGTAACCCAGCCACGGCGAGTCCACTTGCCCAAGGCCTCTTGGCAGTGGCTCCGGGTCATGGTCCTCAAATTTGGCTCAGAATAAATCTCTTTAAAAATTATTTTACAGAGTTTGGCTTTTTCCGTTAACAGCCTTAACACTCAGACTAAATATATAATAATTATTAAACCACCAACAAACAGAATAGATGTTAGGTTATGAAAATATCACAGAAATCGAGTTACTTTTCACCTTTTTTATGGCTTTTCACTTTTGTTCTCACATTTCTCTGTGAGGAGTAGCTGCTGGAGGAATTTTCTGACGAAACACTCAGGAAATCAGAGTCTTGCACTTTGAAGCCCAGAAGTGGGCACCTGTTCCCAAGTCCCCTGTGACTTTTAGGCTAGCTCTCCTCTACCTCATCCATGTGCTTCTCATTAGCTGTGACACGTCTGTCTCAGTAAAGTCTCCTGAGACCCAGCAAACCTGCCATTTCCAGGAGCCAGTCTCCCGATGGCCTTCTCAGAAACCCATTTAAACTCGGCCTCTTCACACCCGGCGGTGCTCCCCTCCGGCAGGCCCAGGGCAGAGCCTCCAGGCGCTGCGGCGCTCCATCTGCGGCCTTCTTCTGCCTTTCAGTTTTCCACAATTATTATCACTCTTTGATTGTTCAACATTTCCCCGTAAAGACAAGAAGCAGGCCTTCTACACATTTCTAAAAGGCTAGAGAATTTGTGTGATTTTTCCTGGCAACGAAAAATGTTTCAAGGATTTCTAGGATGACATTTTGTGTTTGTTTTGGTGATATTTCCTTTGCAGAGTTATATTACAAAAATAGCTCTTAATAACTTGTTACACGTCTTTCTTTGTCCTAACTCCACCGTCAGTTGCTAAGGATACCTCTAGTCTATAATTCAGTCATGCCAAGTTCTTAAGTTCAAATTAAAAATCAATGTGTACTGGATCTTCAAGGGTGATATGCAAACAACACCTGGACATACAGGTGGCCCAGAGTTTTTGTTACTTTCCTGTGGTGGACACCAATAGCTATGAATTGCTATGTGTGTTTTTCCCTCAGTATGAACTGGGTGAAAAACTAAGTCCACTAAATGTAATCATTTTCCCTTCTAGCAACAGATCACCTTTGACCTGTGGAAAATCTCTGTTCATTCTCCATCCTTTGTTTAGTTATATAAACTTCTCATAGTTTGCTGGGAAGTTTCTGTTTCACGACATTATGCGTAACCTTCTCCGTCTCTGAACGGCTACCTTGAGAGGAATTCACCTCTAAGGAAGTGAGAGATGATGATCTTTTGTTGGAATGTGGTTTAGGATAAAATTGGACATTTGAATGATTTCTGATGAAAATAATGTGGCTTTCATTTCAGTTCCTAGGAGATGTATGCAGCATGCTGTTTTTAATAGCTGGCATTCAGAATGCATAAATGAGAAAAGACAGGAGGAATCTGAGGTTATATGGAAAAATGAATAAGTTATTTTAAAGTGTTTTGAAAATCAAATCATTGGATTTTGTCCCAACAAATGCAAAGTTCTTGACTAAACTTAGGCAATATAATGGATCATCTAGGAGCTTCTGCTATACTTAAACCAACTCTGTATTTGTTCCACTCTCCCAGTTCCCTTGATGAGAAGCCAGGTCTTGTGAAATTATGCAGGAATTTCACATATCCTAGGCCAAATGCTAATAAGCACTAACCTGCCTCCTCCTTGTAGTAGCACTTTAAATATCTGATGCATGAAGAAGTAGCTTGGTTTCCACAACTTTTCTTGGTGATCTGACTGAGTTTACATTCTCTGCATGACAAAAACAAGCCAAATGTAAGCTGGGCCTAAGGAAATCAAGGCAGGGTGGTATGTACCTTCTGGTCTCGAAATCTCAGGTGCTAGTTCAGTGGGGCAGTGGCTGTCCCATAGCCCCCACCTCAGATGCATGTACATTGAGAGGCAGATGCCCATTCAACTATTTGTCTGAATTATCTAGACTGAGTGTTGCAAATCTCAGGTTGTAAGGTTGCTATTAAGTACAACAGTGCAAAGAATCTTCTTTTCTTTACCTGTTTCTGTGTCTGTGTGTATAATTTTAACAAATTCTTTACTCCCATAGGATTTTTAAAAAATAACTTAAGTAAACCTTAATCTTATGAAATAGTATTTGAAGGGCACAGAAGAGCTAAATGAAAAACTTGTGCTTGGTCTTAGTTTCTGAAGTGCAGACTGTGAACCAGCTTCCTCATGCTCTGCATGGTGCATTGTCCCTGTGTTCCGGCCTTCATTTTGCAGATGAGGACACTGATCACTGAAGAGTTGCAGGTTTTTGCATTAAAGACAACGAGCTGACATAGGTGGACTTCCGTAGACCCTCTAACTTTAAGCACAGACTCTTTGCCTTCTTGTCAAAGGTACAAATATTTTGCAAATCGTATTTCCATAATGATTTTAAAGGATGTGCAGACATGTGGATTTCTCAAATCTCCCCAGTAATTTGCAAGCATTATTTTAGTGTCCACCACACCAATGCATAGAATAAACTCCCATCAGAAACAGATCTCTCTAGTTGTGGGTCTTATTCTGATTTCCATTTTCTTTGTGGATCCTGGCAGAAGGGGTATGTGATTGACAAATGAAAGTGGTTCTAAGTCATTCCCATATTTCCTGAAAACATTTGCATTTTATTATCCAATAATTTTATAATTTTTATTCCAATATAAGCTTATTCTTAGTGACTCCAGCTTCTCCAAATAATAAGCAATTTAAAAACACAGAGAAGATTAAGCAACATATGTTTTTGCATTTGGTTTCAAAATTGCCCAATTTTACATTAACCTGGTTTGAGAACATCTCATATGAAAATACAACAGTTAAGTTTTAATGTGTCTATAATAAGTCAATGGTGTGATGTGTCTGGTACAAAAACAGAAAAATAATATTTCCAGTGTATTCTGTACTGGAAAAATCACACTTAATCTATGGAAATTGAGATATTACATTTTAAAATGGGCATTGCAAAGACCATCCAAAGTTAATTGACTTGAGCATTTTGACAAAAAAATCCATAGGTGAATGCACACAAGAACTGGGGAAGCATAGCCTGGCACAGAGAAGGATGAAAGGAGACACTACAGTCAGTCTGAAGTGCTGAATTTTGAAAAGGGAGAAAGCTGCTTCTAAGTGCATTCAGAGGGCAAGGAGGGAAACTGTATGAGGCAGATTTAATCCAAGCTAGCACAGAGCTTCCTAGCAACAAGGCTTTTACATTGAAGAAGCATGGAGCATGCTCTTTCATTTGTCAGAAACTTCGCCAGTGGCATATAGAAGTAGGCAGAGGCTGCGACTTACAACTTAGACATTCTATTGTCACTTGATGTAAAGGATAGGCTGAGTGATCACCACAGACCTAGGCAATAACTGTATCCTAACTTCAAATTGTAGTGATGTGGGAGCAAGGCATTTGCAACCATCCCTACTCAACCGAACGTGCACCCCTTATGAAATAGGAAAGAATATTTTCAAATGTCAGGATAAAATAAATGCATTGACTTCTATTGTTGTGGGGTATTATATAATAAAAAGTAATTTAAGTAAGCCTGAAAGAAAATTCTATCCAATGAAATCAAGTCTGTTTTATCCAATAACTTTTTTCTCATATTCTCATAATTTGTAGGCCAAGCATATCTCTGCTCCTCAAAGACATTTAGATTTTCTGCAAGCTTAATTGCAGTGCATTCATTATTCAGAGAATTTCCACTGAATACCGTTTCCTTCGAGTCCAGGGATATTTGAGGGAAACGATATAGAATTTAACTCCTGAGATATCTTCATTGGGAGTACCTGGGTTTACAAACCTGAAGATCGGAGGTATTTACAATTTAAATTCATAGATTTTAGATGAATATGTAAATTGGTTAAATGAGAGATTGGGAATTCTCATACATTTATTAATAGTTCTGAATTTGCATATATGTATATAACATTGACATTTTACTTGTATACACTGGCATTTATGAACTATTTTTACCTGTAACTAAAAATTTCTTATTTGATTCTTAAAGCAAACCTGAATGTTTTGTTATCTTAACTAATATAAATAGATACTGAAGCTCAATAACTTTGGGAAGAGAATCCAGGGTCACAGAATTCATCAATTTCATGACAAGCAAAAGAACTCAGTTAATCTAATTCTAAATTTTGTTTTACTACATGTCTACCACATCATTTCAGAAGCTAAATTCCTATATAAAGTCATAGACTCATTCGAGATATTTTCTGATTATTTCCATGTGTACCAAACCATAGCAAAACGATGCAATCTGTACCAGTAAAAATTCAGCAAGTATAGGTCCTTCTCAGGGCATCCTCCGTGGTGAGGAGCAGACACTGCCTCTGACCTGATGCTGTATTTAAAGTCCTGGTTCGCAGTGGGAAGGGCGTGCTCTCTGACAAGCGAGACCTTCTATGTGCTCATAGGAAGGAGTGGCCAGATAGCTGCAAAATTGAAGTCTTTAGAATTTTCCTTTGCGTTGCTAGGACTATGGAGCTTGCTATGGAAAAAGCCAGGGACAGCAGAAGATTTAAAAATACACACCTATATACACACATTTAGGAGATGGTGTGAACAGAGAACAGAAAAACTTTTTGGCTTTGTAAAGCAACACATCATTTTCCCTCTGTC
The DNA here is from genome assembly GCF_040939455.1 of Microcebus murinus. Taxonomy (NCBI): domain Eukaryota; kingdom Metazoa; phylum Chordata; class Mammalia; order Primates; family Cheirogaleidae; genus Microcebus; species Microcebus murinus. The sequence goes on along the minus strand of NC_134116.1, from coordinate 3,021,150 downwards.
CTCAGAGTTTCAGGACATGGTAAAAGTTAAACCCCAAATGTGGAAAGTGTGGAAGCAGTTGAAATACTACTGATATTTAGACTATTTCATAAAGTGGACAGCATTTTTTCTTCACATACATATTTTAATGGGCTCCATTAATGAAAAATGGAAAAGGCAAAAGAAAAATGAGGTAAATTGTTGACAACAATGATGACATTGTATCAGGGAAACTTATAAAACCCGGCACCAAATATTTTGAAATGGACAAAAAAAATTTTTCAAAAGGGATATACATGAAAAACATAGTTTGCATTCTTAAAAAACTGTTTGCATTCTTAAAAAATAATCCTGATTATAATAATTTATGTGATTTACTCTCAACTATGACTACTTTTCACAAGTCACATTAACGATTATATATAGTTAAAGATTTAGGAGATTCACATGTTGGCACACTTTATTTGATAACTACAGTGAATGTCTAGCTGTTGCTGCAGGCTGTGGATGAGAACGAGAATGAATTGAGACTGTCCGACCCAAACACTTCTCCCTCTCACAGATCCAAGTCTGCCATTAGTGAAAGGGTGTATAGCTCCTTACTTCTTAGGTTTATCGTAAAGATCAATGAGTCAATAGATGCAATCGCTTGCTAGCATGACACATAGCACAAAGTGAACTTTTCACAATGTCATCACTGTTATTCTCAATAGTAATTTTTTTCTGTACATTTGATTGAAATGCTCAGAGTTTTAGAATATTTAGAGGAACATTCAAGTAGTTTGAGCAATTTAACTCCCAAACAAGTTGGTAAAATGTCTGACCTGGAATATATTTAGCTTTAAAACACATGAAAAATCATCCTTTACTTTCATAAAGTTTGTTGTGGATTCTTTTTATCATAACCTAAAATTATATGGAACACGGTCACTCTGTTTTCCTTAATTACCCAATTTTCAAAAATAATAGGTGGGTTATAGTTCAATATGTATGTGCCTGTACTATTTCCTCTAAATCCTAATTGCTAATACTCATGCTAATCATAATGCTAATGCCAATTTCTCATCATCCTAAAATTAAAAATAAAGAAAAATAATTTTAGAACAATGAATATCTCTTGTATTGGATGATCCTTTTATGTCTGAATTCGCAAGAGCTCATGTTATTTCATCTCTGAAATAACATGTCTGAAACATGAATAAATTGACACCGAGTATATCCTCATGATGCAGACAATGACTTGTGGCCCAAATGTAGATGACGCATCCTTGTGGGTAAATGGCAGACATAGACTACTCATGGGCTGTACCAAAGAAGTTTTGAAGATGGTGTTGATTCTGACCATCCTAAGGTGTGTTTAATAATAATACAAATTTAAATATATCTAAGGCAGTACACATAAACACACATGCATACGCATACATATGAGGCCATCATATGTTTAGCTGCTGTACAGCATGGCATGCATCCTTAGGCGTTGTTATGTATATCGTTGTGGTACAATGGCATCTGCTGACATCATCTTGTCCAATGTATTTAAAGAATTATTGATTACTAATGGTCAACTTTATTTAAAAACATTCTGGAATAGATAAATTTCTAGATACCAATTCCAAAGTATCAATAATATTATTTTAAAATTTATTATTCCAACTTTTAGAAGTTTGCTGACTGATAGTTATCTTATATGCTGCTATTTTAATTCCCTGGAAAGTCATCGTTTTATTTGAAAGCCTCTAGGTTGGACCAGCACCACTAACTATAGACTGATGGAAGGGAGCAACACGTCCTCTACTGACTTCACCTTCACGGGCCTGTTCAACACAAAGGAAACCTCAGGCCTTCTTTGTGCTGTTGTCACTGTCATCTTCTTCACTGCACTGATGGCCAACGGAGTCATGATCTTCCTGATCCAAACTGATCGGCACCTCCACACCCCCATGTACTTCCTCCTCAGCCACCTCTCCTTCATCGATATGACGTACATCTCCACCATCGTGCCCAAGATGCTGGTCAATCACCTGCTGGGTCAAAGGACCATTTCCTTTGTGGGGTGCACAGCTCAACACTTCCTCTACCTTACCCTTGTGGGAGCTGAGTTCTTCCTTCTGGGCCTCATGGCCTATGACCGCTACGTGGCCATCTGCAACCCTCTGAGATACCCTGTCCTCATGAGCCGCCGGGTCTGTTGGATGATCATAGCAGGTTCCTGGTTTGGTGGCTCTTTGGATGGCTTCCTCCTAACTCCCATCACCATGAGCTTTCCTTTCTGCAATTCCCGGGAGATTAACCACTTCTTTTGTGAGGCACCGGCGGTCCTGAAATTGGTATGTGCAGACACAACCTTGTATGAGACAGTGATGTATGTGTGCTGTGTGCTGATGCTGCTGATTCCTTTCTCCGTGGTGATTGCTTCCTATGCCCGAATCCTGACCACTGTCCACCACATGAGCTCTATGGAGGGCAGGAGGAAGGCATTTGCCACCTGTTCCTCTCACATGACTGTGGTGACCTTGTTCTATGGGGCTGCCATGTACACCTACATGTTGCCACACTCTTACCACACACCTGCCCAGGACAAAGTCCTGTCCGTGTTCTACACCATCCTCACACCCCTGCTGAACCCCCTCATCTACAGCCTGAGGAACAGAGACGTGACTGGAGCTCTGAAGAGGGTGCTGGGGAGATTCAGGGGTTCTCAGAGAGTGTCAGGACATGTCTCTTAACAGTCAGCTCCTTCCCAGGCAGATAAACAGGAGGGTCCATGGCCACGGTGGCTGTGCTCTCAGTGAAGGAGTGAACAGGAGGGATGGCGCGGTGTCACGGCTGTATACTGGTTTTCATTCACGGTTCCCATAGATTGTGTTGCAATGTTGGGGGCTCAGAAGCAGGCCTCAGAAAACAGTCTCTGACTTTCTCCTGTCTTTGTTCACCGGCTCCTCTTTCTCCCCAAAGCAGGCCTCAGAAACTAAAGTATTCGCTAACCTTCCCCAACTTGTGGCCATAAAGAAATTCTTTGATCTACCTTGTCTGAGTGTAGGTCATGAGTCCCCATTTCAGAGGGGACCTGCCTCCTAGCCTGGAGGAGGAAGCCCTGCACCGAGAGGCCAAGGGCGACCTGAGCAGGCAGGCTCGCCTGGCTCCCTGCTCGGCGCTGGTAGCGGACCACGTCCTACTCGCAGGCGCAGCCGCCTGTGCTTCGATCGTGCTGCCCCACAGAGTCTCCATGAAAGGCCCAAGAGCGTGGGGTATGGAGAGCTTCTGGACAATTAAACTCGAAAAGGTTTGCAGGGCAAACAAGAACTCATTTCCGTGCCCAGGAAGGTGGCACACTCGAATGGGAACAGAAGCTCCTGCACTTGAGCCCCTTCCAGACCTTGCTCCATGTATCTTTCCATCTGATTGTTTATTTATATCCCTTGTAATAGTCCCTTATAATAAACTGGTAAACTTGAGTCAGTGTTTCCCTGAGTTCTGTGAGCCACTCTAACAAATTAATCAAACCCAAGGAGGAGCTGTAGGATTCTTGACTTGTAGGCCATCAGAAGCACATTTAAAACCACCCAGGGCTTGCAACTGACAGTGGAGATGGAGGCCGGGCCCTCACCCGGTGGGACCTGGCACTATGTCCCTGTAGTTGGTACCAGGATGGAGCTGAAGTGGTGACACCAAATGGTGTGCGTGGAAATGCCCGCATGCGCTTGGTCACAGCAATCTTCCGTGGCTGTTGTGTGGTGCGAGGGCAGAGGACAGACAATGTGACTGTGTTTTCCCCACACTCAAAAACAGTGAATGTTCAAGAAGTCCTCTCAATTGCCCTTCTGTCTTCCCTTCTTTCCTTTATTATATCTTCCTTTTCTCTGCCTTGCTCACATGTATTCAAATACCTGATGGCTTCCAGAAACACAAATTAGAGAGTTTTTCCTGGGAATTTTACCTTTAGGAGGTTATATAAATTTCACATGAAATTTTAAATGGCATGAGTTATGTCAAGGAGTATAGGGAGGACAGTGGTACTTTTAGGATTTGTGACACTACTGTGTAAGTCTAGCTCTCCATCCAAGGATAAAAACAATGCCACAGTTTCTATTCCGGGCCTAGCATTCTAGGAAGACCGTTGGCACAGCTGCCTGTGTGCTCCCGTGCAATGCCTCAGGAAGAGTCACTGAATGGACTTTTCTTAAGTAGCCATTGTACTCACTACAATCATTAGGTGCTTGTTATTTTCAGCAAAAATACATATTTTAGCTTTTGTTTGTTTGCAACACATTAGTGAAAACTATTTGTCATATAACTTAAGGCTGACGGAGGAAAGGCTAGGACAGGCATGTCCCAGAGAAGACAACATGCGAACACTGGCATCGGAGGGGATTTCCAGAACACTGGAGAAACAGGGCTGTGGGTAGAAAATAGTAAACATTTTTCAAATATGCCACAGCTTCATCAAGGCGAGGCAGTTATCAGCCTGCTACTAGGGGTCAGGTCAGAGTTCGTATCCGTGCTCTCTATGGATGCGGGAATCGAGGGAAAAAGCATGTGGCAAATCACATTGCACGTATGAAAAGTGCACTCACGGATCAAAGGGGTCACTTCATAAAATTTTCAGTTCACCATGTGGAATTGCCATCACAGGAACGGTCACAGTCATATTCATATTGGCCAATCTGTCTAAAACTTAGCGATAGACATGCTGTGGGAGCCTTGCCGGCCTTTGATGACCTCACGACAAATGAAGCAGCACTTATGTTATGAGTTCCAAGACGCAGGTGAGAACAGCGGGCCTCAGGGAAGCAGGAAACCTCTGTAGGGTAGGTAACACTTTCAATTAGTGGACTGGATGGCAGGGTTTCAAGGAATCTGACTGATAGGACACTATGTCCTTCAGAAGCAGCTTCATTCATGCATTTGTTCATTCACTCATTCTTTTGTCATAGCTGTGAGAAAAAATAAAAAGCACCTACACTCAAGAAATTTACTTTCCAGTTGGGGAAGGACAATTAAGATAAATGTACACACACACACACACACACACACACACACACATACATACACACCCATACATGCACACATACATACACACACAGCGAACATACAAGCGAGCGAACAACAGCGAATGTACATCCCCACCATGCTGCACACGGCAGCCGTGACTAGAGCCTCACCATCACGCCCTGACTAGAGCCCCATCACGCCCTGACTAGAGCCCCACCGTCACGCCCTGACTGGAGCCCCACCGTCACGCCCTGACTGGAGCCCCACCGTCACGCCCTGACTGGAGCCTCACCGTCACGCCCTGACTGGAGCCCCACCGTCACGCCCTGACTGGAGCCCCACCGTCACGCCCTGACTGGAGCCCCACCGTCACGCCCTGACTGGAGCCCCACCGTCACGCCCTGACTGGAGCCCCACCGTCACGCCCTGACTGGAGCCCCACCGTCACGCCCTGACTGGAGCCCCACCGTCACGCCCTGACTGGAGCCCCACCGTCACGCCCTGACTGGAGCCCCACCGTCACGCCCTGACTGGAGCCTCACCGTCACGCCCTGACTGGAGCCCCACCGTCGCGCCCTGACTGGAGCCCCACCGTCGCGCCCTGACTGGAGCCCCACCGTCACGCCCTGCGCTCCGCCAAGTCCACCCCGGGCGGGGCCCTGCGGACAGATGCTGCGGCGCCTGTGCGCACGCACGCCGCGTCGAAACCCGGTCCCCGCGTGGGCCCTCTGCGGGCGGCGGCAGCCCTCCTCTCCAGGCCCGCCCACTCGCCCTCCTCGGGAGGCGGGACCCGCTCAGCCTCGGGGAGACGGGACACGGAAATGATTGATATTCTACTGCAGCACGGCCTGGCCACAACACAAATCAGATGATGGCTCTCAATGGCCCCAAAATGGCACCTTCAATTTAACACGCGACGTGGGCAACTTTTGTCCCTCACAGTGGAAAACGGCCCCCAGTTCCTCCTGTCTGGGCCTTCTTTGCCCTCAGATCTTTGCCCTGTTTCCAGCCCGGCTCTACCTGCCGGGTCCGACCCCTCCCCGCACCACCCGACTCAAGTGAAGACTCCACCCCAGCGACCCACGGCCTCCGGGCTGACGCCCTCCCCAAGCGTCATCTCCTGCAACCGCCAGTCCACCCTCCGCCCGCCTCGCAGTCCTCTGGCCTCCCGAACCCCGCCGGCATCTCCCCGCCCGCGGCCGGGGCGCTTGTCGCGGCCCACGCGGCTCCGGTCGGGACGTTGGGAGGGCGCGTCGCTCCCTCCTCCGCGGGTTCCAGCGCCGCGCGGCCGCGCGTCCTCTTCCTCACCCTCCCTGCGCGGCCGCGCGTCCTCTTCCTCACCCTCCCTGCGCGGCCGCGTCCTCTTCCTCACCCTCCCTGCGGGGCCGCGCGTCTTCTCCGTCACCCTCCCTGCGGGGCCGCGCGTCTTCTCCGTCACCCTCCCTGCGGGGCCGCGCGTCTTCTCCGTCACCCTCCCTGCGGGGCCGCGCGTCTTCTCCGTCACCCTCCCTGCGGGGCCGCGTCCTCTTCCTCACCCTCCCTGCGGGGCCGCGCGTCTTCTCCGTCACCCTCCCTGCGGGGCCGCGCGTCTTCTCCGTCACCCTCCCTGCGGGGCCGCGCGTCTTCTCCGTCACCCTCCCTGCGGGGCCGCGCGTCTTCTCCGTCACCCTCCCTGCGGGGCCGCGCGTCCTCTTCCTCACCCTCCCTGCGCGGCCGCGTCCTCTTCCTCACCCTCCCTGCGGGGCCGCGCGTCTTCTCCGTCACCCTCCCTGCGGGGCCGCGCGTCTTCTCCGTCACCCTCCCTGCGCGGCCGCGTCCTCTTCCTCACCCTCCCTGCGGGGCCGCGTCCTCTTCCTCACCCTCCATGCCGAGGCCGCGTCCTCTCCGTCACCCTCCCTGCGGGGCCGCGTCCTCTTCGTCACCCTCCCTGCACGGCGAGGAGGGCTCGGACGCTGCCCAGGCCGGCGGGAACAGTCAGGCCGGCAGGCGCACTCAGGGCCGGCGGGCGCACTCAGGCCGGCGGGAGCACTCAGGCCGGCGGGAACAGTCAGGCCGGCGGGAGCACTCGGGGCGGCGGGAGCAGTCAGGCCGGCGGGAGCACTCGGGGCGGTGGGAGCAGTCAGGCCGGCGGGAGCACTCGGGGCTGGCGGGAGCACTCGGGGCCAGCGGGAGCACTCGAGGCCGGCGGGAGCACTCGGGGCTGGCGGGCGCACTCAGGCCGGCGGGAGCACTCAGGCCGGCGGGAACAGTCAGGCCGGCGGGAGCACTCGGGGCGGTGGGAGCAGTCAGGCCGGCGGGAGCACTCGGGGCCGGCGGGAGCACTCGGGGCCAGCGGGAGCACTCGAGGCCGGCGGGAGCACTCGGGGCTGGCGGGCGCAGTCAGGCTGGCGGGAGCACTCGGGGCCAGCGGGAGCACTCGAGGCCGGCGGGAGCACTCGGGCCGGCGGGAACAGTCAGGCCGGCAGGTGCACTCAGGGCCGGCGGGCGCACTCGGGGCCGGCGGGCGCACTCGGGGCCGGCGGGAGCACTCGGGGCCGGCGGGAGCAGTTGGGCTGCAGGCGCAGGGCAGCGCCCGGGAGGACCGAGCAGGACTGTCAGACGGGAGGGAGCCCACAAGACCTCACGCCTTATCGCAGGCCTCAGAAAGGCTGGTCAGAGGCGGTCAAGTCAACCACAAACCAGAGGAAAACCCTGCTGTTTTTCCATCTGCCCTAACGGAGGCGCTACTAAAATGCACCTCCATAAACCCGACCTCGGCAGCGGAGCGACTTTAGCTTCAGTTATGCATGTTATCTCCAAATCGGCTCCAGGCATAGACGGTAAACTCCAAAAATTAAACAAAGGCCCTCAAACCCACGAAAGGGTCTCCTAAACCTGGCCCTCAAGGTCTTTAATAACTGGGACCAAGAAAAAAAACTGGAGAAACAGAAGAGAGACAGAGCTAGATACCAGCTGCCAGCCGCAGCGCAAGGCACCTGTCCATAAAGGCATGAGGGGCAAAGCACCTGGGGCAAAGCACCTGGGGACTGTGCTTTAGATGTGGTAGAGAGGTCACTGGGCAAAAGCTTGCCCCGGCCCTAGGCCTCCCGCTGGCCCCTGTCCTAACTGTGGCAAAATGGTCTCTGGAGGAGGGACTGTGACCAGAGCTCTCAAGGTGGGGTCCCAACCCCTCCTTCTGGACAGCTGGACTCCCCAGCCTCGACCCTCCTGACCTTCTTGGCTTAGCCTCTGAGGGCTCAGGCTTCCCGGTGACACAGCCCCAGCAGACTAACTCCAGGGAGCCCGCGGTGACACTGATGGTGGCAGGGAGGCCCATCTCTTTCTAACAGATATGGCCCCACCTGCCCTTCAGAGACAGCCACTGCCGGGGTCGATGGCCTAATTTCAAAGCCTCTCTGTACTCCGCCTCATAATTGCTCACTTCTTAGCCGGCCCTTTGCCCACTCCTTTTTAATCATCCCCAGCTGCCCAACCTGTTTTAGGCCAAGATATCTTCTCCAAATTCCCAGCCTCCCTAGCTCACCTGCTTATCATGTAGCCCAGACCTCTCCCTCCCCCTCCCCCCTCCACCCCCATCTCCTCCTCCTCCCCACACCTGGCTCAAAAGAACCTGCTCTTCCCTCCTCTCTGGTTAACCCTGCAGTCTGGACACCGCTGCTCCCTCCGCCGACCATGTCACAGGCCAGGGCAGATCCACCGAAAGGACCCCTCTTCCCACCCCTGTCAGGCACAATATCCTCTCTCCATAGAAGTCAAAAACTCCTTCAGTCTATAATCAGTCACCTTCTCTCTCAAAACCTCTTAAAACCACCAATTCCCCATATAACACTCCAATTCTACCAGTTGAAAGGTCGATGGCCCCTCTCGCCTAGTGCGGGATCACAGGATCATTAACCAGGCCCACTCCCTGCCCACCCAGCAGTCCCAGCCACGCACGTCCCACCCTCCTTCCCTACTGCCCCTCGCTGAGCTGTGCTGACCTCAGAGACGCTTTTGTCACCGCACCACACCCTGACTCCCAAAATCTCTTTGCTTTCACGTGGGAGGACCCTGCCTCTCTCCAATCACACCGACTAACGTGCACAGTCCTCCTTCGGGGATTCGGCAACAGCCCCACTTCTTTGGCCGGCCCCAGCCTCCGACTAGTCTGCTCTAGACCTAAACCCCAGTCGCCTTCTCCTAACCTTCTCACCAACGCACTGCCACCCTTCTACATTTTCTAGCAACAAAGGATATCAAGCATTCCCCCAAAAGGCCAGATTTCCTCCTCTCAGCTCACATATCTAGGCTCACTGTCACATCCCAATATTGGGCAATCACCACCGACCAAAAATCCCTAATTTCTTGTGTCTCCACCCATCTCCAAGAGGGAACTTCTCTCTTTCCTCTGCCTGGCAGGATATTTCCATATCTGGATTCCCAACTTCAGGCTCTGTGCCAAACCCCTTTATCAAGCATCCCAGGCTGTCTCTCAGAACCCTTGGATCCCACCTTCCCACTCAGTACATCTTTCAAAAACCTCCAACAAGCCCTTATTGCTGTCCCTGCACTCTCCCTTCCCAATTTTGACAAACCCTTTAAATTATACACAGATTAGAGGAAGAGAATAGCGGCTGGACTTCTTAGTCAAGACCTGGGGTCTGAGCCCAGATCAAAGCATACCTATCCAAGCAGTTAGATTCCACGGTCAGGGGCTGAGGCCTATCTCAGAGCCCTGGCAGCACAGCACTCCTTACAAAGCAAAGCAAATAACTCACATTTGGCCACCCAGTAACAGTTTTTCCCTCCTGTAACCTCTGTGACTTGCTAACCCATCATCTTCCTCCTTCTGCATTCAATCCTTTCACCTCATTCATCGGCCATAAAGGAAACAGTATCACCTCTCACTCATAACATTTCTCCTTATCCTTAATATCCCAGAAAGTTCCCCTTCCTAACCCCTCCCACACCACCTAAACCAAACTCTTACCCTGTCCCACCACCTGCTCAATTGAACTTCCCCCCAGCTTGCCAAAACTGCTGGATCCGCCTGACAACGTCCCCCAATCTATCCACCGCTACCCCGTTCCAGCCAAGACCTGGACAAGTATCTCAGCCTCCTGATTCCTACTGTCCGCCAGGGACCTGCTTTCTCCTCACAGAGTAAAATCCAACACAGCCCCTTCCCAAGCCAGTGTCAGGAAAAGGCAAGAGAAGACCTCGATGTGTTCCCAGCCACCCTCAAGTCAGCTCCCCACTGCCCGATGCCACCGCAGGCCCCATCGGCACTAACGCCCACACCAAGTCCCAACCCCTCGCTGCCCTTCACGTACACAGGCTTGGCACAGTCAGTCGGCCCCCAGCCCATAAGCTTGTAACTTAACTAGGACCATCATTGCCCCTCAGGCCATAATATGCCTTCCTCCACACCCGGTGTTACCCACCCTTCACCACCTTTCCCCCAGCCCTCCCTCTCTGCTGCAGGAGCCCATTCTAGTGTCACAGCACGCGTCTCAGCAGCTGGTCCCAAGGACAACCCGAGTGGCACACAGAGAGTTGGAGAATCAAAGTTCATTAGCCGGCGGGCTCAGAGGGGCCTCACCACCAAATTCTGAGCACCATTATCCGATTTTTCCCACTTTTATTAAGTTGGGGTGGTCTTGGTCCTAGGGGTAGGGTTCCAGGTGTAGGTTAGTTGATGTGTCAGGTGATAGGTTAGTATCATGTTGATGCACCAGGCAGTAGGTTTAGTGTTTATGCTGGTGCCGGGCGATAGACTGGTTGATGGGCCAGAAAACAGGTTAGTGTTATGCTGGTGAGGGTCTTCCGAGAGGGGTGGGGTCTCCGTGCCCGATGCCCAAGTAACAGATGGGGGTTTCCCTTGTCACTATAAATTCTTCATTCTGTCAAGGACGACCTCCCAGACCTATGAATCTTCCCTCTTGGTATTTATCTTCTGGGGACACGGTTAACACTTGTCTCTCACCACCTGTCCCCAGCAACTCCACTCACTTCTCTTTAGACACTCACAAGGTTTTTTTCTCTTTGGCAAATTTTTCCCCTTCACAGAGAAGTCAAACCAACCCCTACCCTACAAGCCCTCACTGCAGCCACTCTAGTTGGCTCTTCTCTCTCTGGGACAAGGAACCCTCTCCAGAAAAATATAGTGAACACTTGCTCAGCTGGTCTCCATAGATGATGTGAGGTGACACCACATCCAAGATCACTTAGGTTCCCTAGCGTCAGTGGTCTCACAAAACTGTCAAGGAATAGACCTCCTAACAATGGTATAGAGGGTCTTTGAATCTTTCTAAGGGAAAAACACTCTTTCTATACCCCCAGACTAACCCTCTTCTGGAGGGATAGGTGCCCTGGCTCTTGCTAGGGCCTGGGGACCACAGGCAGCCAATGACCAGCCATCAGCTCCTGTATTATGCTCACTTGCTTGCTTAGGAGAGCAGAAATTTTCAGTTGACCCTTATCTGACTCCACACCTGCCATCTCGCCTCTGCTAGTGTGATTAAGTTTAGAAACTAAAGGGAAGGGCGGTGGTGCAAGGCACAACTGCCCACAAGATATAGCCGCTAGCCCAGGGTCGAAACACCCAGGACCCCTGAGGCGCCTGACATGCTTCATGTACCTGGTGACATGCGCTCAGGCTTAGATCACAGGATGCAGGATGTATTTCAACTAAGATTAATGTTGTCCATAGTTAGGGTACTTCAGGGGCTTCCTCTTGGCTGAATCTTAGCTGCACCCGGTGACAACTACAAAACCCATCTCAAGGCTCCAACCCCCCCCCATTGTGCTAAAACAAGATAGAAATGTAAGATTAATGCTTTTTCTCGCTTCTTGCTAATTAGATTCTTAGAGTGTGGTTTTTGCCTTTAAAAAGGGGCTGTTTTTCCTTCTCATCACTACTTTTCTGTGCCTGCCACTCTGTAAGACAGGAGTAGTCCTGGACAGTAAATAAAGACTCACAATTTTGTTCCGGCAGGTGTGAACAGCTCTTGACCAAAGAAAAACCCGAGCGGCACATGGAGAGCTGGAGAGTCAGCTTCACTCCGCCAGAGGGCTCGGAGGGGCACCTCTGCCACCAGACTCTGAGCACCCCTGTTTCGTTTTCTTTTAGTTTTATACCTTTTGGGGGTTACAGTTAGCCAATGGCAAATTTTCACAAAAGTCACCTCATTGACATAGTAGTCAGCCAATCAGAAGTATGTCCCCAAAGTAATCTCATTACATAGTAGTCAGCCAATCAGAAGTATGTCCCCAAAGTTACTTCATTTACTCGGTAGTCAGCCAATCAGAAGTATGTCCCCAAAGTTACTTCATTGACATGGTAGTCAGCCAATCAGAAGTATATCCCCAAAGTTACTTCATTGACATGGTAGTCAGCCAATCAGAAGTATATCCCCAAAGTTACTTCATTGACATGGTAGTCAGCCAATCAGAAGTATGTCCCCAAAGTTACTTCATTGACATGGTAGTCAGCCAATCAGAAGTATGTCCCCAAAGTTACTTCATTGACATGGTAGTCAGCCAATCAGAAGTATGTCCCCAAATCACCTCATCAGCTGTGAGTATTAGTAGCCACTCAATTTAGGAGCAGGATAAGTGAAACAGGCGGGTTTTGGTGGAACGCCCTGACATTCCCCCCTTTTGATGCTTCCTTTGCCTCTAGACAGGAGCATCAACTTCCAAGGGATTACTAAGGAAGGGGTGATAGCCCCGTAGGGCCATATACGGGCTGTGGCCCTCTGAGTACTGTTGTCTCTATACACTTCATTAGGGTGCTGAGTAGGCATGGGCCTATGGTTACCAAGAGGTGGACAGTTATCAATGGCCCCACCAAAGGGAGTAACCAAGAGGTCCATTGTCCCAGATCAAGGCCCCATCCTGAGTCTAGTTCTCGTTTTCTCTTTTGAAGCCTCTCTTTCAGTTCCATTACTGGGCAGTGACGTCCCTGGCCGATTTACGTAGTAACAGCGCTCTTCTCCAAGAATGCACCAGTCCCCCCGTTTCTGCAGTGAGGAGATCCAGTGCCCGCCTATTTTGCAGCGCGACCCTCGCCAGTGAGTCCAGCTGGCTCTGGAGGGATAGTGAGGAATCTGCTATCCGAGGGGAACCTTGCTGGGTTCACTGAGTTTTCTCACTCCTGGGGGGCCTGGCCTTTGGTATGGCTTTCCGTTTGTGTTCCTAATTCGATGAGCTCTGCCTTGACCTCCCTTTGTAAGTTCTCTTTAGCCTGGTCTTGGGCTCCTCCTGAGTCGGTTATTCCGGCGTGACCATAACAGGTCCCACAAGCCGTGCTTCCCCTCGAATAACCAGAGCAGGAGCCCAGTGAGCCTGTGATTATTCCTGTGCGGTACTTATTACCGTTATACAGGCACTCTGTGGCCTGAATACAGCAGGAGCTGTCAAGGTGGGTGACTGACTTGAACCCTTTGCTTTTCCCTGGCCCTCCGTCCTGGCACGTTCGCACTGCCGTAGCTGCCCTGGGGGCAGTCGGTGGCTGCAGCTGTGCAGACCCTTTCCAGGAACAGTTCGCCCACAAACATCCTATGTAGCCAGAATAAGAGACGACCAGGGCACGTCTTTGCAGTTTAGTCCAGTCTTTTGGAGCCACAGCCCAGAGTCCCAGTCCCGAAAGGATGGTCAGCAGCCCGACAGTGTCAGAGCCAACGTCAGCTGTCCCACTCAGCGTTTCCCTTGCTTGTCCATCTCCGCGGAGTGTGGTCTGGCAGGTTGTCGTCTGAGTTGGAGTTTCAGCGGGTTTTGTGGGTCTGGTCTCGCTGTCCAGGGTCCAGTTGTGTCTCGTCTCAGCCGCTTTACTCGGGTGTGGTGGATCCAGCTGGCCCAAGGCTGCAGCCAGGAGCACGGCCTTTTTCTTCATCTTCTGATCCTTTTTCCTTCTGCGTCGTCTGATCTCAATTGACATACACCTTCTGAGCCACTCCATTAATTGGGAGATGTTCATTCCCGCGAATCCCTCTGCAGCTTTCCCCAAATGTCTGGGGCCGCCTGTCCCACAAACACCGCATTCACCATTCTCCGATTCTTGGCTGCTTCCGGGTCGGAAGGGGAGTACACTCCATATGCCTCGCACAGGCGCTCACAAAAGTCGCCGAGTTACAAGGGCGACCTTATTCGTGTTGGTTGGTTTCTTGGCCCCTTCTCGTGCCCCTGCAGGAGGACCTCTCGGTGCCGAGGGCTGCTCGCCCCTCTGGGTGTTGAAGTCCCAATCGGGATTGACTTCGGGTGCTGCTCGCGAGGCCCGTTGTCCTACCTCCAAGACGTCCCTGGTGCCCGCTCCCGCAGCCGGCCCCCGGTTCCGGCGGGATCCGGTCCCGCGGCCGCCCCCCCCCCCCGTTCCCGCGGCCGCCCCCCCGTTCCCGCGGCCGCCCCCCGTTCCCGCGGCCACCCCCTCTCCCCCCCCCCCGTTCCGGCCGGGACGGTCGGCGTTCCTCCTGCTGGCGAGCCGACAGGAGTGGCCGGCATCTTCCCAGGTCGCCCGTGGGTCTGACAGGTGACTCTGGGAGGTCGCTGAGGGCTGTGGCCTCCCTGGGGATGACCGGCGCGGTGTTCCATTCAGGAGTGGCGTGGAAGAGGGCTGGTAGCACAGGCGTGCTGGCCCGGCTGGGTGCCGCGTCCCGGACCTGAGTGGGTCCTTGGCCTTCACGCGGGGCGTCTGAAGGGTAGGGCGGGCGACCGCAGCCCGCGCGAGGGCGTCTCTTCTGCCTGGGGCGGGCTCAGGGGTGGCTCACGCACGGAGGGCTCGCTTCCGGAGAGGGCGCTGAGGGTGGCGGCGTGCCAGGGCGCTGGGGGCGCCGGGAGGGGCGGCAGTGGGAGTGTTTGGCGGTGGGTCTTCCGTCGAGTCGCCCTGGCCCATGGGCTTCGTCTTGGGGGCGCGTGCCTTTCCAGCTACCAGCACCCTGCTCTGTCCCTTATCAGCGCAGAACCGCACCCAAGGGGGTGGCGTTTGGGCGTCTCCAGCCCAGAGTCTATGTAAGGGACTTGGTCTGGATGTCGGGTTCCCGTGACACTCGCCGCATGGCCTGGACTTCTGGCAGGTCGAGAGTGCCTTCCGCAGGCCATCCTACTCCGCAGGGGGCCGCGCTATCCCGCACAGGGTGTAGCCTGCCGCGTCACGCTCACTCCATAATCCCCTTGAAATCCCTTCTCCAAGGCTCGCATCATGCACTTGGAACTGCAGGTTTCGGGGGGACCGCCGTGGCGTGACCGGGCGTCCCACGCTCTCGCCCTCCCTGCCACCCACGGTGCCCTCCCTCCCGCCCGCCTGCCTGGCTTCCGCCTGTGCCTGGGCCCTTCCCTCCCGTCAGGAAGATCGCAGGGAGTCGGGGGTGGGGGCTCCTCTCAGGTGTCGCCTGGCTGTCCCGCGGGAGCGTAGGCGCATCCTGGCCAAGGCGTGCCCACCCGGGCTGGTCGCTCCCGTCAGGGGAGTGGATCGCAGTTACGCCGCACGCGCTGCCGCAGAGCCGCAGGGCGGGACCCGCTCACGCCCGCCGAGGCCGTGGGCCGCAGACTCCGCGGCCGCAGGCAGTCGCCGAGGCGCTCCCACTCACGTGCACACGGCGGCTACACGCTCCCACCCACGGGCGCCCTGACTCTCGGGAGGTGACCCAGCTCCTCTCCCGCCGTGCCCGCGTGCCTGCCTGGGTCGGTGCCGGGACCTCGCCTTGCCACGTCCTGGTTGGTGCTCAGCTGGTCGCGTCTCCACTGTGCCGGGGAGACCGCAGCCGGCGGGCGGCAGGAGGTCCCCAGGAGCGGAGGTCCCGCACATGGCGGTTCGGCCGACTGGGCTCTGTCGGGGAGGTCCCGCCGCCGGCAGTGCCCGTCCTGCACGGGTGGCTCCACGGACCAGGCGGTGGGGTTCCTGGTCAGGGAACCAAAATGTTCCGGCAGATGTGAACAGCTCTTGGCCTCCGCCAGCGGGCTCAGAGAGACACATCTGCCACCAGACTCTGAGCGCCCCTGTTTCGTTGTCTTTAGTTTTATACCTTTTGGAGGGTTACAGTTAGCAAATGACAAGTTTTCACAAAAGTCACCTCATTTACACAGCGGTAGTCAGCCAATCAGAAGTATGTCCCAAAAGTCACCTCATTTACATGGTAGTCAGCCAATCAGAAGTATGTCCCCAAAGTTACTTCATTTACACGCTAGTCAGCCAATCAGAAGTATGTCCCAAAAGTCACCTCATTTACACGGCGGTAGTCAGCCAATCAGAAGTATGTCCCAAAAGTCACCTCATTTACATGGTAGTCAGCCAATCAGAAGTATGTCCCCAAAGTTACTTCATTTACACGCTAGTCAGCCAATCAGAAGTATGTCCCAAAAGTCACCTCATTTACACGGCGGTAGTCAGCCAATCAGAAGTATGTCCCAAAAGTCACCTCATTTACACGGTAGTCAGCCAATCAGAAGTATGTCCCCAAAGTCATCTCATTACATAGTAGTCAGCCAATCAGAAGTATGTCCCCAAAGTCACCTCATTTACACGGTAGTCAGCCAATCAGAAGTATGTCCCCAAAGTCATCTCATTACATAGTAGTCAGCCAATCAGAAGTATGTCCCAAAAGTCACCTCATTTACACGGTAGTCAGCCAATCAGAAGTATGTCCCAAAAGTCACCTCATTTACACGGTAGTCAGCCAATCAGAAGTATGTCCCAAAAGTCACCTCATTTATATGGTAGTCAGCCAATCAGAAGTATGTCCCAAAAGTCACCTCATTTACACGGTAGTCAGCCAATCAGAAGTATGTCCCCAAAGTCATCTCATTACATAGTAGTCAGCCAATCAGAAGTATGTCCCAAAAGTCACCTCATTTACACGGTAGTCAGCCAATCAGAAGTATGTCCCCAAAGTCACCTCATTTACACGGCGGTAGTCAGCCAATCAGAAGTATGTCCCAAAAGTTACTTCATTTACACGCTAGTCAGCCAATCAGAAGCATGTCCCAAAAGTTACTTCATTTACATGGTAGTCAGCCAATCAGAAGTATGACCCCAAATCACCTCATCAGCTGTGAGTATTAGTAGCTGCTCAATTTAGGAGCAGGATAGGCAAAACAGGCGGGGTTTGGTGGAATGCCCTGACACTCTGAGCTGTTTTTCTTTTCTCACATTATTGGAAAAAATGCTAAAAGCACTGTGTCAGGCAGTTAAATGACAGCAAGATTATGTGAGTTTTTTTCTGGATTTCTTTCTGGCATTTGTCAGCTTTTTAAATTTGTAATGTGTTGGGATTTCTTTTCTCATCTGAAAAGTATTTATTATTGTACCTAACTATGTAATTGTGATTTGTAGTCTTTTCCTTAAAGAAGGCTCCCCAAATAACTAAGCTTCGAGCTTAGGAAACCTGAATTCTATCCCCCACTCATTAAAACATCAGAATGATATAACTGTGAATTGCATGTCAGAGAATAAAAACAGCTCATAGCAATCTGAGCTCTGTGAAGTATGTGAAGTTCATTATACTCAGACAGACGCGAGTGTGGGGCTTCAGTCGCGCTTGCACTCACGCCTGTGCGGTTATGCGAGGACATTTTGCTCCTGACTAGCTCCCTCCCCTATTATCTTCCTGTTCCTGAATTTGTGATACAAAGAACAATGTATAGACCAGCAATAACTTATGTTATTCTAACATACATTATTGGCAAACAGCCTAGGAATTGCCTCTTCTTTTCTTTTAAAAGCCCACTAGTAACTACTGCTAACTGGAGTGTGTATCGGGCAACTAGAATCTATGCTCCTGGGTTGCAGTTTTCAAGCTTAGCCCAAATAAACTCTCCATATATACTGGTTTTGCCTCAGCTTTTTCCTTTTAGGTTTACATTTCATGAAGAGCTGAGATAACGCTGGGGTAGACAAAATCACAGTAAAGCCCCATGGTCTAAGATTTTTTTCCCAAAAGTAAAGTTTGGGCACTTGTGAGAACTGTCAGGGCCTAGCGACCATAGGTAGCAAATAACACGCCATCAGTTCCTGTATTATGCTCGCTTGCTTGCTTAGGAGAGCAGAAATTTTCAGTTGACCCTTATCTGATCCTTCACCTGCCATCTCCCCTCTGCTAGTGTGATTAAGTTTAGAAACTAAAGGGAAGGGCGGTGGTGCAAGGCACAACTGCCCACAAGATATAGCTGCTAGCCCAGGGTCGAAACGCCCGGGACCCCTGAGGCACCTGACATGCTTCATGTACCTGGTGACATGCGCTTGGGCTTAGATCACAGGATGCAGGATGTATTTCAACTAAGATTAATGTTGTCCATAGTTAGGGTACTTCAGAGGCTTCCTCTTGCCTGAATCTTAGCTGCACCCGGTGACTCCTACAAAACCCATCTCAAGGCTCCAACCCCTCCCCCTGCACTGTGCTAAAACAAGATAGAAATGTAAGATTAATGCTTTTTCTCACTTTTATAAAAGTGCTTGCTAATTAGATTCTTAGAGTGTGGTTTTTGCCTTTAAAAAGGGGCTGTTTTTCCTTCTCATCACTACTTTTCTGTGCCTGCCACTCTGCAGGGCATGAGTAGTCTTGGACAGTAAATAAAAACTCATAATTTGACCCAATTTGGTTTCTAAGGTGGTCTTTTCTGGCACTCCAGACCATAACAAAAACATTGGGAAAGAAAGCAAAGGGGATCTTATTGCTCTTAAAGTAACCCACAGATCTGGTTTTCTTATTTCTTTTACTCATTTCACCATATATTTTAACACTTTGCAATGTTGGAAGTTTTCTTACAATATATTACAAGTGATAAGAAAGACGATTATATGCCAAGTGAACACAGGTGATGGGGTGTGGCCTAAATGCAGTGTCTTTGGCAAGACACTCCTTCCTTAGGAAGGTTGGAGTTTCTTTGTTCTTTAAAGAGAAAAATGCCTAAGGATTGGAAATGTAAAAAACAAAAGGAATTTCCAAAACGATTCCAAGGACAAAATAAAAGGGAAGGTAATTAATTTGAGTTGAACCTGCCTGTAACCTGATTTATCTGGAAATTTAATTTTTGTTAATTATTTGTAATTTGAAAGTTTACATTTTTCTAAATTAAAAAAAAAGTAAGGTGAAGGAGGGAGCTTGTCACACTTATATGAACCTGTAATTGTAGATTAGGGACAAAGACCCGGAGGGACAGATATTCAGATGTTAATTTTTCTTCTACACGGGAGTGCTGGTCCACCACCATGATGCAAGCTATTCTATTTAAATCACTCGGTCTATTTTGTTTTTAGTAGCCTACATAATGTAGCTTCTGTCAGTTTCTCTTGCATCATCATCCTTAGGAATTTGAAGACTCAGGCTTGTCTGTCTCTAGGTCTCCAGTCTATTCCCCTATTCTTGTTTATTTCAAAGGGTCTCAGTTAGAGACTGACCCTTATCCTTTGCAACAAGATGTAACTCCATGCTCGAGCCACTGTATCGTTTTTATTCTTTGAATTCACAGCCACTCCCTGCCTGCACTCTCCTCTCCTCTTTACTTCACTTCAGAATACAAAAAGTCGTCTACGGACATACCACCCTGAACACACCCTATCTTATCCTTCTTGGAAGCTAAGCAGGTTTGGGCCTGGTTAGTATTTGGATGGGAGAATACAAAGTCTTCAGTTTGGAAGGTCTGATCTGTGACTCCTAGCTGCCCACACAGCTAGGAGTCACAGCTAGTGACTAGCTAGTAAGCTAGATGAGAAGAAATGCTGAACAATTACATTTACTACTTTAGTTCTGTAATATTTTTGTCTGAACAGTAAGTACTTGATCTTTAGATTCACATCATCAGGTATTGGGAAGCTCTGTACAAGGTAAGCAACTTTGGGAACCTCATATTAATGAATCACAGGATGTTTTAATGAGCAGATTCTAGACTTTCTGGAAAGTTGGTTAAAATCAAGAAAATATTGGAGAATACTGAAGTTGATATGTCTCAGAGTTCTAATTTTAGGTATTTGTGCTGTTCCTATAAACTTTGTATCTTTTGACCTCATTTCTTCTCTCAGCTGACAGGAGGGACTGAATTAACTGCTGTGTGCATCAGAATACAGCGGATTCCTCTGCTCAGGAAACTTCAGACATATTTGTTTCAATGTAAAGATTCAGCAAAATTTTCCTTATTAGAACAGTATGTTCATATATATAATTTTAATATGTTTATAGGAAGAGGAGTTTATCTAATTTGTTTATAGTATTTCACCTTCTCAGGTAATTCATAAGTATTTCTAAAAACACTTTAGTTAGGAAAATCCTACAAATCCTCCAACACTTTAGTTAGGAAAATCCTCCACCACACCTTCTTACTTTACACTTGAAAATTACTGGAGACAGCACAGAATGTGCAAGTGAATTGTTAGACATCCAGGAGCTTATAAATGATGAAGATAGTATAGAAAACCAGGATTCTGACCCTAAACCTCGGTTAATGTTCCTGGTACTACATACCAGTGTCAAAGACAAAGCAGTTCCATGGGTGGGATTATACAGGGAAGACCTCGGGTTCAGTTTTCCTTGAGACTTAACTGAGAAGATGATCATGTCCTTGCTCTGCTTTCAGAATGAAGGATGGTCTTTTGCTTTAAGCAACATTTCTCTACCATTCTGGAAATTCCCCCAGTGATTTTATTTTAGAAACTATTTTTTATTCCATAATAGACTTCATATGTAAAAGTGCTTGGGAGGAAACACAGTGGATTCAATTGTACAGAGGATTAAATGATGTATAGTGAGAGTCACCATTTATTCCTGTTTTCCCAAGTCTCTGTTTATGCCAGTTGTCCTCATGTCCTGTCCAGGTAGCTTTTTAGTG
This sequence comes from Microcebus murinus, assembly GCF_040939455.1. Classification (NCBI taxonomy): domain Eukaryota; kingdom Metazoa; phylum Chordata; class Mammalia; order Primates; family Cheirogaleidae; genus Microcebus; species Microcebus murinus. The sequence continues at coordinate 3,000,384 of NC_134116.1, read as the reverse complement.
CTCTCAAACATATTCTGAGATGGCCAGCAAGGAGTATGCCAACCCTGGGCACAGAGCAGAGTTTGACAGGAGAATGACGATGTCAAAAGAAAAGGAAAGAAAGAAGGAAGGAAGGAAGGAAGGAAGGAAGGAAGGAAGGAAGGAAGGAAGGAAGGAAGGAAGGAAGGAAGGAAGGAAGGAAGGAAGGAAGGAAGGAAGGGAAAGGAAAGGAAGAAAGAAAAGAAAAGAAAAGAAAAGAAAAGAAAAGAAAAGAAAAGAAAAGAAAAGAAAAGAAAAGAAAAGAAAAGAAGAAACCTTGCTACCTGCTATTCATTCTGCTATATACAGAGGAAAGATATGGACAGTAAGATTCCAAAAGTTAATTGTCACTGCTGTTACAATTTTGGTTAAGGCTCACCTAACACTCATCTCTTTTTCAGTACCCATATTTTGTATCTGCATTTAATTAATTACATTAATTTCACCTCTGATGAAGTGTCACTCAGCAGCAGAAAGACGTGGTGGAACCTCAGTGAGGAAGTTGTTTCTATGGATCATTCATACTTGAACTGTTTTGCTTATTTGAAGAACTAGAAATTAGAACTCATTGGCATAATCATAAAGGAAAAATTTACTATATGCTTGCCCTTATAAAGAAACTAATAGTTCCATAATTTTCAACAAAGACCAAAATAGATTCTAGATGTATTAAAATGTTATACATTTTTAAAACTATGATAGCTGAATTAAAACAAAATTGCATATTAACCACATGCCTGGATGGGGTATAGCTTTCCAAAATAAACTTAGAGGATAAAGGGACAAAATAATGTCTTAATGTCACAAATATTTTAAACTTTTTGGCCTAAAATATAAACTTGAAACTACACATAATAGTTTGGGTATAATAGTTGCAATAGATATTACATGCAAATGAATGACCTTATTCTATAAAGAGAACATGCTGATTTTGAGAAATCTCCAATATAGAAAAAGGCAAAGGTCGTGCAAGGGTCATACACAATCCAATCCTAAAGTAAGTAACAGAAAGACAAAAACATACACACAATAATATGTCCAAGTTTCTTAGTAATCAAAGAAATTCGTATGAATGCCAGTTTAGAGCCAGGGCTATACACTGGGGCAAGCACAGGCCATGTGTGTGCTGCCGTTGGTCACTTCCCTGATCAACTTTGTCTAACAATTTGGAGATGGACTTCTAAGTTCAAATAACCCATCTACCACGGACTATCCCAGAGAATTAGCCACATGATATTGTATACTGCAAGCAAACTTAGAAGTGACATGAATATCAAGCAACAGAGGAATAATTAGGTGAGTGCATGTCACATTATTCAGTCACAACAATATTCTGTGTAAAGACTGCACATCTGCACGGGGAAGGTGTGTCATACACTATCAAATATATATGTAAAGTTGAAAGTAAAGTTGCAAATTATTCATAGACATAAAAATAATTATTATATGGGGGCATAGAGCATTCCAGTGGGTTCCTTTCTTTTTTTTTCTTATTTTCCAAATATTCTTAAATGCTGTTACACTAGTCTCTACTTTTTAAAATATAGGGCATGAATCAATACAGAGTGAGAAGATGCTCTTAAAATCTGAGTAATTACAGAGTAATTACGAGCCACTCAAATCTCCCTTTTCCCTTTGTGAGGAGTGCTGGAGATCTCCAGGGTGTCATTAATGATTTTCAGTGCCAGGAATATTCCTGGTCAGAGCTGGGGACACCTCTACCCTGATAGGGAGATTTGGGGGTCCATTGTCCCTCTTGGGCTTTATGCAATATTTCCCGTGGGCCAACAGCAGTCACAGCGCTTGGCCTCCACTAACCATCTATGGTCCTCTGGATTTCTAGCAGAATAATGAGCACAGCCCTCCAAGGAGCTTGTTTTTATTAAATTATTGAGGGGCAGGGCTGGGTGGGCATTTACCTCTCTCCATCATGTGGATTGCTGCTGAACTGTTTACTTTTAATTTCCCCAGTGGTTTAACATAGTTTCAAAAAAAGGAAAGTAACAGAACCAGGACACACATCAGTAAAGTAGCTGGTGAAAAGCTCTGATGTAAAGCTGCATGTCATCAAAAGCGAGAAAGCAGAAAAACGTATCAGGACATAATGTGGATCCTTTCAGTAAAAGTGGCTGAGAACTTAACTTTTCATAGTTATTCCTGGCATAATCATGGTGAAATACACAGAGGGGCCTTGGTGTGAATTTCTCGTGTACCAGCCACCAGGCTTCAGCTCCCATTGCTTCCATTGTTTTTTTCTCACAATGTTCTGCCCTCTTGACATTCTTCATAATACACCAGGAAGGGAGAAGTCAGAACTGCAAAAGTCCTAATCAAAACTATTTTTAAAATGCACTTGTAGTCATACAAACTGTAAGGGTTTTTGACTTGCCTCAATTCTAACTTCCTTCAAGGCAGGGGACCCAGTGTTATACATCCTTTCAGGTGCCTATAGAACTTAAATCTTTTACTTACCCAGGGCGACTCAGGGAATATTTGTGGAATGAATGAATTGATGTCTACCTTGGCTTACTGGGAAACAGGATAGGGCAATTATACTGTCACTGGCTAACTGGAGCCATGTGCTTCTTAACCTTTGAGATTCACATTTTTTCATCTGTAGTATGGATAAAGCCATGGTCTAGTTAAGGTTGTTGCGAAAGGTAAATAATCTTTATGAATCACTAAATATTCTGTTATTAATATGTTCTTACTACTATTTGTAGGTCAACGTACACCAGTAACATCATTGTTTTCCTAATTTGGTATTAGACCTTAAATTTTTGTCAATTCTGTCTAATTTTGGATGTAGTAAATTCTGGGGCACTTGTTTGGATGAATATATTTGGAGCTGTCATATTCTGGTAAAGGGATACTCCTAGACCAGTGCTCTCCAGTAGAAGTTGGGGGGGGGGCGGCCATGGAGATTAATTTTAAATTTTGTGGTAGCTACATTAAAATGTAAAAAGAAACAGATTAAACTAATTTTAATCTATATTATTCATCCCAATATAGCTAAAATATTATGATTTTTAGCATGTAATCAATATAAAAATGTTTATTGAGTTGTGCTGTATATATTTTTGTAAGTCTTTGAATCCTTAATGCAGTTTATCCTTACAGCACATCTCAACTGAGCACAGTCATGTTTCAGGTGCTCTGCAGCTTCATAAGACTCAGGTCTGTCATATTGGGCAGTACAGATCCGTATGAGGCTGAGAAACAGTGTCGTCCAAGTAATCCATAAGTGTTCATAAACGTAAAATATTATTGAGCTAATACAGCTATATATGCATAGTCTAACTTCAAGTTGAAGAGAAAAGTCCTTCTTTTGGGAGGCAGAACCTCAAGTATTATTTAAATCAGTTTATTTTTTCTGCTTTTTCTATTAAAAAATTATACATTATTTCTCCCATCTCACTTAATCATGCTAATTGAGTTGCATGTTATTAATGAGTAGTTTTCTGCTAAAAGAAGGAAAAAAACACGACTGGACCTTAAAAATTATTTTTTCCTTGATTGCTCTCCTCCCACTAATTATCAGTTTCCCAGAGTTCAGATCTCTCGTGGTTTATTCTTTAACACAGGACCATCATTTTCAAATACCCAAAATCCACTCAATATAATCACTTAAGCTTTACAATGTATAAAATTGTCAAGAATGCTGTAAATTAGGTAAAATCAAAATGGTTATCCTTTTTAGGCAAAATATATGCTCTCCCTGGGTGGTTTCCAAAGTGGCTTCTATTAGTGTGAGAACTAGAGCCGCGTGGTGGGAGAGAGGTCTTGGGGGCGCGGGCAATCCTGCCTTCCTGACCCACCAGTCTGTTCAGCCAGGCTGGTCCATTTTGGTCTGTTTTATGTACACCGTCCTAAGTGTAAGATTGCACTTGAGAGAGAGAAAAAAATAAATGTTCGTGAACAAAAGGAGATAAAATTGCTGCCTCACCACCTCTAACCTAGCAAGCAGCAGTCAGCAAGTCCAACACACTGCCCTCCAACGAGTGGTGGCGTAGTGCGACATGCACACGCAACACATATCCTGCTCAGGCCGGCTTTTCGGGACATTAGTTTTGGCCGTCTTGAGATGAGACTGTGTCTTTTGGCCTGTGCATGACCACACCACACTGCTCCAGGCCAACCGGACGTTTCCTCACTTTCCCTCGCACGCCTGTCTCTCTCCTGCGGACCCGCAGCGCCACGGAGCGGGGCAATCGCTCCACGCACGCACTTCGGCCTGCTGGGCCTTCATCAGCGGCACCCGCTTCCCGGCTTCTCTTCGTCCTCCTTCTCCGGGTCGCGGAGGCCTCCACCTCCAGCAGCGCCGCGCTGACGGCCCCGCCCACGCAGCCGCGCCTGCGCACCCGTGCGCTCCCTGCGCGGGGCTCCTCCTGGCTCGAGGGCGCTCCCTGCGCGGGGCTCCGCTCGGGACGTGCTGCGCATGTCCGCCCTCGTGCCAGGACGCCGCGCTGACGGCCCCCGCCCACGCAGCCGCGCCTGCGCACCCGTGCGCTCCCTGCGCGGGGCTCCGCTCGGGACGTGCTGCGCGTGCCCGCCCTCGTGCCAGGACGCGGGCCGCCGCGACGCGCGCAGGGCCATCTCCTTCAGGGGCCGCGCCACCCACACTTCCTCCACCTGGCCCTGGCGGGCGAGCTCCTCCTGCGCGGCCTCACGGCCTGCGACCCACGTGGCGTGTGCAGCCCGCAGCGCCGCCCGTCCCCGTGAGCCGCAGGGTCTGCTCGCTCGCGGCGCCGTGGCCCGGCTGGGAGGCTCCGCGGACGGCTTCCTGCTCACGCCGTCGCCACGCAGTTCCCCTCTGCGCCTCCCGGATATCAGCCGCTTCTTCTGCGAGGTCCCCGCGCTCCTGAAGCTGTCCTGCACGGACACCTGGGCCTAGGAGACAGCCAGGTATGTCTGCTGCATCCGCGTGCTCCTCGTCCCCTTCGCCGCCATCTCGCTCGTGCGAGAGTTCTCGGCGGCTTGCAGGATGAGGGAGGCGCAGGGGGCGGAAGGTGGCGGCCACGCGCTCCTCACACGTGGTGGGGGCTGCGAGTACACGTGCGTGCCGCCCCGTCCTCCCACACTGCTGCCCAGGACAAGGCTGTGTCCCCTTCTGCACCATCGTCACCCCGTGCTCAGCCCGCCTATCCACAGCCTCAGGAACAGGAGGTCGCGGGGCCCTGCGCAGGGCTCTAGGGAGGTGAGTCCTCAGGGAAGGTAACCACCTTCTAAAGAAACTGCAGGTGCTGCTGGAGGTTGCAAAATAAGAATGCAGGACTTTATCATCACCTTGAAATTTAAATATTGTCTGTCTGAAGACATAAGCAGCTGTGGGGCATTCACAGGATTTGAAAAACTCACTGGGATTTTGAGGATTTAGTCATTTTTTTTTTTAGAGATATGAGGGTTCTGAACAGTGGACAGGTTTTGGATGGAGCACCAACAAACTCGGGGTTTCGGCAGTCACCTGTCTGCTTTCAACAAAGTGTGCATTCTACTGGAAATTATTATAGTCCAAAGTGGGAGAAAAGACCACCTTAGAAACTGAATCGGGCCAAATTGTGAGTCTTTATTTACTTGCCAGGACTACATTTGTTCTGCAGAGTGGCAGGCACAGAAAAGTAGTGATGCGAAGGGGAAAACGGCCCCTTTTAAAGGCAAAAACAACACTCTAAAAATCGAATTAGCAAGCACTTTTACAAAAGCAAGAAAAAGCATTAATCTTAGATTTCTATCTTGTGTTAGCACATTGCGGGGGGTGGGGGGTTGGAGCCTTGAGATGGGTTTTATAGTTGTCACCGGGTGCAGCTAAGATTCAGCCAAGAGGAAGCCTCTGAAGTACCCTAATTACAGACTTTAATCTTAGTTGAAATACATCCTGCATCCTGTGATCTAAGCCTGAGCGCATTTCACTAGGTATATGAAGCATGTCAGTTGCCTCAGGGGTCCTGGGTGTTTCGACCCTTGGCTAGCGGCTATATTTTGTGGGCAGTTGTGCCTTGCACCACCGCCCTTCCCCTTAGTTTCTAAACTTAATCACACTAGCAGAGGGGAGATGGCAGGTCTGGAGTCAGATAAGGGTCAGCTGAAAATTTCCCACTCTCCTAAGCAAGCAAGCGAGCATAATACAGGAGCTCATGGCTGGTGATCGGCTGCCTGTGGTCCCCAGGCCCTGACAGTAAGTCACATAGTAACCTCTAACTGGCTATGCTGTCTCTGCAGAAGAAATGTTCATCTCCAGCTAGTCTTCTGACTTCTCACCAATGCCTCTCTTTAGACACTCTGCCACTTGACAATTGCAAGGAATAGAGTTTGTCAAATATTATTTTGATTGTATTTCAAATATAGTGATCCCACCTTATGTTCTAAGACCTCCAGTATATGCTTGAAACCACGGAAAGCACCCAACCAGATTCCTGTCAGTCGAAATATGGTTCTGTTCATGTCTTCCAACCACAAATTGGATGCCTTCTCCATCTAAACTAAGCACTTACCATGCACTGTGGCTGTCACTTTTGCATTTTGAGGTGTGACAACAAAACTAGCACAAATTTCTTTTTCCTTCTTCACAATTTCAAAGACAGCATGTTTGTTCTTACTATGACTCTATATAATTAATTTCCTCAACAGAATTGTGTCCATACAGCTTATAGATCCAAAAGCATATGTCAAAGTTTAGAGGAGACCAGCACTTTGATATCTACCTTTATTTTTTCCTCATAATGTTTTACTAAAAATTATCCCAGAATAATGGATTTAATGTAAAAAAAAAAAAAAGTCATTGCAACATGGATGTCTTCTACATTCCCTGCTTCTTAATATTTAACATGAACAAACACGGAGATTTTAAATTACATCTTTTTCACCATTTTTAAATTGTATGATGGCCTAATATATTTTCAAAGTTCTTCACTCAAAGTAATGAGACACCTTTGTCAGTTAAATATTGATTTATTGTATGGGAATTAATATAAACATTACTCCCATGTTTCTATTTTTTAAATTTTAATTTATCCATTGCATTTAATGATTTTAATAATTTGTCTATTGTATATTAACCAGTATTATTCTGATGAAGTGGAGAAAATTATGTTTATTTTATGTTACCTTAAAACTAACTCTGTTTTGAGTCCTCAATTTTTCCATTTTCTTACTTTTAATCTTCGGACTTATATTATCTAAGCAGAAAATGATTTGCATTACAAAACCAAAATGTATTTATCTATAAGCTCATTTTTAAATCTGTAAGTATTGGGGAATGTAAATGTGCATAAACAAGTCTGCTGGGAGTGGACATGTGTTTCAGAAAATCTAATGCTTCTACACCTGGGAAAAGAAAAGAAGAAACATCTCATTGCAGAGTTTTCAAGACACATTATTTTTCATTTCCAAAGGGAACATATGGGTAGAAGATGACATTGTTTCTTATCCCAAGATGTCCTATTTTCCCCTATGATATCCATTTTGAGGGAGACGTTGAAATCGACTTTTAGAGTCCACCAGGTTCTGATCTCCTAGATTCTTCCACCTGGCCCCTCACCCTCTTTGAAGTTTGTTTTCTCCACCTGTGACGTGGAGGGAATGACTTGGATCATTATTAGAAGGTTTAGCCATTTTTGTGATTCAGAAACAGTGAGTATGCCTTATAAATGGATTCCAGATAGAGACAAATGGAGACATTAAGAAAACTACATTCTCATTATAGAGACACTTCACATTATACATCTAGTTAGGCTCTAATTATAGATGTTTACTTTGTCAGGTTGACCAAATTAATTTAACTTCTTGAACCCTTGTTTTTCAATGTATTAAATTAAGATATCCTAACCCAATTCCTAACTCAGAGGGATGGTTTTGAGGGACAGGGAGATACCCGATATAAAAGCAATTTTAGCTTTGGAAAGTGCTTTATGCCACATGGTATTATGATGACAAACTCACTACTATATAGAAGGAGCAGTGAAACTTGCCTTCCTCACTCACTCGTACTCTAGGGGTGGTCTTGTGCCCTGACATTGCCCTCAAAGCAGAAATCTTTCTTATAGAGAGGAGGCCACAGAAGTGATCAGTGCCTTTTAATGCTAACATAAGACCATTAATAAAACAAATAGAAAATGTTTCAAAGACTGATATTGGTCTGACTGGCCATCACATATCCCCGTAAAAAAATAATGGTGACTGCCTCTAGTGTGTTACAAGAGATTGGTCCCTTAACACTGATTCCACCCTAACTTCAGAAATTGAGCAGGCAGAAACAACCTAACGTGAAGAAAGTTTCTTCTTGAAAGAAAATCATTCAGCCAAATTGGTGGGGCTTGGCTCCCTCCTTTCCCAACCCAATTGAGTCAGAAGAGGCCATATGCCACCAGGCATATCCTCTTGGGCATGTTTGCTATCTTTTTTCCAGCTTAGTTCTTGACACAGCTTGGTCACTCAAATAATACATCACGTGAGTAAAATGAAAATCACATATATGGTAACACAGTTCTTTCAACATCAGCCCATTCTCTACCCTCCAGAGTAGGATTAGCAAGTCTGTGGCATATTTGTCATTAGTGGACTTCACTTTGCCCCAATTTAAGCACTTTTTTTCCATCTCCTCCTTCTATCTCTTCTTTCCCTCTTCCTGATTTCTATCCCTTCTCCCATTCTCAACTAACAACCCCTACCTTCTGCCTCCAGCCCCCTTGGTCTCCTTGGTTTTCTCTCTGCTAGCTCATGCATGTTGTCCCTCCTCACCTTTCCCGCTGTTCTGGCTATGCTTCGGCAGCCACTCCTTCCTTTAGGGGATGTTGTCCTTCTCCAGCAGGACATGGGGCTCCAGTGATCCTGGGTTAGCAGGAAATCCAGGGTCGGGAATTTCAGATTCTTTTAGAATGGGCCAATGAAGTGTGCCAGCAATGACATGAGGGGAAAACAAATGTGGCTAACAGAGAGATTTTTCATGGGAATGTATTTAACACAGATGTGTGTGTCTTGGTCAGAATTATATATGCATTTAGCTCTATCCAGAAGAATGTTTTGCATAATGGAAAAGGTAGGCAAATCTACATCTGCTTCCTCTACATTGTATTCAGCAGGCCACTTTGGTTCCTGATGTAGCTATATAAACAGTTTTTCATATGAAATAGCACAGAATTCCCCCAATATTGAGGTTCTGCTTCATAGTGAGTCAGGTAAGTAGAGAAAGTGCTGTTTCCAAGTCTGGACAGAGACATGATACACGATCCTCAACCTGGGACTATGTATTCTCTCTGTCTTAGGTGCCAGCTCACGTTCCCTGTGCTCTAAGTAGGTTCAGTGGTCTGCTTGTGCCTGCTCTTTTACTGTTTACATCAACACCTTTTGCCTTAGAATGTAGACTCCTAGTTCAGCAGTGCCCAGTCCTTGTTTATTGGTATCCCAGACCACATTCAGTAATCTCACGAGAAATGCACTAAACATGATTTTTGTCACTTGGTTATTTATAGCACACAATAGAGGTAGAATTCCTGCAGATGAAGTAAATATAATAAAACAAGAAGGACTAAAACAGAAAATAAGGTCACATCCTTTATATTCAGCATCAAAGAATATTGGAGTTTGATGTAATCTCAGAGATAATTGGATTATATCAAAGCTCCTTATTTAAAAGATGGACAAACAGCCTCCAACCATGAAACATGTGACAATGGAATCTGGTGCCCAAGAACACACAGGGACTAGCAGAACTGTGGCTTCATCCCAAGCATCCATATCCCAAGTTCAGGGATTTTTGACATTTTTTCTGAGACTGTTTAATCAGTTCTCAAGAGAGATAGTTGAATCATGATTTCTGAGGCATCGTCTAGATCCAATATTCTGTCAGCAGTGCTGTTTTCCTCTCCCAGGTCTCTGACTGTCCATGTGCTTTATTCTAGCACGCCTGAGTCTACACTTAAAGACTTAGTGGCACCTGTCTCTGTCTTCCAGAGGCACGACCAGAGAGCTGACATGTTTAGAAATTAGAAAGAACTTTCTTAAAAAATTAGTTTAGGTCTTATTATGGTAACTAGCAGGGTTTTGTCAAATGAGGATTCACTCTAAATGTCGAATGGCACTTTGGTGTGGAGCAGGCAGTCAGAATAATTTAAAATCAAAGCAAACACTGATGATGTGCGCTCCCAGCTGTGGGAATCACGGTCTTAGCTCCTAGGGACGGTATCTGCATCTGCCGGCAGGAAAGGGCTCCTCTGGAAAAGGGCTGAAGGGTGGGAAGGAGGAGAGCAAGAAGACAAGGATGAACAAGAAACATGAAAAGGGAAGGCTGAGAAGTCACAGAATATCATATGTAAATAATTTGGACTCTATTCCATTTTTACAAGATAACCAAGTTCAACACTAGTCAAAAAATGTGTCGCATGAGTTAAGAACCTACACCAATCAACACAGTGTTCACAGGCCTGTGGTATTATCCTAACGATACTTGTGTTTTTCTTCTTTTGCTGAAGAGGATTTTTCTTATTTATGATTTTTTATTAATATATAATAGTTGTACATATTTTGGGGTTAGATGTGATGTTTTCATACCTGTATACACTGTGTAATGATCAAATCAGAGGAATTGGGGTATCTATCATCTCAAACGTTTATCTTTTCTTTGGGTTGGGAACATTACAATTCTTCTAGCTATTCTGAAATATATACAAAGTTAGTTATTGTATATTTATAATTAACTATAATTTCCCTACTGTACAGTGAATACTGGAACTTCTTCCTACTATCTAGCTGTATTTTTGTAACCTTTAAGCCACATCTCTTCATTCTCACCCCTACCTTCCTTCCCAGCCTCTGGTGACCACCATCCTACTCTTTGAAACCTCCATGAGACCCATATTTTTTACCTCCCATATATCAGTGAGAACATGCAGTATTTGTCTTTCTGTGCCTGGCTTATTTCATTAGTGCAGTGACCTCCAGCGCTACCCATGTTGCTGCAAATGACAGGACTTCACTCTGTTTAATGGACCAAAGTATTCCATTGTGTATACACCACATTTCCTTTATCTATTCATTTGTTGATGGACACTTAGGTTGATTCCATATCTTAGCTACTGTAAGGAAATTTGCTGATGATAATGATAGAAGCCCAGCCTGACTGATACAGCACTACTTCTCAGGCATTTTCATGACATGGGTATCAAAATAAATTATAGTTATATGTTGGATGGAACTGGAGACCATTATCCTAAATGAAGTATCTCAGGAGTGGAGAAACAAACACCAGGTAATCGATGGGCACAAAGAGATGTAAAGGTCATTGGAAGTCACGAAGGGGGAGTGGGGAGGAGGGGGAGTAAACGCCTACCTGTTGGTTACGGTGAGCACTGTTCTGGTGATGGGCACACTCAAAGCTCTGAATTAAGCATTTATAAAAGGTATCCGCACAACAAAAACATTTCTACCATCTTAATATTTTAAAACAACAACAACAAAAATTATGGGTATATTGCACACTGGAGTAAACTGACATAGCTTTTGACAGCAAAATCAACTTCCTGGTGGCTGCAGCCAACTCAGGCCTCAGTCACCACTAGAGCAATCCACGTCTGGTTGAAACCCATTTGTGACTCCATAGACAAGTCACACTGGAGGGACAGTCCATTCCAGTCAATCCACTTGCTAACTTAACTTTTTAATTAATGGATCACATAAAAAATATTCTTCAGGCAAAATTATTAATGAATAGTGTAAGGCTGGTGGCAGGGGCCCCCTCCCCTCCCTAGATGGAAAAAGAAAATGCTTAGTGACCTGACCTGCCAAGGACAAACTGCCAGGCCCCACTGAGAGGAACCACACCCAGATCTCCACCTGGATTCGCTCCTGGATTCCACAATACCTCCAGCCCCTCCTATTTCTCAACGACCTTCCAAGGTCACAATAGAGAATCCCAGCTCTTCCCGCCACAAGTCCCTAGCCCCACCCAAAGGGTATAAAAAGCCTCAGCCCCTTCAAACTGCGGCGACTTCCGGGGCCCCTGCTCTTGGGGCCCCAGAACCTCGTCCTCCAGTGTATAATAAAGCCACGTGGTTTGGCCCCCCCTACTCTTTCTCTTTCTGTGTCTCTTTTCTTTTCGCCACCGCCGAAAAACCTTACATTTGGTGCCGAAACCTGGGAGGGGAGTCTTGGCTGCGCTGGCCTGCCTCAGGGCCGTGGTCGCGCCGTCCCCTCTCGTGTCATCCAGACCTCGGACCGGGACCTCCACCGGACGCCAGCCGACCAATTGGCCAGGGTAAGTCCCTCTGCCCTTGTGTTCCTAGCCCAATGAGTCCATTCCAGGGTCTCTGTCCATAGCCCAAGTCAGAGATCCTCCACCATAGGACCTGAGTGTCTCGGGGATGCCTGAGCCCTTCAGTCATTCCTTCCATCCGTAAGGATTTATAAGGACCTGAGTGTCTCGGGGACGCCCGAGCCCTTCAGTCAGTCCTTCCATCCGTAAGGATTTATAAGGACCTGAGTGTCTCGGGGACGCCCGAGCCCCTTCAGTCAGTCCTTCCATCCACAAGGATTTATAAGGACCTGAGTGTCTCGGGGACGCCCGAGCCCCTTCAGTCAGTCCTTCCATCCGCAAGGATTTATAAGGACCTGAGTGTCTCGGGGACGCCCGAGCCCCTCAGTCAGTCCTTCCATCCGTAAGGATTTACAAGGACCGGAGTGCCTCAGGGACACCTGATCCACTCAGTTGGCCCTTTCCAAGGCTCAGAGCCTTCTCTCCAAGGCCTGATCGGTGACCTGGGACGCCGGCTCCCGATCTCATTCTTCCCTCATTGGACTAGGACACCATGGGCAGTCAACCCTCCAAAATCAAATCTAACACGCCTCTGGGCTGTGTCTTAGCCAGTCTTGCAGCCCTGGGCCTCAAGTCTGATATTCGGCCCAAGCGACTCATTTTCTATTGTAACACCGCCTGGCCGATGTACAAATTAGGCAATGGGTCACAATGGCCTAAAAATGGGACTTTCAATTTCAAAATTTTACAAGATCTCGATAACTTTTGTCACCAAAATGGCAAATGGTGGGAGATCCCTTATGTCCAGGCTTTCTTCCATCTGCGCTCCCGTCCTTCCCTCTGTCAGACCTGTGACCCGTCACAAATCCTCCTTGCACTGAGTCCTCCGCCGTCCTTGGCCTCTTCCACCTCTCAGCCGAAGGACCCGTTAGAAACCTCTTCCGCCTTCTCTGACCCTCCTGACTCCCTTACCTGTCCCCCTGCTCAGCCTCCACCATATCTAGGTCCTCCTCCTCCTTCTAGCACCCCACCGTCCTCCGCTACTGCTTGCGCTGGCTCTCTGCCAGCGTCCCCTGTCAGTCACCACACTCAATCCCGCGCAGGGCCCTCAGGCCAAACCCTTCTCTGTCCCCTGAGAGAGGTAGCCAGTGCCGAAGAGGTCATGCATGTCCATGTTCCCTTCTCTCTTTCGGATCTCTCTCAGATTGAGAAGCGTTTAGGCTCCTTTTCTAACGACCCCACAGCCTACACCAAAGAGTTCCGCTGTCTTACACAAGCATATGATTTGACCTGGCATGATATTTTTGTTATTCTGGCTTCTACTCTTACTACTGATGAAAAGGAACGTGTCTGGGCGGCAGCACAGGGACATGCTGATCAAGTCCACCTAGCAGACCGCACCATGCCGGTCGGGGCTGAGGCTGTCCCACGCAGTGAGCCAGGGTGGGAATACCAGCCAGACACCCCCGCCGGCCGAGATGGTAGAACCCGCCGAGATCGCATGCTGCAATGCGTTCTTGCTGGTCTCCAGGCCGCTGCCCACCGGGCAGTTAATTTTAATAAGCTTAGAGAAATCACTCAAAAGCCAGATGAAAATCCCGCGGCCTTCCTCAGCCGCCTTACGGATGCTCTCATCCAATATACCCGCTTAGACCCCACTTCCCCAGCAGGGGCCACCGTCCTTGCAGCTCACTTTATCACCAGTCCTCCTCTAACATTAGGCGCAAACTTAAAAAGGCAGAAGAAGGCCCTCAGACCCCCATCCGAGACCTGGTGAACATGGCATTTAAAATCTTTAATTCCCGAGATAAACAGGCAGAGGCCCAAAGGAAAGCCCGTGCCCACCAAAAGGCACACCTGCAAGCCCAAGCCTTGGTTGCAGCCCTGTGGCTGGTGGGGCCCGGAAAGCCATCGACCTCGTCTAAAGCCACCAGCCGCACTCTGCCAGGCACCTGCTTCAAGTGTGGTAAGGAGGCCACTGGGCCAACAGATGCCTGCAGCCACGTCAGCCCAATAAGCCTTGTCCGCCTGTGGTCAACAGGGACACTGGAGAGTGATTGCCCCTTGGGACAAAGGTCTAGAGGGTCAGTCCTTCCACCCCCAGACCTGCCGTTGATGGTTTTGGGCTTGGCTGCAGAAGACCGACGAAGGCACGGCTTTGCCACCCCATCACCCTCGCTGAGCCCAGGGTAACAAGGTAGCGGGTGAGGCAGTGTCCTTTCTGGTCAACACGGGGCTACCTACTCTGTCCTGCCTTCTTTTGCAGGCCCTACTTATCCTTCCCAGGTGTCGGTTATGGGTATTGACGGCAGTCCTTCATGGCCTCCTACTTTTAGGAAGAGATTTATTAGCCAAATTAGGCACCATACTCCACTTTTCCTCAAGGACATCCACCCTTCTCCTTCTATCACTCTCTTCAGATTCCTCACCCCCACCCTCCGTCTCTCCCAAGACGTGCCCTCTCCCGCCTGAACTTGTAGACTCTCGGGTTTGGGACACCTCTACCCCAGTAGTGGCCACACACCACACCCCTGTCCTCATCCGACTCAAAGACCCTTCATCCTTCCCTTCCCGCCCCCAGTTCCCTGTTTCAGTGACCCACCGGAGAGGTCTAAAACCCATTATAGAACGCCTTCTGTGTGAAAAACTTTTAATCCCAACTAATTCTCCCTATAACATACCCATTCTCCCGGTAAAGAAGCCAAACGGGTCCTACCAGCTGGTCCAGGACCTGAGGCTCTTTAAGGAGGCTGTTATCCCCATACACCCTGTGGTGCCTAATCTCTGCACTTCACTTTCCCATATTCCGCCCTCCACTGCCCGCTTTTCTGTTCTGGACTTCAAAGATGCCTTCTTTGCTATCCCCTTAGACCCAGCCAGTTACAATCTCTTTGCCTTTATGTGGGGAGATCTTGACACAAATACATCTAGACAACTCATTTGGACCATCCTGCCCCAGGGGTTTGGGGACAGCCCCCATCTATTTGGTCAGGCTCTGGCCCAGGACCTACTTCAATGTCCCTTACAGCCTAGCACTGTTCTCCAATATGTTGATAATCTACTGCTCTGTAGTTCCTCTTTACAGCACTCTAAGACCCGCACTGCCTCTCTACTTAACTTCCTTGTTTCCAAGGGCTGTCGAGTGTCCCCTCCAAAGTCCAGCTGTCCAAGCCTACATTCAGTTATCTTGAGCTTTGTCTCACCCCCACGTCCTGGGATCTCACTGTTGACCGCCAACGGGCTCTTTGCGATCTCCAACCACCCACGCCCGCCGAACAGATTCTGTCTTTTCTTAGATTTATTGGTTTCTTCCGACACTGGATCCCTAACTTCTCCCTCCTTGCTAAACCCCTCTATGAGGCAGCCCGTGATGCCCCGCTGGCCCTTTACTAAACCCCCGAGCTGTCGGCCATGCATTTCTAAAGCTTCGTGAAGCTCTACTCCAGGCACCACCTCTAAGACTCCCTCATCCTGAAAAACCCTTTTACTTCTACACGGATGAGCACCAGGGCTTGGCCCTCAGTGTCTTCACCCAGCCTTTAGGCTCCTGGAGCCCACCCACCTGTGCTCCAGTGGCTTATTTATCCAAACAACTAGACACCACGGTCAGTGGCTGGCCGCCTCGCCTCTCTCGCCAGGGAAGCACTAAAGCTTTCCCTCAGACAGGACCTTCATGTCTTTTCCACCCATTGCCTTCAAGATCTCCTAACTCACCGCTCGTTGGCGCCCCTCACTCCTTCTAGATTACAGGAATTCCAGCTCATATTCATAGAAAATCCCAACATTACCCTAACACAGTCTCCTACTCTAAACCCCGCTACTTTGCTGCCCATCCCGTCCTCAACCCTCTCCTCTCGCTCCTGCCCTGAGACGGTCAATGCTGCCACCACCTCTAGGCCCGACCTCTCGGACCTCTCAGATGCAGACTTAACACTGTTTGCTGATGGCAGCTCGACCATGAGAGATGACGGCAAACGCCAGGCAGCCCATGCCCTTGTCTTGACCTCTCAGGTTACAGAGGCGTCCCGCCTCCCCAAAGGCACCACTTCCCAGAAGGCAGAACAGACTCTGGCTGGACAACTTGTTCCTTGTCCCCATAACCCCACTCTCACCTCTTGGTTAGATATTATACAGCACACCCTCACCTTCTTCAATTCCTCTGAAATAATCCCTAATATTTCCCACCGTTTCCTCTGTGCCTCCCTTCAGCAGCCCCTGCTGGCTGCTGTCCCTCTAAACTATTCTAACCCCCAAACTCCCTCATCAACTCCCTCATGCTCCAGTCCGCTCACTCGTATTCCCCTTTGGGAACCTGAGTCTACCGGCCAACCCTATGCAGATCGAGTGTGCTTTCTCACCTCCCACACTGACCCCCGCCTACAACTTCATGGATGCCGCCTTACCAACCATACTGTGACCACGACCACCTCCCCTGCTCTGGGACAGTTCTTCTGGTGCAACGGAGCACTTACCCACTGTGTCAATACATCCACCCCGGGTCCTTGTTTCCCTGTCATGGTGGTCCCTCAATTAACTCTATACGGTGAGTCTGAGTTTGAATGGCTTCTCCCAGGGCCCCAGCCAAGACTAGCCACCTTTCTACCTGTCATAGTAAGTCTCAGCTTGGCCTCTTACATTGTGGCCTCAGGGCTCTCGGGAGGTGCCCTGGGCCAAGGTGTCATATCTGCCCAAGATTTTGCAGATCTGCTGATGACTGAAAAAAGAAAAACCTGCCTTTTCCTTCATAAAGAATGCTGCTGCTATGTCGGCGAATCAGGCCTTATGGAGCAGAACACAGACAAGCTCACCAACCTGAGTAAAGACCTGCACAACCTCCGCCACTGGGATGCGTCCCCCTTTGGCTGGATACAATTCCCTTTGGCTACCTGGCCATTGCCGCTAATAGGACCCAGTGTCATCATCTGCCTAATCTTTCTGTTTGTTCCCTGTCTTTTACAGTTCCTCCAGCGCCGCCTACAAGAGCTGACAGGAGTGGCGGTAAACCAACTACTTCTTCATCCATACTTTCCACTACCAATCACCCCTCCACCAACCGACCCGGCCTATAGCCCCTAACTACGCCCCCTCCTAGCAGGAAGTAGTCAGAAAGAGCGGCGCCCATCACAACCAAAAAGGCCGGAATGTAAGGCTGGTGGCAGGGGCCCCCTCCCCTCCCTAGATGGAAAAAGAAAACGCTTAGTGACCTGACCTGCCAAGGACAAACTGCCAGGCCCCACTGAGAGGAACCACACCCAGATCTCCACCTGGATTCGCTCCTGGATTCCACAATACCTCTAGCCCCTCCTATTTCTCAACGACCTTCCAAGGTGACAATAGAGAATCCCAGCTCTTCCCGCCACAAGTCCCTAGCCCCGCCCAAAGGGTATAAAAGGCCTCAGCCCCTTCAAACTGCGGCGACTTCCGAGGCCCCTGCTCTTGGGGCCCCAGAACCTCGTCCACGAGTGTATAATAAAGCCACGTGGTTTGGCCCCCCCTACTCTTTCTCTTTCTGTGTCTCTTTTCTTTTCGCCACCGCCGAAAAACCTTACAAATAGCATTTCAAATAGCTGGAAAGTATAGGGTTTTTTGTTTGCCCATCTGTAATATAGAGGATATGAGGTATAAGATATATATCTAATAGATTTGTGATGACTAGAAATCATATAAGAAATGCCATTAGCCAGCTTAACGCATGAAAAGCATTCTCTCATGCTGTAATTGTTGCTGTTACTATTATTATCATTGAAGTTTTACTTCCCAAACAAAACTACTTCCTCTTTGTTTCCCTCCCTAGAGAAATAAAATAAATTTAAGTGTTAGAAATTTCAATTTCCCAATCTTTAAGTCTTTTAATATACTCATGTGAAGAATTTTAGAAAAGTATGACTTCCATTTCACTCCACCACTGGAGTAAGACAGAAGTCTGCGTACTTTTTTCCCTACCCTTGTGCATCCTTCATTCTCTTCTTCCCCTGTCTCTTGTTTCTCGTGTCTCCTTTTTTCCCTACTGAATTTGATATTCTTCAACACTACCCATGAGATAAAAAATTCTACAAAACACTTAATTGCTGTTAAGTGTCAAATACATATTGTTAAATATAATTTAATTTTGTCCCAAACAAAATAGGCCAATGACTTGGAAGAAAGAGGTTTTCCTGTATACATAGCCCCTTTTGTAAATTTAAAATTTAATTTTAAATTTAGAGTGAGGCTGTCCCCCAACCCCAGATGACTTTTTTTTTATCTGGAGAGATGCCAGGATTAGATAAGAAGTTCTATGATAAAATAATGAGAAACAATTCCAGCCTTGCACTTGGGAAAACAGTGTACTCTCTGACAAGAGGGGATGAGCCTCTTCTACTTTTGATGTGAACCCAGTAAACGTGGATTAATTGTGGGCCCAGGGGATGTGGGAGCCTATAGTGAAAGGCCTTCTTTTAACCTAGCCTCACCTCCACCCCCGAGTATTTAAGGAGAGTGCCGCTCCACTGTTGCCTCACTAAGGCTTGGACTCAGCTACTCTGAGGTAGGATCTGAGATTTTCATGGAAAACAGAAAGAACATTACCCAAATATTGGGATGCTCCTTTAGGCATCACTCTGTGACTAGAAGGCCACGCTGCTATGATCTTATCTGTAATGGCCGAGGCATGGTCTTTTCAAGATTAAGAAGGATAAATACATGCATTTAGTCTTTGGCAACCAGACAACTGGAAAAAGACACTTGGGCTTGAAACAAGAGAAGCTAAGAGAAATCTGATAATAGTTTGGGAAGGGTGTGAATGAATTTGGTTGGAAGAGTGCTTAGTATTCGTTATGAGGAATTTCCAGACACTAATGAGTAGGGGCCAAAGGTTTGTATTATTAATGGAGAAACATGGATTGTCCTATGAATATTTTTAGTTATTAAAATTTTAATTATAATTTAAAATGATGAAATTATAATTTAAGTAATTAATAACCATTTAATTATTGTTAATTGTCCTCTATGTATCTAGTTAGGGAAGTGATGTTTTTTGCATGCTTGGAAAAAAATCAAGATGTTTGATGTTTCCTATTTTTCTTTTTCCTTTCATTCTAATCCTCCTCTTCTTTTCTTACTCCATAAGACATACATATGTGCATTAAGATAAAACCTTTTTTTAAAAAAAACTTCTTTTAGATTAGCATAAGATTTTAATAATTAAATATATGAAAATAAAATAAAATCCTCATTTCTCCTTTAAATAAAAAAACAAAACAAAGCACACCTTTTTTTAAATAAATGATAATATTCCTTAAAGAAATCCCCTGGAAGCCATCCTAGCATGGTATATAAAAGCCCATTGGGGCCGGGCGCGGTGGCTCACGCCTGTAATCCTAGCACTTTGGGAGGCCGAGGCGGGCGGATTGCTCAAGGTCAGGAGTTCGAAACCAGCCTGAGCGAGACCCCGTCTCTACCAAAAATAGCAATAAATTAATTGACCAACTAAAAATATATATACAAAAAATTAGCCGGGCATGGTGGCGCATGCCTGTAGTCCCAGCTATTCGGGAGGCTGAGGCAGTAGGATAGCTGAGCCCCGGAGATTGAGGTTGCTGTGAGCCAGGCTGACGCCACGGCACTCACTCTAGCCTGGGCAACAAAGTGAGACTCTGTCTCAAAAAAAAAAAAAAAAAAAAAAAAAAAGCCCATTGGGCCAAATAATTGAAGCAGAATAGGGAGATGTTTACTCATTGCAAACGTAGACTCCAGAGCGCAGTAACAAACACATGTGTTTACAGCTGCAGGTCTCTGCTTCCCACCTTCCGCCACCCCTGCTGGTCTTACGTCCTTTTCCCTTCCCTCTCAGCCTCCATTTCCTCTGTGGCACTGGCAGGGTGGACTGGATGGCTCATCTGCCAGACCCTTGATTGCTATTTGCCGCCACACAACCTGAAACCACTGCCCAGGAGCGCATCTCTGCAGATCAAACAGTGACTCTCCTTCTGGCAGCTGGTGAATTGGAATTTAGACAACCTTTATCCAACACTCCAGGAACCCAGATGTACTCATTTTTTCCTGGTCCAGTGATAATACCCTTGGCAATGTTGTCTAGGGAAGTTAGCATCTGGCATCAGAACTCATGCTGTTTCTACTGAACTAACACCTGGCACATAAATGTTCAATAAGTGTTACCTACATGCCTTTATACTTTATAGTGATAGCTTTTAATGTAAGGAAGGGCTCTTTTATCTTTTTTATGCTTAATTGTCCACTTTGAAAATTTCCAAATGGTCTGTGGAGAGGGTGAGGGAAAGTAGAAGATTAGTTCTCTTTCCACTGATAAAATTAGTGACTATGTAGATGAACAGAGCAAGTGAGGGGGTGTCTATGGGAATAGATGACCCTGAGAATTAGAGATGCGGTGAAGGAAAAGAGACAAATTCACATCATTGGATACTAAATTGCCACAGATAGGAGATAACATTTTGTTATTTAATATCTGCAGCAATGTCCAGATGGGTTCCTATTTATAAATGTAGACAAAGGAGCACAGGTATAGCAAGTGCAGGTGAAAGGAGAGGAAGCACAGTGGTCACAGCCCACAATGGCTACAAAAACTTACCAGTAGTAATTCATATTACTAATCTTGCTTTCAAGACTGTAAACTGCCAGATATATCTTTCTTAAGCCTCTGCTCCCTCATGTGACTTTCTCACTGAAGCAAATCACATTTGCACCCTATTTCTAGGGACTGTGAGTCCTGGTCCCTCAGCCTTCACTTTCCAGACATGCTCTGCTGCATGCGCCTCAGCTCTCCCAGGTGCGCTGCAGCTGCAGCGAGGCCGATCTCTCCCTGGCGAGCCCTGCTTGTTCCTGCTTTCAAGTCTTTCCTGACACTGTTTACACACCCCGACTAGTTTTAGAATAAGACCAATTTCCAACTCCACTATTGCACTGTTTATTCTTACTGAACTGATGCCAGTCTCCTCTCGGTTATTATCACATACACTGCTATTTTCAAAGCAGTTAGCACTCAGTGTTCTTTAAATACCTTATGTTTTAAGGTTACCTCAGTCTCTAGTCCTAGGGTGAACTCGTGAGGAAAAGAAATCTGACACACAATCGTCCCTCTTATGCTGGCTTTCGTTTCCTGTGGTTTCAGTTACCTGTGATCAAACACAGTCTGAAAATATTAAATGGAAAATTCTAGAAATAATTTATAATTCATAAATTTTAAATCGCAAGCCCCTCTGAGTGGTGTGATGAAGTCTTGTGCTGTCCCCCTGGGACAAGAATCAGGATCACTTCTGATGAGCTACTTTACTGCCTCAGAGGACACCGGCAACTTACTGCTCCCAGCTCTGGTCAAGCTGGATTCCTGGGAAGGGCGCCAGAATGGACTGGTCTAAGCTCTTCTCCCCTGGCAGAATATCAGCTGGTCTGTCTTGGGGGTCGAGTCATCCAGTGTGCTGTGAGGGTCACCAACTGGGCCTGGATTTCTGTGGTTTCTCCCAGAACAACTCTGGGTCTGCTGTCCTGAAACGTACAG
Source organism: Microcebus murinus (assembly GCF_040939455.1). Lineage (NCBI taxonomy): Eukaryota > Metazoa > Chordata > Mammalia > Primates > Cheirogaleidae > Microcebus > Microcebus murinus. The sequence goes on along the minus strand of NC_134116.1, from coordinate 2,978,608 downwards.
TTTCTACTGCTCGGCACCCTGCAGAGACCCTCCCTGTTCCTTTCACCTCTTCTCTCCGTGTGGCAGAACACAGGTAGGATAAATGCCTCTTCCCAAACCCACCCACCCCTTCCCCTGCAGCCCCAGATGTGCAGACATCGGAGGTGCAGGTCCCCGTCCAGGTGTCCCCCCACCCCAGCTCCACGCCCCGCCCTGCCAGGCAAGTATGTGGTAACTGTGGTGATGTCATAAGTGGCCCTGGGGGCCGGAGTGTTCTGGTGAGGAGGGTATGGCCAGTCCTGAGGTTCAGGGAATTCCAGGTTATATTCAAACAAATTCTGGGGACTGGGCATTCTCTGCCTTGAATGGCAAAAAGGCCTGAAGGTGAGATTATTCAGATAGAAGGGTTTTTTGTTTGTTTGTTTTTTTTTAAAGACTCTAATTGGTGAGGAAAATAAGAGAAACAAATGAGGTCCTTGAGCAGTGGAGGATGATGGTAGTGGAGGAAAGGTTACCTGAGGGGAATGGAATCTGAGATCTTGTATGTGTGAACGACCAAACCACACATTACATTGAGCAACAGTCTCAACTCTAGTGTTGAAAATTATATGCTGGGAACTGATTAAAAAAGAAATCACTCATAAAATATCATGTTGTTTATAATGCAGATATTAACATTGCTTACTTATATGCCCAATAACCTATGGAGCAATATTAATTATGCATTTGAACATGTGTTACATCTCATTCTAAATATTTGATTCAATGAAATGAACAAATTGCTTTTTTTGTGGTAAGCCTTGTAGTGTGCTACTCCTTAGCAAGGTCGGTTCCCCAAACATACAGACACTCACACAAGCCCCCTCCGTACACACATACCACACCACAAACACGCGTGTGCACATGCCACAGACATATTCACAAATGAATACACCACACGCACTTACATGCTCAGCACTCACAGTCACAAGCAACCTGGATATAATTTGCAGCTCACTGAGACTCCAGTTGTATGAAAATAAAGAAGATGGCTAAAGTAATCCTTTCTCTCTTTTAGCTTTGTGCTCTGCTCTTCCAGGGTCTAGTCTAAGGCAAAACCTACGAGTTGGAAAAGTTTTCATATCTTAATCAAAAAGGTTTGAGACAACAGAGTGATTTACTTCCTCTTTCAAACACTCTGTGAGGAACAATCTGCATATTTATATGAAACAAAATGCTCTGGCCTGTGTTTTGATTGGCTAGTAACTGGTTATTTTCTTAGGTAATTTTCACTTGTCACTGTGGCTGTTTCAGCCCTTCAAAGTGTATTTTTAAAGGGATTAATGAATCTAGGTGAAAAAATAGATAATTGACTAAGATAAAGTTATTGTCTATTTGCATTGATATTTTATTTTTCAACCAGTTATTGTAAAAGCCCTGTTAATGGGATTTTAGTTATAATATCTTTAAATACAGTCTCTTGACCTGTAACGCAGACCTGTGGCCACCTCAAGAAACTTTCCACATGTTAAAGGCAAATGCAGCTAAGTTTTCAAGCTCATCAAAAGTTAATATGTGATGCTTAGGTATTTGTGTTTTCTCCTCCTCAACTGATAAGCTGTGACACCTTCCAGCACAGATCAACACAAAAATTGCTTTTTACCTTTTCGCTTTGGAATTTTACTCATTTCTCTGGCATATTGCTCATAATATACCTCCATCTTTGATGAACACTAAGAAGGAAAAGATCTCTCTATTGCTCCTATTATTTTTGCTTCAACATAAGGGGATATATTAATATTTTTCTTAATGTTTCAGAGCATATTTATTGTGGAACTAAAAGACCTGGGAATATTTACAGTACTGATGGCCAAAGTGTTTTACAGAAATACACTTCTTTAATAATCTTGTCACTGAAATGGGGCAAGGTACACTGTAGTATGTTAATAAAAGTGAACTGTTTATCCCTCAATATCCTGAACATGTCAAAGAGGCACATTTACATACTGAAGAATATAAAGCATAAGAATTTATTCCCTGTAGTCCCAGGGTGTTTAAATCCTGCTGTGGTTTTTTTCCCTTTAAATTCAGAAATTTCTTTACCATCTGTAGTTATTTTTGCTTATAAACATGAAGGATCAGTAACGTGGTAGAGAAATAAATGTAAAGAGAAAAAACCCAACCAGCAATGGAATCCTAGGATAATATAACATGATAACAAGTCCCGAATGCCACTCTAGCAGAGAAAGAAATGTTTTGGCTGCACAATAACTTAAGAGAGGTTTGGGTCATCATTGAACAGTATAATGCAGTACTTAGTCATAAAACTTTAGCAGAATCCATGGTGTCAACCAGAAGGATCACCATGATGATGAACCTAAAGCCCTGCTTATGAAGCAGAGTTCCTGGTGGTCCTCATTCAAGACTTATGAGCCCCAGGTTATCCTCTGAAAACACACAGACCCAAGTACTTACAATGATCCATGCCAAAAATATGAACTCCTTTTGCAGCAAAGCATCTAACCACAAGACGGTGGACCCTGACCCTCAAATGAAGTAAGCAGTATTGCCTTGAAATTCTGAACTTTCACAAAGTTGTTCAGTAATAACAGCAGCCAAAAAAGTTAAAGGTATCTAGATTTAGGTACTCCATAGTTATTTTCTATCAATTTTTGTTTCTTTTGAGACAGGCTCTGTCACCCAGGCTGGAATGCAGTGGTGTGATCCTAGCTCACTGTAACCTCACTCTCCAGGGCTCAAGCAATCCTCCTCCCTTGGCCTCCTTATCATTGTAGTGAGACTACAGGCATGCAGCACTACACCCAACTATTTTTTTTTTAAAGTTTTGGTAGAGATGAGGTGTCACTATGTGACCTCAGTTGGTCTTGAATTTCTGGCCTCAAGGGATCCTCCCAGTTCAGCCCCCCAGGGTGCTGAGACACCATGCCCAGCCTCAATTTCTAGAGTCACAGATAGATGTCTGTGTGTGATCTTAACAACATAATCATCCTAATGGCAGAGAGAAATTTAAATTCAACCAACCCATGAATATTTACTGCAACATAAAATGGTGACTAAAACAGAGTTACCACCCTCAGGAAACTTTCAGTCTAAAGTGATAAGATTACAAAATGTATTCAGAAGGTGGTTCAAAGTAAAAATAAAGCAGATTACAAAAGCGGCACTGTATGAATTATTACACCTACACCTCATATCTAGCCTACAGAGCCATGGAATTATGATGACCTTTCATAGATGATGAAATTGAGTTAGAGACTAATTTATCTATCCAGTGTCATACTGATTATTAAGAATTGAAATCAGGATTCGAAATAACTCTGAACTGTTAGGAACCGATGCCTTTGAGGGTCTTAACCCATAAATACCCTGAGCTGTCAGAAGGTGCTTAATGGCCGTTCTGAGAAAGATCGCAAGATATCCCAGGCTTGGCGCCAGAGGCTGTCTGTGATTGATAAACCCTAGGATGTTTGTAACTGATTGACCCTAAACTGTTTTTGACCGATCAACCCTAACCCCCCCCCCCCCCGCTGCCCCTCCCTACTTCTTTGTTTCTGTATGCTTATAAAACCAACGAAAAACCTAGTAAAGCAGACCTTGACAACCCTTTGCTTGGTCTCGTTCCTTTCTCTCACCCACCTCTTTCAGGCACGGTCCCCCTTGACCCCTGCGAGTAACAGAAGGTCCCTCGGTTCGGGACAAGTGGCGCCCAACAGGGGCTCGAGGTACGGACCTTTGTCGGATGACGCCAGTGCAAGCTCCTCAGCCGAGAAACCCTCCGTTCTGCTGCTCACAGAATCGACGGTCTGGTGAGTAGATTTTTTACATTGTCATCCCATCGAGATGGGCCATTCATTGTCTAAAGAGGCCGTTTTTATTAAGGATCTCAAGGCCTCACTCAGAGAGAGAGGAATTAGAGTTAAGAAAAAGGACTTAGTAAAGTTTTTTGTATTTATTGACCGAGCTTGTCCATGGTTCATAGTTGATGGACCTGAAATTCACCCACACAAGTGACAAAAGGTAGGTAGAGATTTAAACAATTTACTTCTGAATCAAGGCCCAGATGCCATCCCTGTATATGTTTTCTTGTACTGGGGACTAATCAGAGATATTGTTGAAGGGGCAGATTCAGACCCCAATAAGAAGCAGCTACTCTCCGTAGCGGAATTTTGCCTCCGACCTGTGTCACGGTCCGCTTCCAGAACGTCATTAGAGGCGGCCAAAGAGTCGACTCCCCCTAATAACCCTGAGAGACTAACATGCCCTTCCCCTTGCCCCTCAGTTTGTATTAATATGCCCCCTCCAGACCCATCGGTTGAGCTCCAGACATCTAGGGACAAGCCCCCGATTAGTGGGCCAAACACCAAGACCCTTTACCCTCCCTTACCCGAGGGTACTGCCCCTCATGCATTCAACTACCCGGTATTCAAGAAACAACCCCTCCAAGAGTCCCTCGACACCGCAGAGAAAGCAACCCTCGAGGAGGAAGCAGCCCGATATCACAATCCCAAATGGCCGCCTCTTGCCGCGGCCCCCCATAGACCTCCTCCTTACACGCCTTAGCTTTGCGCACCTTCGTTAATGCCTCCCCTTACAATGCCCTTGCTTTTGCGTGCCAAAGAAGACTTAAGTCAAAGGGTTACGCAATTAAAGGATATCTTACAACTTCAAAAAGAGTTTGCCCAGCTTTCCAAAGACTTGTCCTCCCTCCAAGATACGCTTAAAGATTCGGTCTTCATTAGCCACCCATGTCATGAGACCGCCCAATCATACGCCACCTTAAATATAACATCCTTAAAGTCCTCTCATAAAGCCCTAGCATTCCCAGTAGTTACCCGGTCTGGTAGCCAGAAAGGCCTTACCGCCCCTTCTTTAAGCCAGTCCTTGCCCCAAGATTCAGATAATGAAGATACAGAAGAGAGAGAAAGGGAAAGTGAAGGTGATGACCCCCCGGAGGAGGCAGTCCTGGGGCCCACTCAGAGCCCACTGAGTTCCGCAGACTAAAACTTAAGACTTTAAAAGAATTAAATTCTGCTGTTAGGACGTATGGGCCCAATGCACCCTTTACCTACTCCCTCCTAGAGCCAGCCTCAGGGGGCGGCTACCTGCTCCCCGGAGAATGGGTCAAACTAGTACAGGCGGTCCTTTCTCGCGGGAAGTTCCTCTCGTGGAAAGCCGACTTTCTCGACCACTGTCAAACTACGGCTGCTAATAATTTAAAAAACCCCAATTCTGCATCTTGGACCCTTGAAAAACTTAGCGGACAAGGAAAGTTTGCCACTGAACAGCGCCAAAGGGGACTCCCGATCGGGCTTTTGTCTCAGACAGCCGCAGCTGCCTTCGGCGCCTGGCGAGCACTTCCCTCTACGGGATCTGTTCTCACTCCCTTGACAAAAATCACCCAGGGAGCTCAAGAGGGCTTTAGTGAATTTGTAGGTAGGCTTTTAGAATCTGCTGAGAGGACCCTCGGACAAGAGGATGGCAATAACAAACTCCTCAAACAATTGGCCTATGAAAATGCCAACAGCACCTGCAGGGCCATCTTCAGGGGCAAACTTAAAAATAAAGACCTTAATGACATGATTAGAATGTGTAACGATGTTGACCCCTTCACCCATAAGGTATCGCAGGCCGTGCAGCTTGCGGTTGGGGCTGCCATCCAAGGAACCACGGCACCGAGGGACTGCTTTAAGTGCGGTCAGCCAGGGCACTTTGTGAGACAGTGTCCCTTAGCCACCTCCTCTGCTGCCCCTAACCTCAGTGGACCACCAGGCAGGCCAACTCGGCCCCCCTCCCTCTGTTCTCGCTGCAAGAGGGGATACCATTGGGCTAGTGAGTGCTGTTCTAAGACCGATGCCCTTGGAAATCCCTTGCCCCTCCTTTCGGGAAACGGCCTGAGGGGCCAGCCCCGGGCCCCTCGCCCTATTCAATTTCAGTCGGCCTCGGGGAACAGCCGACAAGAGGATCCCCAGCTCCTAGACTCCTCCGAGCAACCACAGGGAGCGCAGGAGTGGACTTGTGTGCCTCCTCCGACACAATATTAAGACCTGAGGATGGTGTTCAAATTTTGCCCACTGGCTCCTTTGGACCCCCACTGGCTAACATGTTCTTTTTTATTCTGGGCCGAGCCTCCTCCACTCTTGCAGGGCTCATAGTCCACCCCTCCATAGTAGATAGTGACTTTACAGGGGAAATTAACATCCTAGCCAGTGTGCTTACCGGCCCTGTGTGTGTCTCTAAGGGACAGCGCTTAGCTCAGGCATTACCCTTGCCCCTTAATACATCCTTCCCAGCCATCGCCTCTAACCGAGGTGCTTCTTGCCCTGGCTCTTCTGATCTCTATTGGGTCCAAGCTATCACCAAGGAACGGCCCACCCTGCAGCTAAAATTAGATGGTAAACTTTTTGAAGGCCTTCTTGATTCAGGCGCTGATTCCACAGTTATTGCCCAAGACGCCTGGCCCGATTCATGGCCACTGCAGCCCTCCCTTACGCACTTGCAGGGTATAGGGCAGTCTAATAATACTCTCCAGAGCTCAAAAATATTGATGTGGGAAGACCCTGAGGGAAACAAAGGCACCACTCAACCCTTTGTAGTCCCAAACCTACCCGTTAACTTGTGGGGGCGTGATATTCTTGCACAAATGAATGTCATTATGTGCAGCCCCAATGAAGTTGTGACCAGCCAAATGCTTAAACAGGGATTCCTCCCAGGACAGGGTTTGGGCAAAGAGGGTCAGGGACTAAGAGCACCCCTAACCACCCTCCCTAAGTCAGACAGATCAGGACTAGGGTTCAAAGACCATTTTTCGTAAGGGCCATTGATCCCCCTGCACTTCAGGCAGACAAAATCACTTGGAAGAGTGACTCCCCTGTCTGGATCGATCAGTGGCCCCTCCCATCTAACAAACTAGCCACAGCTACAGCGTTAATGCAGGAACAATTAGCTGCCGGACACATAGAGCCCTCTACTTCACCATGGAACACCCCCATTTTTGTCATTCAAAAAAGGACTGGCAAGTGGCGGCTGCTACAAGACTTACGGGCTGTTAATCAAACAATGGTTCCCATGGGGGCACTCCAGCCTGGTTTGCCTTCCCCCGTAGCTATCCCCAGAGGCTACTATAAGATAGTCATTGACCTGAAAGACTGCTTTTTCTCCATACCCTTGCACCCAGATGACTGCAAAGGCTTCGCATTCAGTCTCCCGGTAGTAAACTGTATAGGACCCTCCCGGAGTTTCCAATGGCGAGTATTGCCTCAAGGCATGGCCAACAGCCCTACCCTTTGCCAAAAATATGTGGCTCAGACAATTGATTCTTTTAGAATTCAACATCCTCAAATATATATAATTCATTATATGGATGACATTCTTTTTGCCGGAGCCGACGAGGCAACCTTACATCAAGTTACCATGCAGGTTGTCTTGGCCTTATAAGCTCGAGGCCTCCGCTTGTCCCCTGAAAAGATTCAGGTTTGCCCCCCTCACCTGTTCCTAGGCTTTGAATTGTTCCCCAATAAGGTCCTCTCCCAAAAGGTGCAAATCAGAAAGAACTTTCTTCAATGCCTTAATGATTTTCAGCGCCTTCTAGGGGACATTAATTGGCTTCACCCATATTTAAAACTCACCACAGGACAGTTAAAACCCCTATTTGACCTCCTGCAGGGAGATGCCAACCCAACCTCTTCCCGCTCCCTAACTAAAGAAGGGCAGCAAGCGCTTAATTTAGTCGAGCAGGCCATAAATGCCCAGGCCATTGGCTATTTCTCCCCAGATTCCCCCTTGTACTTCATTGTCCTCCCCACCCCCTTTTCGCCCACGGGACTCTTTTGGCAGGGCAAGCCTCTTTTTTTGGGTTCACCTATTGGCTTCCCCCCCTAAAGTCCTTCCCACCTACCCTTACTTAGTAGCTAAGATTATTCGCTTGGGGCGATAAAACTCCCTTAAGCTCTTTGGAAAAGATCCGGCTGTCATAATACTCCCTTATAATGCTTCTCAAATTCAGTGGCTAATACAAAATGACAATGACTGGGCGGTTAACTGTACGTCTTTCCAGGGCAAACTAGATAATCACTACCCCCCTGACAAACTAATTCAGTTCCTCTATCGGACACCTGTAATATTTCCCAAAAAAACAAGAGTCTCCCCCATTCCCGGAGCCGTCTTAGTCTTTACCGACGGCTCCTCCTCAGGCACCGCGGCCTATAGCATTAATGGCCAGGTTCGCAGTTTTCCCACCAGATTCTCCTCTGCTCAACTCGTTGAGTTAGCAGCCTTAGTCGCAGTCTTCAAAAACGTAGATCAGTCGCCATTTAACTTGTATACTGATAGTTCTTATGTTGCTCATGCTGTCGCCACCTTAGAAACTGTGCCTCATATTCGGCCCTCCAACAATACCACTCAAATGTTCCAGCAACTACAAAGACTCATTCACTCCCGTTCTGTGCCCTTTTTCATAGGCCATATTCGCGCCCACACTGGCCTTCCTGGGCCTCTAGTCGCTGGAAATAATCTTGTTGATCAGGCAACCCGCATTGCAGGTGCTGTTCACAATATCACTGTTGATCCTGTCTGCGCTGCACGCCAGGCTCATGATTTACACCATCTCAATGCCCATACTCTCAGGCTTAAATTTTCCATTACTAGAGAACAGGCCAGAGAAATCGTCCACCAATGCAAGGCTTGTTTTACCCTTCTCCCTGAGCCACACCTAGGAGTCAACCCTCGCGGCCTGATCCTTGGGGAGCTCTGGCAAATGGATGTCACTCATTACCCCCCTTTTGGAAAGCTTAAATATGTACATGTCTCTGTAGACACTTGCAGTGGATTTATCTTTGCTTCCCTACAAACAGGCAAAGCCACCCGCCACGTTATTAGTCATATTATAGCCTGTCTCACCTCCCTCCCTCAGCCTAAAGTTATTAAGACTGACAATGGCCCGGGATATGTCAGCTCCAACTTCAAAAGCTTTTGTGCTCAGCTAGGCATTAAGCATATTACAGGCATTCCATATAACCCTCAGGGCCAAGGTATTGTAGAGAGAGCTCATCAGACGTTAAAAAATACGCTCTCCAAACTACAATCGGGAGGAGGAATTTTGTACCCTTTGACAGGTAATTCCAAAACCCTGCTTAATCATGCCCTGTTCATTTTAAATTTTCTCACCTTTGACACTGCCGGCAAAACAGCTGCCGACCGCCTTTGGCACCCATCCACCACAGATACTTATGCACAGGCCGTATGGAAGGAGCCACTTACAGGCAAATGGCTGGGGCCTGACCCTGCCCTCATATGGGGAAAAGGACATGCCTGCATCTATGATACCCAGGCAGGAAACGCCAGATGGCTACCAGAGAGAGCGATTAAGTTATATAACCCACCCAGGGAATCCCCTGAGAAGAATTCTTAATTCTGTTCTCTTCCAGAAATACAATGACTCCCAGAGAAAAGGCACTGCCCCTCCTATGCCTAATTCTAGTCGTGACCAAGAGCACCATCGCAACCAACATCCATCAGATCTACAACTATACATGGCAGGTAATTAATGAGGCAGGAGACGTTGTTAATTCCTCCTCACGTCTCTCCACCGTTATACTATGGGATCCATTAAAAATTGACCTATGCGTATTAGCTCTTGGGGCTAAAGACCCTGCGTGGGGCCTTCCCGCACTTTTCGCCCCTTAGCCAGCTCCTCCAATGACTGACTCCTCCCCAGGTTTTTGCTCCTCGGGAGCCGGACGCTCTGCAACGAGATATAAAGACCTTTATGTTTGCCCAGGGGCCCATTGACCTTGTACCAACAACTACCAATGTGGTTACGCCCCTGACTTCTTTTGTGCTTCCTGGGGCTGTGAGACCACCAGTGATGCCTACTGGAATCCTTGCTCTTCCTGGGATTATATCACCGTCAAGAAGCAGTTTCCCCGTCAAGCTCCTTCGTCCCCTTACGCCCCACAACCACCCACTGATCCTCAGTGTAACAACCAATGGTGCAACCCCCTGTTAATTTCATTCACCGAAGCTGGAAAAAAGGCTTCTTGGGATCAGTCCAGGGGATTTGAGTGGGGGCTTAGACTTCACATATCTGGAAAAGACATTGGTCTCACATTTAAAATCAAATTAATCAAAAGCCTCCCCAGAGGTCCTACGGTCACAATAGGTCCTAACCACGACCTACACCCACCTCGACCTCACGGTCCCTCCAGGGGCCCACCCTCCTCCCCAACTGTGTCCCCTTTTCCGTTTAGCACCCCCCTATACCAACCTACCCTGCCCGAGGGGCCCCCCTCCTCTGCAGAACTAATTCTCACCCTAGTCAACGCCTCTGTCAGGACCATCCGAGAGGCCAACAATTCAGAATATCAGGAGTGTTGGGTATGCTACTCCCCCCGGCCTCCCTTCTACGAGGGTGTCGCTACATTTGGTAAACTATTATTTACTAACAACACCAGCAAACTCAGATGGGGCCTGGAGACCCATGATGGCCTAACACTCAGCCAAGTCACAGGCCTAGGCCTTTGCCTTCTTAGCCCAAGAATGCTTCCCCCCCGCACCCTTAGAAAAAATATGTAATCAGTCAATTACTGTCGACTCCACCTTTCAGTATATTCAGGCACCTAACACCTCTTATTTTGCTTGTTCCTCCAGTCTTACCCTGTATGTAGTCACTGCAACGTTTCTTGAGCATAGGGAATATTGTGTGTTAGTCTTGCTCCTCCCCAGACTCACTATACATCCTGCTGACGAATTGCTCAGACTTTGGGAACTCGGCACCACAATGCCCCGGAAAAAGAGAGAGCCCATCACGGCCATAACACTCGCAGTTGTCCTAGGCCTTGGTGCCACAGGGGCTGGAACAGGCATAGTCTCTCTGGTCACCTCCAACCAGCAGTACCTGCAGCTCTCTGCTGCCATCGATAATGACCTCCGAGAGCTACAGCAGGGCCTAAAGTATCTTAAAGAGTCCCTCGATTCGCTTTCTGAGGTAGTGTTGCAAAATAGAAGAGGCCTAGACTTAGTGTTCCTCCGAGACGGAGGTTTGTGCGCAGCACTTAAAGAAGAATGCTGCTTCTACGCAGACAAAACAGGCCTGGTAGAAGATAGCATTGAGAGAGTTAGACAAAGCCTAGAAGATAGAAAAAAACGGAGGGAACAGAGTGAAGCATGGTATCAAAATTGGTTTTCCACATCCCCCTGGCTATCCACATTGCTTCCCAGTGTCTTAGGGCCGCTTGTAGGCTTTCTGTTGCTCCTCACCTTTGGGCCTTGGGCATTCAAAAAACTAACTGACTTTGTAAAGTCACAGGTGGACGCAGCCACACAAAAATCGGTCTCCGTGTTTTACCAACGGCTGGAACAAAGAGGCTCCAGAGAAGACCTCCATACAGAGTCTCCCCATACAGCCACAGAGAGTCTAAATTTCTCAGACCTTGCCTCAGACATGGAACGCAGTTGGTTCCAAAGGCTGTGGAGACGCCCATGACGGGATTATCACAATGCTGCGTACCAGGTGCACACCCCCACCAGCAGTGAGGTAACTCCATGACGGGAATATTGTAGGTCCATGCCCGGGGGCACACTTCATAATCAGAAGTGCCAGAGCTGGATGCCACCTACATAGCCTAAGACAGAGGCCTCACCTTCACATTAATCGCCCAATCTTATATTTGGGGTGCTGGTCGCGGGAGCCCATCGCGTAGCCTAAGACAGGCTCTCCACCAACTTATACAAATCTCCCTCATATTAATAAAGAAAGGGGGAGATGTTAGGAACCGAGGCCTTTGAGGGTCTTAACCCATAAATACCCTAAGCTGTCAGAAGGTGCTTAATGGCCGTTCCGAGAAAGATCGCAAGATATCCCAGGCTTGGCGCCAGAGGCTGTTCACGACTGATAAACCCTCCAGGCTTGGCGCCAGAGTCTATCTGTGATTGATAAACCCTAGGATGTTTGTAACTGATTGACCCTAAACTGTTTTTGACCGATCAACCCTAACCCCCCCGCTGCCCCTCCCTACTTCTTTGTTTCTGTATGCTTATAAAACCAATGAAAAACCTAGTAAAGCAGACCTTGACAACCCTTTGCTTGGTCTCGTTCCTTTCTCTCACCCATCTCTTTCAGGCACAGTCCCCCTTGACCCCCGCGAGTAACAGAAGGTCCCGCGGGTCGGGACACTGAACTTGATGGGCTTTCTTTTACACCTAACTGCTTCTGACATAGTATCCTGGCAGGCCCTTCCTAAATACCAGTTTATTAATCAGCTCACCAGTTCTCTGCCTTTCCAGTCCCCGGAGCTGCCTTGCGGCATGGACATGGAGTCTGTTCCCCGGAACTCCACTGACTTCGTCCTCATGGGCCTCATCACCCACCCTGTGTTCCCTGGGATTATCTTTGCAGTTGTCTTCTCCATTTTTGTGCTGGCTGTGACAGCCAACGTGGTCATGATCCTGCTCATCCGTGTGGACTCCCGCCTGCACACGCCCATGTATTTCCTGCTTAGTCAGCTGTCCATCATGTCCATCATGTCCAACATGTCTACATCTGTGTCACTGTCCCCAAGATGCTCCAAGACCTCCTGTCCAAGGAAAAGACCATCTCCTTCCTGGGCTGTGCGCTGCAGATCTTCCTCTACCTGACCCTGATCGGGGCCGAGTTCTTCCTGCTGGGCCTGATGGCCTGTGACCGCTGCGTGGCCGTGTGCAGCCCGCTGCACTACCCCGCGCTCATGAACTGCAGGATTTGCCTGCTCATGGCGGTGGGCTCCTGGGTTGGCGGGTCCCTGGACGGGTTCATGCTGACACCAGTCGCCGTGAGTTTCCCCTGCTGCGGCTCCCGGGCGATCAGTCACTTCTGCGAGATCCCAGCTGTGCTGAGGCTGTGTGTGCAGACACGTCGCTCCAGGAGACCCTGACGTGTGCGCGCTGCGCGCTGATGCTGCTCGTCCCGTCGTGGGCCGCGCCGCCTGCTCGCCTGGCCAGTGTGCCGCGGGTGGGCGCCGCGCCCTCGCCCGAGCCCTCCCCCGCGCTGGCCGCGCGTCTTCTGCGGGGCAGCCTTTCACGCCCCCGTGCTGCCCCACTCCTGCCACACGCCAGAGAAGGACGAGGTTGTGTCTGCCTTCTACACGGTCCTCGCCCCCATGCTCTACTGTTAGGGACCGACCTTCCACAGCCCCACCGGACAGAAGAGCAGAGACATCGAGGATGCAATCACACAAGAGGAGGTTTATTTTCTGGCTAGCCAGGGTCCCAGCCCCAGAGCACCAACGCAGTGGCCACTCTCGCAGGCAAGGACCCCGGCCGGAACAACGGCATGCCTTTTATCCCCATGGTGCACAAGCTGCGCACAAGCTGATCACGCGTGGATCATGCGTTGACCTTTAAAATGATTGGTTGCCCACTATTGCCTTTTGAAATAATTGGCGGGTTGGTTGCCCTCCATTGCCTGATGGGCCAGTCGCCCGTGCTTCAATGACCTCATCCCATAATTCCCCATACAGCGGCGTAGCAAGCAAGCAATGACCAGAAACAAAGGTTTGCGGTTAGCTCATTGCCCCACCCAAGTAAATTCCCGACAATTGGAAGAATTCCTCTGCCCTTCTTCTGTCCTACAAATTCCTCTGTCCTTCCTTTGCCCTACACTACCCGCTCATCTACAGCTTGCGGTACAAAGACGTGGCTGCAGCTCTGAGCAAGGTGCTTGCGCGCTGCGCAGGGCCGCGGGCCAGGCGCTAGGGGCCTGGGTGTGCACATCCGCGGGCCGCCGTGAGGCCGCAGCAGTGGTTCTGAAGAGCACTCAGTGTCATATTGTAATTAAGAATTATCAATAGGCAAAATCATCCTGCTGCAAGCATTATTTAAGTGCTATCGTCGATGGCAGCAAACATCTCTGCGTTAGCCAACTTGCTCGTCTGGACTCACCGAGGAATGTTTTCCAGACCAGTAGAACAAGGAATTGTCCCAAGCAAGGGCTTCCCTGAATAGATGCTTTTGTGTATTCCATGTGCTCATGCGTCCTTTGTATCTCTATTGCTGTCCAACTTTTGAATGGAAATTGCAAGGAAATTTCCATAGATGCTTTTGTGTATTCCATGTGCTCATGCGTCCTTTGTATCTCTATTGCTGTCCAACTTTTGAATGGAAATTGCAAGGAAATTTGCTGTATCCTTGATGATTTACTGCCAAGCATTCAATACAAATAAAATACTTTCTAATGTTAATACTGTAGCAGTTTTATTTAGGAAACTTTTGTGAAGATGACATGATTGTATCTTGAGTTATGTAGTCTTAGGCCCATTTTATGGATGTCTTTATTTTCTTACCTCTGAAATTACATTGTAAATCCTTACCATGTCTTTATTCACTTGGAGGATAATTTGTGCCTGGATATTAATAAATATTGATTGATTGATTGATTGATTGATTGAAAATTAACTCTGTCATTAAAACTGTAACATTGTCACAAACCTACAAAACTTCCATTTATGCTCTAATGAAGTGATAATAGATAAATGCACAATGAATAAATCAAGATATTTCATTAGTTAACTTAGCTCCTAGGGTTACGTTGTTTAATTTTCTTACTTAAAACCTCTTTATTGGTATGCTAGCAGACAAATGTTTCTTTAATTAGTTGGGGTTAAGTGTGGTGTTTTGATAGGTGTGCAACTTTGATAGAATACTAACTAAGCAAAGACCATACTGACCCTTCAATTGTGCATTATTTTAACTTTAAATTTTTCCTTTGTGTAAGGTCCTGGAATATGACAAACAAAAGAGAATTTCTGATTAACTTGCTGTTTATTTTCTCCATCAAATATGAGATTTAGAAAATGTTGGACACATTTTTGAGTGATTACACAACTGACAAAGACTAAATTAAGATTACTCAATCTGAGGGAGCAAGATGGCGGGCAAATAACACTGCCAGACAGAGTGTCTCTGCAGTAAAGACAGATTCTAGCACAAATTAGAGGAAAGAAGAAGACAAGCATACAGCGGACAAGGGCCGGAAGGAGGGTGCCTGAGACCCCGGCAGACTCCACGGGAGGAGGCTGCGAAGGAGAACTGGAGGCTGAGACCACCGGAGCAGCCTGGAGACCAGCGGAAAGGGTAGGTCGATTTGCTGTTTCCCCTCCCCTGCATTTGGGACTGCTGGTGGGCTCCCCAGCGGGTGGAGAGACCTGAGGACACCAGCCCAGAGACCACCGCCGCCGCCAGCCAGCGGTGAGCCTGTAGCAGACTTGGCACCGGGTTCCCAACTTCCTCCGGGCACCTCCATGTGCACAGACCCAAGCCACGCGGCAGGCGCCATATTGCCTCCTCCTCCCCTCTGCCGACCCTACCCGCGGCTGCCAAGAGAGACAATACAGCCACCAGTCAGAGGCACCTCCAGGGAATGGGACCTTCCCTTTTGGGACCTACACCTGACTCAGGGGAACTCAGACTGTGAGCTCCCTAACCACCCACCCTCCCAGGTGCTGCTGGCACTGTGTTCCCAGGAGAACGGTGCCAACTCAGAGGCTGAGAGACATAGAACCAGCTTGGGCTCCCTGTGGGTGAATTGGGACCGGAACTCCTCTCCCTGGTGGGGATACAGTTTGAACTCTGGGACCCAGAGGTCGGACCTGCAGACCAGATCCCCTGCACCGAGGGCTAGCATTGCCCGGGGCACAGAAGGGTTATACGTGAACAGCCTACAGAGGTGTGTGTGCCTCCAGGGGCGGATCGGCGTCCTAGAGGGCAACCCTCCTCCCAGGAGGAGGCCGTGCGCCCAACCCAGGTGGCGTTCCTGTGCAGGGAACCTACCTGCCGGCATCACAGTCCGGGGAGGCCTGGTGGCTTGTGGTCTGGCCTGCTGGCAGAAGCCCAGGAGTAGCTGCGGAGTTGGGGAGGGTGGAAAGAAGTGAGGCCCACTCCAGACTGCGGGTCTCAGACAGACCCACCACCACAAGCAGACTGTCTGGCTGAGCGGGTCCATTCCAGCCACGCCCTGACAGCTTTCCCTGGAAGCAGAGAACAGAACTTTGACCCCTGCTAACGGCCTGAGTGCAGGCTTACCCAACCCAGCTCCGCCCAGAACAAGAGCAGATAACAGGTCACAATATCAACAGTATAGCCTGTTCCTCCAAGCAAACGCCACCTACTGACAGGGACGGCATCTTGCACAGCCTTTCCACAGCACCCACTGACTCAATATACAGGGAGTGGTCCAATTTCACCGACAGACACCACCTAACGCCTCAGAAACTAAACAAGGTGTGTGAATACCCAAACAATAACTTAAGGAAAGAAACAACAACTGATCGACATGGGAACAAATCAGCGAAAGAACTCAGGAAATATGAAGAACCAACCGGAAAACACACCCTCAAAGAGGAGCACCAGATCCCTAGAAACGGACACCAACCCAAATCAGGCAACCAATATGACAGAAGAGGAATTTCATATGTGGATCATAAGAACACTCACCCAGCTGCAACAACAACTCAATAGCCAACACAAAGAAACCACAAAAAGCCTACAGGATATGGGAAAAGAAATAGACACAATGAAGAAAAGTGTAACCGAACTCCTGGAAATGAAGAATCAATTCAAGGAACTACAAAATACAGTGGAAAGTCTCAAGAACAGGGTAGATCAAACAGAAGAAAGAATCTCAGAGCTTGAAGATAACACCCTCCAATTAAATAATATCAGTCACAGAAATAGAGCAGAGAAACAAGAGAAAAGAGCAAAGCCTACAAGACCTGTGGGATTATGTGAAGAAACCTAATGTGAGGGTCATAGGGTTACCAAAAGGGGAAGAAGACAACACTCAAGGGTTCGACAAGCTGTTTGAAGATATAATAGAGGAAAATTTCCCAGGCCTTGCTCAAAATCTCGATATACAAGTTCAAGAAGCACAGAGGACACCTGGGAGATTCAATGCAAACAGGAAGATGTCACGACATGCAGTCATCAGACTGACCAAAGTATCAACTAAAGAGGCCCTTCTAAGAGCTGTAAGACAAAGGAAGCAAGTAACATACAAGGGAAAGCCAATTTTAATAACATCAGACTTCTCTAATGAGACTTTACAAGCAAGGAGAGACTGGGGCCCCATTCTCACTCTTTTGAAACAAAACAATGCCCAGCCTAGAATATTATTCCCTGCAAAACTAAGCTTCCTATATGAAGGAGAAATAAAAACATTCTCAGACAAGCAATGGCTCAGAGAATTCACCAAGACAAGACCAGCCCTACAAGAAGTACTTAAAACAGCGTTATGCACGGAACATCATAACAATAACCCACGAATATAAAAACAACCAAAACCCAAAGATATTAAAGGCCAGATATTACAATGGCTCCAGACAGAAATCATAGCAACAACATCCAACCCAACAGAATGATCAGTAATCTACCTTAGCTATCAGTTCTCTCAATAAATGTGAATGGCTTAAACTCTCCACTCAAGAGACATAGGCTGGCTGAATGGATAAGAAAATACAGGCCAAGTATATGCTGCCTTCAGGAAACACATCTAACCTGCAAGGATGCATATAGACTAAAAATAAAAGGGTGGAGATAATTATTCCAAGCAAATAGAAGCCAAAAGAAGGCTGGTGTGGCAGTTCTAATTTCAGACGATTTAGTTTTTAAACCAACAAAAGTAGTAAAAGACAAAGAGGGTCATTATAGAATGGTGAAGGGCACAGTCCAACAAGAAGAGATAACAATTTTAAATATATATGCACCCAACTTAGGTGCACCCAGATTCATAAAGCAAACCTTACTGGAGCTAAGCAAATGGATTAGTAGCAACTCCATAATCACCGGAGATTTCAACACCCCACTGACGGCATGAGACAGATCCTCCAAACAGAAAATTAATAAAGAAATAATGGACTTAAACAAAACTCTAGAACAATTGGGTCTGACTGACATTTACAGAACATTCTACCCAAAATCCACTGAATATACATTCTTCTCATCAGCTCACAGGACATTCTCTAAGATTGACCATATCCTAGGACACATAGAAAATCTCAAGCAATTTAAAAAAATAGAAATCATACCATGTACCTTCTCAGATCACAGTGGAATAAAACTAGAAATCAACCCTAACAGAAATTCACAATTCTACACAAAAACGTGGAAATTAAACAACCTCCTACTAAATGATTACTTCGTAAATGAAGAAATCAAGGTGGAAATAAAAAAGTTCTATGAAAAAAACGACAATGGAGAGACAAGTTATCAACTCCTCTGGGACACAGCTAAAGCAGTTCTGACAGGAAAGTTTATCTCCATAAATGCCTATAACCAAAAGACAAGAAGATCACAAATAGACAATCTAATGAAATGACTCAAAGGGCTGGAAAAAGAAGAACAGACCAACGCCAAACCCAGCAGAAGAAGCGAAATCAACAAGATCAAATCAGAACTAAACGAAATTGAAAACAGGGAAGCTATTCAGGAGATTAATAAAACAAAAAGTTGGTTCTTTGAAAAAATAAACAAAATTGACACACCAGTGGCTAAGCTAACGAAAAGCAGAAAAGAGAAATCTCTAATAAGCTCCATCAGGAAAAAAAAAGGATATATCACAACTGATCCCAAAGAGATACAAGATACAATTTATGAATATTACAAAAATCTTTATGCACACAAACTAGAAAATGTAGAGGAAATGGACAAATTTCTAGAAGCACACAGCCTCCCTAGGCTCAACCAGGAAGAAATAGATTCCCTGAAAGACCAATCTCAACAGCTGAAATAGAAACAGCAATTAAAAATCTCCCTAAAAAGAAAAGTCCCAGTCCAGATGGCTTCACACCTGAATTTTACCATACTTACAAAGAAGAACTAGTACCTATCTTGCAGAAACTATTCCACAACATGGAGAAGAACGGAAACCTCCCCGACACCTTTTATGAAGCGAATGTTACTCTGATACCAAAACCAGGAAAGGATGCAACAAAAAAAGAAAACTACAGACCAATATCCCTAATGAATATAGATGCAAAAATTTTCAACAAAATCTTAGCTAACCGAATCCAGACGCTTATCAAAAAATTAATCCATCACGACCAAGTGGGCTTCATCCCAGGGATGCAGGGATGGTTCAACATACATAAATCTATAAATGCAATTCACCACATAAACAGAAGCAAAAACAAAGACCACATGATTGTTTCAATAGTTGCAGAAAAAGCTTTTGACAAAATTCAACACCCTTTCATGATACGAACACTTAAGAAAATAGGCATAGAAGGGACATACCTAAAAATGATACAAGCCATATATGACAGACCCATAGCCAACATCATACTGAATGGGGAAAAATTGAAAGCATTCCCACTTAGAACTGGAACCAGACAAGGCTGCCCACTATCTCCACTTCTGTTCAACATAGTGCTGGAAGTCTTGGCTACAGCAATCAGACAGGAAAATGGAATCAAAGGTATCCAAATAGGGGCAGAAGAGATCAAACTTTCACTGTTTGCTGATGATATGATATTGTATCTAGAAAACCCCAAGGATTCAACCAAGAAACTCCTGGAACTGATCAATGAATTTAGTAAAGTCTTAGAATACAAAATCAGTACACAGAAATGAGAGGCATTCATAATCGCCAACAACAATCTAATTGAGAACCAAATCAAAGACTCAATTCCCTTCACAATAGCAACAAAGAAATTAAAGTACCTAGGAATATACTTAACCAAGGAGGTAAAAGACCTCTACAGGGAGAACTATAAAACACTGAGGATGGAAATAGCAGAGGATGTAAACAGATGGAAATCCATACCATGCTCATGGATCAACAGACTCAATATCATCAAAATGTCTATACTACCCAAACTGATCTACAGATTCAATGCAATACCTATTAAAATCCCATCAGCATTCTTCACAGATATAGAAAAAGTAATTTTACGCTCGTATGGAACCAAAGAAGACCCCGAATATCAAGAGCAATTCTAGGCAACAAAAACAAAATGGGAGGCATTAATATGCCAGATATCAATCTATACTACAAAGCTGTAGTAATTAAAACAATCTGGTATTGGCACAAAAACAGGAATATTGACCAGTGGAACAGATGTGAGAATCCTGATATAAAACCATCCTCATATAGCCATCTAATCTTTGACAAAGCAAACAAAAACATTCGCTGGGGAAAAGAATCCCTCTTCAATAAATGGTGCTGGGAAAACTGGATAGCCACCTGTAGAAGGCTAAAACAGGACCCACACCTTTCACCTCTCACAAAAACCAACTCATGCTGGATAACAGACTTAAACCTAAGGATATGAAACTATTAGAACTCTAGAGGAAAAAGTTGGAAACACTCTCCTAGACATTGGCCTGGGCAAAGAGTTTATGAAGAAGTCCCCAAAGGCAATCACAGCAGCAACAAAAATAAATAAATGGGACATGATCAAACTACAAAGCTTCTGCACAGCCAAAGAAATAATCATGAAAGTAAACAGACAACCTACAGAATGGGAGAAAATTTTTGCATCCTATGCATCCCATAAGGGACTGATAACTAGAATATACTTAGAACTCACGAAAATTAGGAAGAAAAAATCAAATAACCCCATTAAAAAGTGGGCAAAGGACTGGAACAGAAATTTTTCTAAAGAAGACAAAAGAATCGCCAACAAACATATGAAAAAATGCTCAACATCTCTAATCATCAGGGAAATGCAAATCAAAACCACAATGAGATATCACTTAACCCCAGTGAGAATAGCCTTTATCAAAAAATCTCCAAACAATAAATGCTGTTGTGGTTGCGGAGAGAGAGGAACACTCCTACACTGCTGGTGGGACTGCAAACTAGTTCAACCTCTGTGGAAAGCAATATAAAGATACCTTAAAGCGATACAAGTGAATCTACCATTTGATCCAGCAATCCCATTGCTGGGCATCTACCCAAATGATCCAATGACTCTCTACAAAAAAGACACCTGCACTCGAATGTTTATAGCAGCACAATTCATAATTGCAAGGCTGTGGAAACAGCCCAAGTGCCCATCAATCCAAGAATGGATTAATAAAATGTGGTATATGTATACCATGGAGTACTATTCAGCTCTAAGAAACAACGGTGATATAGCACATCTTATATTTTCCTGGTTAGAGCTGGAACCTATACTATTAAGTGAAGTTTCCCAAGAATGGAAAAACAAGCACCAGATATATTCTCCAGCAAACTGGTATTAACTGAGTAGCACCTAAGTGGACACATAGGTACTACAGTAATAGGGTATTGGGCAGGTGGGAGGGGGGAGGGGGGCGGGTATATACATACATAATGAGTGAGATGTGCACCATCTGGGGGATGGTCATGATGGAGACTCAGACTTTTGGGGGGAAGGGGGGAAATGGGCATTTATTGAAACCTTAAAATCTGTACCCCCATAATATGCCGAAATAAAAATAAATAAATAAATAAATAAAAAGATAAAAAAAAAAAAGATTACTCAGTCTTAAATTATTCTAATGCCAATACAGAGATAAAGGAAAAAGGTTTCTTCCATTGATGCTGATTTAGGTAGAGAATGTTCCCTTGAACATGCTAATTACTAGGTTGGTCTTCTCTCAGATTATTGTTGAGGAATTAATGAGATACAGCTAATAAGATCATTATTTTATAGTATCACTAATATTACTATATTAAAGACAGAAACAGGAGTTTTCAGGGGTTTGCCCTGAAGGGACATGTGAACTCATTAGTTTGCCTAGCAAGGGCTGCCTCACCTTGAAAGGGCTCTCAGGGCTCCTGTGCCTGACGCATTCCAGGAGGCTCCCTGGTTATCTCAGATCTCTGAGGTCTTCCTGTTCTTGAAAGACAAGACAGGTAAATATCTGGCTCCCAGAAGGGGCTGGAGACAATGAGTGCCCTAGGCAAGAGACGCAGCCCTGTGGATATCAGCAATTTAGAATGTAGAGATGGGCTTTCTGCCTTCTCCTGTGTATCTCAAGTCCACAATCATAAGATCAAAGAAGTATAGGGACACTGTGTCCCTGTGTTACTCCTCTGTTAATTGATAACTATCTCTTAGAACTTAGAAGTTAGCCCTTGAAAGATTTTGTAACCATTGTTCACTTGGATAGAATAGGTTAGAATTTGTTAGAAGCCCTTTGAAAAAACTTTTAACCCAAACCTGTTAATATGTAAATCTGTTACCCTGGCAACTAATTATGGAGATCTGTGACTATAAAAACCTGTGTGAATCTAACCTCAAAGCTGCACTACTGAGGGAGGGTGGTGCAGACTCCTGAGTACCCCTGCTTTCTTTGTATAAACCTATAAAACTATACCTTCGTCTCTGTGTATTCTTTAATTTCTTTTATTCTCTCTATTTCCTATTGACTTCTTATCCTCTGTGGCTATTACTACCTAAGGGACCCAGTTTATGTGGGGACGTAGGTAGATCAGAAGTAGCTGATCTCCTGCCCCTGCAGATTATTAATAATCTAATCTTTTCCCTGAAATCAAAGAAACAAATAGAAGAAAGATAGAAGAATAGCCTGGAAGGATCCACTTCTTCAAGTGTAGAAACAGACCAGGATTCATTTGTGAACAGCCCAGCCCCACTGTTCTTTCAGTTCAGTCCCATCTCCTTTCCTCTCTTTGTATGTCTAGCCCTGTCCTTCCTCCTGCCTTAGCTGACACCTCCCGACCTTCCTTCCTCACAAAATCACTTCCATTCACACCATGCACCTTTGCTCTCTCCATGACATGTTTCCTCTCCCTTCCTCAGTTGCTGCACATTAACACCTGACAGCACTGCTGTTCTTGCATTCCAAGGCTGATCCTTTGCACATTTAGTAGTGGCATTTAACTCACACATTGATTGGTATTTAGTACCTGAAAAATAACAAGTAAGGGAAGTATATTTAGACAAGTTCCTGGAGAAATCATGGGCATTTGTGACTGGGTCATTGGGGAAGAGGACTTATTTGATGTTTTTAAGAATCTATTCAACAAACTCAGTGGTGGCTACATGTAGGTGTTCACTTCATGATGATTTAGTAATCTTCCCACTTACATGTGCATTTTTCTGTTGTTATGCTCTACTTTAATACAGTTTTAAAAAAATGTTTAAATGTCATCATATACATGGTGGGTACCTACTTCCTTCACACGTTAGACTAGTCCCACCATAAAAAGGAATGACCAGGGATTTTTCTCCAGTCCTCTCTTCAGTCATTCCAGCAAATTCTTGTTTTTGTTGTGAGGACTGAACTCTAATTTTTTGCTAAAAACTCTGTCCTAAGGAGGCCAGCTGGGTTAGGCTGGCAAATGGTAAGGAGGCCAGCAGGGTTAGGCTGACAAACAGTAAATTCCCACTAAGTGGCTTTTGTTAACTAAATGAAGCAGTGGTTTACTTTTTGACCTGATTTTGGTATGGCATTAACATCACCTAAAAGATAAGAAGCCCCTGTCTTAACTCAAGCATCCTAGCAGATGCCTATTCTTAAATTTAAACCATTTTAAAACATTCTAGCAGGCGCCTATTATAAATTTAAAGTGTCCTCCTGTCTAGACCTCCCAGAGTGCTCATACCCTTATCTTAAAGTAAGCATATCCTTTCTGGTCTTCTAGATAAAGACTAACTCTCTCAGCCAATTGCCAGCCAAAGAATCTTTAAACCCACCTATAACCTGTAAGCCCCCGCTTCGAGATGTCCCACCTTTTTGGGCCAAACCAATGTATGCCTCTCATGTATTGATTTGTGACTTTGCCTGTAACCCCTGCCTCTCTAAAAATGTATAAAACTGAACTGTAACCCAGCCACAGCGAGTCCACTTGCCCAAGGCCTCTTGGCAGTGGCTCCGGGTCATGATCCTCAAATTTGGCTCAGAATAAATCTCTTTAAAATTATTTTACAGAGTTTGGCTTTTTTCCGTCGACAATTTTGGCGTAGTCGGCAGGATCTCAGAGAAGACTCAGGACCGCCTAAAGAGCAGCGCGGACTCGGCGCCAGGTACCGGCACGGCCCTTTTAGGCCTCCGACTCCGAGCTTCTCCTTCAGCGGGACTGGTAAGTCCTCCTGAGATCTGGACCTCCCGCTTTTGGTTGATGGTTTTGGTTTATTCTGAGCTGGTTCTTTTCCTAAGAATTGTTGTTTGGGATCCTAATTTAGGTTTAGAGGTGCACTCTAAAGGGCTTTCTCCGTTGCCTTTTTTTTTCCTCTCAAAACTAGTTTCAATTGGCTTGTCTGCGCATTTGGCAAGGAACCCAACTGTCCTATTTGTAGATAGATGAGAGACTGAGTTTCTCAGCTCTGAAGAAAAGGGGCAGCTTACTCCTCCCAGACCTAAGGCAGCTCTGGGTGACCAGGGCCCTGAATGGGAGTTGCCTGGGGCGATTCCCCAAGGCGCGAGTAGCCCCACAGGGAACCCCCCAACAAATTAATTAAAAGAAGGCTCGTTCAGGAAACGCACATAAGAGCTGATCACTCAGCGTTTTGAGCCCTCTCGGAGGTACTAGACCCCCGAGAGAGAAACTGAGACACGTAAGAGGGTGGGACCGACTCAATAGTAAAACATTGAGGAGCCCCACCCACAAGCAGCACACTATAATCCACGACACCAAACCCTAGACCACAGTTCGGTTCCTTGAAGAAAAAAAAAAAAAAAAAAAAGAGGAAGGGCAAGGAAAATGACTCTTTTGGGGGCACCCCAGTTGGTTTGTGGTACCTCTACTTGCAAGTATTTTTGTAAACGAAAAGATTCAAAGGCATGCCAGGTTTTCTAGGGCTCCAGCTGGTTATAGCTAATTCTTGTGCACAAGGTTTTAAGAAAGGGCAAAATTACATCAAGAAAAATTCAGAGCTGAAATGGTCGACCCCCCACTATTAAAATGTCTCAAGCTATCTCTCTTCCTTTCTGGCTACTCTAAAATCTGCTAACTTTTTCTAGTGATGTTAAGATAACTCTTTGTTTGTGGTATTTACAATTGAAAGGCTGCCTGGAGACCTTGCAGCCAGTTCTAGCTAAAATGCTAACATAGAAAACTCATTTTGCACTGAAGAAAAAAAATCAAACTGCCATAGAAACTGCTTTACCCAAAACTTTGATCCACAGGTCTAATTAAGTTACCTATCAGGTCAACTAAAGTTTGCCAGGTGTACAAGTTCCAGTCTCATCAGAAGAAATTTAGATCCAGCTTTCTTTTACAGACTGGTGAGTTTGTGTTACCATTTCATGGCTAACATTCTAAGGTAAAATTTATCAGAACTTTGTGTGTATGTATGCGTCTGAGAGAGTGTATATGTTTGGGTATGTTTTATGTCTGTCCATGTATCACATGTTTGTGCTTATAGGTTTCAGACTGTTTTAAAATTAAGGAAGCGCTCATAAATTAAACCCAAATGCTTCATGTGAATTTAGTAACTGTTGGTAAATAAGCTGTGTTATTATTAATAAATAAGGTGTTATTAGTAAAGTAATAGTAAAAATGCTTTCAAACTGTCAGCATACATTTGTTTTTGCCTGGCTTTTACTAGACATTTTTAAGTTCTTGAGGTGTAAAGGTTTGATAAAAATGTAATGGGTGATTTTTGTTAAGTACATTTAATATTTGGTCAAATAATATTAACTGAATCTGGGTTACCAACAAAAATACTTATGTGTTTAACTTTAAGGTAAAAATGCAAATGTACCTGAGTCAACAAATTAGAATAAATAAAACACCAAGTAGAGGAAAAAAAATCCAAATTTAATCGTTAAAGGTATATAAAAAAAAACATTTTGGTTTTGGTCTTTTAATCCTAACTGCAGAAATAGTTTACCTCCACTCATTCAATGCCTGTAGAGAGGTGCACAAGGTGTGTTCAACTCATTTAACAGTACTGTTAGGAATTCAAAGTTGTCCTGAAAGTTGTAAAGAACTTAAATTGAAAGCTTTAGTTTTACCTTGGTCTTGTCCATTTTTGTCCTACTCTTTACAATCTAGCTGGTTATGATTACATTGTGTTACTGTAATAGAGTTTTTGCCTAAAAAAAAATTCTAAATTATTAATTTTTATATAGCAATTTAAGATAAAAAGTGAATGATGGTTAAAATCCATGAGACTCTCAAAGTAATCTTACTCTATAAATGTGCTCAAGTTTATGCACTAAACATTGTTTTGAGACCATTTAGATAGTTTGTTTTTTTTTAACAGCTTAATCTTGAACCTCATGTAAAAAGCATGTTACCACTTTGTATCATTGTTTGAGGTGCTAACAAATGGTGCTGAAAGTTTTTTTTCCTCAGTCTACAGCCAGGAGATCTTATGTTGATGGGATTAAAAAAAAAAAAAACTAGCTTAAAATAAAGGCTTCAGAAGCAAAATTTTCTGACCTTGCTCACCTCTTGTGCCAATTCTTCCCTAAAGCTAGCCATAAAACCTAAAATTATTCATGTAAAATGCCCATAAAGCAATTATCTGACCTACTTTGTTTTTACTTTGTTTTACTGTAAAACCCCATGCCAGAAAGGGCTTTGTCCTACACCCAAAAGAGAAAAATGCACACTCAAGAGGCCAAGCAAAATCTAAATATAAAATGCCTTGCTGGTTCTGCCACTAAGCCTGTTAGAATTAGCTCATATCCTTTTTGTCCAATCATCTTTCTACACAGCTGTCCATACTTTAAACATAAAAAATGGACAATTTCCCCTGCATCTTTGTGTTCATTCTAAAAACGTCCATGTATAAGTTTTAAGTCCTTCTCTTATTAATCCTATTACTTTTAATGTCAGTAGATTTTCAGCAAGCCTTTAAGAGAACAGTGGCCTTTGCTCCCAAACTTTGGGTGCCAGAGACATTCCCCTATGATGCCAATAGATTTTGTTTGGGGATGTGATGTTTTAGAAGGATCTAATTAGCAAATACCTTTAAACAAGATATTCTAAAATGACTACTATGTTTACAAAATTTAGAAGTGATGTTATATTTTGTTTAAAATAACAAGTCTTATTTAAATGCTTATTGTTTCTGATAAGATTTGAGTTTGTATTTTAATCCGTGTTCTGTTATATATATCTAATTTACAGGGTATAAAAATGGTTAATAAAGTAACATAAACTTTTAATAGCTAGAATCTAAGTAAGCTGCTAATATAGATGAATTAGGTAAATACAAATGCAATAAATACAAATAAATCTTAAAGTCATGTTAAGTTAAAAAATAATCATAAAATGTCATTATATGTCCCTTAAAAATGGGTCATTTATAAGGTAAAATACTAGAACATCAGTTCTTAAATATAAGTTTAAGTTTATACCTTCATAGCCTTATATTTAGAAATACTAATACAATTGGTGACTAATAGTTCAAAGTTAATTTAACTTCCTAAGTTTTTCTAAGAGTTGACATTATGATTAGTACGTGTAATTAAAACTTCTAGATAAAAGAAGAACAACTCTGTACAAAAATTCTTTTAATAAAATGTTATAGACTATAGAAGAAGACTGAGACCATCACCAACTCTCTTTTCCCACCCCACCCCCGCCTTTGTTATACCTTCCCTTTGCTGTGACAATGGGTCCCGTTGTCATCTGTGGCATATGTATCATGCTCTGTAAACCTATATCTTGCTCTTGCCCTATAATCCTAGCTTTCTCTCCTCAATAAACCTAATTTTCATGCTTGCCTTAAAAAAATAATAAATAAATAAATAAATAAAATGTTATACAGCATAAGTATTAGTTTGTTAAAAGATAATTTTGTTTATAGGCATTTATAGAAACAAACTTTCCTCTCAGGACTGCTTTAGCTGTGTCCCACAGGTTTTGACAACTTGTGTTTCATAACTTGTGTTAAAAAAAAAAAAAAAATCTTTTGATTTCCATCTTGATTTCCTCATTTATGAAGTGATCATTTAGTAGAAGGTTGTTTAGTTTCCATGATTTTGTGTAAAAATGAGAGTTCCTGTTAGGGTTAATCTCTACATTTACTCCATTGTGATCTGAAAAAAGACACGGTATAATTTCTATTTAAAAAAAAAAATTGTTTGAAATATGCTTTGTCCTAGGATATAGTCAATCTTAGAGAATGGCCTATGAGTTGATGAGAAGAATGTGTATTCAGTGGTTTTGAGGTAGAATGTCCTATAAAATGTAAGTCAGGCCCAATTGTTCTAGAGTTCTGTTTAAGTCCATTATTTTGTTTAATTGGTTTTTTAAAACTACTTATCCAATATGTAAATAATCATTAAAAATTAAGTGGATATAAAAGTTAAAGGTTATAAAAGGTTTATAAAAGTCTTATAGTCTTATAGGTTAAAATTAGATTGATTTGTTTATAAGATTTTATTAAAATTAACTTTAATGATTAATACACTAACACAATGAAATTTGGTTTTCTCTTTTAAACTAAATTGTCATATGATATTAATAGGAATAACAAGATTTTTTATTCATCTTTTAATAAACTGCAAAAAAGACACAGATTCAGCTTCCTTATTAACTTGTACTGCAGTCTGTCTATTTAAGTCTTATACTTGTTTGAGACACTGAGTCTCCTTTCTCTAAAAAAAATAAGATTTTGGTACTTAAAAAATATATATATATATTCAAATTATTAATTTGGCTATAATTTTACAGTAACCTACAATCTTGTTTCATGACAAGTGTCTTAAGATAAACAATTCATGACTTCCTACTTTTTAAAATTTTCACTAAAATTTAAAGTTACTAAAAATAAAAATTCTAGTCATTATATGTAATTCTACATATAAGGTGTACCAAAGAATATAAAACAGAATGTTCTTATTAAAATGTGTAACTTTGTCTAATAAGGGCTGAATCAAAATAAATTTAAAAAGAAAATACAAAATTCCACTTGTGTAAGAAAAAAATGTAAAGGGACAATAAATATAAAAATATATTTTGGTAAGAAAGGTTAAACAGAAAGAATAATGTAAAGAAAAGATCTTGCATAAAATTTTTGTCCTAAAATAAATGGTTATTTAAAAAAAGGGAATGTTAGGACAAAATCGAAAGTTTTAAGGTATGTTTTGTAAATGGTTTGTGGTACGTGCAGGTAAAGATAAAGTTTATAAAAAATTTATTAAAAAATTTTGGCTAAAACAAAGATTTCTGTCAATATTAATTTACTCTTAATAAAATAACATGATGTGTACTCATTTTGATTTTATAACATGTTTTTTTTTCCTTTTAATATAAAAGGTAGTGTAGTACAAAAGGTTTTTGTTTAATTTTGGTAATTGGCATTTTATGCTTTGGTAAAACATTTTATACTTTGTCAGATAATCCCTGTGCTCTCTTTATTAGGTTTTGACTAACTAGAAAAACTAAATAGACAACTACTAAATAGACAACTCTAAGAATGAGCCTTCCTAGCACCGTGGGACCAGACATCTCTAAGAATGAGCCTTCCTAGCACCGTGGGACCTCATGCTAGTTATTGGCCTACATATGCATTCCATGGAATGATCTTTGGCCAACAGGAAAAACTGAGGACTGAACTCTAATTTTTTGCTAAAAACTCTGTCCTAAGGAGGCCAGCTGGGTTAGGCTGGCAAATGGTAAGGAGGCCAGCAGGGTTAGGCTGACAAACAGTAAATTCCCACTAAGTGGCTTTTGTTAACCAAACGAAGCAGTGGTTTACTTCCTGACCTGATTCTGGTATGGCATTAACATCACCTAAAAGATAAGAAGCCCCTGTCTTAACTCAAGCATCCTAGCAGATGCCTATTCTTAAATTTAAACCATCTTAAAACATCCTAGCAGGCGCCTATTATAAATTTAAAGTGTCCTCCTGTCTAGACCTCCCAGAGTGCTCATACCCTTATCTTAAAGTAAGCATATCCTTTCTGGTCTTCTAGATAAAGACTAACTCTCTCAGCCAATTGCCAGCCAAAGAATCTTTAAACCCACCTATAACCTGTAAGCCCCCGCTTCGAGATGTCCCACCTTTTTGGGCCAAACCAATGTATGCCTCTCATGTATTGATTTGTGACTTTGCCTGTAACCCCTGCCTCTCTAAAAATGTATAAAACTAAACTGTAACCCAGCCACAGCGAGTCCACTTGCCCAAGGCCTCTTGGCAGTGGCTCCGGGTCATAATCCTCAAATTTGGCTCAGAATAAATCTCTTTAAAATTATTTTACAGAGTTTGGCTTTTTTCCGTCGACAGTTGTTGTTGTTGTTTTTTAAATTTGAGATGGGCTCTCCCAATCATAGCTCCCTACAGCCCCAAACTCCTGGGCTCAAGCTGTCTTCCCACCTCAGCATCCTGAGTTGCTGGGACTGCAGGCATGCGCCACTGTACTTGGCTAGTTTAAAGAAAAAAAAAGTTTGTAGAGACTCTGTTGCACATGTTGATCTCGAACTCTTAGCCTCAAGTGATCATCCTGCCTTGGCCTCCCAAAGTGCTAGGATTACAGATGTGAACCACCAGCAATTTTTTTATTTTTTTGAGATAGGGTTGCTTTCTGTTGCCAGAGCTAGAGTGTAGTGGCATCATCATAGCTCCCTGCAGCCTCAAACTCCTGGGCTCAAGTGATCCTCCTGCCTCAGCCTCCCAAGGAGCTGGCATTACAGGCACACACCACCACTCCTGGCTAATTGTTTTTTGTAGAGACTGGGTCTTGTTCTTGCCCAGGCTGGTCTTGAACTCCTGAACTTACTCAAGTCTCCCAACTCAGCTTCCCAAACTGCTAGGATTACAGGCGTGAGCCACCGTGCCCGGCCAGCACATTCTTATAAGAGATAATTTGTAGTCACCAGATTTTCTTTATTAAAAATAATATACTATCGGGAGTGAAAATTATAAATTATAATAACCTAAGATTGTTTTTAATATTCTAAGTTGTAAACTTGAAATATGGCATGTGCTGCTCCAGATGATGGGTGAAAAATAAAAAGAAAACTGCCCCCACGCAGAAAAAGCAGAAACTTTTCCTTGGGGCCATAGTGTTTTATCACTAAAATAGAATAAAAACTTCACGTGTAATTTAAAGGGAAACATAAACAGAAAAATGAAATTTATTGACTTCTAATCATTTAATCCATGTTTTTAGAATTAAATTGTCAATATTAATTGTAACAACAAGTACATCAACAAGTAAGATTTTATATATGCTTCATGTGGCCCTGGGGTCAAAACCAGAGTGAGTTAAATACAACTCTCGCGACAGTTAATGTGCTAAAACATATTCAGCCACGTTATCCAATGTGGATTCTGACCCTCACAAAGTCTTATGAAGGGCTTAGGGAAAGAATTAGCTCCGCAGGAGATGCAGTAGCTGATGTTCACCATATTGCCTCATTCAAGCAGGAGGCAGATGGGGTCTCAGAACCATGTCTTCTGACTTCTGGCCTGCTATTTTGGTGCCAAAGCTTGCTATTAACAGATAAAAAATTTCCAAAGGAGAGAAGCAACTGGCACAACATGCCAGCTGCCAGCTTGTTAATTTTAATAATGGCCTGAGGACAAAGTTTCCCTGGGGAGCAACATGCTGATAAAACCCACGTTCGTTTTCCGTTGGATGCCAGCTAGGCTGGTCTGCCAAGGACCTGACGACCCATGTTGAGGAGTAGCTACACCCCCACGGGGTCATTCTGCAGGTGAGGAACAGGGATATGAAATGAACTGAACTCTTGCCTCTACATATTTGTTTTATTTATACAATAAATAAATATGTACATTTAAAAATATAAAGTTGTAATAGTGGAAGGTATAATGTCCACTTAGTAAATATTTTATTAGCTGCTTTATTAAACACCCAGGAAGATTGCAGACAAGAAAGAGTGATCAGAGACACTGAACATACATGGACAGTTACTTAGCACGCACAAACAATGTAGACCTCCCGCCGCCCAGAAAGCAACGGCGCCTCCCTGTCACGTCAGGTGACTGACTTTAAATGAAGTGGGGCTCTGCTAAGAGGTCTGACAACCACGTGAAAACAAAATGCTTGAAATGTCAGATCTTGACTCTAACAGGAAATTATATGCATGAAGCAAGACAATTGTTATAATTAATAATTCCATGGCATTGATAGGTTATTTAGCTAAAACAATAGACTGGTTCACACATAAATAATAAGCTAAAACAAGATGTATTTTTATTAATTTATTTATTTTAGTTGGAAATTTGTTGAGATAATCTTCTTAAACCTGAATGACTACCATGGTCATGCCACACATTTATCAAACATTCCACTGTATTCTTTCTTTTAAATCCCAGAGACTCAACAGCTAAGAAAATATTGAAGGTTTTGTTTTGACTATATTACCTTTGGGTTGTACAACTAGCTAAGAATATAAAAGTAAGAAATAAATACCTGTAGCTTCAACTATGATTATCTCACATTGCTTTATTTTTTTCTTTGGTCAGCCCTTTTAGTTTATTTGATTTTATTAAATTTTATTCATCACATAAGCAAAAAACAGGGGTCTTTATTTTGTTTTATGATGCATCCCACTCGCCTAGAAATTTTCCTCATATGAAATATGCTCTCAATAAATATTTGTGTAGTGAATGCATGAAAGCCATTTCATTTTTAAAGGCTTAGTGCTATGAGGTACAAATTTGAATTTTTTTAAGTCATTTTAAAATTTTTTCCTGCATCTCAGGTTTGAAGAGTTGCAGTGGAAACTAAAGTTCAACAAAATTAGGTGACTTAGAAGCTCATATAGAATTGCATGTTAAGGGTAAATCTGGAAGCCAAAATAAATTTAAATTTATTAAATTTATTTAATTTTTTTCAACTCCACTGATTCTTAAGTGATTTCTATTAAGTATTTTTAAATTGTGGCTTATGTAAAGAAATGTCATTGGCTTTTGCTAGATTCTTCATGGATATTCTTTGAAGCAAACAGGAGGTAAGTCACATAGGAAGGCATTCACTCAAGTGTGGAAACAGAAAGATACCTTCTTCCACATTGACTGAAATTTAGGTGGAGAACAAGATATATGTGTGTCGACGTTATCTTGCTGCTGAAATAATTCATGCATAATGATTTTCTGTCTCTATCTTTTACATGGGGTGAATTCAAATTATATTACTAACATCTATAGCACAACCTCTGGATATATAATAACATTTGAAGCTAAAGTTATCTTTCACAAAAGAATTGGGACCTAAACTGAGTGAAGAGCTATCACAGCAGATTCAGAAGACAAACGAAGTGGTGAGTCCTTTTTTGCCGAAAATTTTGCTAACATATTAGTTACTCTATAACTAAGTCCATTGATTTTAAGCCACAGGAAGTAATTGTCTCAAATCTGTATACTATATATAAACCTCAGTGAATTAGAAGTAAAATTTATATTTTGCTCTTTGATCTTTGAAAGTTGTGATTTATTTTTGTTTCCTAGAACAAAGTTTGTTTTTAAAAAATATGGATGGATCCCATTTTATGGCAATGGTATTTTAGATGGAGGTGTCGACGGAAAAAAGCCAAACTCTGTAAAATAATTTTAAAGAGATTTATTCTGAGCCAAATTTGAGGACCATGACCCGGAGCCACTGGGCCTTGGGCAAGTGGACTAGCTGTGGCTGGGTTACAGTTCAGTTTTATACATTTTCAGAGAGACAGGGGTTACAGGCAAAGTCACAAATCAATACATGAGAGGCATACATTGGTTTGGCCCAAAAACGTGGGACATCTCCAAGCAGGGGCTTACAGGTTATATAGGTGGGCTTAAAGATTCTTTGGCTGGCAATTGGCTGAGAGAGTTAGACTTTATCTAGAAGACCAGAAAGGATATGCTTACTTTAAGATAAGGGTATGAGCACTCTGGGAGGTCCAGACAGGAGGACATTTTAAATTTACAATAGGTGCCTGCTAGGATGTTTGAGTTAAGACAGGGGCTTCTTATCTTTTAGGTGATGTTAATGCCATACCAGAATCAGGTCAGGAAGTAAACCACTGCTTCGTTTGGTTAACAAAAGCCGCTTAGTGGGAATTTACCATTTGTCAGCCTAACCCTGCTGGCCTCCTTGCCATTTGCCAGCCTAACCCAGCTGGCCTCCTTAGGAAGGAGTTTTTAGCAAAAAATTAGAGTTCAATCCTCAGAGGTAAATATAATACAAAGGCCTGGCATTTAAGAAAATTATTTCCCTTTAACACATTTTATAAAACAAACTTGGAAGTATTTTCAAGAAATGTATCATCTCAAAAAATATAATTTGCATTTTTACTAACTACATGTGTTTAAAAATTATTCAACAAATATTTACAATGTGCCAGTCATCCTTTTAGGTAGAGGCAGCACACAGTTAACAAAATAGGCAAAAATTCTTGCTCACCTGGAGTTCACTTTGTGGCATCAAGAGACAAACACAAAATAAACTGAATATATAATATGTAGATGGTGTTAAGAAATGTGAAGAAAAGGCATTAAGTCCGACCAGAATAGGCCCCTCTGAGAAGGTGGCTTTTGAGCAAAGCCCTGGAGGACTGAGGGGACATGCTGGCACAGTGGGAGGAGCCCCAGGCAAGGGCAGCGCGTGGCGGCGGGCGGGTGGCGCGGCGGGCGGGTGGCGCGGCGGGCGGGTGGCGCGGCGGGCGGGTGACGCGGCGGGCGGGTGGCGCGGCGGGCGGGTGGCGCGGCGGGCGGGTGGGTGGCGGCACCGCGGCGGGTGGCGCGGCGGCGGGCGGCGGCGGGCGGCGGCGGGTGGCCCGGCGGCGGGTGGCGGCGGGTGGCCCGGCGGCGGGTGGCGCGGCGGCGGGTGGCGCGGCGGGCGGGTGGCGCGGCGGGCGGGTGGCGCGGCGGGCGGGTGGCGCGGCGGGCGGGTGGCGCGGCGGGCGGGTGGCGCGGCGGGCGGGCGGGTGGCGCGGCGGGCGGGCGCGGCGGGCGGGCGCGGCGGGCGGGCGCGGCGGGCGGGCGGGCGCGGCGGCGGGCGGGCGTGGCGGGCGGGTGGCTTGTGGCGGGTGGCTTGCGGCGGGACGGCAGGCCCTGTGGCTGCAGCGCCCACAGGAACATGCAGGCGGCAGGAGATGATGGCGGAGCGCAGACGTTCAGAACCTGTGGGCCTTAAAGTGTGACAGAAGCCCCCTCGCAGGGGTTTGAGCAGAGAGTGACACCACGGTGTGATGCAGGTTCCCAAGATCACTTGACTGCGGTGCTGAGACCAGACTGAAGGGATACAAGGGAGACCTTCCTGGGATAACCCCGGTGAAGCATGATGGCAGATTAAGCCAGGCTGCTATTAGCCATGGGTATAATGAGAAATACAGATTTTTCTTTTAACTACTTTATACTTTTTGAATAAAATGTTTGCATTCCCTTAATATGACAGAGAAGAGATGTACTCTCACCCCTTTAGTGTGGGTTAGCTTTATTAGGAAGTTTTTGGAGTCTAAGTAGAATATCTCTTTTCTATTAACAGACCTAGAATTAACTAACTTATATTTTTAAACAATATTGAAAAAATGTTTATTTTCAGTTGTCCTTGGGAAATGGAATGGAACTTAAATGAATGGATCAGGAGGGTAAGACTCACGGACATAAACCTTTAAAGTTTTGATCACAGAGTATTTTGGGGAGGCTGGACAAATGAGGCAATAGTGTTGAACTACATCCAGGGTAATTTGAACATGTCCATCAAAGGGAAAGTTGCAATGGTCCAATTTAATTTTGATGTTAGAATGTAACTCCTTTGTATTAGACTCTATTGATTATGTTTTACTGATTCTATTGGTCACTTTTCACTGTCATTAGAATTCTTGTACTGTAACCAAAACCATATTCTGCTGCCTAAAAAGCCAGACTCAAGTGCCAGCAGCTTGAGAACATGGCCAGACTCAAATCCAAAAGAATCACCTCAATTTCTTAGGCTGGTTGAAGGGGGTTGAAAGGGGAAGGTGGTATGGAAACTATGGACAGGAGTGGTGCAGGGTATAGGTCTGTTGTTTGTCTTCCAGTGCTTATCTTGAGTAAAGCACCACTTGGAAGCCTGGTTGGTGTCATCTTGGTGGGGGTCTAGTTAAGGATTAACTGTGCATTAACTTCTCAGAAGAGAGAGAATTGTACCCACTATGTCTGTTCCATGCCTGGATTGCTTCAAGATTAGCCTTTGGAATTCTCAAGCAAACAGATACTTAGTTACATGTGTAGCAAGGAGCAAAGCAAGGGAGAGGCAATTTCCAAAATAAATTGGAATTGGTAAACTTGTACCTTTGTGTAACAGTACCTTTGTGAAACCAGGTGTGACTTCAGCATGATAAAGGACCATTAGCTAAATTTGAATTTCAGATAAATAATGGAATTTTTTTAGTGTAAGTATATTACAAACTTATACAAAACAAATTTTTTGACTCTCTGAAAGTCAAATATAGCTAAGCATCCTGCATTTTTATTTGCTAAATGTGGCAACCCTAGACCATGGGACCAAGGCTGTCTGGCAGCCTGTGAGTAGACAAAATAAATTGGCTTGCAGTGTGCACCTAGGAGCCCAACTGGACTCTTGCTCTTACATACACATGTTTGATTTTTGAGTCACTAAAGGGGTAACATTGGGGCACTTTACTACATGTATGGTTCTTTTTATTTTCCTTTTTTAATATTGAAATCTTTAATCCATATTACAGAGATGAAAATCCCTTCTTGAACTGTGGCCTGTTGCTGTTACCTTCCTATATATCTGCTCCAGGGCGTCCTGATCCTGAGTTGACCTGTGGCCTCAGTGTAGGTAAACACCAGCAGACATGTGGCTCCGTTAACTTCTTGTTCCTGCATGTCTCTTGGTAACATAGTTTCAAGCTTCCAACATTTTGTTTTTAACCTCCCTGGTCCATTTCCCAGATCCACAGTAGCAGTGGGGAGCAGTGCAGGGGATCAATTTAGTGGCATATACTGCTTTTTAAGAATTTAATTCTGAAAGCTGTTTGAAAATAAGAGAGTAAAGAAGCGATTTGAAGAAAGACCTGCCAAGAGGTTAACAAAACCACGCAAGCAGCAGTGAGGAGGACCAACTTTAGGTGCCAGCAACAATGAAGAAGAATGAAAAGACGGGACAGACATTTCATTCAAGAAGGCTCAACAGCTGTCCAAACCCTTCACATCCTCAGTTATTCATTTCACTCACTCTTAGCCATTCAGTAAATCAATGAATCAGTCACTCACTCTTTTCTCCAACCAGTATTTCCTTAGCACAACTATGGGTGGGAAAACTTTCTGGATGTAAGAAATGCAGAATGAACAGAGCAGATATGGTCAAAACTGTACTCCATCAATTTTATTATGCAGTTAGCATAACCTATAGCTGCAAGGACATAGACACAACACGAAAAGGGCTATTCTTCCACAAGGAGAAACAGAGCCAAAATTACTGCTTTCTGATGTGTGTGTTGATCTCTTTGTTCTTCCCTAGCATTCTACCCAGGAAAATCTCAGCCCAGCCAGTGCCCTTGGATGTGTCATCTCCACTGCAGACCTTTCCCACCTCGAATGTGTTATTTTGGTCTTTGTGTCTTCTTGCTCCCTGGAGCTGGCAGAGGCAGTATTAATGCAGAACACGACTTCATCTTCTGACTTTATCCTCCTGGGGCTTCGGGTGAACAGTGAGGCTACAGGGATTGTATTTACAGTTATCTTTGCTATTTTTGTGGTGGCTGTAACCGCAAATTTGGTCATGATATTCTTGATCCAGGTGGACTCCCGCCTCCACACCCCCATGTACTTTCTTCTCAGCCAGCTGTCCATCATGGACACCCTTTTCATTTGTACCACTGTCCCCAAACTCCTGGTGGACATGGTTTCTAAGGAGAAAACCATTTCCTTTGTGGCGTGTGGCATCCAGATCTTCCTCTACTTGACCATGATTGGTTCAGAGTTCTTCCTGCTGGGCCTCATGGCCTACGACCGCTACGTGGCCGTCTGCAACCCTCTGAGGTACCCAGTCCTGATGAACCGCAAGGTGTGTCTTTTGCTGGCTGCTGGCGCCTGGTTTGGTGGCTCCCTGGATGGCTTTCTGCTCACCCCCATCACCATGAATGTCCCCTACTGTGGCTCCCGCAGCATCAACCATTTTTTCTGTGAGATCCCTGCGGTCCTCAAACTGGCCTGCGCCGACACGTCCCTGTATGAAGCCCTGATGTACATCTGCTGTGTGCTCATGCTACTCATCCCCATCGCCATCATCTCCACCTCTTACTCCCTCATCTTGTTGACCGTCCACCGCATGCGCTCGGCTGAAGGCCGAAAAAAGGCCTTCACCACTTGCTCCTCCCACTTGACTGTGGTCAGCATTTTCTACGGGGCTGCCTTCTACACATATGTGCTGCCCCAGTCATTCCACACCCCTGAGCAGGACAAGGTAGTGTCAGCCTTCTACACCATCGTCACACCCATGCTGAATCCTCTGATCTATAGCCTCCGAAACAAGGATGTCACAGGGGCATTTAAAAAGATATTTGCGTGTTGCTCATCTGCTCAGAAAGCAGCAACGAGTGATGCTTAGAGGGTCAATGCTATGAGAGATTAAAGCTCTAAGAACCTCCTCGTGTGCTGTTTCACTAGAGATTATTTGGTCTATCAAAGTATACTAATAATACTATTGACAATTTTTTAGTTCATCCTGTCTGGATTCCTGCTCCTAAGGGGGAAGAGGAAGATGTTTCACTGTTATACAGAGACCTTTTTGTGAAGTATCCAAAATAGTTTATTAATAAGCTAAAGAATTTATCTGGTCTTGGTTCTCGTCTATAGGGGAGAAAAGCAAATATTAGAGTTCGCAGTAACCTTTCACTCTGAACCAGGTTTCCTTTACAATTTATTCATGGTTAAACACAAAACAACCCTACAAAAGCTATCAAATTTTTGTAGTAAAAAATTCTGATTATTTTTGTAGCAGTAAAGTAAAAGAATAACAATCTACAAGTGAAAAAAAGATAAATTACACAATTTAATCTTGTTTTTTATTAAGAGATTAACACTGATAGATGACTATAAGTTCTATGATCACCTTTGAATCTCTTGTGCTGAGTATAGCAGCTGTATCCTAAACCACAGTAAGTAGTGGATGAACTGAACAGAACTGAGTATGAATACATGGATGTCTGGGCTACTCAAAGGGAACAGATTCTAATATTTAGCATCAAGGAACTCTACTGTGTCACATTACTTGAGAGTGTAAGAGTGTAATAATAGCATTGGTAGTTTCCATGGCCAGAAACTTCATATTTCACAGTTCTGTGTAATTTGACAACAGTACTTGGAAGTACTTTGAATTTGGCTGAGTGAGATGAGAAGTCCTTGAAAATTTTTCCATAGAGTTGTAACATGATGAGTTATACATTTTAAAAAGAATCACTATGTCTATAGTGTAAAGTATAGACATAGAAGCAAACATGGATACAAGAATACAACTCAGAAGGTTTCAAAGATGAAAACAAAATACTGGATTAGGTGGAGTTTTAGCCCATGAACTTGATGTATGGTGGAGACAAATGCGGAATGAAGGGTCACTCGTTGGTTTGGGCTTAAGTGAATGGCAAGTGAAATGTTTACTCACTGAGATTTGGAGAACTGCTACAGTGGGAGGTAGGAGAAATCAATAATTCAGTTGTTATTGAAATAATTTTTAAATGCCTATTAGATATTTCAG
This sequence comes from Microcebus murinus, assembly GCF_040939455.1. Taxonomy (NCBI): domain Eukaryota; kingdom Metazoa; phylum Chordata; class Mammalia; order Primates; family Cheirogaleidae; genus Microcebus; species Microcebus murinus. Next base: position 2,939,062 of record NC_134116.1, on the reverse strand, counting down.
CCATATGCCAACTCAAATGGAATTCAGATTAGAGTTCTGAACTTAAGGTATAAATTTAGCAGTTTTCAGAGTACAAAACATGTAAAGACGTAAGGTTATTTTAGATCATTTGCTTAGGAGAAAGGGTTTGTGACTGAGACAGGAGGCAATTGGGGTCAAATGGGAAGTAAATGAGAAAAGAAATAGGGTATGAAGAGGTAAGAAGAAATAATATTTGAGACACAGGTGAAGAAAGTGTTAGAAGACAGAGGGTATATTCAACTACAAGTGCAGCTAAAAGTGAGACTTGACTATTGTATTTGGCAAAATGGAGATCACTTGTGACCTTAGTGACCCGTGACTAGTGACCACTTAGTGACTAGTGACCAAGTTCAGTGGAGACGAACTTGGAGAGGATGCATGATAAAATAAAGGGAGAGGAAGTAGACAAGATGAATTGAGTATAAAGTTTTAGGGTTTTTTTTTGTGTGTGTGAAGAAGAGCAAAGAAACTGAGCATAGCTAGAAGGCCATGTGAAATAAAAGTGTTGTTGATGTTGCTGTAGTTATTTGATATTAAGACAAAGGAATAATTCAGTACAAAGAGAAAATTGGTGATGAATGAGAAATGAAGGAAACTTCCAGAAAGATGGCCCTTGAGAGTGAGAGAAAGCATGGAAACTAATGTAGAAGTGCAGAGGTGGACATTTTGTGTGCGTATGGCCAGTCCACTGACTGCAGCAGGAGGTGAGTCAGAGCACATGTGGCGCCAGCGGGCTCCTTTGATGGCTTCTCCTTTCTGAGCACCAGTAGCATCAAGGAGAGATTCTATGGGAAGTCAGGAAGTCCTGTTAAAAGTCATTAAAAGAATCATCTTGGAGAGCAGGTAAGTGAATGACCTAGATAGAGATTGGATTGTAGGGCAGTCTTAGGACCCCCGCATTGCCCTGGGCATCGAATTTATGAATTTAACATAGCATATTTATTAGATAATACATGGTATGTGTTCAGTCAGCATGGTGCCCAGCAAATAGTGAGCACTTGATATGTTAACTACAATACAATTAAGTGTGATGGCAGCAATGACAAAATGCTGGCAACAGCAGCTACTATCATTACCTATACACACTTATCAGCCCTGTGTGAAGAAAACATGCCATATTCATTTATGCACTTCCAATGCATATAATTTGCAGCATGCAGATGTTTAATACCTGTTTCAATGAATTGATCTCTTTGGGCAATTAGATGTAGTACAACCAGAATTCTTGCTAGCGTGGAGCTTCTTATATAACACAGCATTGTTTAGTATCATAAGGTGACATCCTGTCACTTCAAAATGCTAATTATTTATGTTCAGAAGTTAAAGATGACCCCAACCCCTAAAACATCCTCCCTGTAGTCTGGGCTTTGTCATGGCTTCTCTGGTGACGGCTGAGTTCCCTCTCAGTGTAGAATGTGTCCCTGCCTGGAGCATGCCTGGTTGTACTCAGTGAATCTGCTCTATGTTCCAGAAGATTTCACTAAAATACTCAGTCTCCTATCTCTGTGTATGCCTCATAACGGATTGTTCAGCTCCTGAATGATTTGGTTTTTATAAGACTTGCCTATTAACATTTAATTGGTTTTTAATTATTTCCACCCCTCTCCCAATTTCAAAGGCAATTTCATGATGTGAAGGTCATATGCTTGGAGTTAAATCAATTGGAGCTTGAATCTTGGCCTTCTTATTTCTGGGCTGTGTCCCTCGGGCACACCACCCAACCTCTGCATACCCAGTTTGCTGTCTTGCTTAGAGTTGATTGCATGTCAGGAATGGGGAGGGGCTGCTCAGCACAGGCATTTTCTGAGTCTGTGGCTGTCGCTGCTGCAGGCGGTGGGGCTCTGCCTCCATCACCAGCCAACCTGGCACTCGTCCTGGCCTCTGGGCAGCTCTCACCAGGTGTCCCTCTCACTTTACAGTTTATGTCTCAGGCATGTGCAGCCGCATCGCAGATTATACTTCTACCCTTCTTCCCTTGTCTTGCTTCTCTGTCTTTACAGAAAAAAGACATCTATAAATATAAAAAGTCCCAAGTGTTATTATTTTCAGATTCCATCTTGACATCCAGTAGGTGTTAGTATGGGGCCACCGTGACATCCTTCTCCCACCTGTGGCCAGTTAATGAAATGACATTGTCCTAAAATAATACTACATGTTCTTGTATTCTTTAAAACAGCAAGTATCATTAAAATAATTTTAAACACACAAATGACAATACTGTGACATTATGAGTATCTTTGAAGGACTGATGGTGACTTCACTGTTTTGGGGGATTTTTTTTGCCATTAAGTATTGTCTGCATTTGGCAGGTCTTTTGCTGTCCCCACCATCGTCACCAGAGCGGCTGCTATCTGTGTTTGCAAGCACAATGACCTGGGTTTCAAACCGGCTCCGCTGCCTACCGCCTCGGCAAGTCACTTCCCCTGTTGGTCCTTCAGTTCCTTCCTTTGCCTGAGCGTTACACATGTTCACATAAGTGGGGCTCTGTCCTGGCTCACAGTTCTTGATACCTGTTAGTTACTATCACCATCACCATATTAGTATTATGGTCACCAGTACCTAGTACATTCTGGGTGTGCTCTGGATCGAGGCCTCAGGCTTGAGAGTGAGAACACCTAAGTGTGAGTCCCAGGGGACGTGGGCCGTTGGCCACCCTCGGGTGCCTGATCCCGTACGTGTACACCTGGCGCATCATGACACCCAGCTCACTCCATGGCAGGGCCATCAGCGGGAACACTGATATGTCAGCTGGCCCTCAGCAAGAGTCTGGAGGTGTTGAGCTGTCGTTGGCCCCTTAGTTACACGTGCAGCTGTCCTCCCGTCAGACACGGTGCCTTGCACACTGCATCTCATGTCGACTATCACTGTGCCAGAAGCAACTGGAAAAATGCAAGAAATCATATGAAAACCCTGAAATATGACTATTAGATTTACAGCTAAATAAAAATTTGCCTAAAAATGTTTTCTTTCTTATTTTTTTCCAGATATATTTCTGTAATTATCAATATAACAGAATGTTATAGCTTTAAATATCTTTCTTGGTCAATTTCCTTTATTTTATAAGACTTAGAGGAAAAAAGGTTAACAAAATGATTCAACACAAAGGAAAGAATTCTTTGCTTGTGTCACTGGTGTAAAGGTGTAACAAAGAGGATGGCCTGAAAAGGGGGGAAAATGTTTTCTGCCTCGTTAAAATTTTCTGGCTCCTTATGGAGAGCTAAAACCTACATCTCTGCCTCAGGCCAGTGGTAGGAGGGTCCTTTGTTCTCTGTGCTACAGGAGGTGGCTCAGCCAGACTATCCCTGTTGAGGGGAGGCCTTGGCAGTGGTCTGAGGGAATGGGGCAGAGGTCACAGGGTTGTCTGCACTGTAGGTGGGAGGGTCAGAATCATCCCTATAGTTGATGAACAGTGAACAGCCCTGAGAATGAAAGCCCTCCCTTGAAAAGCGCACTAGTTATGCTCATTATTGGGAAATTGGTACTTTGAGATGAGAGTCTGCCACTGTCCCCATTTGCTGGCAAATTAGTAAGTCTCTTTCCCTTTCCCCAACCACTTGTGCTTGTTCTTCTGATGCAGTCCTGGAGGCAAGTGCCGAGCTTTTGGTAACAAAGGTTCTCGCTAATGTCACAGAGAGGAATTTCAGGACATGCACACAACCAAGTGACAGTGGCCAGTTTATGGAGTGATAGCAGATAGGCCCAGGAAAGGCTTGTGCAGATGCGAAATTATGTTCTCAAGAGAGGATGGGCAGGCTCCAAGAGCACAATTGCACGGAACCCTGAGCAACTGCTGTTTTTATTGAAGTCAAAGAAGTCTGGACAGCCAGTGTTCATTCTGTTCTTACTCATAGTTCCCATTTTTCCCACAAGGGCGGTCAAAGCCACAATGTTAATTTGTTCCACAATAATTATGATGTAATGAGAGAAAGGCCACTTTGTACTTGTGCAGTGCTGAGAAATTACTGGCTACTTTCTTCTCTCGAGGCTGCTTATTCCTGGGCTGCTGGTTGGAGCCGGTGACAAGCTTATCCGACCTCCTCCCTTGCTCACACCTAGCTGACAACCTAGTCTAGCACTTGGGGACATTTGCCTGCAGATAGTGTCTATTTTTAGGGAGCTGATTGACACATCAGTTAATGACAGGGAATAGCAGGGCTTCTGAGAAAGACAATTACATTATAAATAGTTGTTAATCTCTTTCCATATTATAAAATACAGCATAACACATAAAAGTGCCATAACAAAACTTACTGTTTAATGATCACTTCAAATGAGACCATTGTGAGACCCTTCATAAAACAGCCTCACATCCAGAGATACTGCACAGTCCTCCTGTGGTTTCTCCTAATCACCGCAGTGGTGCCAGGGCAAAGACAAACACTGTTTTAAATATTTTTAACTTTCATTTGAACTACTTTACTTTTAGACATGCAGAAATATTGCAAAATTAGTATAGTGAATTTCCATGTAGCTCTCACCCAATTTCTCTTAATTTTTGACATTTTACATAACCATGCAATAATTACCAAAATGAGGAAATTCACATTGCACAGGTTTCTGTACTCGTGACATATTTTCTTATTCAGAACCCCATATTGCATTTAGTTGTTGTTTTTACTTAGCCTCTTGCACTTGCAAACATTTCTTTAGTTGGAGCATGACACAATTAAAGAATATTGATTGGTTATTTTGCCTAATGAATTTCATAGCAATCAATTCCTGGATATTTTTTATAGCATTATGAGTAAATATGTATTCCTAAATACTACAATTTAGTTTTTACTGTTTATTGAAAATTATATAAACAAAATTGTATACTTTACTTTTTCATGTTGAAAAAAATTAGAATTATTTTACCCAAGAATATATCTTTAACATAGTTTGAGATGGCCACCGTAAGTCTCACAGATAGAAGTAACACTGCAAAGTCCTCTTTTGTGGGGAGAAATTTACTTCTGTAGCAGTCCATCCTTTCCCAATCTAGAAAAGATTAACTGAGATTCTGATACTTTAAAGATACAATTTACCATCTATTCTGTCTGAGGGCTGCTACCTATAATGTTTCATGTACATAACAAGACCACCCTTTTGCTAGATAGTCAAGCCTTTCACTCTGTCCCTCCCAAAACCTTTTCAGCTTTCATGCCCCCGTTCTTTAAAAAACTTTGTACTTCAAAGAGGAGTTGAATTTTCATGCTGAGGGTTCCTGTGAATACAAGTTAAATAAAATTTTATCTTCTTATCAATCAATATACATCATGTCAGGGATCTTTTCAGTGGAACTTATGGTGGCAAGAGAATTTCCTCCCTACAGTGTTTTGGTGGAATTTTAGAGGAAGGATCTTCATTTTTGTAGTGAAAAGAACCCTTATTAGTGAATATGCACATGTGCACAAACAACAAATATAAGAACAGTTCAGAGCCCCGGCGGCCGGGGGCAGGAGGCGCGGGCGGGAGGCGCGGGGCGGGGTGGGGCGGGGTGGGCGCCGCGCGGAGAGCCTGGGCCTGGCCACATTGCGCCCGCCGCCCCGCCGCGCCGCCCCTCCCCGCCCCGCCGCCCCTGCATGGCAGATTTGCACAGAAGTGGGGAACAGACCTTTGACTCTTGCTAAAAGCATTTTAAAACCTGAGGGCAAACTCATCCCACCCAGCCATGCCCAGCCTCACTCCCCCAGATGCCCTTTCTGAGGTGGAGAATAAGGATACACCTGGAAAGTCCAGGGCCCTACCCACCACTTAGGGCACTAGTTAGATTCTCCTGAGGAACTAGAGCTGATCACAGGACTGAAAAACAACACTGCAGCTTGTTCTTTCTGGCAAGTACCATCTACTGACAGGGAGGTCAATTTGCATGAGCTTTTACTGCATTTACTGACTCATCATACAGCACATGATCAATTCTCACCCACAAGCACCATCTACTGGTTCAGAGATTAAACTGTGCTTGTCATTGTCTAAACAAGATAGGCATAGATGGGACATATCTTAAAATGATAAAAGCCATATACAACAAACCCACAGTCAACATCCTACTCAACGGGAAAAAATTGAAAGGATTTCTACTTAGAATGGGAACAAGACAAGGTTGCTCTATATCATGACTCCTATTCAACATAGTGCTAGATGTCCTAGCCATGGCAATCAGACCAGAAAAGGAAATCAAATGGGAGCAGAAAAGGTCAAACTATCGCTCTTTGCTGACAGTATGATCTTATATCTAGAAAACCCCGAAGACTCTGCCATTAGACTACTGGAATTGATAAACAAATTCAGCAAAGTCTCAGGTTACAAAATCAACACACACAAATCAGTAGCATTCATATATGCCAATAAAAGTCAAACTGAGAACCAAATCAAAGACTCAATAGCTTTCACAATAGCAACACAGAAAATAAAATACCTAGGAATGTGTTTAAATAAGGCGGTAAAAGACCTCTACAGGGAGAACTATGAAACACTGAAGAATGAAATAGCAGAGGACATAAACAGGTGGTAAACCATACCATGTTTGTGGGTCAGCAGAATCAACATTGCTAAAATGTCTATGCTACCCAAAGTGATCTACAGATTCAATGCAATCCCTATTAAAACACCATCATTTTTTGCAGATCTAGAAAAAATAATTCTATGCTTCATATGGAACCAGAGAAGATCCCGTATAGCTAAAGCAACCTTAAGCAAAAAGAAAAAACTGGGAGGTATCAATTTACCAGACTTTAAGCTATACTACAGGGTATAATAACCAAAACAGCATGGTACTGGCACAGGAACAGAGACATAGACCAATGGAACAGAACTGAGAACTCAAAAAGCCATCTTTATATAGCTGTGTGATCTTTGACAATGCAAACAAAACATACACTAGGGAAAAAATCCTTATTCAATAAATGGTGCTGGGAAAACTGGATAGCCACATGTAGAAGGCTCAAGCAGGATCCACACCTACCACCTTTTGCAAAAATCTACTCACAGTCAATAATAGACTTAAATGTAAGGCATGAAACCATAATAATTCTAGAAGAAAATGTTGTAAAAACTCTTCTAGACATTGGCCTAGACAAAGAATTTATGAAGAAGACCCCAAAGGCAATAACAGCAACAACAAAAATAAATAAATGGGACCTGATCAAATGAAAAAGCTTCTACACAGCCAAGGAAACTGTCGTGAGAGCAGAGGTCCTATAGAATTGCAGAAAATATTCACATGCTACACCTCCGAAAAAGGGCTGGTAACTAGAATGTAATTAGAACTCAGGAAAATCGGTAAGAAAAAATCAAACAACCCTATCAAAAAGTGGGCAAAGGACATGAACAAAAACTTTTCAAAAGAAGACAGACTAATGGCCAACAAAAAATGCTTAGCATCTGTAGTTATCAGGGAAATGCAAATCAAAACCACAATGAGATATCACTTATCTCCAGTGAGAATGGCTTTTATCAAAATATCACAAAACAACAAATGTTTCCATGGATGCAGAGAGATAGGAACACTCCTACACTGCTGGTGGGACTGCAAACTAGTACAACCTCTATGCAAAGCAATATGGCGATACCTTAAAGTGATACAAGTAGATCTACCATTTGATCCAGCAATCCCATTACTGGGTATTTACCCAAAGGAAAAAAAGATATTCTATAATAAAGACATCTGCACTTGAATGTTTATAGCAGCACCATTCACAATTGCAAAGATGTAGAAATAACCCAAGTGCCCATCAATACATGAGTGGATTAATAACATGTGGTATATGTATATGATGGAGTACTACTCAGCCACAAAAAAATGGTGAACTAATAGCTCTTTATTAACCTGGATGGAGCTGGAGCCCATTCTTCTAAGTGACATTTCACAAGAATGGAAAAACATGCACCACACATACTCACTATTGAATTGGTATGAATTGATCAACAGCTATGTGCACATACGGAAGTAACATTCATAGGGCATCAGGCAGGTGGGGGGGAGCATGGGTAAATTCATACCTAGTGGGTATGGTATGTGATGTCTTCGGATTGGACATGCTTGTAACTCATTTGCACAACCTGGGTGGCGCAAATGCAATATATATAACCAAAGTGTCTGTACCTCCAGTAATATTCTTAAATTCAAAAATAAAGAAACAGGCTGGGTGCAGTGGCTCACACCTGTAATCCTAGCACTTTGGGAGGCCTAGGTGGGCAGATTGCTCAAGATCAGGAGTTCAAAACCAGCCTGAAAAAGAGCGAGACCCCATCTCTACTAAAAATAGAAATTAATTGGCCAACCAAAAATATATAGAGAAAAAATTAGTCAGGCATGGTGGCACATGCCTGTAGACCCCGGTACTTGAGAGGCTGAGGCAGGAGAATCGCTTGAGACCAGGAGTTTGAGGTTGCTGTGAGCTAGGCTGACGCCACGGCACTCACCCTAGCCTGGGCAACAAAGCGAGACTCTGTGCTTGTCATTATCTAAACAAAATAGGCATAGATGGGACATATCTTAAAATGATAAAAGCAAAAAAAAAAAAAATTCCTTGTTAAAAAATCTTTTACAGCCAAAGAAATAGTCATGAAAGTAAACAGACAACCTACGGAATGGGAGAAAATTTTTGCATCCTACGCATCCGATAAGGGGCTGATAAGTAGAATATACTTAGAACTCATGAAAATCAGCAAGAAAAAATCAAATAACCCTATTAAAAAGTGGGCAAAGGACTTGAACAGAAACTTTTCTAAAGAAGACAGAAGAATGGCCAACAAACATATGAAAAAATGCTCAACATCTCTAATCATCAGGGAAATGCAAATCAAAACCACAATGAGATATCACTTAACTCCAGTGAGCATGGCCTTTATCAAAAAGTCTCCAAACAATAAATGCTGGCGTGGTTGCGGAGAGAGAGGAACACTCCTACACTGCTGGTGGGACTGCAAACTAGTTCAACCTCTGTGGAAAGCAATATGGAGATACCTTAAAGCGATACAAGTGAATCTACCATTTGATCCAGCAATCCCATTGCTGGGCATCTACCCGAAAGATCCAATGACACTCTACAAAAAAGACACCTGCACTCGAATGTTTATAGCAGCACAATTCATAATTGCAAGGCTGTGGAAACAGCCCAAGTGCCCATCAATCCAAGAATGGATTAATAAAATGTGGTATATGTATACCATGGAGTACTATTTAGCTCTAAGAAACAATGGTGATATAGCACATCTTATATTTTCCTGGTTAGAGCTGGAGCCCATACTATTAAGTGAAGTTTCCCAAGAATGGAAAAACAAGCACCAGATATATTCTCCAGCAAACTGGTATTAACTGAGTAGCACCTAAGTGGACACATAGGTACTACAGTAATAGGGTATTGGGCAGGGGGGAGGGGGGAGGGGGCGGGTATATACATACATAATGAGTGAGATGTGCACCATCTGGGGGATGGTCATGCTGGAGACTCAGACTTGTTGGGGGAGCGGGGGAATGGGCATTTATTGAAACCTTAAAATCTGTACCCCCATAATATGCTGAAATAAAAAAAATCTTTTAGTAATGTTTGCTTTATGTCTTTTTATTCAGAGATTTTTATTTCTTTTTCAAATTTTATTTCCCATGATTTTTCCTTTGTTACTTTTGTTCACAGTTTAGGTGAATCTTTACTCATACATGTTCTACTTATTTTATGGTTTTATTTTCTACATTCAAGCCTTTAATCAACTTGATATTTTAAATGTGAAAACAGCATCTAATTTTATCTTTTTACTAATGTTTAGAACTATTTTACTGAAAAGTCCTTTCTCGGTTCTGTGAATCACAATGGCAACTGTGATGCTCGTATTGCCCCAGAATTCTGTTGCAGCCATGCCAAGGAGTCACACGTTACACTGTCATGGTCATGGCCAAAAGTTAACCAGCACATTGAAGGGAACATCTTCCTCCCCTCTCTCCCTCCTATTGTCATCAGATTATGTCACTAGAAATTTTCAGAGATATCATTAAGCAGTATTTAACAAGTAGCTTGGTATGTAGATTTTAGTTCTAAATAGGCCGTTGGTTCATTAAGGTTGACCCTGTTTCTGATTAATATATATAAAATATTCAAAATTGTGAAAGAGTTAAATTCTTGAATTTCTTTTTCACACAATACTTTAGTAAACAATCCACTACCTAACTCTTCACACTTTTCCATATGAGAAATTTTTAAATTTCACTGCTGTGATATGAGAAATGAAATTGTGTGCAGTAAAACGTTTGCAACAAAACAGTCAGAAATACAATCAGCATGAGTCTGAGAAAGGAAACCAGACATGGGCTCCCCTTTACGTATTGAGTGAAAGTGAAAGTACGTTCTTGCCTCCAGACTTGGAGTTCTCTGTAAAGCACAGGGATTCATGATTTTCACGTTAAATTTTAGGCTAAATAAAATATTTGAACTCTGTAAAAAAAATACAATTAGGAGGGGTTTTCTTGAATGTTATGAGTTTGCATGTCTGTGTTTGCTTGCTTTAACATAAAAATTCTACAATAAATTTATAGCACAGGATCCTTGTGGCTGAATAGAGCACAATGGTAATTTGTGCATCTTAAAATAGGCCGTGTTATACAAGTTCCATAGAACTTAGTATAAGGTCCCTTCAAGTCCAGGCAAATGTGCCTTCTACATTATGCAAGTCTGATCTTTTCTTCATTTTCTAACAGTTCCACCTGAGAAAGGTGAGTAGCTTACCTGGGTGGCGAAGCTGGTCACCAGCAGGTTGGGCACTCCTGGGCCCACCCAGAAGCCGCCTGCACACCTTCCTTATCTTGAGATCTCAGGCTCTCCCACACTCAGTGACTCTCCAGTTAAATATAAAACATATGTAGACATTAGGAAATGGAAAGAAAGGTGCAATCACATTTTTTTCCACTGAGGGAAAAGCATGAGAAACACAGAGGAAACTGGGTTTCTCAGGTCCCTGGGCCCCTCTCTGCTTGCAGGTAAATTAGCTGCCAGCCCCAAAAGGTTGCAAAGACCTGGAAAATAAAAACTGCTTCCCTTATTTTCAGTAAATGTGCTGAGTTACTGCTTTAACTGTTTCAGGTGACTGTTTTAAGTGAATCCCCTATTCAAATAATGAAGCAACTAATCTATTTATTACTTACACTAAAATATTTGCCAGGCATTGGTTTATTTATTCACGCCACAAAAGTTCTTCAAGTGCCTGTTTTGTCCCCATCCCTATGCTAATCATTGGAGACCTAATAGGAACAAAAGAAAGGTGGAAAGATTTAAACAATATTTTTCATCAGTCTAAATTAAATTGCATGTGTTACTATATAATTATAATCAGCAGAGACTGAAGAATTCAAAGCAATGTTTACAAAAAAGAAAGCAAAATTATGCAAACAAGATTTTGGTATTTAATTATAAAACAGAAGGTAAAAACAACCAAATTTAATCATAGATATGTAATAATAGATAAGACAATAATATACAAGACTATAAAACTTTTCATTAATTATTATTCTATGAAAGCTGTGTAGCATATTTAAAAGATCTAAACACATTTCAAAGCTAATAACTGAATAGAATTCATAGATATCTAGGAATAAAAACTTATTTCTTTAAAGGATAAAATATTTCATTTTAGGTAACATCAAAAGTAAAAAGGAAGCCAAAGCACAATAGAAAAGTTACAACATGATATATACAAAAATTACAAAAAGTAGAGTCCCTCGAGATAAAATTGTAATGAAATGTGATATATCTTTGTAATAGAATACAAATACTACCACATGGGGTGTCAAAGGAATAAGTATAAAGCAAAAACTGAGCTAACAAATCTCAGATAATAAGTAGAGGAGAAAAATAAAATGAAAAGAAAAATTATGTTAAGAATGAAAGAAGAGAAATAGCTCCAATGGTTAGGACCTGAAAAGGGGGCTTAAAAATTCTGAGGAAAATAGAATGAGAAAAGTTAGATTTATTCAGTTCATGAGTGTATAACTAAAATGTGGTATATACTCACAATGGAATATTACGCAATCCTAAGAAACGATAGTGAGCTAGCACCGTTTATGCTATCGTGGATTAAGCTTAAGCCTGTAATACAAAGTGAGATGACACAAGACCTGGAAAATGGGCTACACATCTACTCGCCATCAAATTGGTACTGACTGACTAAAACTATGGTGTTCAAATAATTGTAGTGTTCAACAGGGATCTGAGGGGGGGAGACCCACATCTTAAGGATGTAATGAGCGTTGTAGGGGGGAAAGGATTACCTCTATCCCTTTTTAGAGAGAGGCAAAGAAACACACTATAACCAAAATGTCTAAAAAAAAAAATTGTTAATGGGAGGTGAACAGGTGGAAGGGGGGAGAAGGGGAAGGGTATGCACTTTCATGGTGGGTGCAGGGTGCACCACTTGAAGACTGGACACACTTGAAGCTCTGGCAGAGTGGGGTGGGGAGGGGGCAGGGGCAAGATATGTAACCCTAACAATATTTGTACTCACAGAATTTGGGAAAAATAAACCAATGTTACACTGGGAAAACAACAAAAAGTGTCAAATATAAAATAGAATTACTGTGGTTGAAAAATATATATTAATGAATAGGATGAAAATATACATGCAGATGTGTTTTTCAAAATCTGATATAGCATTTCCTGTATCTAGACATATTCTGCATAAATATGAGACTGTATCTAAATTGAGAATTCCTAGGAAATCTAGAGAAAAATATCATCATCTCTATGGAGGCAAATATCAGGATGATTTTTGTATATGGCAAGAGATAGGGGTCTAGTTTCATTCTTCTGGATATGGATATCAGGTTTTTTCAGCACCATATTTTGAAGACACTGTCTTTTCCCCAATGTATGTTTTGGGCACCTTTGTAAAAAATGAGTCCACTGTAAATTTGTAGATTTATTTCTGGGCTCTCTATTCTGTTTCATGGGTCTGTGTGTCTGATTTTTTTTTTTTTTTCCAATATCATGCTGTGTTGGTTACTGCAACTTAGTAGTATAATTTGAAGTCAGGTAATGTGATTCCTACAGTTTTGCTATTATTGCTCAGGATGGCTTTGACCATTCTGGGTCTTTTATGGCTCCATATAAATTTTAGGATTGTTTTTCTATTTCTGTGAAGAATGTCATTGGTATTTTGATACAGATTGCATTGAATATGTAGATTGCTTTGGATAGTATAGAAATTTTAACAATACTGATTCTTATAGTCTATAAGCATAGAATATCTTTCCATTTTTTGTATGTCCTCTTCAATTTCTTTCATCAGAGTTTTATAGTTTTCATTGTAGAGCTCCTTCACTTCTTTGGTTAAGTTTATTCCTAGGTATTTTATTTTATTGGTAGCTATTGTAAATGGGATTACTTTCTTGATTTCCTTTTCAGGTTGTTTGTTGTTGGCATATAGAAATGCTACTGATTTTTATATGTTGATGTTGTATCCTGCAACTTTACTGAATTTATCAGTTCTAATAATTTTTTTGGTGGAGTCTTTAGGTTTTCCTAAATATAACATCATAGCATCTACAAACAACAATAATTTGACTTTTCCCATTCAAATCAAAATAGATAAAAGACTTAAATCTAAGACCTGGAACTAGGAAAATACTCAAAGAAAACATTGGTGAGACTCTGCAGAACATTGTTCTGGGCAAAGATTTCTTGAGTAATACTTAAAAAGCACAGGCAACTAAGGAAAATATGGACAAATGGGATCACATTAAGCTAAAAAGCTTCTGCATAGCTAAGTAAACGATCAACAAAGTGAAGAGATAATGGGAGAATGGGAGAAAATATTTGCAAAGTACCCATCTGACAAGTGATTAATAACCAGAATATATAAAGAGCACAAACAACTAAATAAAAATAAATAAATAATTTCTAAAAAATGGGCAGGAGATTTGAATAGACAATTCTCAATAGAACACATACACATGGTCAACAGATACATAAAAAAGATGCTCAATATCACTAATCATCAGAGAAATGGAAATCAAAACTACAATGAGATATCATTTAACCCCAGTTAAAATGACTTTTACCCAAAATACAGGCAATAATAAATGCTGCCAAGGATGTGAAGAATTCCCACTATTGGTGGTAATGTAAATATATACTTCACAATAAAACAGGATGAGGACAAACATTAGCCCACCAAGTGATGCATGGATAAACAATGTCAAAAAAGTATCTTGAAAAGACTTAGAAGCATTTATTAAAATCACATGAGAAACTATGACTACATATGACTAAATAAATGAAGGTATGACTAAAATAAAACAGGACAAATGTGAAAATGATAATATAACAATAACAAACAAGATCCAGAAGTTTGTGAGATGGACATTGAAATTATTAATAAAAAACATCCCCTCTTACCGATATTTAAATATCTTTCTTTTCAGCCTTCACAAAGTCAGTACCTTCCTTGGCAGACCAACCTATTTACAAATTTAAAGGTAATGAATAAGTTAATAGAGATAAAATTATATCATTAAAGTAGTTATATATTGGAATGTTCTAAAAGTTTTTAAGATAAATAATATAAAAATTAAAATTTGGTACATTGTGAAGAGGAAGATAGAATATATAAATGTACTTTTAAAATATATAAATGGTAGTAAATATATACTGTAGAAAATTCAAATTGATGTTTAGGTATATTATTTGAACCATAACAGTAATCCTATGTATCCAAAAACTTTGAGCCCTCAAACACATAAACACACAAACACATAATTGATTATATATAAAGAGACATAAAGAAAAAGAAAGGAAGTTTTAGAAAAAGCATAGCAAACATAAGATGTCAGAAAAGAGGCCAAACATATTTATGATGTGCATAGATAGAAATGGAACAGACATATCTATTAAAAGAGAAAGGGTATTTGGATAGAATATCCTGAAAATGTCAGTCAGGCCCATTTGTTCTAGAATTATGTTTAAGTCCATTATTTCTTTGTTAATTTCTGTTTGGAGGATCTGTCCTGTGTTGTCGGCAGGGTATTGAAGTCTCCAGCTATTACGGTGTTGCTGTTTATCCATTTGTTTAGATCAAGTAGAGTTTGCTTTATGAATCTGGGTGCACCTAAGTTTGGTGCATACATATTTAGAATTGTTATGTCTTCTTGTTGAACTGTACCCTTCACCATTATATAGTGACCTTCTTTGTCTTTCATTACTTTTGTTGATTTAAAAACTAAGTTATATGAAATTAAAACTGCCATGCCAGCCTTCTTTTGGCTTCCATTTGCTTGAAATATTGTTTCCCACCCCTTTATCTTTAATCTAAATACATCCTTGGAGGTTAGATGTGTTTCCTGAAGGCAGCAGATACTTGGCTCATATTTTTTTATCCATTAGGCCAGCCTATGTCTCTTGAGTGGGAAGTTTAAGCCGTTCACATTTATTGAGAGAACTGATAGGTGGGGCAGATTTCTGTTCATTTTGTTGGGTTGAACTTTGTTGCTTTTTTTTCTCTCTTGAGCCATTGTGGTATCTGGCCTTTGATCTTTAGCTTTTGAGCAGTTTTACATTCCACAGTTTCCACTAGGCCTCTGCCAGTAGGCAGGACCTCATGCCAGCAGAACTCCCCTGGCTGTGATGCAGGCCTGGAGGTTCCCTGCCCAGTATGGCAGCCAGGAATGGGCACATGTCCCTCTGTGGGATGAGGGTTCCCCCTCAAGCACACTGATCTTCCCCTGAAGGCACAAACACCTCAGTAGGCTTGTTCACAAATATCCCTTCTGTGCCCCTGGACAATATGCTCAAGACCTGGGTGTATGGGATCTTGTCTGCAGGCCTGTCCCCTGGGCCCTGAAGATCAATCTCTAACCCTACCAGGAAGATGAGTGCTGGTCTCAAGGCACCCGTTGGGTGCCTAAGCTGGATCAATGTCTCTCCTCCTTGGCATTTGCTCCGTTCTCCTGGAGTCACCAGGCTAGCAGCACCTGGGAGGGCTGGTGGGTAGGAAGCTCACAGTCTGAGTACCCCTTATTCTGCTGTATGGCCCCAAAAGAAAAAGTCTGATTCCTTAGAGATGCCTCCATGTGATGGCTAAATTGTCTCTCTGGGCACCCACAGGTATAGAAGGTGAAGGAGAGAATGAAGCAACATAATGCCTGCTGATAGGCTAGGGTCTGCGCACAGGGAAGTTCCCTGAGGGAGCTGGGAGCCTGGTGCACTGTCCACAAGAGGCTAACTGGTCACTGGTGGCAGCTATCTCTGGACTGATTTTAGCAGCTCTCTCCAACCACCCAGGAGCCCAACAACATTCCGAGATGCAAGAGAGGGGAAAGTTAACTACTTCACCTACCCTTGTCGATGTTCTCCAAACCTCTTGGGGCCTTTATCCTTCCAGTTCTCCTCCACAATTTCTTCCCATGGGGTCTCCTGTAGTCTCTGTTACCCTTCCCTCCAACCCTCATCTGTTCTATGTTTGTCAGCTTGTTTATTTTTTTCCACTTTTTTCTAAAATCTGTCTTTTTTGCACAGTCACTCTAGCTGGTAGTTTTTCTTATCCACCATCTTGATTTTCCATTTCTGGCCCAAAACCACTGAATATACATTCTTTGAATCAGCTCATGGGACATTCTGTAAGATTGACCATATCTTAGGACACAAAGGATGTCTCACAAATTTCTAAAAGTTAGAAATTATACCATGTATCTTCTCAGATCACAGTGGAACAAATGTAGAAATCAACTCTAACAGAAACTCTCATTTGTACACAAGGTCATGGAAACTAAACAACCTTCTGCTGAACGATACTTCATAAAAATAGAAATCAAGATGGAAATCAAAAGATTCTTTGAACTAAATGACAAAGGAGACACAAGTTATCAAAATCTGTGAGACACAGCTAAAGGAGTCCTGAGAGGAAAGTTTATTTCCATAAATGCCTAAAGAATCAACTCAAGGAGCTTGAAAAAGAAGAACAGACTGACCCCAAACCCAGCAAAAGAAGTTAAATCAATAAGATCAAATTAAAATTAAATGAAATTGACAACAGAAAAACCATGCAGAAAATTAATAAAACAAAAAGTTGGTTCTATGAAAAAATAAACAAAATTGACATGCCTTTGGCTAGACTAACAAAAAGCAGAAAAGAAAAATCTCTAATAAACTCCATCAGGAAAAAAAGGAGAAATTACACCAGATGCCATGGAGATCCAAGATATAATTTACGAATACTACAAAAACCTTTATGCACACAAACTGGAAACTGTGCAGGAAATGGACAAATTTTAGAAACACACAGCCTCCCTAGGCTCTACCAGGAAGAAATAGAATTTCTGAACAGACCAATATCAAGTACTGATATTAAAACAGCAATAAAAAAACCTTCCCCAAAAGAAAAGTCCCAGACCGGATGGTTTCACACACAAATTTTACCACATCTACAAGGAAGAACTGGTGCCTATCCTAGAGAAATCATTCCACAACATCGAGAAGGGTAGAATCCTTCCCAACACATTTTGTGAAGCCAACATAAACCTGATAACAAAACCAGGAAAGGATGCAACAACAACAATAAAAACTACAGACCAATATCCCTTATGAATATAGATGCAAAAATTCTCAACAAAATCCTAGCTAACCAAATCCAGATGCTTATCAAGAAAATAATCCATCACAACCAAGTGGGCTTCATCCCAGAGATGCAGGGATGGTTCAACAAATGCAAATCTACAAATGTAATTCACCATATAAACAGAATCAAAAACAAAGACCATATGATCCTCTCAATAGATGCAGAAAAAGCATTTGACAAAATTCAACACCCTTTTATGATAAGAAGGCTTAACAAAATAGGCATAGATGGGGCTTACCTAAAAATGATACAATACATACATGACAAACCCATAACCAACTTCATACTGAATGGGGAAAAATTGAAAGCATTCCCACTTAGAACTGGAACAAGACAAGGTTGCCCACTATCTCCACTTATATTCAACATTGTGCTGGAAGTCCTTGGTATAGCAATCAGACAAGAGAGCGGAATTCAGGGTGTCCAAATGGGGGAAGAAGAGATCAAACTCTCTCTCTGTGCTGATGATATGATATTATATGTAGAAAACCCCAAGGATTCAACCAAGAGACTCCTTGAATTGATAAATGAATTCAGTAAAGTCTCAGGATACAAAATCAATACATGCAAATCAGAGGCATTCATATACACCAATAATAGTCAAACTGAGAACCAAATCAAAGACTCAATTCCCTTCACAATAGCAATGAAGAAAATAAAGTACCTAGGAATATATTTAACTAAGGAGGTAAAAGACCTCTACAGGGAGAATTATTAAACACTGAGGAAGGAAACAGCAGAAGTTGTAAACAGGTGGAAAACCACACCTTGCTCATGGGTTGGCAGAATCAACACTGTTAAAATGTCTATATTACTCAAAGTGAGGTACAGATTCAATGCAATCTCTATTAAAATACCAACATCATATTTCAGAGATATAGAAAAAATAATTTTACACTTTGTGTGGAATCAGATAAGACCCCATATAGCAAAAGCAATCCTAGACAATGAAAACAAAATGGGAGGTATCAATTTACCAGACTTCAAACTATACTACAAGACTGTAGTAATAAATACAGCTTGGGACTGGCACAAGAAGAGGGACATTGACCAGTGGAACAGAACAGAGAACTCAGATATAAAACCATCCTCATATAGCCAACTAATCTTTGACAAAGCAGACAAAAACATAAACTGGGGGAAAGAATCTTTATTCAATAAATGGTGCTGGGAAAACTGGATAGCCACATGTTGAAAACTGAACCAGGATCCACATCTTTCACCTCTCACAAAAATCAACTCATGCTTGGTAACAGACTTAAACCTAAGGTGTGAAACTATTAGAATTCTAGAGGAAAACGTTGGAAATACTCTTTTAGACATTGGCCTAGGCAAAGAATTTATAAGGAAGACCTCAAAGGCAATCACAGCAACAACAAAAATAAATAAATGGGATCTGATCAAATGAAAAAGCTTCTGCACAGCCAAAGAAACTGTCAAGAAAGCAAACAGACAACCCACAGAATGGGAGAAAATTTTCGCAAGCTACACATCCAATAAAGGGCTGATAACTAGAATCTATTCAGAACTCTGGAAAATCAGCACGAAAAAAATCAAACAACCCTATCAAAAAGTGGGCAAAGGACATGAACAGAAACTTTTGTAAATAAGACAGAAAAATGGCAAACAAACATATGAAAAAAGGCTCAACATCTCTAATCATCAGGGAAATGCAAATCAAAACTACAATGAGATATCACCCATCTCCAAAAAGTCCCAAAACAATAAATGTTGGAAGGCAGTGGAGACGTGGGAAAACTCCTACACTGCTGGTAGGACTACAAACTAGTTCAACCTCTGTGGAAAGGAATATGTAGATATCTTAAAGAGATACAAGTAGATCTACTATTTGATCCAGTAATCCCATTACTGGGCATCTACCTGAAGAACAAAAGACATTCTAAAAAACAGACATCTGCACTCAAATGTTTATAGCAGCACAATTCACAATAGCAAAGATATGGAAATAACCTGTGCCCTATCAATACATGAGTGGATTAATAAAATGTGGTATATGTCTACCATGGAGTACTATTCAGCTATAAGAAACAATGGTGATATATCCCCTCTCGTATTTTCCTGGATAGAGCTGGAACCCCTTCTACTAAGTAAAGTATCCCAAGAAAGGAAAAATAGCCGGGCGCTGTGGCTCACGCCTGTAATCCTAGCTCTTGGGAGGCTGAGGCGGGCGGATTGCTCAAGGTCAGGAGTTCAAAACCAGCCTGAGCAAGAGCGAGACCCCGTCTCTACTATAAATAGAAAGAAATTAATTGGCCAACTGATATATATATAAAAAATTAGCCGGGCATGGTGGCACATGCCTGTAGTCCCAGCTACGTGGGAGGCTGAGGCAGGAGGATTGCTTGAGCTCAGGAGTTTGAGGTTGCTGTGAGCTAGGCTGACGCCACGGCACTCACTCTAGCCTGGATAACAAAGCGAGACTCTGTCTCAAAAAAAACAAACAAACAAACAAAAAAAAAACAAAAAAAAAAAAACAAAAAAAAAAGAAAGGAAAAATAACCACTACATGTACTCACCAGGAAATTGGTTTCACTGATCAACACCTAAGTGGACGTATAGGAAGAACACTGATCGGGTGTCGGGCAGATGGGAGGCAGGATGAGGGGGTGGGTATATACATACATAATGAGTGCTATGTGCACCATCTGGGAGAAGAACACTCTTGAAGGTCTGACTGGGTGGGGTCAAGGCCACATTCATAACCCAAACACTTGTACCCCCATAATATGCTGAAATTTTAAAAAAGAGAGAGAGAAAGGTTATTATATTAAATTAAAGGAAAAACCTAAATTTGTTATGGAAACAAATCCATTTCTAAAGAATATTGTGGTTGGCTTTCTTGTTATCATCCCTACTCCTTCATACATGTGTTTTTATTTCATTTTAAGGCTTGAAATCTAAAATCTATGTACACAAACTCCATTGTATCTGAAAATTCACCTGTGATTTAGGTTCTATAGTGCATTTGAGGAGATTTAGATGGTGAAGTGTGGTGAAAGCCTCCTTGTTCTTTAGTTTTTTGTTTTTGTTTTTTTTCTGTTAGCATAGAGACTTTATTTTTTCTTCAGCAGTATTTCATTTTTCACAGGATAGGAAAAATGGAACCATCATAACAAAAACAATAAATCAACAAAAGTCAAGAAAAGTCATATTGCACTTGCTTTGATTATTTTAAGTAAAATCTACGTGTATACTATATTGAGACTTCCATCAGCTTCTTTTACACCCATTTGTGGAGTGTGATAATGCTTCAGAATAGATATCACACATGTTGTGGACTTCTATTTCTATGCCTTTTGTGATGCTTGCTTTTTGAAATGGATTTCTTCTCACTCTATTTGATAACTGGTTGTTACTAGTTTAGAGGGAGCCTCCTCACTGAAATCTTATAGGTTGCTTTTTTGCTGATTGAGTGGTTCTTGCTATGATGCTTTATAGCAGATTTCTAATTAAAAACTCTTAACAACTCTGTGTAGTAAAAATGATTATTTTCCCTACCAAGCCCTCTAGGGTCTACCCTAGCCTAATTCTTTTCTTTTTTTTCTTGGTATGATATGCAATTTTATTTTTTTATATTTTTTATTTCAGCATATTATAGGGGTACAAATTTTAAGGTTTCAAAATAATGCCCTTGCCCCCCGTCTCCCCACAAGTCTGAGCTTGAAGTGTGACCATACCCCAGACGATGCACATCTCACTCCTTATGTATGTATATTCCCGCCTCCTCTTCCCCCTCCCACCTGCCCAATATCCAATTAATGTAATTCCTATGTGTACACTTAGGTGCTGATCAGTTAATATCAATTTGCTGGTGAGTATATGTGGTGCTTGTTTTTCCATTCTTGGGATACTTCACTTAGTAGTATGGGTTCCAGCTCTATCCAAAAAAATACAAGATCACCATTGTTTTTTATAGCTGAATAGTACTCCATGGTATACATATACCATATTTTATTAATCTACTCATGAGTTGATGGGCACTTGGGTTGTTTCTACAGCTTTGCAATTATGAATTGTGCTGCTATAAACATTCAAGTGCAGATGTCTTTTTTGTAGAGTGTCATTTGATCTTTTGGGTAGATTCCCAGTAATGGGATTGCTGGATCAAATGGTAGCTCTACTTGTATCGTTTTGAAGTTATCTCCATATTGCTTTCCATAGAGGTTGCACTCGTTTGCAGTCCCACCAATGAAAACATATATGTATATGTTATCTATTCTGATTTACAAGTAAAGCTGCCTGTAAAGTAAAACAAGCTTTCAGTGCTTTCAAGCTTTCCTCATCACACAAGAGCAAAAGGGACTCGCCGTCAATGCACAGCACAAACTATTGCACGGACTGTGAGTGCCGGCTGTGGGCGAGGTTTCGCGGCTGGTAAGCGCTGTACACGAGTGGTTAATAAATACCCAGGAACAGAACTCAGCAGCTGAGGCCAGTACTAATAGGTACATTTCAAGGTGAATTTATTGCTGGAAGTTCACAAGTACTCACTTGGCAAATAAAAGCTATGGTGGGGCCCAGTCTTAAGGAACCTTCCACATTTTCATGATTTTTACCTTCAGGTGCTCAACAGCTTCTCACTGTGAAGAACAGAGAGAAATTTCCTTGTACTTCTGGCGGGAAGAGGGGAAAATACCATTTGAAATATGCCCAGAGTTCTTTGTCCATCTTAATAATGACCTGATCTCAATAGAAACTATTTAACAGGGCCTACCTAACCTACTTGGGCTTTATCTAGTCCAACCAATATTCAAAAAGGAAAACATCCAACTCCAGGTCACTTAACCCATCTGTGTCATCTTTGTGGTGGAGGGAAGTTGAGAAGCACCTTGAAGGTCACAGTTCAGGGACATATGCTGGCAAACTGAATCAGAACTATTCATAGGAATATAGATCGATTCCTCTCCCTTCCATACCTTATAACCTCATTAATAAAGCTCTTGTGTGATAGATAACAGAGGATAAACCTGAAAGCCTCAGATCCTATTTGAATGAAGCTCTAGAGAAGCCAAAGACAACAGAGGACACAAAAACAAGAACACCAGAGCAAATTATAGCCTCTAACATTACAGGTTAAATGAGCCATAAACATGACTCAACTCATAGCCAGATAAGCAAAAATCTCACGCTAAAGGCCACTGTGGCAGGGTAGGTGCACAATATCAACAAGCATCAGTTAACAAACCCAGATGGGTTTCACAGGAACCAACTCCCTTTGGCTTGAGGCTTCTCCGTATCTTGGGTCCCTATATAGCAAACTGCAACCTCACTTGGTGTGTAAACTCACTGAAAGCTGCCTCAGGAACATTCGGCTCTTTCAGTCAATTACAGCAGCTGGGTTTCAGCCAACCACAGGCAGCCATCTCATCACAGCATGCATGCCCAGGTAAGACAAACGCCTCGTGGCACCATGCTCACACAAGGAAGATGCCTATTGGTAGCCAATCAAGTGATTTCTCTACTTGGCTGCTGTGTCCAGCTTCTAAAACCTCATTGCTCTCACTGCTGGTGGGCTTCTCTGAACCTCCTCTGGTTCTAAGTGCTACCTAATTCATGAATCATTCTTTGCTCAAATAAACTCTGATAAATTTGTCTGCAGTTTTTCTTTTAACAGTTTGGTGTCAGAAGTGGAATTTGAAGGACACCCAGTGACCTTCTGGAGCACCAAAA
The DNA here is from genome assembly GCF_040939455.1 of Microcebus murinus. NCBI lineage: Eukaryota > Metazoa > Chordata > Mammalia > Primates > Cheirogaleidae > Microcebus > Microcebus murinus. The sequence goes on along the minus strand of NC_134116.1, from coordinate 2,915,770 downwards.
GATAAGTGAAGGTGCCTACCAGGGCCCTTTGTGCCCATTGCTCTCTCACCACAACTGGAAGTCATGGGCACATACCCTTTCAGATTTAAGCTCTGCAAATTTGCATTTTGAGCTCTTTAATTTTTTTCTTTCTTTTTTTATCTACCATACAAATTAATTTTTTATTTTGCCAGGTGAGGCATTTGTACATTTTTGAGAGCCTCTAACTCTGAGATTCATTCCCTCTAGCTTGAAATATATAGAGGGGCATTTCTTTGAGCAATTCTTTAGACTCAGATCGAGATTGGAATTGACCTGATAAAGAGACTAGAGCGAGTCCAGTCGGAGCCTCCAGCAGGTAAGGTCACTGAAAGAGAAAGTCATGTCTTTATTTGGATCAAAGGAGTCTAGAACTCTTGCATCTGAAATTCCAGCTCATTTTATGGGTATGGACTATGGGCCCAGAACCTGTGCTTTCCTGGAAAAATGAGTAAACCTTATGGAAGGTAACTTAGAGTTACAGTGGACACAGGAGGAGAACTCCTTACAAAGGCAAAAAGATGAATGTCTTTATAATGCAACAGCTACAGGGACCAAAAGGACCTCTTTGTGTATATTTTAAACCCAAAATAAGTTGCCTCACAACTAAAGAAATGAGAACTTAACTTGGACATTTTCTTCTTGCTCAAATATCTTTCTAAGGGACCCAAGGAGTCATGCTTTACAAACCATACCATTTGATCCAGCAATCCCATTACTGGGCATCTACCCAAAAGAACAAAGACACTCTATAAAAAAGACATCTGCACTCGAATGTTCATAGCAACACAATTCACAACTACAAAGATGTGGAAACAACCCAAGTGCCCATCAATACATAAGTGGATTAATAAAATTTGGTATATGTATACCATGGAGTACTATTCAGCTATAAGAAACAACAGTGATATAGCATATAGCACCTCCTGTACTTTTCTGGATAGAGCTGGAACCCATTCTACTAAGTGAAGTATCCCAAGAAAGGAAAAACAAGCACCACATGTACTCACCAGCAAATTGGTGTTCACTGATCAACACCTAAGTGGACATATAAGAATAACATTTATCAGGTGTCAGGCAGGTGGGAGGGGGGATGGGTATATACATACATAATGAGTGTGATGTGCACCATCTGGGGGATGGACACACTTGAAGCTCTGACTCCACGAGAGGGAAAAAAGGGAAAGGCAACACACGTAACCTAAACATTTGTACCCCCATAATATGCTGAAATTAAAAAAAAAATGAATTGCAAGAAAAAGAAACTGGTCTTTTTGACCCAGTGTATTGTGGCTTACTTTCCAACCTGCCTCTTGCATGGCATTACATAACAGATAACAGACCACCTTATCTTAACTTAAACATTCCTTTCCACTGACTCCAAGTTTTTGCACAAGCTTAACTCTTTCAACCAACTGCCAACTAAAGTATCCCTAACCCACCTGTGACTTCTAAGCTCCCATTTCGAGATACTCTACGTTTTCAGGCCAAACCAATGCATATCGCTCGTGTATTGACTTATAATTTTACCTACAATTTCTGTCCCCCTGAAACATAAAAACCAAACTGTAACCTGACTGCCTTGGGGGTACTTTCTCAGGACCTTTTGAGGCTGTGTTTTCCTTGGCTATAGCACTTATATTGGCTCAAAATAAACCTCTTTAAATATTTTGGCAGAATTTGGTTTTTCCATCATCAAAACCCTGTGTCCCAAGAAGTCTACCTGTAGTTTAAACAACCAGCTTTTTGGAAAAGATATTTTAAATTTTTTTACACCAGCCATCTGATGGAACCACTCCCTTTGGTCTGGACTGTTCCCCCATAGAGAAAGCCCCCAAGAACTTTATCCCAGTACAGTAATCAAGCAATCCCACAGAGAAAAGGAATATTTCTGTGTTACGGACTTCAAATCAAGTATGAAAGATCTTCATGCCTAAACTCGTCCAACTGACACTTGAATCATTTTCAGAAAAAAACATTTGTCAGAATTAGTCAGCTTTGTTTTCTCTATTTGATCCTCTTCTCCCCTGGGAACTCTCAGTCAGCTGAAATACCTTTTCTCAAAGCCCTGTGAAGTACGTGTTCTGCTAACTCTGTCTCCCTTTTTCTTGTTGTCATGATCTTCACCTTGCCCCAAAACTCTTTCTTGAGAAAAGAAACCTAATTGTTCTGTCATACAATCTTGAAAACCAAACAAGACAAAAAGGATGTAGCAGTCTCTAATCAAAAGGCATCAATATCTGTCCTGGTCTTCAGTGGGCCTCAGCTAGTTATCATTCTAGTTAAAAGACACAGACTGGCTTGGAAAACCTCCGATCTCCAAAATATAACTTTTTGGCATAAGGACTATTGTCAGTTGGTTATTTTGAGATCTTTATATAAGAGAAACTTATATCTATAAAGGAAATCTCCATTGGTAAGATGATCTCCCTTTCTGTGCCTGGAAGAGAGGGAGAACTAAGTCTATAGAAAATCTTACAAAGGAGAAGGCACTGCCTTACATCTGCAAACCAGGCCTTGCTTCTGTTTAAGGTCTTTACTGGCCATCTTCTCTTAAGTGGTCTTTTATCTACATTCTTGTTTCTTGGTTTAGGAAAATTATGGTATACAAGCCTGAAGTCTAAGTCCTCTGTGCCTTTGAGATTTAAATCGTCTATGCTGTTTTCTCTAAGACATAACAGCTATTCATTTAAAATGGAAGTTTAGAGTACATAACACATTAGAAGAAAAAGATATTTGGAAATTGGAAAAATTAATGATGTTTTCCACAAATATTAATAAAAAGCCTTCACCATTTGGGCAGAAAATCTTGTTCCATTTGGCAAATTAACGATTTGGACTCAGATATCCTTCAGTCAATTAGTAAGTTGAGTATTAGTATACCTGACACATGGTTAAAATTGTTGACTATTTCTGTTCATGTGTCTACCTATACCTGTATGTATGTTATGCATCTGAAATATTTTTCCACCACCTTACAGCATTGCCAAAATTAAATCACATCGTGTCCAAATGTGGCAGATTCTAGCTGTCGCTGACCAGGCCATTTTCTACTCTGCTTCTGCCTCTGGCCTGAAAAGCCACCCCTCACAAGGCTGAGCCGAGCTCCCGGCCCCTCTCTGGTCCCCATTGCTGCCTGAGCATGAATCACCTTTGCTCAAATAAACTCTACTAAATTTAATTTGTCTACAGTTTTTCTTTTCACACTTGTTTTTCTCACGTGAAAAATGGGATAATAAAATACTCATAAATTTCTGACAGATTTTTCCCTTCACTTCGCTGTCCTGCTTAGTGAGATCCATTATCATTCACTTCTGTTTTATTAATGGTTATGGGACAAATAGATTAGGGGGAGACAAGAAGCACAATGACTGTCTTTAGTAAGTCAATAATTTTCTGAGAGTTTGGGTGCAATAGTAAACTAGGCTGCTATAATTGTGTTGTACATTGGATATAGACTTATCTGTTTCGAGTGGCATGTTGATCAGGCATAGTGATGAAGTAAGGCAACTAATTACTGCTGTCTGAGTCCATGCAAATGTCTTGGTTTTGTACTTTATCAAAGATTGTTTTGTGAAATGTGAAAATATAAATCCTTTTTTAAAAAATGTTCACTGCTTACTTTTCTTGACTCTCTTAATTAAAACCTTTGTCTCTCTCACGTTCACCATTTCCCCATGGACTTTGAGTGCAGTTATCACACACTCCGTACTCCGCTTTCAACAGGAATATATCATTTGACCTGAAGAAGGTTTTCAGCCCCCGGAAACCACATCCCCCACGCTTCTCTCTGGAAGTCAATCCACTGTACCACAGGCCCTACGGGCCCCATCTGTGTGGAAACTAACTGAGGAGATTCGCTCCTTAATATGTTATAAATCACTGAGTTTGCATATTATATTGGATCATTTCTTCCGGTGATACACAGAGGAAGACATCAAAATTATTTCTTTTTTACCATATTCCAGAAAGTGAACACATACTGAGAAGCTATATGTTCTTTCAGCAAGGTATTGTTGATCTTGTATTTCTCAGATTTTTACACAATAAGGAAATTGAATTTATCTGCATGAGTTTTATGTAAGCAGTCATTTCAAACTCTTTGTAAGAAAACCATCAAGACATATGTTTGATTAAAGTGATTTTATCCTTAGTATGTTTCATCTTTTTGTTCAATGAAACAAACAACCAAAATAATTTAATAAATACAGTTAGCTTGGAGTTTTATCATTTTGTAAGATACTGGGCTATAAGGACAATAGACACCTTCCAGCTTCTGTTTACTGCTTGTTTGCTAACCGCAAGGCATTATGAGTATATTATGGGATGCAGAGGAAAACGACAAAGAAAGCAGAAACCTGAGTCTCTCAGCTAGGACCCGGAACAGGTGAGGGCCTATCAGGGGCAGGTTGAAGTAAAAATCACTGTGGGGGTGGATGCATGACCAGTGTGTAAACAACTAAGTTATAAAAGGGGACTAACACACAAAGGAGGGTCCCTGCCCGGAGAAGAGGTCACTGTGCTGGCACTCTGGGGGCTTGGACCCTAGCTCGAGCTAGACAATAAAACTCCCTTTGGTAATTACAGCCTCGGTGACTCTGTCTCTTTGTCCTGCGGCCTTGTGAATCTCGAATATAACATTTGGGGGCTCGTCCGGGATTCCCGCAGACCGCTGGATAGGACGCAGAGCCGGGGAAGGAGTGTATAGATTGGAGCCCGGACTAGTGGACCGGCATTAGGACCTAGGCGGACGCGCTGGTGAGTCGCCAGTGGAGGCCAGACAAAGACGTCTGCTGGCTTCCTTGGAATCCCCACGGCTGACCTTGGAGCTGGAGGCTTGGTCAGAAGGGGACGGGGAGAGATTCCGGAATAGGTGGGTCAATTTGTTTAGTTTTTTTTTGTTGTTGTTGTTGTTATTTGTTTTTGTTTTTTGTTTGTTTGTTTATTCGTCTGTTTAATCATTTTGTTACTTGGGCCTCATTTGTCTTGTCTTTACCCCTGTGCAATTGTGGGATTGTGTGAGTGATTCTTGTCCTGTGTCTAGGATTTCCTCTTCTTTTCAGGAATGGGACAGACTCTGACAACGCCGTTGTCTATCCTCATGAGTCATTTTAAGGATGTGAGGGAGAGGGCACAGGATTTGTCCTTGGAGGTTAAAAAAAAGAAAGCTTATAACTCTTTGTGAGGGGGAGTGGCCTAAGTTTGGGGTGGGATGGCCCAAGGAGGGCTCTTTTGATGCCTCCCTCATTGAAAAGGTGAAAGGGGTGGTGTTTGGCCGCCACGGCCATCCCGACCAAATTCCTTACATTGTGGTCTGGCAGGGTTTGGTCCAGGACCCTTCACCCTGGTGAAAGACCCTCCTGCCTGCCCCTAAAGAAAAGGCCAAGATTTTGGCTGCTAAAGGGGTGAAGAAGGGCGAGAAGCAGGACTCATGGCCCTCAGGGCCGCCCTCTGCTGGCACCTCCCCAGTGTTGCCTGACTCAAATCTGTACCCAGATTTAACAGAATTAGAGTGGAATGCGCCCCCCGCCCTATAATTTCTCGGCTATTCGCGTGCCCCTCCCTGCAGGACCCGGGGCCTCCCGGCAGAGTCCTCACGCTTGCTACTCCAGGTGCCCCTCCCTGCAGGACTCAGGGCCTCTCAGCAGAGTCTGCGCACTCCCTCCTCCAGGCGCCCCTCTTCGCGGAGCTGGAGCACTTGCCCCTCCCAGCGGTGCTCGACCCCGCCTCCCTGGTAGCAGCGGCGCCCTCACCTGCGGGGCCTATAGCCACAATGGAACCGCTGATGGGGGGACCAGCTTACGGAACTAGGCAGAGGACTGGACGGGCTCTAGATGCGGAGCCCGTGAGGGCACTCCCCCTGAGAGCAGTGGGACCCCCTGGAATAAATGGAGAACAGACTTTCCAGTACTGGCCCTTCTCCACCAGTGACCTTTACAATTGGAAATCCCAAAATGCAAATTTTTCTGAAAATCTGAGGGATTTAATTAACCTTTTAGATTTGGTCCTTTTTACACACCAGCCCACTTGGGATGATTGCCAACCGTTATTCAAGGTACTTTTTACAACTGAAGAGAGAGAGGGAATCCAAGCAGAAGCACGGAAGCTGGTTCCAGGAGAGGACGGCAGACCTACCATAAATCCCTGAGTCATCGACCAGACCTTTCCTCTTGAATGGCCACCCTGGGTTTATAATGAGGCTGAAGGTAGGGCGCGTCTCCGGGTCTACCGCCAGACTCTGATGGCCGGTCTCCGAGCAGCGGCACGGAAGCCGACCAATTTGGCTAAGGTAGGAGATGTCCGTCAGGGGCCTGAGGAAAGTCCGGCAGCTTACCTAGAGAGAATTATGGAAGCCTTTCGGCAGTACATTCCGATAGATCCCACTGTAGAAGAGAGTAAAGCGGCCGTCATGATGGCCTTTGTAAATCAGGCAGCCCCAGACATTAGGCGAAAGGTGCAAAGGATAGATAGGCTGTGTGAGAAAACTCTACAGGACTTGCTAGAGGTGGCAGAAAAAGTATACAATAACCGGGAAACGCCTGAAGAGAAGTTAGAGAGACTAAGATTGGAAGATAGAAAGTTTCAAGCAGACGAGGTGCGCAGGGCAAACAAAGAAATGGCCGAGATCCTACTCGCAGCTATGGGAGGAGGTCAGCTAGGGGCAAGAGGCCGGGAGCAACCCAGGAGAGAGAGGCTAGGCAAGGATCAGTGCGCCAATTGCAAGGAGCATGGACACTGGGCTAGGAAATGTCCCAAGAGAAAGGGGGGAGGTAGGGCTGAATCCTCCGAGAAGGTTATGGTGGTGGGGCAAATAGAGGATGAATATGGGGGACAGGGTTCGGTTCCCCTCCCCGAGCCCAGGGTAACTTTACTAGTGGAGGGGAGCCTGGTCAATTTCCTGGTAGACACAGGGGCAGAACATTCGGTGATTACTGAAACCAAGGGAAAACTGTCTAACAAGACTAGCTGGGTGCAGGGGGCAACTGGAACCAAGCCCTACCAATGGACTACATGGAGAAAGTTGGACTTAAGTTCGGGACAAGTGAGTCATGCCTTCATGGTCATTCCAGAGTGCCCCACCCCACTATTAGGGAGAGACATACTCACAAAATTAAGAGCCCGTATTTACTTTGAATAAGAAGGAATAATAATAACTGATGATAAAGGCAACCTTATTAGCAGCCCCCAGATCACTCAAATCTTGACCTTGGCACAGGCAGATGAGTATAGACTATACCAGCCTGTGAGGGGCCAGGAAAAGGACATAGAGCACTGGCTCCGCGAATTTCCCAAAGCCTGGGCTGAAACGGGGGGTGCAGGGTGGGCAAAGCATCGGCCACCTCTATACATTGAGTATAGAGGGGCTGAGCTAGCCCGAGTTAGACAGTACCCCATGCCCCAGGAGGCTAGAGGGGAAATAACGCCCCACATTCGAAGCCTCCTAGACACCGGGATTCTCCGGAGGTGCCAGTCAGCCTGGAATACTCCTTTGTTGCCAGTGAAGAAATCGGGTGGAAAGGATTATCAGCCTGTGCAGGACCTCAGGGAGGACAAAACACGTGTCCTAGACATCCACCCTACGGTTCCTAACCCCTACACCCTACTAAGCTCCCTTCCTCCAAAGCAGATTTGGTACACTGTCCTAGATTTAAAGGATGCCTTTTTCAGCCTAGCCGTGGCCCCGCACAGCCAAGAAATATTTGCCTTTGAGTGGCAGGACGAAGAGAGGGGGATCCAGGGGCAGCTGACTTGGACAAGACTGCCCCAGGGGTTTAAGAACTCGCCCACCTTGTTCAACGAGGCCCTTCATGAAGACCTGGGTGAGTACGGTGCCAACCACCCAGAGGTGACCCTGCTGCAGTATGTAGATGATTTACTATTAGCTGCTCCAACCCTTCAGACCTGCCTGGAGAGCACCAAAGACTTACTCAGAGTGCTAGGGGAAATGGGCTACAGGGCTAGTGCCAAGAAGGCCCAGATTTGCAAGGATGAAGTCACCTATTTAGGATATAAAATTAAGGGAGGCCAAAGGTGGCTAACAGAAGCAATGAAACAGACTGTGCTTGGGATTCCCACCCCGACCTCATGTCGGAAAGTGCGGGAGTTCCTGGAGTCAGTGGGATACTGCCGCCTCTGGATTCCGGGGTTCACAGAGAAGGCTCGACCCTTGTATGAAGGGTGCAAGGCAGGGCAAATGTGGAAATGGACAGTGCAGATGGAGAGTGCCTTTCGAGCCTTGAGAACAGCTATGTTAGAGGCTTCAGCTCTGGCACTTCCTGATCCTACAAAGGAGTTCCACCTGTTTGTAGACGAGAAGAAGGGAATAGCCAAGGGGGTACTCACGCAGGCGCTAGGACCTTGGAGGCGCCCAGTGGCGTACCTGTCAAAAAAACTTGACCCGGTAGTGGTGGGATGGCCGACTTGCCTGCGAATCATCATTGCAGCTACTGCCTTACTGGTCAAAGACGCGGATAAGCTCACCCTGGGTCAGCATTTGCAGATTACCATGCCTCACGCCACAGAGGGGATCCTGAAGCAGCCGCCAGGGCAATGGATTACAAATGCGAGGCTGACTCTCTACCAGGGGCTTCTGTTGGACACTCCTCGCATTGAGTTCCGGACTCCTGCCATCCTGAACCCGGCCACGCTCCTGCCGGATCCCGAGCCGGAAACGCCCGAGCATAGCTGCCTCGAGATCCTGGCGAGACCCAGATGGCCATGAAAGACCTAAAAGACCGCCCTCTTCCAAACAGCGACCTGACCTGGTTCACCGATGGGAGCAGCTTTGTCCTGGACAGACACAGGTATGCAGGGGCGGCTATAGTGAATGAGCGGGGTAATCTTATCTGGGCATCACGCCTCCCACAGGGGACATCAGCCCAGAAGGCGGAACTGGTGGCATTGATGGAAGCCCTCCGCAGGGCCCAAGGAAAGAGGCTGACGGTATACACCGACAGTCGCTATGCCTTTGGGACAGTACACATACATGGGGCTCTCTATAGAGAGAGAGGTTTCATCACGGCAGAGGGCAGAGAAATCAAACATAAGCCTGAAATACTTCAGCTGCTAGAAGCCATTTTGTTGCCAAAAGCAGTGGCAGTAGTCCACATTCCAGGACACCAGAAGGGGGATTCTTTTGAAGCCCGGGGCAACCGGGCTGCAGACGCTGAGGCAAAAAGGGCTGCAGAGGAACCAGCACTAACAGATGTTCTATATTTGAGCCTGCCACCTCCTGGGATGGGAAAGATGCCCCCTCAACCGGACTATTCCAGCATGGACATAACCTGGGCCAAAGACAAATTGCAGGCAACACAGAGTAAGGACGGTTGGCTCCAAGATGGAGAGCATCGCCTAGTAGTCTCTGAAGCCTTGGGGAACCACCTGCTAGGACACTTCCACCAGACAACGCATCTCGGGGGAAAAAAAAGATGCTACAGTCGCTGGACACTGCACAACTCAAATTCAAGTCACAAGGAAAGATAGCAGAAGACATTGTCCGGAACTGCCGTGTCTGCCAGGTCATGCAGCCGGGGAGGATCAGAGGGACCCATGCAGGTACCAGGGAGCGGGGAAGGCAACCAGGATTATTTTGGGAAATAGACTTTATAGAAGTAAGACCCGGAAAATATGGGTACAGGTATTTGTTAGTCATGGTAGACACCTTCTCAGGGTGGGTGGAAGCTTTTCCTACTAAATGAGAGACTGCCTTAATAGTAGCAAAGAAAATATTGGAGGAAATAGTTCCCAGGTACGGGCTGCCGGAGAGCATAGGGTCTGACAATGGGCCAGCCTTCACAAGTCAGGTCAGTCAAGGGCTAGCCCGGGCACTGGGGGCAGATTGGAAGTTACATTGTGCATATAATCCCCAGAGCTCAGGCAGGTAGAAAGAATGAACAGAACCCTAAAGGAGACTTTGACTAAATTGGTCCTAGAGACTGGTGGGGACTGGGTGACTCTCCTTCCCTTCACCCTGTTCCGAGCCCGGAACACCCCTTACCATTTAGGCCTAACCACCTTTGAGATTGTGTATGATACCCCTCCACCTATAATCCCCAGAGTGAGCCCTGAGGCTCTTCCGGAACACCCCAAAGAGGTGCTGCAAGCTGTACAAGCCCTGAAATGTATTCACAGCCGAGTGTGGCCGGCCCTCCAGGCCATCTCCCAGACAACTGGGCCAGGGAGCGAGAGTATTAAACACTTGTATCGCCATCATCAGCCAGGGGGGTGGGTATGGGTGAAACGGCATAACAGTAAAACCCTAGAGCCTAAATGGAAAGGACCCTTTCAAATTATTCTTGTTACCCCCACTGCTCTTAAGGTTGATGGGGTAGGAACCTGGATCCACCACTCCCTCGTGAGACCGGCTGGTGAGAATGAGCAGAAGCAACAGCCCGACGAGTGGAGGCGACAGCAGACCTCACAAATCCACTGAGGACCAGGCTAACCTGTGTGGCGTCTGCGGAGTAAACGAGACTACTGACTCAGATGCTGGTAGAACTGCTGATCGCCCTGCTAGGACTCGGACTGGGACTAGTTACCCCAAAGATTGGGACTAAGCTGCAAAGATGGGGTTGGGTATTGTTCTGTTTCATATGCAAGTGCATTATGGATATCCTGCTCTTGGACCAGAGTTTTGCAGTTGTGATTAATAATGAGAACCCACATCTGCCATATAAACTTACATGAGAAATAACGAACTTAGAAACCCATGAGGTATACAATAGCACCTCAAGGGCAGAGCCACTAAACACCTGGTGGCCAGATTTCTATTTCAACTTAGAAAAAGTCAGTCCCCTAGAAAAGCCAGCACAGACAGTAGCGATATCCTCGGGAGGCCCCGCTGGTGCCCCAATCCCCAGTTCTTGGGTAACTGGACCGTGGAGGGAAGATGTGGAACGGACCTCTATGAGCCAAAATGGGTTTTATGCCTGTCCAGGATTCCGGCCCCCTCAGGAAAACCGTCAGTGTGGGAGTATTGGAGGTTATTATTGTGCCAAATGGTGGTGCGTGACCACAAATGACGGGGAGTGGAAATGGCAGGTACAACCTCTTTTCATTAAAATGTCCTATGTCCAACCTTGTACTAGAGACAGGTATGCCAGAGACTGTAACCTGATACGGGTAAAATTTACAGAAGAGGGAAAGAAAGATAAAAGGTGGATGTCAGAGCTGTCCTGGGGAATATGCCTCTATCAAAGGCCATCTCTCTGCTCCATAACACAAATCAAACTTAAAGTGGCTCCCGTCTCGGGCGCTGTAGGGCCTAACCCAGAGGTACAGGTAAAAAGGAAAAATCAGAACAGACCAATTCCGCAACCAACAGTCTTCTCTCCACAACTCGCCGGGGCAAAAACTGTAAATCAGGTCATCCCTAGAGGTCAGAACACCCCTGAAGCAGAAGAAACCGAGGACTCCCTATGGAATATGCTGACAGCGGCACATGAGACTTTAAACCATACTGAACCAGCCCTCACCGAGGCGTGCTGGTTATGTTATGCTATCAGACCTCCTTTCTATGAAGCAGTGGGAGTAGCTACCCCCTTTAGCCAGTCAGGAGAAGAAATTCCCAAGTCTTGTAAATGGGACCACAAGAGACCGAGGCTGACTCTTCCGACAGTCACCAGAAATGGAACCTGCATAGGAAAGATGCCCGATAGCCACACGCAGTTTTGTGCTAAGGTTCACCCTACCATAGACCGGACCAGTGGACTAAAATGGCTGGTCCCAGCACTCAACGGGTGGTGGGTCTGTTCAAAGACAGGCCTAACCCCCTGCCTGAGCCTATCAGTCTTCAACGAGTCTGAAGAATACTGCATTATGGTACTAGTGTTCCCTAAGGTCATCTGTCATCAAGAAGACACCATCTATGTTGCTTGGACCAGAAAAGGAAAGGACTCTAACTTTAAAAAAAAAAAAGGGGGGGGGGCCTTTCACAGCAATAACCTTGGCCACTCTTTTTGGCCTGGGGGCAATAGGAGCAGGGACAGGCATCTCATCCTTGGCAGTGCAGCATCGGGGGTTCAATAGTTTAAGGGCCGCCTTAGACGAAGACACAACCAGAATTGAGGAGTCCATTTCCCATTTAGAAAAATCCCTAACTTCGTTGTCCGAAGTAGTGCTGCAGAACCGGAGGGGGCTGGACTTAGTGTTCCTCCACCAGGGGGCGCTATGTGCCGCCCTAGGAGAGGAGTGCTGCTTCTATGCAGACCACACTGGGGTAGTCAGAGAGTCCATGGCAAAGGTCACGGAGGGACTTGCCCGGCGAAAACGAGAGCATGAGCAGCAACAAGGATGGTTTGAGTCGTGGTTCAACAGTTCCCCATGGTTAACTACGCTGCTATCTACCTTGTTGGGACCTATAATAGTGCTCATGCTCATCCTCACCTTTGGGCCATGTATCCTGAACAGGTTAGTCACTTTCATAAAGGAACGAATAAACACTGTGCAGTTAATGGTACTGCAGCAGCAATACCAAAGGGTGAGTCTTAAAGAAAACAGCTTAGCAATAGAAGAGATACAAGACCGTGGATACGAGCAAGAATGCTCGTAAGAACCAAGACAAGGGGGAATGTAAGATACTGGGCTATTAGGACAATGGACACCTTTCAGCTTCTGTTTACTGCTTGTCTGCTAACCGCAAAGCATTATGAGTACATTATGGGATGCAGAGGAGAAAGACAAAGAAGGCGGAAACCCGAGTCTCTCAGCTAGGACCCGGAACAGGTTGGAGCCTATCAGGGGCAGGATGAAGGAAGAATCACTGTGGGGGTGGATGCATGACCAGTGTGTAAACAACTAAGTTATAAAAGGGGACTAACACACAGGAGGGTCCCTGCCCGGAGAAGAGGTCACTGCGCTGGCACTCTGGGGGCTTGGACCCTAGCTCGAGCTAGACAATAAAACTCCTTTTGGTAATTACAGCCTCGGTGACTCTGTCTCTTTGTCCTGCGGCCTTGTGAATCTCGAATATAACAATTTTAATCAATTTTGGAGAGGTCTATTTTCAGCTTGGGACTGCAAAGGAATTGGCTCATGCTGCAGAGTATGTTGACTTTGTTTCTCAGCATGATCGCTGTTTCTTGATAAAAGTGGGATAAAGGGGTCAAAGGGCAGCTCTTCAGGGCTCAGACCACTCAGGGCTATAGTGATAGGCATGAGGAGGCTCCCTGTGGAGTAGATATAGATGCTCTGAGGGCTGGTAGGGCAGTAGAGGCCATCTTGTTTAGTGTAATTTTGCATTTGAGTAAATTGAAATTAAATTTTATTTGTGGCTTCCCCAATTTAAAACAATTCAGTTGTTTCAAAACATGACTAAAATTCAGATTTCCTTCAATTCCGTCACCCATCATACCATTGGGTGTACTTTGTTTTATTAACTTTGTAAAATTGATTTATTATTCTTTTGAGTGAAACATTGAGGCATATAGAGGGCCGAGTTGCAGTAAGGATTTCTGATGTAGTCAAATTGTAGACAGTGTAGCCAGAAGGAAGAAAGTAACCCCAGACGAATAGGAAATTCTAGGATTCAATTCAGCCAGTGCCACATGCCAGCAATGCTCTGGTTAAGTCATTAATTTTTTTAGACATCACTACAATCCTGAATAAAATGGGCAGGAGTATAATGACTTGAAACTGATCTAGAACATAGAGTTACTCCAAAAATTTATTGCGCACATATTACTTTGCCTTTGAGCAGTCTTGGAGAACACAGCGAAGTTGGTGTCCAATCGCATTTAGAGCCGCTACCTCCCACGCTCTGAGTGCATCACATTTAGACAGTGCTCCTTCCTTGCTCTAACACTCTCCTGTCAAAAGCAGAAGGAGGCACCAAGGTATATTTATCCAAGGTGTAAAAAGATTATAAATTTTATAAAACCATTTTTGTCTCTGACATGAAGAGAATTCCACAGTGCTGTCCATTTCTTCCTCAGATAATCTAGGAGTTTAAAATAGACAGGGAGCAGGAAACCTTTATAAATATTTAAATAAGTATGCTGTAATTAAAAATAAACATTCAAAATTGCAAGTTACATCTAACAATAATGTGTGTATGTGTGTGGAAGCATATTGTGCTTTTTAATTTTTTTTTTGCCTTTATCAACAGTTTTGTTTATTTTTTTTACTTTTCTTTTATTTCAAAATATTAAGGGGGCACAAAAATTTCAGGTTACATGGATCACTCTTATAACGCTTGAGTCACAGCTATAGGAGTGCCCATCATCCAAATAGGGTTCATTGTACTCATTAGGCAGGTTTTTGCCTCTTCCTCCTCCCCCCTCTCCTCTGGTTGATTTCCACTCAATTTTACTTCCATCTGTGTAATTTTACTTCCACATGTGTTCATTGGTTAGTTCCAATTTACCAGTGAGTACATGTGGTGTTTGTGTTTCCATTCTTGAGATACTTCACATAAGACAATGCCTCCAGTTCCATCCAGATTGTTGCAAAAGGTATTAATTCATCTTTTTATGGCCGAATAGTACTCCGTGGCATACATATATCACATTTTATTAATCCACTCATGGGCACTTAGGTTGATTCCACATCTTTGCAATTGTGAATTGTGCTGCAATGAACATTCGAGTGCAGGTGTCATTTTAATGAAATGACTTATTTTTCTTTGTGTAAATACTCAGTAGTGGGACTGCTAGATCTAATGGTAGGTCTACTTTTAGTTCTATGAGGAATCTCCATGCTGTTTTCTATAGAGTTTGTACTAATTTACAGTCCCACCAACTGGGTACAAGCATTCCTTTCTCTCTGCATCCATGCCAGCATCTATTGCTTTTGGACATTTTAATAAAAGCCATTCTAACTGAGGTAAGGTAATATCCATTGTGGTTTTAATTTGAATAGGGGCTCTTTACCCCAGTGTACATTATTGTCTGCTTTGTTGAAGATCATTTGGTTGTAGGTAGATCGTATTACATCTGGGTTCTGTGTTCTGTTCTATTAGTCTATGTTTCTATTTTTTGTTTTGGTTACTATAGCCTTGTAGTATAGTTTAAGAGCAACCAGGCAAGAGAAGGAAATTAAGGATGTCCAAATCAGGAAAGAGAAGGTTGAACTATTGCTCCTAACTGACAACATGATCTTATACCTAGAAAGCCCCCAAAATTCCACCAAGAGTCTCCTAGAATTGATAAATAAATTCAACAAAGTCTCAGGACACAAAAACAATGTCCATAAATCAGCATTTCTACATACTAATAACAGGCAAGCCAAGAGTCAAATTAAAGACTCAATACCACAATAGCTACAAAGAAAATAAAATACCTAGAAATATACTTCACCAAGGAGGTGAAAGATCTCTACAAGAACTATGAAATTCTGAGGAAAGAAATCACAAGATACAAAAAAGTAGAAAAATATGTCATGCTCACGGATAGGTAGAATCAACGTTGTTAAAATGTCCATACTACCCAAAGTGATTTATAAATTTAATGCAGTCCCTATCAAATTACCAATGTCATACTTCACAGATCTAGAAAAAATATTAATAATTCTATGCATTGTTTGGAACCAGAAAAGAGCCCAAATAGCCAAGGCAATCTTAAGCAAAAAGAACAAATCTGGACATATTCTGCCTTTTTAAATGTGTTATCTACCAAGTTTTTGTTAATGAATGCGTATACTGATTTGCTTATATTTTGAATAGATATATATGTATTTATATATCATAATGAAACTACATTTATGTTTATATCTCTATCAATTTGTCCCATATGTTCTCAATTCTAAATTGTCTATTATCCAAAAAATATTTTGATTTAATAACACCATTTCAATAAATAAACAGTAATTATATATAAATTATGTATGTAGGGTATATGATGTTTTTCCCTTTTAGAAGCACTGAAATGTGACTGTTGGAGTCAGGGAAACAGGATAACTATTTTCTTGTCCTCTAGATAATATGTTATGAGGAATTTGCCATGACACAATGTGTGGAATTTTACATCTGCTAGCAAGCTAACCCGTAAGATAGTATCTTATTGCTTACCCAACCTGGGAGGATGTGTAACCTTTTGCCTTGCTTTAAAGAGGAGATAAAAATCTTGGTTGTTTGAAACACTTTAAATACAACCAATAAACAGCTATTTGCTACTTGTTTCACTTAAATTCCATTAATAATAAAAAGGCATAACAAAAATTCAGCTTTAAATTACTATGCATTGTTATATAGTATTATAATGTGCAGAATGTAGTCCCCAGTAGTCATGTAGGTGGGAGGGGGAGGAGGAGATGGGTAAATTCACACCTAACAGGTACAATGCACACTATCTGGGGATGGGCACACTTATAACTTTGACTCAAACAGTATAAAGCAATTCATGTAATCAAAATGTTTGTACCCCCATAATATTCTGAAATAAATTAAATAAATAAATAACCAAAAACCTAGAGCTTGAATATGAACAAGTCAGAAACATTATTTTTCAACTCTCTATGCTGCAACTTCTTAGATTTAAAACCAAAAATTGAAAGCAATCTCAACAGAATTTCTCTGGGGAGAAATGACCTCCTCCAGCTTATATTCCTCCCTCTAGTTGCTCTGAGTCTTGGGACTACCTTGTCTGTGTATTTTCATTCAGAATGAATGCTTTAAAATAGTTCTTTAATCATCTGTTGCATTAAAGAATATTATTTCATGCATATGAAAGACTTGAGCATGTTATAGAGCAGTGTTCTGACTAATAAATGCACTCAAAGCAAAAAAAAAAAAACCAACAAAAGAGTGCACATCTTCAACTGTGTTAAATATTTCCAAATGATACTCCAGAGTAGGTAGACTACTCACACATCGAACACCACTAAAAGAAAATTTCATCTCTTCACTTTATTTTTTTTTGAGACAGAGTCTCGTTTTGTTGCCCGGGCTAGAGTGAGGGCTGTGGCGTCAGCCTTGCTCACAGCAACCTCAAACTCCTGGGCTCAAACAATCCGGCTGCCTCAGCCTCCCCAGTAGCTGGGACCATGCCCAGGCACCATGCCCGGCTAATTTTTTCTATATATATTAGTTGGCCAATTAATTTCTTTCTATTTATAGTAGACACGGGGTCTCACTCTTGCTCAGGCTGGTTTTGAACTCCTGACCTCGAGCAATATGCCCACCTTGGCCTCCCAGAGAGCTAGGACTACAGGCATGAGCCACGACACCCGGCCCATCTCTTCACATTTTTGTCAAGCCTTTAACTGTCAGACTTATGTATATTGTGTTTTCTAAAGCAGTGAGCACAGAACAGCATCTTGTTAAGGTTTTAATTTGCCTTTCCATAAATAGTATGGTTCGACGTATTTTTGAATTGTTAATTGGTCATTAGTTTTCCAGTTTTATGAACTGTTTGTTCATATACTATGCCCATATTTTTATCTTCTGTTAATTTGTTTTTATACTTTGGTAGTTATTAGGGATAGTATTCCTTTGCCATTTATATTGCAAATATGTATTGCTCATCACCAGACTTTGTGTGAGGGTATAATTCTTTTCAATTACTTCTTTTAATGATACAATGAAATGTTTCAAACTAACTACATTATTTATAGCCTTTGGGGAAAAGATTATTTTCATAAAATACAGGTTCTAGTACATATAAATAATAAAGCATTTCACATTTTCTTAGAAACAAAGATAGCATTTATGTGCTTATTACAGTTCATCAGTAATGGAATGAGGCAATTAAACAAGGCTAATTTAAAAGAGTTAATCAGCAATGTGATTTTAAAATGATTTGTTTAAACTTGGCTCTAATTTGAAACAACTTAATAAATTGTTTTGAATGATAGTATTTTGGAGTCATGTAGACAGAATCTAACACACAGTTGACTTTCAAGCATATAAGCATATGTTTTAAACATGCAGACAATAACAGTGGGGACAAGCAAAATATGATGATCATCAATTACCCTCTTTTTATGAAGTTATGTTAATCAAAATTATTCCCCATTAGTGAGTAGAAGGCAGGGGTTAACAGCACATCCTGAAAACAAACTGCTTTGAATTGAACCCTGCTTCCTTGCTGGCTCTTTGGGTGCTGTTGGGCAAGTTCACTGATCTTGCTCTTCCTCAGTTTTGCCATCTGTAGAATAGGAATAATGTTAACAGACTTAATTCACTGTGCTATTGTGAATGTTAACTAAGTCAATGCTTGTGCAGTGCACATAATAGCATCTGGCACAGAGAAGGCGCTACCCAAGAGTTGCTGCGTTATCACCACCATCACCATGCCTCATGCACTGACAAAAATAAACTGTCCTCTCTCCAAACCAGAATCATTAACGATGTGTTTTAAAGTCATATTCCACATTTTTTCCATGCCTCAGATAGTAAATCCCTCATTTTAAAGTGGGTTACCACCAAATTTATACAACAGACAGCTACAAACAGCTGACTCCGCACAGGTTGTGTAACAGTTATAACTACAAACTTTTGCACTAAAAAATCACCCAGAAACTTGTATGAAGGCCAAAACATTGGTTTTATCTTACGAATTTTTATTTCATATATTTGCCTTGGGATATGAGAATCAATATTTTTACCAAGGATACTAGTAGATTTGATAGAAAAAGTCTGTCATGTTTGAGAAGTACCGCATGGTATAAACACCACTAACCAAAAGCTTTCAAAGTCGTTATTCAACCCTTAGTCTCAGGCTTGCCTTTCTCAGTATCTTTCAAGTTAAAAAAAATCCACCACCACCCCCATTTGCTCACGCAGTGTGGAAGATGTCCAATGGATCCAATTCAATTTGCGTTGACTTTTCACTTCATTTAAAATTGTATATTTTTGCCTCCATACTCAGAACACAGCCGCCAGGTGGAAAGCTCAGAGAGCGACAGAATTCCGCTGGGCGTCCGAGAGCAGCGACCGGGCGGGGACCTGCTCCACGCCAGCCGCACCGGATCCCTCTGCCTCTGCCGCCTCCGCCACCCCCGCGCCCCGCCCCCCGCCCCGCCCCGCCCCGCCGCGCCGGCCTCCGCCACCCCCGCGCCCCGCCCCGCCCCGCCCCGCCGGCCTCCGCCACCTCCGCGCCCCGGGCCCCGCCCCGCCCCGCCGGCCTCCGCCACCCCCGCGCCCCGGACCCCGCCCCGCCCCGCCCCGCCGGCCTCCACCACCCCCGCGCCCCGCCCCGCCCCGCCCCACCCCGCCCCGCCGGCCTCCGCCACCCCCTCGCCCCGGACCCCGCCCCGCCCGGCCGGCCTCCCTCACCCCCGCGCCCCTGGCCCGCAGGCCTCCCTTCCCGAGGCGCCCTGGGCCAGCCCCGCTGGCCTCCCTCACCCGCCCTGGGCCCGCCCCACCCCCGCCTCCTCCTTACCACCACGCTCCCCCCACCGCACTCCTTCCCCGTGCCCCGCGCTCCTCCCCACTGCACTCCTCCTTACTACCACCACGCTCCCCCCACCGCACTCCTCCCCCCCCCCCCCCGTCCCGTGCTCCTCCCCACTGCACTCCTCCTTAGCACCACGCTCCCCCCACCGCAGTCCTTCCCCATGCCCCGCGCTCCCCCCACCGCACTCCTCCTTACCACCACCACCACGCTCCCCCCACCGCACTCCTCCTTACCACCACCACGCTCCCCCCACCGCACTCCTCCTTACCACCACCACGCTCCCCCCACTGCACTCCTCCCCCCCGCCCCGTGCTCCTCCCCCCCGCCCCGTGCTCCTCCCCATCGCGTTCCTCCCCCCCTGCGCTCCTACCAGCCGCTATGCTCCGCCCTTGCCACACTCCCCCCTACTCCGTACTCCTCTCCCCACAGCCACGCTCCTCCTCCCACTGCCGCACTCCTCCCCCCAGCACCACGCTCCCCTCTGCGCTCCTCCCCCCAGTGCCGTGCTCCTCATCCCCCCCACACTATTCCCCCCCACCGCCCTCCTCCCTTCCCCTGCCCTCACGCTCCTCCCCCCACTTCGCTCCTCCCCTGCCTCCGCACTCCTCCCCCACCCTCCTCTCCCCCACTACACTCCTCCCCCCCACCGCGCTCCTCCGCCTACCACGCTCCTCCCCCTGCCCCCATGCTCCTCCCCCCCACTGCGCTCCTCCCATTGCCCCAGCTCCTCCCCCTACCGCGCTCCTCCCCCACCACGCTCCTCCCCTGCCCCCGCGCTCCTCCCCCCCACCGCCCTCCTCCCATTGCCCCCAAGCTCCTCCCCCTACCGCACTCCTCCCCCACCGAGCTCCTCCCCCCACCGAACTCATCCCCCCACCACGCTCCTCCCCTGCCCCCGCGCTCCTCCCCCCACTGCACTCCTCCCCCTACCCCCGCACCCCCGCGCTCCTCCCCCCCACCGCGCTCCTCCCATTGCCCCCAGCTCCTCCCCCCCACTGTGTTCCTCTCCCCCACCATGCTCCTCCCCCCCACCGCGCTCCTCCCCCTGCCCCTGGGCTCCTCCCCCCCACCGCGCTCCTCACAGCCTTGGACCAACCGCAGAGACCCGTCGTCGGGCAGGACTTGGTGATGGCGCTGGCATGCACGGTTTTGCCTCCTTTCCTGAATCCCATCTTGTGTTGCCTGAGAAACAATGAGATAAAACAGCTATGTTGAGAGGATTTGGGAGATACATCTTCTGCAAAAGTAGGGCTTCCTGGTCTTTACTGTAGAAGATCTGTCACAAAACACTAAAAAACCCGACAGTACTTTATGACAAAGAGAATATTGACGCTACTGTATTTAGATAGAAATGTTTCTTCAAAAAGCAAACATAAAAAAGTACATTCATGAACTATTTCAGAGTTGCATAACTGCAACCTCCTGTGCCATCACTCATCCAAGCGCCTTATCCGGAGCCTGCAGCCCTGCGCTCCGGCACGACGGACTTGTCGCCAGGCACACACGTGCGCTCCAGGTTTCAGTGCCTGACATAGCTAATCAACAAAAGAGAGCTTACAAGAAGCAGGATGGTTACACAGGACAAGAGAGTGTGTTGTAGATTTTTGTCTATTATTTTAAGGACATTTTTCCTTCACTCGTAGCTATTTGTATATATCTGTCAGGATATTAAATGATCTTTCATCAGCGCATCTATTGAAAATGTCGCTTTTTCTCCTTTGAACTGTTGTAATAATTATTGTAATAATAAAAACTGATAAGTTTATAGTATTGGTTTTATTCTTAGACACTGGCCTAAATATTTTATATGTCTATATCCATATTTATAACAATTCAATCCATACAGTAGCACTATGATGTTGGTTTTGTTTATTTCACTCAAATTTCACACTTAGGAAAATTGAGTTCGAGGTCAGGAATATGCCACATTCACATAGCTGAAACTGTTACAAACAAGAATTGATCTCAGGAGCTTTGGTTAGAGAATCCATAATGTTTTCCACAACTCCATACTGTCTTAATATGTGGAATAAATTGAAATTAATGTTTCCATGTTAGATTACATTTCTGGGGTACATATACTTTTTAATTTTTATTTTCATGTGCTATTGGATTCTATATTCTTGTTGCTAGTATTATTTTTAGAATAATTCAATCTACTTTAAAAATTGTTAAGTTAATAGTAAATGGTCCATTCTACTCTGGATTTCTGAATATGTAGAATCTGAAGTTATGTCCATAATTTCACTTCTAATAATATAAAATTATGTGTTCTTACATAGTTCATTAGTCAGATTTTATAACTATGTGACTATTCCATATTTCACTTTATTTTCACAGAAATAAAAATTTTCAAATTTATTTTTTTGAAATTTTGGTGTAATTGACAAGTCATAATTCTATGTATTTGTATGTACTTATGATGTACAATATAGTGTTTTGATATATTAAATGTGTATACATCATGAAATGATTAAATCAAAGTGGCATTAGCTGTGGGAGGGCCTTAATTGTGGTGGTGGGGGTACTGTTCAGGTCCTTGGGAGTGCCTCCAGGTCCAGGGACAGAGGACTGGGCCAGGCAGTGGTGGGGGCTGGGGCTGGCGGTGTGCACACAGTCTGCTGCAAGGATGCCTGCAGGCGCATGGACTGGGGCAGGGGCTAACTGTGGGCAAGTACACGGTGGCAAGAGCCAGGGCCCAGGGCAAGGGCTGGGATTTACTAAGAATGTGGCATGGGGGTGGGGGCTGGTTTGTGCACGCGCATGGCTACAGAAATCAGGACTGCTGATACGCAATGTGCAGGCACCAGCTGAGGGCCGACAATAGGAATCAGCCCATCTGCATGTTTGTGTGTGTGCATCTGTGGGGGCCAAGCTGGCAACATGCATGAATGTGGCTACAGGATCCAGCTGCAGGTGCAAGCTTGATGGTGGGGCAGGCCCATGAGGATCATTGCAGGCTAATCAATATATTTTGGCAATGGGGCTACAGCAAGTATGCATGCAGTGCAGGGTGAGGGCTGGTAATGTTGCACAGGTGCCTGTACACAGCTGCATGGACCAGGGTTGTGGCATGTAGGCATGGCTGCAGGGCCAGCGGTAGACGCAAGCGCAGCAGCAAGTGCTGAGCAAACAGATTGAAGCCAACTGCTTGGCAAGTGCAGCTGAGGGGGCTGGGCCCAGCAACATGTATGCAAGGCCACAGGGGTTAACCAAGGCCCAGCACCCAGCAGTGAGGGCAGTGTGAGCCAAGGCCCTTTGTGGCACCTGCACGGCAGCTGTGCTGGGTCCCTGGCTTGGGTGTCTGTGGCAGCCACAGCTCCTGGAGTCCGCTGCGGAGCAAGCTGCTGCGGTCTCCAGTGGCAAACACTGAGGGACCCTTGGCAGTGAAAGCTGAGGTGTGGGTAGTGCCTGGAAGGGCTGCTGAGGTCCACAGTGGAGAGGGCCGTGAGAGTCCTGTGCAGACACCACTGGGCACCGACACTGACCGCTGCCATCCTTCTTGTCCCAGCTGTCTCCAGATCTCTCAGCTGTTCTGGTCTTCCTCGATGTGGGTGGGATGAAACTGAAGTTGAATGTTCAGGAAATGACTCAGAAGGTGGAGGAGATGGTTGCTCACCCTACTCTCATTTTCTTTACAAGAATTCTGGAGCTGGGGGAGAAGGTTCCTTCAGTATAAATTTTCATTTCTCCTGGGCAAGCACCAGGGAATGTAATAGCCAAGTCTTATTCCAAATCTATGCTCCAATAAATGAATTAATTGATTTCCACACTATTTGCAATGTTTTGCATTCTAAGCAGCAATCTACTCTATGAGTTTGAGTTTTTCCACATTCTTGTCAGCACTTTGTATTTTCTGTTTTTAATCTTTTGTTTTATTCATTTGAATATGTATATTGATATCTCGTCGTGGTTTCAATTTCCATTTCCCTAATGACTAATGACGTTGAGGATTTTTCTGTGCTTGTTTGTGAACTTTATGCGGTAAAGTATCACAAGTACTTTTTGATGAAGTATCTGTTCAAATGTTTTGCCCATATTTAATTAGATCATCTCTGCTGTTATTGCTGAAGTTTGAGACTTCTTTAAATATTTGGTATATAAGAAATCTGTGAGATACATAATTTTTAAATATTATTCCCAATACTTGGCTTATTTTTCAGGGTTTTTTAGAGAATAAAATTTCTAATTTGGATGAAGTTCAATTTAGCAAAATATTCCCATGTATGTTACTCTTTTGATAGTTTTTCTAAGTACTTTTTAAACAACCAGATTCGCAAATATTTTTTAATATATTCTTTAGCTGAATGATAGTGTTAAGTTTTAATATTTAGGTATATGATCTATTTTCAGCTCATGCTGTGTTCAGTTCATGTTTCAGTTCATGTTCATGATGTGAAGTATGTGTTTAAGTTCATTTTTTGCATACTACTGTCCAATTTTTAACAACTGTTGTTGAAAAGATAGTCCCTTCTTCAATGAATTGCCTTTGCTTTTTGTAAAAAATAACTGTATTTTTGTGGGTCCATTTCTTGACTCTATTTTGTTGCATTGATCTATATGTCTATTTGTTGGCCAAACTCATATTGTTTTGATTTCTGTAGCTTTATAGTAAGTCTTAAGATTAAGTAGTGGGAGTTATACATTTTTATTCCTTTTAAAAATTACTTTCTGTTGTTTTGCCTTTCATGTAAATTTTAACATTAGTTTAGGCAGAACCTGTTTTTAAAAGTAAGTCTATAGTTATTTTTCTATTAACTATTTTATGCTCTTTTCTATATTATTTCCTTAATAATTTCCCACACAGACATCCAGTGACCTAAACATTGATTCTCTATAAACATTTAGCCAAAGCTAATTCTCTTTTTTTACATTTTTTAAAATTTCAGCATATTATGGGGGTACCAATGTTGTTTAGGTTAGTACGTTGCCTTTCCCCACCTGAGTCCGAGCGTCAAGTGTGTCCATCCCCCAGAGGGTGCGCACCACACTGACTAGGTGTGAATACATCCATCCCCTCCTCCCACCTCCCATCTGCCTGACACCTGATGAATGTGATTACCATATGTGCACTTAAGTGTTCATCAGTTAATTAAAACCAGTTTGATGGTGAGTGCATGTGGTGCTTGTTTTTCCATTCTTGGGACACTTCACTTAGTAGAATGGGCTCCAGCTCTATCCAGGATAATATAAGAGGTGCTGGATCACCATTGTTTTTTGTGGCTGAGTAGAACTCCATGGTATACATATACCACATTTTATTAATCCACTCATGTATTGGTGGGCACTTGGGCTGTTTCTACCTCTTTGCAATTGTGAATTGCACTGCTATAAACTTTGCCTGCAGGTGTCTTTTTTATAGAATTTTTTTTTCTTTTGGGTAAATGCCCAGTAATGGGATTGCTGGATCAAATGGTAGATCTACTTGTATCTCTTAGAGGTTTCTCTATATTGTTTTCCACAGAAGTTGCACTAGGTTTCAGTCCCGCCAGCAGTGTAAGAGTGTGCCTGTCTCTCCACATCCATGCCAGCATTTATTGTTTGGGGACCTTTAGATAAAGGCCAATCTCACTGGAGATAACTGATATTTTATATGTTTGTTGGCCATTATTCTGTCTTCGTTTGAAAAGTTTCTGTTCGTGCTCTTTCCTCACTTTTTGATAGGATTGATTTTTTTCTTGCTGATTTTCCTGAGTTCTAAATAGATTCCAGTTATCAGCCCTTTATCAGATGTACAGCATGTGGATATTTTCTCCCATTCTGTAGGTTGTCTGTTTGCTCTCGTAATAGTTTCCTTGGCTGTGCAGAAGTTTTAAAATTTGATCAGGTCTCATTTATTTATTTTTGTTGTTGCCGTGATTGCTTTTGGAGTCTTCTTCATAAATTCTTTGCCTAGGCCAATGTCTATAAGAGTTTTTACAACATTTTCTTCTAGAATTCTTATGGTTTCATGCCTTAGGTTTAAGTCTGTTATCCATCCTGAGTTGATTTCTGTGAGAGATGAGTGGTACAGATCCTACTGGCTCAGTCTCCTGCATAGCTGGGACTACAGGTCTGCACCACCACACCTGGCTGATTTGTTTTTATTTTATGTAGAGATGGGGTTTTTCTATGTTGCTCAGGCTGGTTTCAAACTTCTGGCCTCAAGTGATACTCTTGCTCCAGCCTCAGCCTCCCAAAGTTCTGGGATTACAAGCTGGAGCCATGGTGCCCAGCTGAGTTTTCTTACAAATACCAACCAAAAAACAGCTCAGCTAGAGAGTCATCCCAGGTATTGGTTTGAAGCACAAAGTAACACAAATACTTCAACAACCAATAGAGCATCTAGTTACTAGGGAGACGTTGGCTTTGACGTCAGTCCTCTCAGTATGAATAAGGACACAGATTTACTAAATGAAGAGGAGACACTCTAGCGGGCCAGCACATGGTGAGAGGAGCTTAGGTTCCATTCAAGAAAAGCAGCTTACTGCATAATTTGAGGCCCTGGATGAACCTAAACAAAACAAAACAAAACCCTAAACCATCCCCCCCACACACACAGCAAAAAATAAATTAACTAATTAATTAATTAAGTGCAAAAAGATATCTGAAAAAAATCTTCACATGATATGTACCCATTTAGGTGTTAAAATTGACAAAATGTATTACATAAAAATTTAAACCTGCATTTGGCAAAACATATAAGCAATTTTTTTTACTAATTTAACTAATTTCAGACTAAGATATATTAAAACAGTTTTTTTAAACACCATAATTTAAATAAAATAATGACAGCAACAAAAATAAATAAGTGGAACCTGATCAAATTAAAAAGCTTCTGCACAACCAAGGAAACTATCATTACAGCAAATACACAACCTGCAGAATGGGAGAAAATATTCACATGCTGTACATCTGATAAAGGGCTGATAACTGGAATATATATAGAACTCTTGTTGATTTCAACAAGAAAAACTAAAACAACCCCATTAAAAAGTGGGAAAAAGACAAGAACAGAAACTTTTCAAAAGAAGACAGACCAATGGCCAATAAACATATGAAACATGCTCAGCATCTCTAGTCATCAGGGAAATGCAAATCAAAACCACAATGAGATATCACTTAACTCCTGTGAGAATGGCCGTTATAAAAAAGTCCCCAAACAGTAAATGTTAGTGTGGATGTGGAGAAGGAGGAACACTCCTACACTGCTGGTGGGACTGCAAACTAGTGTAACCTCTGTGGAAAGCAATATGGAGATACCTCAAAGAGCTATAAGTAGAACTACTATTTGATCCAGCAATTCCACTGCTAGGTATTTACTCAAAGGAAAAAAAGATTCTATAAAAAAGACATCCACACTGAAATGTTTATTTATAGCAGCACAATTCCCAATTGCAAAGATGTGGAAACAACCCAAGTGCCCATCAATACGTGAGTGGATTAATAAAATGTGGTATATGTATACTATGGAGTTCTACTTAACTAAAAAAATCAATGGTAAACTAGCACCTCTTAGATTATCCTGGATAGAGCTGGAGCCCATCCTTTGAAGTGAAGCATCACAAGAATGGAAAAACAAGCACCACATGTACTCGCCGTCAAATTGGTACTAACTGATCAACACTAAGGTGCTCACATAGTAGTAATACTCACTGGGCGTTGGTCAGGTGGTGGGGGTGAGTAAACTCACAACTAATGGGTGCAGAGCACAGTGTATGGGGGAAGGGCATGCTTGTAGCCCTGGCTTGGGTGAGGCAAAGGCATTATATGTAACCAAAATGTTTGTACCGCCATAATATTCTGAAATTTAAAAAGAAGTGTAAATTGAACAGGATATATTTGGAGGGGGCACTCCTGAATCATTCAGTAAATTCTCCTTATGCTTTTTTTTCTTATGTGTGCAGACATTTTGCCTTCAATACAGGCATTGGAAGCACAGACAGGTTCAAACTTTGTCCTTAATACTTGTAGACAGGCTAACATATTCTCACACAAAGGTAAATTATGGATGAGACTCAGTTTTCTTTTCTGTCATTGTAAGTCAAAATCACTTGACATCCACACATCCCTGACTCTGTCTGTATTTTCCTTTCCATGAATGTTTTTGGGCTTCTTTTTTTCTCTTATAGATATTGTAAGAAGATGAAGTATTAAATAAAGCCGGGCGCGGTGGCTCACGCCTGTAATCCTAGCACTCTGGGAGGCTGAGGCGGGCGGATTGCTCGAGGTCAGGAGTTCGAAACCAGCCTGAGCAAGAGCGAGACCCCGTCTCTACTATAAATAGAAAGAAATTAATTGGCCAACTAATATATATATAAAATTAGCCAGGCATGGTGGCGCATGCCTGTAGTCCCAGCTACTCGGGAGGCTGAGGCAGCAGGATTGCTTGAGCCCAGGAGTTTGAGGTTGCTGTGAGCTAGGCTAACGCCACGGCACTCACTCTAGCCTGGGCAACAAAGCGAGACTCTGTCTCAAAAAATAAATAAATAAATAAATAAATAAATAAATAAATAAATAAATAAATAAAGTGAAGATTACAGACTAAATCACTTTTTCTCTACAATTGCACAGTTCTAAAATACTTGAGGCTGACAAATTGATGAAGTTCAATTTTGGGGGGGAGAGGGAGGGAGACAGGAACTGAGACGGACAAAGATTGAGGCGGGCTGGGGTTGGTGAATCAGGAGTTAAGAGTTTGGTCGAATATAAGAACACAGTTACTGCTAAGGTGCTGCCAGAGAGCTCTGGTTTTTCTCTGTTTTGGAAACTAAATATATAATTATGATCCTTAACATGAGATTGTGTGTGGGCTTTATATTTCTAATTTTAGGATATGAAATTACATAAGTAACTCTCTCTTCTTCAGAGGTTAAAACCAGAAGCAATTACCTTTTGGTAGATCCTATGAATTGTCTATAAACATGCTAAAACACTTACATTTTAGTATACGGCACTTTTACTCAGCTTTTAAACAGCTCAATGAAAAGAAGAAGTAATCTAAACAATATGTGAATTGATGTGCTTAATGCAAGCTTGCTTACTGATACCTTTAGTAACTGCAGTTGCAATTGCAGATGCCTCCCCAGCAGTTACTTAAGACCTATTACTGACAGCCCTGTCCTAGGAGCACAGCGTCCAAGAAATGCTCAGCTTGACTGCTCCAAGTTAGAGACTTTGGGCATCGGCCAGAGATAACATGTTAATGTTATAGTCATTATTTTCATTCCACAATTCTATGCAACCAAAATATCACAACTCTGAATTGTGTTTGTATTTCTCATGTTGTAAATAAGCTAATACAGTGAGATGGGCCCATTCTCTGGGTAAAACTGACATATTGTGGGAAATGATCATATATTTTTCCACAGCAAATTATATATAAATTGCTTTGCTTATTCATATAATTCATATAATATACTGCATGTGAAAATATAGACATAGTTTTATGTATCATGTGTTGCAGGAACATATTATGAGACAAATAATTTTGCACAGAGGTTGAGAATAATGGTGTTTTAATACACCTGGAGAGTGCAGGTAACATTTTAGCTGACCTTTTAAAAATAAGCAGAAGTTTTCCAGGCAGACCAGCACACCAGATAGAAATAAGGAACATGTGAGCATTGACAGCATGGTGGGAGGAGGACACAGGGTTTCTGTAGACAGAGCGTAGAGCCTTGGGATCTGCGAGACGGGCGTGTGGGAAGAGCGAAGCGCCCTTGTGCCCCCAGACACTTAGCTCCTCAGGGAGCTCTGGGTCTTCGGTCGGTCCCTGTGGTGCGGCCCACCATCAGCACCCTCAAGGCCCCTTTCACGTCTTTGTTTCTCAGAGTGTAGATAATGGGGTTTAAAAGTGGAGTGACTATGGTATAGAAAAGAGAAACAAACTTCCCCTGGTTTTTGGAGCTACTTCTGGCTGGTTGCAGGTACATGAAGATGATGGTCCCATAGAAAATGATGACGACCACCAGGTGAGAGGAACATGTCCCAAAAGCCTTCTGGCGGCCTGTAGCTGATTTGATTCTTAGCACGGCTTGGGTTATAAAGCCGTAGGAACCTAAGATGAGTGACATAGGGACAATTAGAAAGACTACACTGGCCACAAAGAGTTCTGCTTCGTTGAGAGTTGTGTCCACACAGGCCAGTTTGATGAGCACTGGCACCTCACAGAAAATGTGGTCCAGTTTGCGATGACCACAAAGAGGCAGCTGTACAGTAAGGGAACACTGAATTAGGGAGGTGACGAGGCCACTGAGCCACGCTGCGCTGGCCAGGGATGCACAGAGCCTAGGGTGCATGATGGCTGTGTAATGCAGGGGCCGGCAGACAGCAGCATAGCGGTCATAAGCCATGACTGCCAGGAGAATGCACTCAGACGACCCCAGCCCCATGGCCACGTAGAGCTGGGCCACGCATCCGCCATAGCTCACGGTCTTGTCTTCCATGTTCATGGTAACCAGCAGTGGGGGGGCAACGCTGGTGGCAAAGCAGATGTCCACACAGGAGAGGTTGCTGAGGAAGAAATACATTGGCGTGTGGAGTTTGGGGTCCAGGTAAGACGCCAGTATGATGGCAGTGTTTCCCAAAAGGCTTAAGATGTAAAGGTGCAAAATGATGACAAAAAGGAACCTCTCTAGCTGGGGCTGATCTGAAAATCCAAGGAGAAGAAATCCTTCTTCAGAGCTGTTGTTGTTGGTTTCCTCCATTTTCCTATAGCTTTCCTATAGTGCATAAAGTTAGTAACATTTGGGGGAAAGAAAGTAATGAGGTCAGCTTGGTAATCCACAGTTGTATAATTACCTTCCTTACACATCCCTTTGGTCGTGTCATAAAGACCTATAACACTTTCCTCAGCACACATCCACTGGCAGGGAATGCCAGCCCCTGTTTTCATTTAATAAGATCTCATTCAAATAACAAAATCATTCTATTAATATTCATTTTATTGATTTTTATTTGTAGTTTTTCATTCTTTCTTTGCCTGTTTTTATACTTTACCCACTTTTACACTGATATATTTGTATTTTATAACGATTATAAGAGAGTCCTCAGCCGAAACCAAAGGTGAATCGGATATTCTTTGGCTAAACCAGGGGAGTCAGAAAGATACAGCAAGGAGGGAGCAAGGCAAGGTTTCGCCAGCAGCCAGTCGGCTGCAGCATCAGCCCTACCTGGCGCTGTGAGACCCCCCACCATCCACCAAGCTCCACACCCACGTGGGCTGGGAAGTGCCTGAAGCTGGTGGAAAGTGTGGTGCCGGGCAGAGCTGAATGGAGAGTTTGGATCAGGGAACATCGTAAACTCTCCTTAGCTCGCAGCTTAGGCAGTTTTAGGTGGAAGAGGGTTCAGCAGAGTTCAGTAGATGCTCCCCTGCTTGGCTGGAGCAAGGGCTCACTCTGGCCTTGCATGGCAGGACGCTCCCAGGTCTGTGTTGAGAGGAGTAGACCCGAAAGGAGGATTCAACCGTAGATATAGATGAGGTTTTGACCAGCGCAGAGTGGACAGAGAGCCCAAAGCTAGGTTCCTTGAACCGCGGGCCCTCCGTGAGTTGGGGGAAGTCCCCCTGCTCCTCCAACACCACCCCCATCTTCCCATTACTGCGGTTGGCTTGGACTCTATGTTTGGAGGGGCAGAGGGGAGGGACTTGAGGTACAGGATACATGATCTTAGGTGGTCACTAGCTTCTCCAGGTGCTCGCGCTCCTGTCCAGAGAACAGAGACTGGCTCCGCAAGGTGCAGTCGCGAGGGAGGAGGCTGTTTCTCCAAAATATAAACGGGAGAGGCACTTCCATCCACACCCTCCCCTGACTTGGAACCAGCATTTCACACCAAGGGCCCTACCCCACCTTGGGACAGAGCTGAGATAATGTTCCCATCTCTGCCACTAGACCCCCAACTCTGCATTTAAAGAGACAGAGACTCGAGAGTGGTGGCTCGTGCCATCGCCCCACCAGTCCGATCATGGGAAGTCCCTGGCTTCTCCAGGCGCCCACGCTCTGCCTCCAGAAAGCAGAGCCCGGCTCAGCTAGGTGCTGTTGTGAAGGAGTCTGTTTCTCCAAAACATAAATGGGAGAGGCATTTCCACCCAAACTCTCCTGCAACTGGAGATTGGGAGCCCCGCACCAAGGGTTCTGACCCCATCTTGGGGTGCAGCTGAGAAAGAGCCTGTTTCCACTTCTGCCGCTGGACTCCCAACTCTGTGTTTTAAAAGACAGTACGCGGAGAGTGGCAGCTTGAGCCTTCGCCCTGCCAGTCCAATCCTGGGAAGTCCCTGGCTTCTCCAGGTGCCCGCGCTCTGTGCCCAGAGAGCAGAGCCTGGCTCGGCTAGGCGCAGTAGTGATGGAGTCTGTTATCCCAGACTCCTATAAATAGGAGAGCCATCTCCACCCAAATTCTCCTGTGACTGGAGACTGGGGGCTTCGCGCCAAGGCATCCGACCCTGCCTTGGGGCGCAGCTGAGAAAGTCTGTTCCCATTTCTGCTGCTGGACCCCCAGCTCAGTGTTTAAAGAGACAGTAAACTGAGAGAGGCAGCTTGTGCCTTCTCCCTGCCAGTCCAACCCTGGGAAGTCCCTGGCTTCTCTCACACTCTGCGTCCAGAGTGCAGAACCCAGCTGGGCTAGGCACAGTTGCGAAGGAAACAGTTTCTCCAAAATATAAACGGGAGAGACATTTTCACCCAAACTCTCCTGCGTCTGGAGACTGGGGGCTCCGCACCAAGGGTTCTGACCTGCTTTGGAGCACAGCTGAGAAAGAGACTGTTCCCATTTCTGCTGCTGGATCCCCAACTCTGTGTTTAAAGAGACAGTAAGCTGAGAGTTGCAGCTTGTGCATGTGCCCTGCCGGTCTGATCCTGGGAAGTCTTTGCTACCCCAGGCACCTGTGACCTGCGTCCACAGTGCAGAGCCCAGCTCAGCTAGGTGCAGTTGCAAAGGAGTCTGTTTCTCCAAAATATAAACAGGAGAGGCATTTCCACCCAAATTCTCCTGTGACTGGAGACTGGGGCTTTGCGCCAACACTTCCAACCCCACCTTGGGGTGCAGCTGAGAAAGAGACTGTCTCCATTTCTTCCACTAGACCCCCAGCTCTGTGTTTAAAGAGACAGAGAGTAGAGAGTGGTGGCTTGCGCTAACACCCCACCAGTCTGATCCTGGGAAGTCCCTGGCTTCTCCAGGTTCCCGCGCTCTGTGGCCAGAGAGCAGAATCCGTCTCGGCTAAGCGCAGTTGCGAATGTGGCTATTTCTCCAAAATATAAACAGGACAGGCATTTTCACCCTCACTCTCCTGCATCTAGAGACTGAGCAATTTGTGCCAAGGGTTCTGACTTCGCCTTGAGGCGGAGCTGGGAAAGAACCAGTTACCATTTCTGTCACTGGTCCCCAACTCTGTATTTGGAGAGACAGAGAGCTGAGAGTGGCAGCTCGTGCCACCGCCCTGCCAGTCTGATCCTGTGAAGTCCCTGGCTTCTCCAGGAGCCCACGCTCTCTGACCAGAGAGCGGAGCCCGGTTCAGCAAGGTGCAGTTGTGAAGGAGGCTGTTTTTCCAAAATATAAATGGGAGAGACACTTCATTCTATATCCTCCCATGACTTGGGACTTGGTGCCTCAGGCCAAGGGCTCCAAATTTGTCGTGGGTCAGAGCTGAGAAAGAGTCTGTTCCCATTTCTGAAGCTGGCCTCCAACTCTGGGTTTGGAGATACAGAGAGCTGAGAGTGGAAGCTCCCACCACTGCCCCACCTGTCTGATCCCGGGAAGTCTCTCACTACTTCAGGCACCCACACTCAGCGTCCAAAGAGTGGAACCTATCTCGTCAAGGCACAGTTGAGAAGGAGGTTGTTTCTCCAAAATATAAACGGGAGAGACACTTTCATTCACACCCCCCCTGCAACTTGGGACCAGGTGCTTCACGCCAAAGATCACAACTCAGCCTTGGGACAGTGCTGGGAAAGAGACTGTTCCCATTTCTGTCGCTGATCTCCAACTCAGTGTTTGGAGAGTCTGAGAACTGAGAGAGGCAACTTGCACCACTGCCCCATCAGTCTGATCCAGAAGAAAGAACCAGCAGAAGATCACAAGAATCATGAAGAAGCAGACAGAAAAGTCACCTCCAAAAGAAAACACTTGACCTCCATCAACTGACACCAACTTATGATCAAACTGACAGAGGAAGAATATGCTCAATGGAATTGAAGAGAAAATAGAATCACAACACAGAGATACCACAAGAACAATTCAGGAAATGAATGAAAATTCTCCAATGAAATTGAAATTATCCAGAAAAACCAATCAGAAATTTTGGCAATGAAAGAAACAATCAAGGATCTCCATAATACAGAGGAAAG
This sequence comes from Microcebus murinus, assembly GCF_040939455.1. Taxonomy (NCBI): domain Eukaryota; kingdom Metazoa; phylum Chordata; class Mammalia; order Primates; family Cheirogaleidae; genus Microcebus; species Microcebus murinus. Next base: position 2,882,100 of record NC_134116.1, on the reverse strand, counting down.
CATCAAGAACAGGATGGACCATGCAGAGGAAAGGATCTCAGAGCTCGAAGATTATGCCTGTGAGCTAAACAAATCAGAGGAAGAAAGAGAACACAGAAACAAGAAACAAGACGAAAGCCTACAAGAAGTGTGGGATTATGTAAAAAAGCCGAATCTCAGGGTGACTAGGATTCCAGAAGGAGAAGAGGAAAAATCACAAGGGCCAGAAAACCTATTTTATGTAATACTGGAGGAAAATATATCAGGTCTGGTCAGAAATCTGGTTATCCAAATACAGAAAGCACACAGAACCCCTGGGTGACTCAGCATGAAAAGACAATCACCCCATGACATGGTCATTAGATTGACCAAATTAAACGCGAAAGAAGCAATCCTCCGTGCAGCAAGACAATAACAGCAATTAACATATAAAGAAAAACCTATCAGACTAACAGCAGACTTCTCATCTGAAACATTAAAAACCAGGAGGGATTGGATGCCTATCCTTAATCTTCTACAACAAAACAAAGCCCAACCTAGAATTCTGTATCCAGAAAAACTGAGTTTGATCTATGAGGGAGAAATAAAGTCCTTCTCAGACAAGCAATCACTGAAGGAATTTGCAAAGTCCAGGCCAGCCCTACAAGAAGTTCTCAGACCTGGTTTTCTAACCAAACAGGGCAATAGACACTCCTCAAAATAAAATCTTCAAATAATTAAAGCTTAGATCTCAAACTACATGATGGATCAAAGAGCAGGACAAAGTAACAAGACTCAACTCAACAATATGAATGGAATCCTTCATCCAATCACAATCTTCTCAATAAATGTAAATGGCTTAAACTGTCCCCTGAAGAGACATACACAGAGTGGATAAAAACCCACAAACCTAGTATCTGCTGTCTACAGGAAACACATGTAACCCACAAAGATGCCTTCCAGCTGAAGATGAAGAGATGGAAAACTATCATCCAGTCAAATGGAAGCCTAAAGAAAGCTGGGATAGCTATAATGTTTGTAGATAACATAAGTTTTAAAATAGAAAAAGTAAAAAAGGATAAAGATGGCCATTTTATAATGGTAAAAGGGAAGATCCAACAAGAAGATTTAACAATTCTTAATATTTATGCACCCAATGAAGGAGCACCCAATTACATAAACCAAACAGTGTCTAATCTAAACACCATGTTATACAACACTACCATAATATCAGGGGACTTCAACACCCCACTTAATGATCTGGATAGATCCTCCAAACAGAAAATAAACAAAGAAATAATAGACCTTAACAGAGCCATTGATCAAAAAGGTCTGACAGATCTCTACAGATCTCTACATTCCATCCCAATAAAGTTGAATATACATTCTTCTCAGCAGCCCATGGATCCTTATTCAAAATTGATCACATTCTAGGCCATAAATCAGATCTCAAAAAATTCAAGAAAATAGAAATTATACCTTGTATCTTTTCTGACCATAGTGGTATAAAATTACAGTTCAATTCCTATAGAAACATCAACACATCTCAAAATCATGGAAACTATTATCATGGAAATCATAGAAACTATTCCAAAATCATGGAATCTATTATTAAAACATTATTGTGTCAACAAAGAAATTCAGAGGTAAATTAAGAGTTTCTTTGAACATAACGATAACGGAGATACTAGTTACCAAAATCTGTGGGATAAAGCAAAAGCTTACCTGAGATGAAAACTAATAGCAATTAATGCTCACATACAAAAAACAGAAAGCCTAGATACTAACATCCTAATGAATAAGCTCAAGGAATTAGAAAAACAAGAGAGAATAAATTCCAATCCTAGAAGAAAAGAAATAACGAAGATCAAAGCAGAACTTAATGAAATGGAGAACAAGAGAGCTATACTCAAGATCAATAAAACCAGAAGCTGGTTTTTTGAAAAGATAAAAAAAAATTGATGGCCATCTAGCTAGATTGACAAGGGCTGAAAGGGAAAGGACACTAATAAACTCAATAAGAAATGAAAAAGGAGAAATCACAACAGACACAATGGAAATTCAAAACATTATATTTGACTACTATAAAAAACTATATTCCCAAAAACTATATAATGAAGAGGAAATGGACAAATTCCTGGATTCATACAATCTCTCTTAGTTTACCCAAGAGTTAACAGAATTCCTGAATAGACCAATCACAAGCTCAGAAATTGGAGCAGTAATTGATAACTTCCCCAAATGGAAAAGTCCCGGACCAGATGGCTACATTTCAGAGTTCTACCAAACATTCAAAGATGAACTCATACCTATACTATAGAAACTATTCCACACCATTGAGAAGTAAGGTATCCTTCCCAACTCATTCTATGAAGCCAACATCACTTTGATACCAAAGCCAGGAAAGGATGCAACAAAAAAGAGAACTACAGACCAATATCCCTCATGAACATAGATGCAAAAATTCTTAACAAAATTTTAGCAAATAGAATCCAGCAGCACATCAAAAAATAATCCACCATGACCAGGTGGGCTTTATTCCAGGGGTTCAAGGCTTTATTCCAGGGGTGCAAGGCTGGTTTAACATACGCAAGTCTATAAATGCAATTCACCTCATAAATAAAAACAAGAAGAAAGATCATATGATTCTGTTAATATATGCAGAAAAAGCATTTGACAAAGTCCAACATACCTTTATGATAAAAAATCTTAACACATTAGGCATAAATGACACGTTCCTCAAACTTATCAAATCCATTTATGACAAGTCCACTGCTAATATCATTCTAAATGGGGAAAAATTGAAATCATTCCTTCTTTGAACTGGAACCAGACAAGGATGTCCACTCTCTCCTCTCCTATTTAACATAGTGATTGAAGTCCTAGCTATAGCAATCAGTCAAGAAAGGGTAATTGAGGGCATCCAAGTGGGGGCAGATGAGATCAAACTCTCACTTTTTGCCAATGATTTGATATTATACCTAGAAAACCCCATGGATCCATCCAAGAGACTCCTAGACTTAATAAATGAATTTGGTAAAGTCTCAAGTTTTGAAATGAATATACACAAATCAGAAGCATTCATATTTGCCAAGAACTATCAAGCAGAAACTCAAAACAAAAACACAATGCCCTTTACTATAGCCCCAAAGAAAATTAAATATCTAGGAGTCTACTTAATGAAAGATATGAAATATTTATACAAAGAGAATTATGAAACACTAAAAAAAGAAATTGCAGAGGATTTAAACAGATGGAAATATCTACCTTGCTCATGGATTGGTAGAAATAATATTGTTAAAATGTCAACATTACCTAAAGTGATCTATAGAATCAATTCAATCCCATCAAAATACCACCAGAATTCTTTAAAGATCCAGAAAAAATAATTCATCACATTGTATGGAACCAGAAAAAACCTCGTATAGCCAAAGCAATTTTAAGTAAAAAGAACAAACTGGGAGGCATTAGTCTTCCTGGCTTGAAGCTGTATTATAAAGCAATAATAGTTAAATCAGCCTGGAACTGGCACAAGAACAGAAGCATCGATATCTGGAGTAGATCTGAGATACCAGAGATGAAACCATCAGTATACAGCAACCTGATCTTTGTTAAAGCAGACAAAAATATACAATGGGGAAAAGACTCTCTCTTCAATAAATAGTGCTGGGAAAACAGGTTAGCGACATGCAAAAGAGTGAAACAGGATCCCTACCTCTCACCTCTCACAAAAATTCACTCAAGATGGATAACAGACTTGAACCTAAGGCATGAAACCTTAAGAATCCTAGAAGAAGACGTTGAGAAAACCCTATCAGACACTGCTCTAGGAAAAGAATTTTTGAGGAAGACCCCCAAGACTATCACCACAGCATCAAAAATAAACAAATGGGATCTGATCAAATTGAAAACTTTCTGCAAGCCAAGGAAACTATCATTAGAGCAAATGGACAACCCACAAAGTGGGAGAAAATATTTGCTCTCTACACTTCTGATAAAGGTCTAATAACAAGAATCTATCTAGAACTTAAAAGATTTAACAAGAAAAAATCAAACAACCCCATCAAGAAATCGGCAATGGAAATGAACAGAAATTTCTCCAAAGAAGACAGAATAATGGCCTGCAAACATCTAAAAAAAATTCTCAGTATCTCTTATCATCAGAAAAATGCAAATTTTCTGTTTGCATTATCCCCAGTGAGAATGGCATATATCAAGAAAACCCAAAACAACAAATGCTGGCGAGGATGTTGAGAGACAGGCACACTCTTATATTGCTGGTGGGAAAGTAAATTAGTGCGACCTTTCTGGAAAAGAATTTGGAGATATCTCAAACAGCTAGACATAGAAATACCATTTGACCCAGCAATAGCAATGTTGGGCATCTACCCAAAAGAACATAAGACATTCTATTACAAAGACATCTGCACTTGTATGTTTATGGCAGCACAATTCACGATTGCACGGTCATGGAAACAACCCAAGTGCCCGTCAAGTCACCAGTGGATAACTAAAATTTGGTACATGCTCACAATGGAATATTACTCAATTCTAAGAAATGACGGTGAGCTTGCACCGTTGATGCTATCCTGGATTAAGCTTAAGCCCATTATCCAATGTGAGGTGATGCAAGATCTGGAAAATGGGTTCCACATCTACTCATCTTCAAATTGGTACTGACTGACTAAAACTATGTTGCTCAAATGGCGGTAGCGTGCACCATGGACTCGGGGGGGGGGGGGCACATCTTAGGGATGTGGCAAGCATTGTGGAAGGGAAGGGAATACTTCTAACCCTTCTTAGGGAGAGGCAAAGATATACAATGTAAACTAAATGTCAAAAAAAAAAAACCTTTAATGGAGTGGTGGCAGAGGGGAGGGGGAGGAGGGAAAGGGGGTATACTTACATAATTGGTGTGGTGTGCAACAACTGGGGGTTGGACATGCTTGAAGCACTGGCACAGAGGGGAGGAAGGGTGGCAGGAGCAATATATGTAACCCCAAAAATATTTGTACCCCCATAATGTAATGAAATAAAAGGAAGAAAAAACAAACATTAAAAAAAATCTGGAACATGAAAAGGTTGCCCACTATCTCCACTTCTACTCAGCATAGTGTTGGAAGTTATTGCTACAGCACTCAGACAAAAGAGCATAATAAAGGGTGTCCAAATGGGAGCAGAAGAGATCAAACTCGCACACTTTGCTGATGACATGATATTATACCTAGAAAACCCCAAATATTCAACCAAGAGACTCCTTGAATTGATAAATGAACTTGGTAAAGTCTCAGGATACAAAATCAATGCACACAAATCACAGGCATTAAAATACGCCAACAACAGTAAAATTGAGAACCAAATCAAAGACTCAATTCCCTTCAAAATAGCAACAAAGAAAATAAAATACCTTGGAATATATTTAACTAAGGAGGTAAAAGACCTCTACAGGGAGAACTATGAAACACTGAAGAAGGAAATAGCAGAGGATGAAAACAGATGGAAGAAATATACCATGCTCATCAGTTGGCAGAATCAATATTGTTAAAATGTCTATACTACCCAAAGTGACCTACAGAGTCAATTCAATCCCTATCAAAATACCATCATCATTTTTCACAGATATAGAAAAAGTTATTTTACACTTTGTATGGAACTGCAGAAGACCCCGTAGAGCAAAATCAATCCTAGGCAATAAAAACAAAATAAGAGGTATCAATTTACCAGATTTCAAACTATACTACAAGGCTATAGTCATTAAAACAGCTTTTCACTGGAACAAGAACAGGGACAATTACCAGTGGAACAGGACAGGGAACCCAGATATAAAACCATCTTCATATAGCCAACTAATCTTTGACAACGCAGACCAAAACATAAACTGGGGAAAGGAATCCTTATTCAATAAATGGCGCTTGGAAAACTGGATAGCCACATGTAGAAGACTGAAACAAGAATCACACATTTCACCTCTCACAAAAATCAACTCATGGTGGGTAACACACTTGAATCTTAGGTGTGAAACTATTAGAATTCTAAAGGAAAATATTGAAAATACTCTTCTAGACATTGGGCTAAGCAAAGAATTTATGAAGAAGACCCCAAAGGCAATCACAGCAGCAACAAAAATAAATAAATGGGACAAGATCAAATTAAAAAGCTTCTGCACAGCCAAAGAAACTGTCAAGAGAGCAAACATACAACCCAAAAAATTGGAGAAAATTTTTTCAAGCTACACATCTGATAAAATGCTGATAAATAGAACCAATTTAGAACTCAGGAAAATCAGCCAGAAAAAATCAAACAATCCCATCAAAAAATGGGTAAAGGACATGAGCAGAAACTTTTCAAAAGAAGACAGAATAATGGCCAACAAACATATGAAAAAATGCTCAACATCTCTAATAATCAGGAAATGCAAATCAAAACTACAATGAGATATTGCTTAACCCCAGTGATAATGACCTATATCAAAAAGTCCCCACATAATCAATGCTGGCGTGGATGCGGAGAGATTGGAACACTCCTACACTGCTGGTGGGACTACAAACTAGCTCAACCACCATGGAAAGCAATAGGGAGATACCTCAAAGAGATACAAGTATATTTACTTTGATCCAGCAATTACCCTACTGGGCATCTAACCAAAAGATCAAAAGTCACTTTATGAAAAAGACACCTGCACTCGAATGCTTATAGCAGCACAATTCACAATTGCAAAAATATGGAAACAACCCAAGTGCCCATCAATTCATGAGTGGATTAATAAAATGTGGTATATGTATACCATGGAGTACTATTCAGCTTTAAGAAACAATGGTGATATAGCACCTCTTGTATTTTCCTGGATAGCGTTGGAACCCATTCTACTAAGTGAAGTATCTCAAGAATGGAAAAACCAGCACCACATGTACTCACCAGCAAATTGGTATTAAATATTAATACCTAAGTGGATATATAGGAATAACATTTATTGGTATCATGCAGGTGGGAGGGGGGAGAAGGGTATGGGTATATACAAACACAATGAGTAAAATGTGCAACATTCCAGGGATGGACACGCTTGAAACTCTTACTTGAGGGGCGAGGGGGGCATAGGCAATATACGTAACTTTAACACTTGTACTCCCATAATATGCTAAAATTTAAAAAATTTTAAAAAAAGAATGAAGAGAATCAAATGTTAAACTTATAAGCATCTTGCATTCAAATTAAGATTGATTCCTTATCACTTACAATGCTTTTGAATAGACACACACTCATCACCATACAATTTCAAGGGATACTACCTTATTTCTGCAAGCAAATATAGATTTCTCCAAGGTCATAAACTGTGGAATTTAAAACTTTCTTAAGGCAATGTAAAGACAAAATTATACAAACGCCCCTTTGGTAAAGAAATCACATAAAAGAGTCTTTATTTCAGTTAGGATCCCTTAGTGGAAAGACAAAATCATTTGGTGCTCAAAGCGCTTTGCTCATTCCCTATGTTATTCATTACTAGTGTTGCTAATAAAGAAAGTTAGGATAAGGACACACCTGGGAGTCCTAAGGCCCCCACCCACAACCACCTGAGGCACTAGAGTGCCTCTGCAGAGGAACAAGAGCTGGTGACAGGACCCAAAAACAACACTGTAACCTGCTCCTCCCAGCAAGTGCCACCTGCTGGCAGGGAGGTCATTCTGCACACACATTTACTGTATCTACTGACTCATCATACAGGGAGTGGTCGAATCTCACCCACAAACACCACCTACTGGCTCAGAGACTAAACAGGGTGTGTCATTATCCAAACAAAAATCTAAAGGTAAAAAGCAACAGCTGATCCAGATGGGAAGAAATAAGCAAAAGAACTCTAGAAGTATGAAGACTCAAACAGAAAGCACACCCTCAAATAGGAACACCAGCCCTTGAGAAATGGACATCAACCAAAATAAGAACACTAAAATGACAGAAGAAGAATGTCGAATATGGATCGTAACAAAATTCAATCACTTGCAAAAAAAAAAAAAATGATAACCAACACAAAGAAACCACAAAACAATCCAGGACCTAAAAGAAAAATTCATTAAAGAAATTGAAATAATAAAGAAAATTCAAACCCAACTCCTAGAAATGAAGAATCTATTCAGGGAACTACAAAGCATAGTGAAGAGCCTCAAGAACAGGGTAGATCAAACAGAAGAAAGAATCTCAGAGATTGAAAATAACACCTTCCAATTAAATAAGTCAATCACAGAGGTAGAGCAGAGAAATAAGAGAAAAGAGCAAAGCCTACAAGAAATGTAGAATTATGTGAAAAAAACATAATGTGAGGGTTATAGGGATTCCAGAAGGGGAAGAAGAAAACACACAAGGGTTGGATAAGCTATTTGAAGATATAATAGAGCAAAATTTCCCAGGCCTTGCTAAAAATCTAGATATCCAAGTACAAGAATCCCAAGGACGCCTAGGAGATTCAATGGAAACAGGAAGACACCATGACATGCAGTCATCAAACTGACTGAAATATCAACTAAAGAGGCCCTTCTACAAGCTATAAGGTGAAAGAAGCAAGTAACATATAAAGGAAAGCCAATCCAAATAATACCAGACTTCTCTACTGAAACCTTATAAGCAAGGAGAGCCTGGGGCCCCATTCTCACTCTTCTGAAACAGAATAATGCCCAGCCTAGAATCTTATACCCTGCAAAACTAAGTATTGTATATGAAGGAGAAATAAAGACATTCTCAGATAAGCAAAGACTGAAGAATTTACCAAAAAAAGACCAGCCCTTCAAGAAGTACTCAAAAAAGTGTTACCCACGGATCAGCACAATAAACACTCATGAATGTAAATCCACTCAAAAGCTAAAGATCAAAGGCCAGATACCATGATGGCTCAAGAGAGAAAACAAAGCAACAAGGTTCAACCCATCAGAATGAACATAAATCTGCCCCACCTATTCTCTCAATAAATCTCAATGGCTTGAACTCCCCACTCAAGAGACATAGGCTTCCCGAATGGATAAAAAAAAAAAAAAACAAGGCAAGTGTCTGCTGCCTTCAGGAAAGACTTCTACTCTGCAAGGATGCATTTATACTAAAGGTAATGGGGTGGAGAACAATATATCAAGCAAGTGGAAGTCAAAAGAAGGCTGGCATGGCAGTTTTGATTTCAGAACTTAGTTTTTAAATCAACAAAAGTAATAAAAGACAAAGAAGCTCACTATATAATGGTGAAGGGTACAGTTCAACAAGAAGACATAACAATTCCAAATATGTATGCACCAAACTTAGGTGTACCCATATTCATAAAGCAAATTCTACTTGATCTAAACAAATGGATAAACAGCACCATAATATCCGGAAACTTTAACACCCCGCTGACAGCACAGGACAGATCCTCCAAACAAAAAATCAACAAAGAAAGGACTTAAACAAAACTCTAGAACAAATGTGCCTGACTGACATTTACAAAACATGCTACCTCAAAACCACTGAATATACATTCTTCTCATCAGCTCATGGGTCATTCTCTAAGATTAACCATATCCTAGGACACAAAGCATGTCTCAAACAATTTAAAAACATAGAAATTATACCAGGTATCTTTTCAGATCACAGTGGAATAAAAGTAGAAATCAACCCTAACAGGAACTCTCATTTCTACACAAAGTCGTGGAAACTAAACAATCTTCTGCTGAATGATCACTTCATAAATGAGGAAATAAAAATGGAAATCAAAAGTTTCTTTGAAATAAATGACAAAGGAGACACAAGTTATCAAAACCTGTGGGACACAGCTAAAGCAGTCCTGAGAGGAAAGTTTATTTCCATAAATGCCTAAATCCAAAAGTCTAAATGAATGCAAATAGACAACCTAATGAATTGTCTCAAAGGGCTGGAAAAAGAAGAACAGACCAACCCCAAACCCAGCAAAAGAGATGAAATCATTAAGATCAAGTCAGAACTAAATGAAATTGATGACAGGGAAACTATATGGAAGATTAAGAAAACAAAAAGTTGGTTCTTTGAAAAAATAAACAAAATTGACATGCCTTTGGCTAGACTAATGAAAAGCAAAAAAGAAAAATCTGTAATAAGCCCCACCAGGAACAATAAAGGAGAAATTACAACTGATGCCATGGAGATAAAAGATATAATTTATGAATACTACAAAAGCCTTTATACACACCAACTGGAAAATATGGAGGAAATGAAGAATTTCTTAGAAACACACAGCCTCCCTATGCTCAACCAGGAAGAAATAGAATTCCTGAACAGACAAATATCAAGTACTGATATTGAAACAGCAATAAAAAAACCTTCCTAAAAAGAAAAGTCCCAGACCAGATGGTTTCACACCTGAATTTTACAACACCTACAAAGATCTGTTGCCAACAATAGTCAAAGTGAGAACCAAATCAAAGACTCAATTCCCTTCAAAATAGCAACAAAGAAAATAAAGTACCTTGGAATATATTTAACTAAGGAGGTAAGAGACCACTACTGGGAGAACTAAGAAACACTGAAGAAGGAAATAGCAGAGGATGTAAACAGGTAGAAGACCATACCATGGTCATGGGCCAGCAGAATCAACATTGTTAAAATGTCTATGCTACCCAAAGTGATCTACAGAGTTAATGCAATCCGTATTAAAATACCATCATCATTTTTCACAGATATAGAAAAAATAATTTTATGCTTCATATGGAACCAGAGAAGACCCCGTATAGCAAAATCAATCCTAGGCAATAAAAATAAAATATGAGGTATCAATTTATTATACTTCAAACTATGCTACAAGACTATAGTAATTAAAACAGCATGGCATTAACACAAGAACAGGGAAATTAACCAGTGGAACAGAACTGAGAACCCAAATATAAAACCATCCTCGTATAGCCATCTAATCTTTGACAAAGCAGACAAAACATACCCTAGGGAAAAGAATACTTATTCAATAAATGGTGCTTGGAAAACTGGATAGCCACATGCAGAAGACTGAAACAAGACCCACACTTTTCACCTCTCACAAAAATCAACTCACACTGGGTAACAGACTTGAACCTTAGGTGTAAAACTATTAGAATTCTATAGGGAAACATTGGAAATACTCTTCTAGAGATTGGCCTAGGCAAAGAATTTATGAAGAGGACCCCAAAGACAATCACAGCAGCAACAAAAATAAATAAATAGGACCTGATCAAATTAAAAAGCCTTCTGCACAGCCAAAGAAACTGTCAAGAGAGCAAACAGACAACCCACAGAATGGGAGAGAATTTTGTCAAGCTACACATCCGATAAAGGGCTGATAACTAGAATCTATTTAGAACTCAGGAAAATCAGCAAGAAAAAAATCAAACAACCCTATCAAAAAGTGGACAAAGGACATGAACAGAAATTTTTAAAAGAAGACAGAATAATGACCAACAAACATGAAAAAATGCTCAACATCTCTAAACATCAGGAAAATGTGAATCAAAACCACAATGAGATATCACTTATCTCCTGTGAGAATAGCCTTTATTAACAAGTCCCAAAGCAATAAATGTTGGTGTGGATGCGGAGAGAGAGGAACACTCCTACATTGCTGGTGGAACTGCAAACTCGTTCAACTTCTGTGGAAAGCAATATGGAGATACCTCAAAGAGATACAAGTGGATCTACCATTTGATCCAGCAATCCCATTACTGGGCATCTACCCAAAAGAACAGAAGTCACTCTATGATAAAGACACTTGCACTTGAATGATTATAACAGCACAATTCACAATTGCAAAGATGTGTAAACAACCAAAGTGCCCCTCAATACGTGAGTAGATTAATAAAATGTGGTATATATATACCATGGAGTACTATTCAGCTCTGAGAAACACTGGTGATATATCACCTCTTGTATTTTCCTGTATAGAGCTGGAACCCATTCTACTAAGTCAAGTATCCCAAGAATGGAAAAATATACTTATTTTTATACCACATGTACTCACCAGCAAATTGGTATTAATGGATCAACACCTAAGTAGGCATATAGGAATAACATTTATCGGGCTTCAGGCAGGTGGGGTGTTATGGGTATATACATACCTAATGAGTGTGATGCTCACCAACCGGGGGATGATCAGGATTGAAGCTCTGACTCAAGGAGGGAGGGGGGTCTAGGGCTATATATGTAACCTTAACTTTTGTACCCCCATAGTATGCTGAAAAAATAAAGTTAAGAATGGACAACATTTACAATTCAGAGCCTAAATAATGGATATGCTGAGAAAATAGTATGATTAAACCCATTTCCTATAAATTATGTAAATATACACATATACAGTCATGCATGTGTATATGTGTATATTTGCCAATGTCTTTCCGTCACCCTCTCTACCACTGCTTTCTCCTAGTGGACATCATTTTCCACCTGGATCTCTGGGAGAGCCCTCTGATAATCCTCTGTAACCTTTACATCATTCATCTCATTGTTCCCAGAGTCAAATAGAACACAACTTTTCAACTGTAAAAAGGAAGTTTTGTGCTGCAAACACATTGCAGTGCAAGTGTCTTTTTGATAAAATGATGTATTTTTCTTTGTGTAGATACCCAGTAATGGGATGTTGAATCTAATGGTAGTTCTATTTTTAGCTCTTTGAATAATCTGCATACTGTTTTCTACATGGGTTATACTAATTTGCAGTCCCACCAACAATGTAAAAGCTGTAGATATGAAATCAACTCATAAGTGGATAATTAAAATGTGGTATCTATACCATAGAGTACTGTACTCAGCCATAAAAAGGAAGGAAATAATGTCTTTTTCAGCATTTTGAATCGAACTGGATATGACTATCTTAAGTGAAGTGTCTCAGGAGTGGAAAAACAATACCACATGCTCTCACCAAGTAGGAGCTAAACAATAGGTGTGCACGGAAACAAAGAGATGTAAAGAACATTGGAAACTAAGAAGGGGAGAGGATGGGAGGGGAATGAGGAGTAAGAACTCACCTATAGAGTACAATGAACTCTCCTGATGATGGGCACACTGGAAGCCAAGACTTCAGCATTGTATAGAGTAGCCAAGTAACAAAACAACTGTACCCCACTAACATGTAGAAATTCTTTTTAAAAGAAGAAGTTTGTGGTTCTGGTATAAACCTTTAGCTATTCTGCTAATCTTAATCTTTGTATTTGTATTCTTAAAATGTATACTAAACATTCTACACAATGAATAATAGAATAATGTACAAGTGAGAATTTCAATGAAATCAGAAGAAAGAAGCCTCACCAACCACAGATCAGATGTAAGGAAGAAAAAAAGACACTGAGATTCATCCTAATGAGTGGAGAAAACCAAGATTTGGACCAGGAGACCCTGCAAGGAAGAAAAAGGGAATTCAAGTTTACTGGTGGTAGCAGCTCCAAAAGCAGAAACCACCTTCCTCTTGAAGGACAGGCTCCCACTCAGTGTGAAGTGCTGTGCGCAGCTCTGATGAACAAGAAGCAGGGAGTAATCAAAGTGTAAGTGCAGCAAAAGGTGTGGAGACAGCCTGGAGAGGAGGCTTGGAGCCAAAGGGAGCATTTTCTAAACTGACGGTTCGCCTGGTAGTCGCGAGGAGGTGGTCGGAAGTGGAGGGAGAAGGCGGCAGGAATGCAGGTAACAAAGCAGCAGAGGCTGAGAAACCAGGGAGGACTCCCGGTGCCTGCAGCCCTATGCAATCCACCTGAGGATGACTGAAAAAGCAAATTACATCTTTATAATGTATGAAAATGCAGTTTCCTTCAAACAATACTATTTAAAAAAGACAACTAAAAATAAGGAGTCAACTTCTTAGCAGAATAAATGCATTTACTTCCAAACTGTTGCCATAAAGCAAAACTAAATCATGACACATTATCCAGATTTGATTTGCAAATAAAACATCCTGAATAAAGCAATTTTAGCAATGATAAATCACCATGGGGAAGAAATACAAGCAAGCAGAGAATTGATAACCTGTCAAGAAGAGGCAATTGTCAGATAACATAAAGATGTAAAATGTGAATTAACTGGAGTTAGGAGGGAATTTTAAGAAAATGATGTAAAATAAGCTGAGTAATTGCTTCATGGTATTATGCAGCAGTAAAATAATTTTTAAAGTTGATAAATCAAATAGTGAAGCATGGAGCATATTTAAAAATATAGTAAAAAACAGTAAAGAGAAATATTGACTAAATGTGAATGATAAAGGAAGAGAAGAAAGAGAAAGCTATTTTATCTTTACTTATGCTATCAGACCAACAGATTTTGTGTAAATAGAAAGCTGACTATGGGTATTTTAGTCTTTATAAAATATTTTTATATTTTATAGAAGTATTAGCATAAAGATAATATGAGAAATATAAATATTTTATTGATGGAAAAAATTAAATAGACCACTTAATGAAGGAATTTTTTAAATAAAAGGAGGCAGATAACATAAAATAAAATGTGAGGGAATGCAATTAACCCTATTGGACATACCAGTAAGTGTCGATGGCTGGACACCCACAAAGGAAAAGGTGCTGTTCTCCGGGCGCCGCACTCTCTCCCTGGACTCACCACACCCACCTCTCCAGCTCAGGGAGGTCTCTTCTCTGCTACTGGATCATCAGAGAAGATTTCTATGACCAGTGAATATAAAATAGTGATATGTCCCTTATTCTATTTTATTTTTCTCCACAAAGTAATGGTCCCTAACATATTTTTTACATTATTTATTAGCTCTTCTGCACAACAGAATGCAAGGCCCATGAGATGACACATTTTACTCATTTTCACCGCTGATATCTCTTGAAAGCCTAACACAGTGCCAATCTCAAAAGCAGGTGTTCCGAAATAAATATTTCCTAACTAAATATATTTATTCATTTGGAGGGAGGAGAGGATTGGGTAAAGAAAGAGTATTAAGGACTCAAAACACCTACTGCCAGGATGATAATGAAAAGAGAGCATCATGTTAGTAGTACATTTAAAATTAAACAATAACAATACTGAAAATATTTGTAAGATGTAGCTGAAAAGAAATATAGTAGTGACACATTTACCCATGATTTCTCAGAAATTTAATTTTCCAGGTAAATTGATTTCTCAGGTCATTAAGGCTCATTTTTAATTTCTTATTTTGGATAACCTTTTAAATTATATATGTATCTATATACTATTAAAAGTGATTGAAATTAATTAGTCCATATTATGTTAAAGCATTATAGTTATGACTGTGATGTTAGTGTTATTAGTCATTCTATACTTTCTTCTCTTTCTACCTCTTGTCATTCATAAGAGAAATCACTATGAACAGAATTTAAACACAAGTGTTCCATCCCCAACTCCCTACAGTCTCTCTCTCTCTCTCTCTCTCTCTCTTACACACAGACACACAGACACACAATCTTTCTTAAGCTTGAGCAAAAAGAGAATTAATGGAAGATTAAGATTATCAATTTATTATTGCCACTCTTAGTGTTTGAAAAATTCCAAAGTACTAACATATGGCTTATATGAAATTCTATTCCACTTCTTTTGAATACATGGAAGTATATGTTTGTACAAGTTTTATTGTGTATATATACCACTGTTTCGACAGAGTTATTTTACTTCATGACTACATTTTCTGCTGTCATTCAGATAAGAATATTTTCAATTTTTATTCAAATAGATTCTCAGATATACACACTCTGATTAATGCCCATTTATGTTTTGTATGACATCAAGTCCATGTCATATGCTCAGGGCGAGATTTTAATAACTGAACTTACCAATAATTCTTCTACTTCCCAATGTTTCTGAACATTTCATTTCCCTTTCCACCATTCAAGAGCTGCTAGATCCTTGAACTTGATATTCTTTTTCTGGAGCTCAATGAAAAGCTCTACTGAGTGGTAATTATGATCCAAGAATGAATGGAAGAATTTTATGATGCCAGGGGTCTTTCTGTCTCTGTGAATCTTGAAGTCTATAGGTTTATAGAGACTGTTTTGTCTGAAGCCAGTTAGCTTCACAGGTTAGCATCTGGTCTAAGGAGGTAAACATAACGACTGGACTCAGAAAAGAAACAAGTTTTCTGATGCCAATATGTCACATGTTTGTTCACTTGATCTGCTGCCCAATAAGTATAAAGTTTCAGATATGCAGGATGAATAACCCTAGAGATCTTCTGTACAACATTGTGCCTATAGTTGACAAAACTTCACTGTGCACTTAAAAAATTGTTAAGAGGGTAGCTCTCACGTTAAGTGTTCTTACCACAATCAATCAATCAATTCCATCATGAGCCAGACTCTGAATTCATCCCTGGAGATACTATGATGATCAAGTTTATACATGGCAAAAGACCCCCAAGAAGCTTAAAATATTTTACTAAAATAAGTAATCATCTGAACAAAAGTCAAAGGCTTTATAGTGTGATATGAATAGGCACAAACAGAGTGGATTTAACATTCTGTTTCTTTCTCTGGCTTTTGGAGAACATTTATAACCAGTAAAATACATCAATGAGAATGAAATCATATTAATGTTTGTCAAAAACTACTCTTTAAAATAAGGGATAATTTTTGTCCAATCTATTTGGCATGATCTTCCCTTGTCAGATGATCTATTTGAAATTGGAAAAGGCATTTCATTTCAATCCTTTGTAAACCTACATAATCATGAACACACACTTACCTGGATTAGAGATGGGTCAAATTTAGGGACATCTTTAATGTACACTATAATTTTTGGTTGCAATTGATCAGCAAGTTTACATCCATATGCTCATCCAAGTTACTTGTCTCACAAAAATTTTAGAAATGTGGGCATTTCTATATGCAGGATTTGTGGTTCATGTTTTGAACACATTATAATTCATGGGTAATACTTGAGAATACCTGATATTGCAGGTGATCACAACTTCTTCTTGAAGGGTCCTTTCTCGTCTAGTATTTTTTGTGTGATTCCAGTGATAAATTTCAGATAATATAAATAGAAAACATCTAAAATACTGAGAAAAGAGTATAAAACTTATAATTGGAGAAGAAAGGGGAGCAGACGCCCCACTAGTGATACACAGGAGGTAGGGTGCATGGCCTGTTTTTTTCTGTATTGTTGCATATTTGGGGGAAGAAAAGTAAAACCCACAGAGTGACCATAGCTACACAGACTGAATCTAAAATAGTGAGTAGTTCTGAGAGGGAATGAAGAACAGCGATTCCCTATAGGGATAAAGGGCCTCGATTTAGTGTATAGCTCATTTATACTTGTCACACCACAGGGACTACAATCCCAATTCACCAATTATACTTGGAGAGATTCAATGGAGATTTATGGTCCTGGGATCTCTCCTTCTGGGGGAAAAAAGGCCTTACCATCCAATGGTCCAAATACTTGCAAAGGAAATCTAATGAATAGAAAATATGCAATTACATTTGCAAATCTGAGCTCATTTTTTAATGTTTAATTAAAACCATCCATTAGTCACTTCAAAATTTTTGAGATTAGAAATTAGAAGTGGATTTTGATTTATTAAATAAGTTAAAAGAATAAAATATAAAGGAAAATGACATTTGGAAACAAAAAGAAGAATAACATTCAAAAGAAAGAAAAACATTCAAGGAAATTAAAAAGAACATTGACCCAGAATTTATAAATAAAAGTTATTTTATTTGACACTATGGTAAAATTTGATTATTTTCTCCAAGGAGATGAAATGACTTAAGAAGTTTTTTAAATCAAATACCAATGTATCTTTATGGAACTATTATGTACCCGTCACTGTTACTATTTCTGTGAAGATGATACACAATATAAATAACCAAATGGGTTGAGTCCTCCTTGAAAGGTGGATGGGCAATCACAGAGTTATTGAGCCAGGGATCACCTAGGTTAAGATTTTGCTTTATATTTGAGGAACTGGAGCTTCAGAAGCTTCACGAGTTACCAAAGTTCTGCCTCACACAGAGCAACATCAGAGCCCAACCTCATTTCAGAGATCCGGATCTGTGTGTCTGCATCATAGAGCCCTAAAGAGATAGGGAGCCTAATGCACTGATGAGCAGCACGGCTATGACAACAGTGCTGGCATGATGGAACACCCGACTTTAAGAGACAAGATGAGTATGCCTTCATTAAATGAGAGCAAGATTGAGGGCAAGTTGTCTTGTTCATTGGATTTAATCCAAAATAGATCTTCACCTTAATTCCAAATCGTTCTTAACAAAAATGAATGCCTTAATCCTACAATATGAGTTAAGTAATAATATATAAATATGTTTGACCAAGATTATAAATCCATGTAGTGTCTTTTTAATAAATTACCAATAGTAATAAATAGTGAACAATAAATACTGCTCCAGTGATAGGTTCTAAATCTAAATGCAGTTAAGTGAACATTGTTTTTGCATTGTTGTTCTTGTTGCTGTTTTTTGAGCATCCACCATTGCCAAGTAAAGAAGGAATTGTCAACAAACTGACCATGCATCCATAGAACTTACCACTTTGTGAGTAACCTCATATTACTTGGGTAAACACATAGTTTGTTAACATAATTTTTGATGGATTTTTAAAAGGCATGTACAGCTACGGTGACAAATAATAAGACCAGACACATTTTTAGTATAAGGAAAAGTTTACTTTAGGAAATGATATTTAAGGTGGATAAAGATGATTAATAGAATTATCCAGTGAGGGATGAGACCATAGTGGTCATGAGTGGACATATGCTGAGAACACACGGGTTTTGGACTGTTAAGAAATGTCAAAGCAAGGGAAATTCTACACAGAAAACATGAAAGCAAGGAATATGCAATTTTACAATTTCTTCCATGTGGCTACTGTTTTCTAGATAATCAGAAAATGATGATTAACAAAAAAAGGAAAAAATTCAAAATTAACTTGCCCATCTTTTATCTAAACCAATTATAGGATTGTTGTATTAATACATAATATAATATTATGTTAATAACTCTTCACTCTGTTGGATATAGTCATAGCCTTGTGAAATGCTCTGGCCCATGAAACATGAGCAAGGTTGACATGTATACTTTCCAGTAAGAGAACTAAAATCCATCATTTGTTCACTGGGTTCTTTTCTTCTCTTTCCTCATGACCAGCAATATTCCAAAGAGAATCTGGTCCTAAAATATAGAGCCACAGTCAACTTACAGTGGCTCTGTAGTGTGAGCAAAAAAATAAACTTTTGCTTTTATAAAGTACAAAGATTTTAATACCATATCCTTTCCACATATCATAGCCAAGACTATGCTGATATACATTTGATCATTTCCTTGACTCAGACTCTACCTTCAAGGTGAGTTGTTGCTCCACACCATAGACCGTTCTGCAATTTGTAGTTTCAGGAAAACAAAAGAGCCAATGAAAAACATACAACTCTCTTATTGACCATACAGCCTGTCCTCTGAGTCCATAGATTCCACATTTGTGAATTCAACTAAGAGTGGATTGAAAATATTTGGGGAAAATGGAGAGTTGCATCCATTAGTGAACATGTACAGACTTTTTTTCTTGCCATTATTTTCTAAACAATATGGTATGAGAACTATTTACATAGCATTTACATTATGTTAGATATAAGTAATCTCAAGATGATTCGAAGTATATGGAAGGATTGTGTAGGTTATCTTCAAATTCTATACCATTTTATATAAGGGACTTGAGAATCTATGGATTTAGTATCTGTGGTAGGTCCTGGAGTCAATCCCCCATGAGAACCCAGGGATAACTGCATATGCACCTGCAGTTTCTGCCACTGGTGTTACTCTTGCAAATGTATTTGACTTCAGTTTTATTATATACCATTCTATCCCCTAAATACTCCATTCTAGTATAACTCAACTTAAGGTATTATGTTCCAATCTGTTAAAACACCCTGGAACATAATCTTACAAAGTTATCTACACTTATATTTGTGGAAGAGGAAAAATGCAATGTTTTAAATAAAATATGAAATTTAAAATGCTATGCCAAGCAAAAGAATTCTAACAAAATGCTATTGAAATACATAAAAAGAAACAATTAATTGTATAGGAGATTTCTTGTCAAGAAATAGTGTATCCAAGAGCTATAGGTAATTGTCCATGCATTTTACCTTGAAAGACTAACTCATCACAATGCAACTGACTGATATCATTAGACTTCTCTTATCTGATTGCCTTGAAGATATGTAAAATTTGTGAAGCAGGCCCCTAAAGAATCAGGGATTGGAGAAATAAGAGAAAAAGTAAAGATTTAAAAAAACCCTAAACATATGTTGGATCATTTTTGGAAGTAAAAATTTGCATAGGAGTGCTGAAAATCTAATTGTAGTACATGCAAAGAAGACATGGATAAGCCCTTAGAAAATAGTGCAAATAGCATTTGAAGTGGTACAGGGGTGGGAGTTGAGAGGGAGACAATAAATTACCCAGAGCTTTATGGAGGGATATAAGGATCTTGGCACTTAATTTTTCTGACTAAGTATGGCAAGGGACAGACAAGGGACACAATCAGTTTATCCCTGTTTGAAAAGGCTCACTGCAAAAAGTGGGTTGAAAACATGCTACAGGAGAGTGAAAGAGAAATTAGAAAAAATTCACTGAAGTTACTGCAATAATCTACATAAAAATTCTTCATTTCTTGGCCAATGATGGAAACACCAAAAATGATAAGAAGGGATCAAATTTTGGTACATTTTATTGATCCAACAATTTTTGCTAATGGGTGGGATTTGAAAGAAAGTGAGAAATCAAAAATAACTTCAGCCTTTTTCTGCCTTGAATTCTCTGAAATAAAACTATAGGAGAACAGAGTATTTTGGGGGGAGATGAAAGATGGAGAAAGCAGGAGATTGTTTTGCTCTACTTAGTTTTAAAAACCATTTAGACATCAGGCATGCAGCTGTTTGCATAAGACATGTTTAGGGATGGTATCTGGATTAGAAATATTTACATCTGGGAACTACTGTCCTATGAAAAGTAGGTAAAACAGTGAGAATGGATCATTAGAGGGAGAAAACATGACGGCACAGAGAAAGGAAGATTGCTGAAGTGAGGTCTCTGCTGAGATCAGAGCAGAGTCTACTGCACCGAGGTCAAGGTGCGGCTCTGATAGAAACAGGGAGCTTCTCTATGGTAGTAAGAGAAAACATAAAATACCTGGCACAGTTGCAAATATGTGGGTGCGGGAAGTTCTCTTCTTAGTGAATTTCACACATTTCTTGTAGATTATAAGAATAAAGGCCTACATCTCAGAAAGAAGATAGGGGTTTAAGTGTTTTGGAAGTTTAAGGGGAGAGACATCAGTATAAAATAAGTCACTTAAGAGAGCGAAACTGGAGGTGGGCCTGGGGAGCCCGGGGACTCCCAGGCACAGGAATCTGGGTTGTGGACGCTCAGGGCTGTCTCCGTGTCATAGCTATTGTGAATAATGCTGCAATAAATACATGAGTACAGATACCTGTCTGAGACATTGATGTTGATTTTTTTTTAACCCCAAAGGGGAATTGCTAGATAACATGGTAGTTTTAATTGTTTGAGAAACCTCCATACTGTTTCCTATAATGGCTTACATTTGAGCAACAGCGTACAAGGCTTCTGTTTTTCCACATCCACACCACACCCAACACTGTTACTTGTGGATACATTTGTAAGGTGGTATCTCATTGCAGTTTCCTGATGTGAGTGAGGTTGAGCAGTAGGATACTGGGCTATTAGGCTAACGGCCGCCTTTTAGCTTCTGTTCACTGCTTGTTTGCTAACCGCAGGGCATTATGGGTGCGTTATGGAATGCAGAGAAAAAAACGCTGAAACTGGAGCCTCTCGGCTAGGACCAGAACAAGTTAGAGCCTATCAGGGGCAGGATGAAGTAAGAGGCTGGGCAGATGCATGACCGGCAGGGCCCACCAATCACCGTAGAGGGCAGATGCGTGATCAGCGCATAAACAGCTTAGCTATATAGGCTCACTCGCACACAGGCGGGGGCTCCCTGCCCTCATGAGAGGCCACAGCGCTGGCTCTTCTCAGGCTCCGACCCTAGCTCGAGCTAGACAATAAAACTCCTTTTGATAATTACAGCCTTGGTGACTCTGTCTCTCTGTCCCGCGGCCCTGCGGATTCCAGCTCTAACAAAGCATGTTAGCAAAAGCTAGCCATTTGTATGCAGTCTCTGGAAAAAAGTCTAGTCAGGTTTTTTCCCATTTTAAATTATTTTTGCTGCTGACTCATATGTTTCTTTACATATTTTGGATATTGACTTCTTATTAGATATATTGCAAATATTTTTTCCAATGTGTAGATTGTCTTTTTATTTCATTGATTGTTTCCTTTGTGATACGGAAGCATTTTAGTTTGATGTAGTCCTACTTATTTATTTTTGCTTTTGTTTCTTGTGCTTTTGGTGTCATATCCAAAAAAATCATTGCCAAGATTAACGTCAAAGAGCTTTTCCTTATGCTTTCTTCTAGGAATTTTATGGCATCAAGTCTAACATTTAAGTTCTTACTCCATTTTAAGTTAATATTTGTGAATGGTGTGAAGCTGGGGTCTAATTTCATTCTTTTGCATACGGATATCCAATTTTGCCAGCATCATTTGTTGAAGGGACTATCCTTTCCCATGTTGTGTATTCTTGGCATCCTCATCAAATTTTAGTTGGCATATATATGCGTGGGTTTATTTCTGGGCTCTTGATTCTTTTCTATTGGTCTATGCATCTGTTTTTATGCCAGTACCATTACTGCTTTTATTAGCTTTGTAATATAATTTGAAATCATAGAATGTTATGCCTTCAACTTTGTTCTTTTTTCTCAACTTCATTAACTAATTGGTGTCCTTATTTTTGAAATAAATTTTAGAATTGTTATTGTCAATTTCTGTGAAAGATGCTGTTGAAATTGTGTGTGGATTGCATCGAATCTATAAATCACTTTGGGTGGTATGGGCATCGTAACAATATTAATTATTTTGATATATAACCACAGAATAACTTCCCAGTTATTTGTGTCTTCTTCAAGTTTGTTCATAAATGTCTTACAGTTTCAGTATACAGACTTTTCACCTCCGTGATTAAATGTATTCCTAAATATTTTGTTTTTGATGCTCTTATAAACAGGATTGTTTCCTTAATTTCTCCTCTAGATAGTTGCGTGTTACTGCATAGAAACACAGCTAAATTTTGCATATTAATTTTGTTTCCTGAAACTTTACTGAATTCATTTACCATTTCTAACAAATTTTCAGTGTAGTCTTTAGGGTTTTCTACATGTAATATCATGTCATCTGCAAATGGAGACAATTTTGCTACTTTGTTTTTAGTTTGAATGCACTTTATTTCTTTCTCTTGTCTCATTGTTCTGATTAGGGCCACCAGTACAATAGTGAGTAGAAGTGGTGAGTGTGGGGACCCTTGTTTTGTTCTTGATCTTAGAAGAAAAGCTTTTCACTTTTCACTGTTAACTATGACGTTGGCTATAGGTTTATCATCATATATGGCCTTTATTATGTTTGGGCTTTCATTTTATACTCAATTTATTGAGAGATTTTTAATCATTAAACAGCTGCTGAATTTTTTCAAATACTTTATTTGTACATATTTAAGTGATCATGTAATGTTTATGTTTCATTGTGCTAATGTGTATATCAGAATTATTGATTTGCATTACATTGCAGGAATATATTTCAATCATAATGTATGATCTTTTTAAGATATTATTGAATTCAGATTACTAGTATTTTGTTGAGAATTTTTATATCTATGATTATCGGTGGTATTGGCCTGTAATTTTTTTTCTTGTAGTGAGTGACCTTGTCTGACTTTGGTATCAGAGTAATATCGGCATCATAAAATTAGTTTGAAACACTTTCTTCCTAAATTTTTGGGAAGATTTTAGAGCAGTATTAATCTGTCAATCTATTTGGTAGAATTCACCAGTGAAGCCATAAGGTTCTGGGCCTTTTTTTGTTGGGAAGTTTAAAAAATTATTATTAATATTATTATTGCTAATTCAATATCTTTACTAGTTATTAGTTTGCTCTGGTTTTTATTTCTTTGGGATGTATATGTCTAAGAATTTATTCATTTCTTCTAAGTTATTCGATTTTTTGGCATAAAATTGTCCATAGTAGTCTCTTACAACCCTTTGTATTTAAGTGGTAACAATTCTAATTTCTCTTCTTTCATTTGGAATTTTATTTCAGTTATCTCTATTATTTTTCTTGGTTAGTCTAGCTCAAGTTTGCCAATTTTTCTCATCTTTTCATAGAACCAACTCTTTGTTTCATTGATCTTTTCTATTGTCTTTATTGTCTCTATTTCTTTAATTCTGTTCTAACCTTTATAATTTCCTTCCTGTTTCTAATTTTTGGCTTAGTTTGTTATTCCTTTCTAATTCCTAGAGTGTTAAGTTAGGTTGTTTATTTGGATTTTTTTAATGTAGTTGTTAATTTCTTAAAATTTTCTTCTTAGACTGCTTTTGCTGCATTTCATAAGTTTTGGTATGTCACGTATCTAATTTTGCTTGTCTCAATATATTTTTTAATTTCCCATTTGATTACTTTTTTGATCCATTGGTTCCTTATGAGTGTATTGTTTATTTTCCACATCTCTGTGAATTTTCCAATTTCCCTACTGTTATTTATTTCTAGTTTCATGCCATTGTGGTCAAAAAGCTACTTGGTATGATTTCAAACTTCTAGGATATGTTAAGAACTGTTTTGCAGCCCACAGTATGATGTTTTCTAGAGCATGTTCCATGTGTGCTTAAGAAGAATATATATAACTCTTCTTTTGAATTCAAACTTCCTTATATGTCTGTGCAGCCATTTGGTCCCGAGAGTCATTCAAATCTGTTTACTTACAGGTTTTCTGTCTAGATAATGTATTCGTTGTTGAGAGTGGAGTATTATAATCCCCCACCATTATCATATATCATTGTTTATTTCTTCTTTCTGTTCTGCTATATTTGCTTCATCAATTTAGGTTTCCCAATGTTGGCTCACAAATATTTAAAATTATATCTCACTGATGAATCTACCCCTTTATCATTGTATAATGATTTTCTTTGTCTCTTGTGATTGTTTTTTACTTAAAGTGCATTTTATCTGGTATAACTACAGCCACCCCTGCTCTCTTTCAGTTATCATTTTCATGAACTATCTTTTTCTTTCTCTTCTCTTTTCTATGGTCTATGTGTCTCTTTAAAATTAAAGCAAATCTCTTATAGGCATAAAACTAATGGATGTTATTTTGTTGTTGGTTTGTTTATTCAATTGATTGTATGTGTATGTGTGTGTGTGTGTGTGTGTGTGTGTGTGTGTATCCATTCAGCCACTCTATGTCTTTTGATTGGAGTATTTAATGCTTTTACACTTAAAATAATTATATATAGATAAAGAATTACTATTGTCATTTTGTTAATTATTTCCTAACTGGTTTTCGTTTTCTCTTTTTTTCCCCCTTTCTTCTTCTCCTGCTGTCTTTTATGATGGTATGTTTTGATTCTTTTCTCTTAATATTTTGTGTATCTTTTGTGGTTACCATGATGCTTACATAAATATAGTTGTAACATTTTATATTAAGCTGATAGCTGCTCAACTTCATTCACGTACAAAAACTCTGTAATGTTACTTCTTGCCTCACTCACATTTTAGGTTATTGATGCTATAATTTAATATTGTGTTTCCAATTACAAATTGTTGTGGTTATAATATTTAATACATTTAAAAAAATTTTACACCATTGCTAAAGCACCAGCATTAAAATATTATAGAATTTTTTTTACATTTTTATTTTATTTCAAGAAAATATGAAGGTATGAATATTTTGGTTGCATTTTATATCTTTGCTTCTCCCTAGCAAAAATTCTGAAAGATCCTCAGGTTCTAATACAAAAAGGCATTTGAGAACCACTAATCTTATAAATGCTTTTAGTTTAGAAAAAAATAATGCCTACCTCCTAGGGCTGCATTGAGGATGAATGGAGGCAGTGCTAGAAAAGCATTTCAGAGAATAACCAGGATGAAATAAATGCTTAACAAATGTTCACTTCATGTGTAACCACAGATACAGATTTCCTTATTGTAAAGTTACAACAAGAGACTATCTTTAGGCAAAACAAGCTGTCCAGCTGTGTAGTAAAAAGGTTATTTAGCATTTCCCAAAGAAAGTTTGGTTTTTGCCCTTGTCTTCTGGGAGGTAATCTATAAGCCCCTTGAATGTTCTACGTGATAAAAGTATCTTTGTTACCTGTGAGGTTTGGGTCAGCCAGATGGTAACAATGGGATTTAGTGTGGGAGCTGTGGGTTACACAATATCAACTGGATCCCTAGAGGGGCTGGAAAATGAGATTGGCAACATGGGCAGTCAATCATGCCTGTGCAAGGGAGTCCCAATAAAATCTGTGGACACTGAGGTTTGGGTGCATTCTCTTGTTTGGAATACTCTGTGCATATTGTCATACATCAGTTCTGCGAAAGTAACACTGTCCATGATCCTACAGGGAGAGGATAGCTGGATGCTCCACATTTTGTAATTTTCTCGATTCTGTCTTTTCCTGGATTCTGGCCTGTATGCCTTTCCCCTTGGCTGATTTTAATCTGTATCCTTTAGCTATAATAAACTGTAAACTGAAAGTAAATATATATATATTATAGAACATATATATATATTATAGAATTTTGACTTTGACTATACATTTGCCTTTACCAGTGAGTTTTATACATTTATATGTTTTTACATTGTTAATTAGTATCCTTTCATTTCAGCTTCGAGAATTCCCTTTAGTTTTCCTGTAAAGCAGTTCTAGTGGTGATGAACTCTCTCAATTTTTGTTTTTATGGGAAAGTCTTTATTTTGCCTTCATTTCTGAGGGATAGTTTTGTTGGGTATAGTATTTTTAGTTGAGAGTTGTAATTTCTTTTTCATTCAGTGTTTTGTATATATCACCCAACTCTCTCCTGGCCTGTAAATTTTCTGTTGAGAAATTTGCTAATGGCCTTATAGTCACTCCCTTGTATATGACAAGTGGTTTTATTCTTGTCACTTTCAAAACTTTCCTTTTACTTTGACTTTTGATAATTTAATTATAATATATCTTGGTGTAGGCATTTTCAGATTCCACCTATTTGGGGAATCCTGGGCCTCATGAATATGAATCTATATTTCTCTACAAAAATTTGGAAAGATTTTAGCCACTGTGCTTTTAAATAGACCTTTTGTCCTTTCTGCTCTGTTCTTTTTATGATTCCTATACATATGTTGCTCTACCTGATGATTTTCTCTAAGTTCTATAGGATTTCATCACTCCTTTTTATTTTTTTTCTATTTGAACCTCTGACTGGATAATATCAGCTGACCTGTCTTCAAGTTCATTGACTTTTTCTTCTGCTGCATCAAATCTGCAGCTTTAATATTTATACTTTTTAATGTTTTCTTTATCTTTGTTAAATTCACTTTGTTCATATATTATTTTCCTAATATTGTTTAGTTCTCCATCTGTGTTTTTATATATTTCACTTCATTTCACCAAAAGTGAAATTACTGTAAATTTTTGGTCAACCTGGTCATATATCTGCATTTCTTTCTTTTTTTTTTTTTTAGACAGAGTCTCACTCTGTTGCCTGGGCTAGAGTACAGTGGCATCAGCCTAGCTCACAGCAACTTCAAACTCCTGGGCTCAAGCAATCCTTATGCCTCAGCCTCCCAAATAGCTGGGACTACAGGTTTGCTGGCTCACCTGTAGTCCCAGCTATTTTTTTCTATATATTTTTAGTTGTCCAGCTAATTTCTTTCTATTTTTATTAGAGACTGTGTCTTGCTCTTGCTCAATATCTCCATTTCTTTATGATCAATTATACCACTTTATTTGTTCCCTCTGATAGTGTCATGTTTCCCTGATTCTTCATGATTATTGTGTTCTTGTACTAATGTCTGCACATCTGAGGAAGCAATCATCTTTCCCAGACTTTATTTCACTTTGGCGGGAAATAGCCTGTGATTTTGGGTGTGCCAGTGGCAGTGTTTGTGAATAGGTTTGCCTTGATGATAGGAGTCTTTAGTTGGGTGAGCCTGGCGAATATGTGCTTTAGGCTGGGTTGAGTCAATGGCTGGGCACTGGGTTGAGTCAATGGTTGGGCTACCTGGTAAAGTGAGGGCTGTTTGCCAGACTCCCCAGTCACGTCTGGTCAGGCATGATCACAGCCTACTGATAACTGCATTCTGCATTCAGATGGAACCACAGTGTGGGCTCCATAATCATGTGGGGCTGCATGATGATTTTCCCCATGGTTGAGTGGGCCCACTGACTGAGTTCTCTACCCAGGTGGGGCCTCTACCACTGGTCAGATCCTTACCAGTTGGATGTGGCCACAGGGTGCATCCCACAGTTGGAAGGGCCTGCAAGTTGGACTCAATGACGAGGCGGAGTAACTGGCTATACTCTTTAAGATTGAGTAGGGTCACTTTCTGGGCTTCCTTATTGGGTGGTGCCATAGACCACCCTTATTGGGTGGTGCTATGTGATTGGACAGGGTCACTGACTGGGCTCCCTGACTGGGTACAGCCATAGGCCATGCTCAGCAATCAGGCAGGTTGTGGTATTTGCTGCTGGGCAAAATTCCTTGTTCTGACTCTAGTCAAGCAAGGCAAGTAGCTATGCTCTTCAGTTAGGCAGGGTCGCTAGCTTGGCTTCCTGCCCAAGTGGTAACATAGAATGCTCTGATGCTCGGTGGGATCACTGGTCAGGCTCCTGATTAAGTAGGGCCAGAAACTGTGTTCCACAGTTGGGTGAGGTTGCTGACTTGACTCAAGAGGGGCTGTAGTCTATCTTTGAGGCTACTCAGGGTTGCTTCATCATAGACCCATCTCAAGGAGATGCCCATAGAGAGCTCAGCATGCACCACAGTGACCCCAATCTTTATTTACTCCTACCAGTATTTTCTGAAGGCCAAAAATAAAAATGAACATATAAATAAGTCTTAGATAATATCTATAGGGCTATAAATATTTGATGATATATTAATATAATTTTAGAGAGGAAATTCATATCTTTATGCAACAAAAATATTTGTTAAAGCATCTTTTAAAATATCAACATTTTGCATGGATTATAGAACATACCTAAAATTTCCAAAAAATAATATTTCAATTAAAATTTTTCCAATGCTCTTTTTATTCACTTGCTGAGGTGATAGACAAAATATCATCACAGAACTGACAAAGAGTAGAAGATGAACATATTTTTACCCATGGTCTCTTCAATGTAAGAGTATTTTTAAAAAACATTTTTTATTCTCTATATTTAAAACTGAGTACTTTAAGGAATTTTAAGAATTCTGAAAATCAATTTAGTTTTGAGTACATGTGGTATTTATTTGTCTTTCCATTCTTGCAATACATCACTTAGAAGAATGGTCTCCAATTCCATCCAGGCTTTACAAAAGATATTAGATCATCATTTTTTATGGCTGAGTAGAACTCCATGGTATACATATACTACATTTTACAAATCCATTCATGGATTGATGGGCACTTGGGTTGTTTCCATATCTTTCCGATTGTGAATTGTGATGCTATAAACATTTGAGTGCAGATGTCATTTTTATAAAAATGTCTTTTTTTCCTTTTGGTAAATACCTAGTAGTGAGATAAAGCAACACTTACGTATATGTATGGAAGTAAAACTCAATGGAAATCAAGTAGGTGGGAGGGGGTGGAGGGGGTGGGTAAATTCACACCTAATGGATAAAATGCAAACTATCTGGGTGAAGGACACACTTATAACTTTGACAAACTGTGCAAAAACAAATGATGTAACCAAAATGTGTGTCCCCCCATAGTATTCTGAAATCAAAGAATTCTGAAAATCAGATCAGAAAAATGGTCTCCACATGTACTCACCATCAAATTGGTACTGACCAATTATCAATATGGTGCTCAAAGGGTGATGGTGTTCACCAGGGATTCAGGGGTTGGGGGAGTAGACCCACATCTGAGGGATGTGGTAAGCATTGTGGAGGGGAAGGGCATACCTCTAACCCTTGCTAGGGAGATGCAAAGTTATAAAATCTAACCTAAAGTTTAAATATATATATATACATATATATATATATTTATCGGGTGTTGGGCAGGTGGGAGGGGGGAGGAGGGGATAGGTATATATATACATTACGAGTGCGATGTGCATTGTCAGGGGCATGGACATCCTTGAAGCTCTGACTCAAGGGGGGGAGGGAAGGCAAGAGCAATGTATGTAACCTTCACATTTGTATCCCCTTATTTTACTGAAATAAAAAGGAAAAAGAAAAAAGAATTCTGAAAATCAGGAAAATTTTATACTCAAAAAATTTTTTTCTAAATTTTTAAGCAGATAGAATTGGGTAGCCATTTAATTTTTTATTTTACATATATATATACATATAGATAGATAGATAGATAGATAGATAGATAGATAGATAGATAGATAAAGACAAATGGTTGAAGAGGAATTCATGAATGTAAAATAGACATAAAAGCAGTAATTATCTGAAAAACGATATTTTAGGTATGACTTTGTATTCACTATACCAGTTAGTTTGGATTAAATTTTGTTTTAGTAACAAAATACCTCAGTTTTCTAATAGCTTACAATAACAAGTTCACATTGAATTATGATACAATGATGGTTCTTCTGTGTTTTCTTTTCATTTCAGAGCCCAGACTAAAGGAGGCAGCTATTCCCTGGAACTTTGCCAAGCTCGTGGCAGAGGGAAAACATAACTAGTCATGAACCACATCATGGCTCCTAAAGCTTCTACTTGGACACTCACATGTTACTTTAATTCACTTATATTGAATAGTCAATACCAACATAACAATGATGATGATGGGTTGGTGTAAGACTTCCACAATTTTGGACTCGGCAGGGACAAGAAAGAACATTTTAAGCAATATTATTATATACCACAACACTAACTAGAATATTACACAGTCTTGTGAATGCACAAGTCTCTATGTTGGAATGTTAGAAATACAGTTGTGCATTAGTATACATGGGGATTAGTTCCAGGCTCTCCCCATGGATATCAAAATCTGAAGATTCTCTAGTTCCTTATGTAAAATGGAATAGTGTGTGCATATAACCTACACACACCCTTCCATACACTTTAAATCATCTCTAGATTACTTATGGTACACAATACAATGTGACTTCTGTATGAATAGCTATTATACCATGTCACACTTTTATCTGTATTATTTTTATCATTGTATTATTATTTTTTCAAATATTTTTATCCACGGTTGGTTGAATCTGTGGATGTGGTACCCACAGATATGGAGGGCTGACTGTATCAGCAATAAAGTTATCAGAGGCAAACTGGACCTTGGTGCGTGTGTGGGGTGTTCCTGTGTGTGTGTAATGGGTGCATCTGTGTGTTTCTGTGAGGGGAGATTTTTGGTTTATTTAAGGCTTAAACTTTGCTATGGTGTTGGTGCTGTTTCTTTCAATAGTCATAAAGCAGAAAACCCTTTCTTTACTCCTGCCTATGTTGTTTGAAGTTTCAGTGGTTGGTATATATACCACCAGACTTATGTTTATTTCAATTTGTTTATTTATTTTTTTATTTCAGGAAAATACCAGAGTACAAACATTTTGGTTACATTTTATATCTTTGCCTCTCCCTAGCAAGAGTTAGAGGCATGCCCCTCCCCTCCACAATGCTCACCACATCCCTCAGTTGTGAGTCTACCCCCCCCCCAACCTCCAATCCCTGGTGAACACCACCATCCTTTGAGCACCATAGTGTTAATCAGTCAGTACCAATTTGATGGTGGGTACATGTGGAGGCCCATTCTTCTGATCTTGTGTCACTTCACTTCTGATAATGGGCTCAAGCTCAATCCAGGAAAATATAAGCAGTGCTAGATCACTGCCGTTTCTTATAATTGAGTAATATTCCATTGTATACATATACCAAATTTTAATAATCCACTCATGGATTGATGGGCACTCGGGTTGTTTCCATGTCCTTGCAATAGTGAATTGTGCTGCCATAAACATTCAGGTGCAGATGTCTTTATAATAGAGTGTCTTTTGCTCATTTGGGCAGATGCCTAATAATGCTATTGCTGGCTCGAATGGCATTTCTATTTTTAGGTCTTTGAGGCATCTCCAAATTCTTTTCCACAGCGGTCGCACTAATTTGCAGTCCCACCAGCAGTGTAAGAGTGTTCCTGTCTCTCCACATTCTCGCCAGCATTTGTTGTTTGGGGATTTTTTGATAGAAGCCAATCTCATTGGGGTTAGGTGATATCTCATTGTGGTTTTGATTTGTATTTCTCTAATGATTAGAGATGTTGAACACTTTTTTTATATGTTTGCAGGCCATTATTCTGTCTTCTTTGGAAAAGATTCCGTTCATTTCCATTGCCCATTTATTGATGGGGTGGTTTGATTTTTTTCTTGTTGATTCCTTTAAGTTCTAGATAGATTCTTGTTATCAGAGTTTTATCGGAAGTGTAGAGAGCAAATATTTTCTCCCATTCTGTAGGCTGTCTATTGGCTCTAATGATCGTTTCCTTGGCTGTGCAGAGCTTTTTAATTTGATCAGATCCTTATTTAAATTTATTTATTCACTTCTTTTGGTGATGTGTTACTTTTCCTATATTGTCTCTGTATTGTCTTTCCAACTTTCCTTTTCTTTGCCTGTCATTTTTTGGGACGATTATTCCAATTTTAAGTCTTTGATCTTCAGGGTATAAAAGAAAAGATCAATTATTGGAATGAGAAAACCATCAAGAGTCAGAGAAATTTCTCATGGTGTTGGGAATAATTCTCTGGATATTGCAGGTACTTGAGCATCTAAACAGAGACCAGAAGGCAGATACTGCTACAAGGCAGGAAAATTAGGGCCTCAAAACGTGGTTCCACATTTAAAAAATGGCTGCCGGTTAGAGTAGATTGGATGATTAAGTAAGGAATGATCAAGCTGCTGAACCGATCCACAGGCTTTATTTGAATAAACTGTCTCATGCTCAAGACAACAATATAGTGTATTGTCACAAACAGAAGATCACAAATAGTAACATATAAATTTAGTGTCACAGTAGAGAGATACATATTTTCCTTGGTTTCTAACAAATCTCCTATATGTTGCAACCACTGCTGAAGAGACGATACCACAGGTTACTCAGGTGTGTTCACATTATGAAAAATAATCAAGCTGTTCATAGGTTATACAATTTTCTGTATATTTATCATTTGTGCACTGTTCCACAAATATTGGCTTTGCATAATTGTATACACACATTTTTATTTTTATTTATTATTTAAAACATTACTATGTAAAGATCATGCTCATTCTTTCTTTTATATCTGCCTAGAGGCATTGGAAGGATGAACAATATTTTACCTGTCCCCTGTTGATGGATATTTGATGTTCTTACAAACAAATAACATTGTGTGTATATCAGGCTGCATATATATGTATATATATATATATGAGCTTATCTTCAGGATAAATTTATTAAATTCCTTGGAGAGAAAATTTATACATTTTAAAAATTTATGCTCTTCTCACCAATGTATGAGAGTGCCATTTTCTGCACAAATCATCTAATACAGAGTTCTAACAACTGACCTGTAATGTGCTGCTACTTTAATTTACTAATTTAATTTACACAACTTTAATTTACATTTTTAAAATTTGATCCTATTCAGAAGACTTTTTCTATGCTTGTTTCATGAAATTCCAAATCATTGACCATATGAGTAGCTATTATTTTTCTTTGTGTTTTTGTTTTTGTCTCTTACCCTCACTTAGATCTGACCTCTGTCGCCCCTCCTCATGATTGTGTCTCTCTGTCCTCAGTGAGTCTCCTCACAGCCTCATGTCTATTTGAGTCTCACTTCCTTGATTTCTGACCATATTCTGAGGACTGTGCCTGGAAAAAACAGAATAAGGCTGGATGCCCTCATTTAAAATTTGCTTTTAAACCTCCATGAATATTACGTCTATCTAGTCCATTCTCTCTCTCTCTCTCTAAATATATATATATGTGTGTGTATATATATATATATATCTTTCTCTTAATGGTCATTTAATGCCTTTTCAGTTTTTCTAAATCTTCAAATGACTTTCTCTGCATGTCCGTCTCAGCTGATGATGACCTAATTCCTATTTCAATGAAGATATGATAGTATTGAGAAGAAAACTTCCATGTCTGCACTATTAACATCCACTCACCTGTAAACATCCGCATGTCCCCCATGTCCTCCCCTTCCAGGTTGGAGGCCCTGTGCCAGCCGCAGGGCGAGGCCGGTCTTCCCGTGTACAAAAGACCCCACTCTGCTCTCCTGCACAAGGTTACTGTCAAATTGTTCTCCTTTTCAAATTTCATACATCACCATTTTCTCTCTTTTCACTGGACTGTTTCCCACAGAATATAAAGCAGGTACCATTCTTCTCATCATTAAAAAAATAATCTTTTGATCTCATTTCATCCTAGCTCTGTCATCCAATTTCTTAGCTCCAACCTACAATTAAACTTCTTGATATATTGTGGACATGCACTATCATCAGTCATATTCTTTCAATTTTCTATTAATTCCAGTTCAATTTGGCATTCTCCCCCACACATTCACATCTCACTGTGGTTAGGCTCACTCATTAACAACTTGCTATAACTAGACATCCATGTTTATTATTAATGGCACTATCAATCACATTTGACAGTGCCCTAATCATAAAAATGATGACTGTGTGAGGCAATGCATCAGTTAGCTTGAATTAACCACTCAATGATGTCTATGTACCTCAAAACATCATGCTGCGCATGACAAATACATACAATGTTATCTGTCAAATAAAACATAAAATTTTAAAAGTAAAATAAAATAATCAGGAAGTTGAAAATGTGTTTGTACACCCATATTCATAGCAGAATCATTTGAAACATCTAAGAGGTGGAAGCAACAGAATTGTTCGTCGATGGTGAATAGATAAGCAAAATGTTGCATCCTCATGCAGTGGAACATTATTCTACTTTCACAAAGAAGGAGATGGAGAGTCAAGATGGCCAGCTAGACACAGGTAGCATGTGCCTCCTGTATGGAGAGAAACTGAACAATAAGCAGATTCTCACATTCTGAAGAGATCATTTAGGTGAGAACACTAGATTCACCAGGGACAAGATGGGAAGCAGCAAAGTGGATAAGAAGGGGCTCCAGGCAACTTGTCCAGCCAGGGACAGGCTCAGAGCTGAGAGATGCTCCTGGCTATGGGTGATCAGCAGGAGAGAAACCCCCAGACCTCCACGCTCTGAGTCAAGCTTGTACAATCTTGGCTACAAGAGAATGCCCTAACAGTCGCAGGTCTTGGGCCTAACACATAGAGCTGCTTGGAGATCGCACAGAAAAGGAGCCCTCCTGGAATCCCACAGGCATCTGAGCCTAGAGCAGCTTGAGCTGGCTGCCATTCTGAGAGCCCACACGCCGGGGCTGTGGGCGTGCCTGCAGTGCTGGGTGGCTCTGCAGAGGGAGAGTGGGGCCCGGGCACTCCCTGGCACCCTTGCGAAGGTCCCCATCACCCTCCTATGGGTTGCTGTTGAGATTCATACCTGAATGGATAGCATTTTCCATGCTTTCTTGCCCACTCACTTGCCCAGGTGGGACCCCAGCATTCTGGATGTGAGTACAAGGAACCATTTTGGGGGTTTGACACTGGGCTGGACTCCTCCCTGCAGAAGAGCTTGGGCTGATGCAGCTGCAGCTGCCATCCAGCTGAGGGGGCACAGTGGAGCCCACGCTCCCCCACGTACACCAAGGACCATTCACACTGCCCTGAGTGGTGGAAAATGGCACTGCCCCAGCATCCTACCTGTGCTCTTTGCCTGGAAGAGCTCCACCCTCTCCACTGTCACGCCCAACATGCCATCTTGGGAGTTTAAAGCTTGGCAGTGGCCACCTTCAGGCAGAGTGCAAGCTGACACAGCTGTGATCCTGCCCAGCGGAGGAGGGATAGGGAGCCCAAGCTCTCCTACACACATGGGACAATTCCCAGGCTCCTGTGAGACTGAGACATCAGCAGACCACACTCCCCACAGTTTCTTGCCCATGTCACTTGTCTGAAAGGGGTCCTACCCTCTTTGATTGCAAGCCCAAAGGCAGTGCTATTTCGGCAGTTTAATGCTGAGCCGTGTCCCACCCATGGGCCAAGTTCAAGGTGCTGTGTCTGCTGCTGCCACCTGTCTGTAAAGGGACAGGGTAGATCAAACTCTCCTAAGTACGCATAGGACAATACTCACCTCCCTGGCACAGACAGCTGTGGAACTGGGGACTAGCCTACCCAAGCCACTGCAACTACCAGTAACATCAACATGGACCAACTGAGTCCCAATGGGTGGCTCCACCACAACTACTGCCACCTCCCACATCACACCAGCTTCTCAGGGAACTGAGAACACACTCAAACGCTGGCCTTCTGCTCTAACTGCTAGCTTCTAAGCAAGCCACATGAAGGCCCAGGAATTTGCTCCTCAGGATGCACCAGTACTGCAGTCAGCGTAAGCTGCAATTTTAGACTCTGGTGGCTAAAATCAGGCATACTCAGCCCACTGTTTCCACCACTGGGGCCGAAATACTGGCTGACTTTCCTGGCTTTTGAATTCCCAGAACACTTCACAACAACCTCAACTAACAACTGTTCCCTAAGCAATTCAGGAAATTACAGATACCACAGACCTTGTGTACTGCCTAAGAAATCATACAAATATCACACTACTGCAGACACCCGAAATCAAAGCCAAAGTGTCTTACTCAATTACCAACATATATACATCTTTAGGAAAAAAAATCTCTCCTTTGAAAACAATTTTAACAAATCAGAACAAGCAACAGCTGTATTGGATGTGCAAATACCAATGGAAGGACACAGGAAACATGAAAAAGAAAAAAATGACACCACTAAAGGACCACAAGCGTCCAGCAATGGATGCCAATAAAAAATGTTATTTGTAATGGCAAATAAATAATTCCACCAAGGAGATAGATATCATTTTTAAAAAACCCAAAAATTCTAGAGCCAAAAAATTCATTGAAGGAAATAAAAATGCATTCAAAATCTTCAAGAATAGATGAGACCAAGCAGAAGAAAAATATCTCAGAGCTTGAAGACAGGTCTTTTGAAATAATCCAGTTGACAAAAATAAGGGAAAAGAAGAAAAAACAATAAGCAAAGCCTTTGAGACATCTGGGACTACATAAAGCACCCAAACTTATGAATTTTTGGTATTCTTGACAAGAAAGAGCAATCAAAAAATTTAGAAAACATGTCAGGACTAGCAAGATAACTAAACATTCATAAACAAGAGGCACAATGATCTCTAGGAAAACATACTGCAAAAAGATCATGGCACATTATAATCAGAATGATTAAAGTTGAAATGAAAAAAAAATGTTAAAATTAATAAGAAAAAAAGCAACTAGTCACCTATAAAGGAAACTCTATCAGACTTACAGTGGATTTCCTGGCAGAAACCCTGCAGGCCAAAAGAGAATGGGATGGCATTTTCAAAGTGTGGAAAGAGAAAAATTGTAGAAAAGAATTTTATATTGTGTCAGAATAAGTTTTATATATGAAGGAGAAATAAAGTCATTCCCAGACAAGCAAACACTGAAACAAACAAAGAAAATTTGTCACCACTAGATTTTACCTATAGAAAATGCTCAAAGATGTCTTAAACATGGAAATGATAGGTCAATATTCATTATGAAAGCACAGGAAAATGTAAAACTCAAAGGCCTAATAAAACAATCACACAAAGGATACAAAGAAAGGAATTATTAGTAAATAACAACATGACTAAAGATCAGCAAACTACAAGATAAAAAGACAGAGAAGAGGAAAGAATTTATAAAACAACCAGAAATCAATTAACAATATGATTAGAACAAAGCCTCACATGCCAATATTAACCTTGAAAGTAAATGGATTAAATACTCCATTTACTATAGCTTTATAGATTGAGCTTGGGAAGTCTTCCAACTCTTCAACATTTTGGAAAATTTTTAAGATAGTTGTTAATATTTCTTTAAATGTTTACTATAATTCTCTACTGAAGCAATATGGTTTTAGATTTTCTTTTTTGAGAGTTTCTGTTTATTCATTTGTTTTATTTGGGGATCTTTTCAGATTTAACCTCTTTATGTATTATTAATCCATTCATATTTTCTATTATTTTATGATACAGTCTTGAAAAGTTGTATATTCTAGAAAGTTACCTATTTCTTCTAGGTTATCCAACTTATTGGCATACACTTTTTCATAATATTCTCTTACAATCATTTTTATTTCTGTAGCATTGGTTATAATATTTTCTTTTTAATTTCTGCTTTAATTTGGTCTTCAATCTTATTTTCTGAACTAATCTAGCTAAGGTTTTGACAATTTTGTTGATCTTTAAAAAACTCATTTTATGGATTATTTTTCTATTTTCTC
This sequence comes from Microcebus murinus, assembly GCF_040939455.1. Lineage (NCBI taxonomy): Eukaryota > Metazoa > Chordata > Mammalia > Primates > Cheirogaleidae > Microcebus > Microcebus murinus. The sequence goes on along the minus strand of NC_134116.1, from coordinate 2,843,719 downwards.
TACTATATTTTATTTTTCTCTGCTCTGTTATGATTTTCTTTCTTCTGCTATCTTCAGATATAGTTTCTTCTTTAGTAGATGTAGATTTGTTTGAATTTTTTTGCCTTTTTAAAGTACTCTTTTTTAGTTATATAGTTTTCTTGTTCTCATTCAAATTGCTTTTTACTGCATCCCATAGTTTTTGGTATGTTGTGCTTTCTTTTTACCTTATCTCCAGTTATTTATTAATTTCCCTTGTGACATCTTTTACCCTTAAGTTATTTAAGTGTGTTGTTTAATTTTCACACATTTATGGATTTTCTAGTTTTTCTTCTCTAATTGATTTCTAGTTTAATTCTATTGTGATTAGAAAAGATACTTTATATTATTTCCATGTTTTTAAATTTAAGGCTTGTTTAGTAAAATAACCACATGGTCGATCTTGGAGAATATTCCATGTGCATTTAATAAAAATGAATCTACTGCCATTATTATGTGGAGTGCTCTGTATATATCCAGTAGGTCCAATTGTTTACAATGTTCAAATTATCGGGTTGTTCAATTGATTAATTGTTGTTAAATCCATTAGTAAAAATGGGGGAATTAAAATCTCCTACCATTATTGTGTTACTAGATCTTCCTTCTAATTTGCAAACGTTTGCTTTAAATATTTAGGAACTCTGAGGTTTGGTGCATGAATATTTATTATTTTTTTAATTTTAAACAATTTAGGGGTTAAAGTGGAGTTTTTTTGCAAGTGGAGTACAATGGTAAAGTCTAGGCTTTTAGCATACCCACCACCACAGTACATTGTGCCCAGTAAGCAATTTTTCATTCCTCAACCCCTACCCATCGTACCCCCTTACAAGTCTCCAATGTCCATTATACTACTCTGTATGATTATGTGTAGCTTCAATCCATAGCTTCAATCCCATTTATAAGAGAAAACATGGTATTTTGTTTTCCATTCCTGAGTTACTTCACTTAGTATTATAGCCTCCAGTTCCATCCAAATTGTGGCAAAAGGCATTATTTCAATCTTTTTATGGCTTAGTATCCCATGGTATATGTACCAAGAAATATGTACATGGAAATAATCCATGTACCATGGATTATTTTCTTAATCTACTCATCATTTGATGGTCACTTAGATGATTCCATATCTTTGTGATTATGAATTGTGCTATGATAAACATGCAAACGTGGGTATATCTATTTTTTTATATAATAACTCCTTTTCCTTTGGGTAGATACCTAGAAGTGTCATTGCTGGATCAAACAACAGATCAACTTTTAGTGCTTTGAGAAATCTCTATACTGATTTCAATAGAGGTTGTTCTAATTTATATTCCATCGAAGAGTGTATAGGAGTTCCCTTTTCACCACATCTATGTCAATATCTATTATTTTTTGACTTTTAATAATGGCCATTCTGAAAATTGGTATCCCATTGTGGTATTAATTTGCATTTTTCTGAGGATTAGGGATGTGGAGCATGTTTTTATGTTTATTGGCCACTTGTACATCGCCTTTTGAAAAATGCCTGTTCATGTCATTTACCCAGTTTTTAATGTTTTTAGTGGAATTTTTGTCTTTTTGTTTTTGGAGAGTTGTTTGAATTCCTACTAGACTCTCCTTTGTTGGATGCATAGTTTGCAAATATTTTCTCTTATTCTATAGGTTCTATTTACAATGCTGATTATTTCTTTAGCTTTGCAAAAACTGTTAAGTTTAATTAAAACCCATTTGTTTACATTTTTGTTGCATTTGCTTTTGGGGTCTTAGTAATAAATTCTTTGTCTAGGCTTTGTCTAACCAGAAGAGTTTTGTTTTCCATAGGTTTTTTCTAGAATTTTTATTGTTTCAGGTCTTAAATTTAAGTCTTTAATCCACTTTGAGTTAATTTTTTATACAGTGAGAAATAGGTTTCATTCTTCTGCATATGGTTATCCAATTTTCTCAGCAGCATTTATTAAATAGGGTATCCTTTTTCAGTGTATGTTTTTGTCTGCTTTTTCAAAGATCAGTTAATTGTCATTATATGGTTTTATTTCTGGGTTCTTTATCCTCGTTCCATTGACCTATGTATCTAGTTGTATGCCAGTATCATTGACCTATGTAACTACTTGTATGACAGTATTATTCTGTTTTGGTTACTATAGCCTGTAGTATAATTTGAAGTCAGGTAATGTGATGCCTCCAGGTTTGTTCTTTTTGTTTGGGATTGCTTTGGGTATTCAGGATTTGGATATTTTAGGATTATTTTTACTAATGCTGTGACAAATGAGATTGGTGTTTTGATAGGAATTGTACTGAATCTGTAGATTGCTTTGAGCATTGTGGTCGTTTTAACAATATTGTTCCTCCAATCTATGAGCATCAGATGGTTTTCTATTTGTGTCATCTACAATTTCTTTCATGCATTTTCTAGTTTTCCTTGTAGAGATCTTTCATCTCCTCTGATATATATTCAGGGCTTTCATCATGAATGGATGCTGGGTTTTATGAAATGCTTTCTCTGTATCCGTTGAGAAGATCATATGGTTTTTAGTTTTACTTCTGGTTATGTTGTGAACCTCATTTATTGACTTGCATATATTGAACCATCTTTGCATCCCTAAAATGAAACCCACTTGATTGTGGTGAAGTACCTTTCTGATGTGCTTTTGCATTGGGTTTGTTAGAATTTTGTTTGAGGACTTTTGCATCTATACTCACAAATAATATTGGTCTGTAATTTTCTTTTTTGGTTGAATCATTTCCTGGCTTTGGTATCAGGGTAATACTGGCTTTGTAAAATGAGTTATGAAGGACTCTCTCCTTCCTGATCTTTTGTAAGCTTTTCAGTAGGATTAGTACCAATTCTTTGCACATTTAGTAGAATTCAACTGTGAATCTGTCTGGTCCTGGATTGTTTTGGTGGGGAGGGGAGAGTTTTTATTACTGATGTAATCTCACTATTCATCATTGTTCTGTGTGAAATTTCTACTTTTTCCAACTTGGGAGGCTGTATATTGCCAGGAATATACCCATTTCCTATAGATTTTCTAGATTATGGGAGTAGAGATGTTCATAGTGGTCTCAGATGATCTTTTTTATTGCTATGATATCAGTTTTAACATCTCCATTTTCATTTCTGATTGAATTTATTTGAATTTTCTTCCTTCTTTTCTTGATTAATCTACCTAGGGCCCTATCAATTTTGTTTATCTTTCAAAGAACCAACTTTTTGTTTCATTAATCCTTTGCATTTGGTTTTTTTTTTTCAATTTCATTTACTTCTGCTCTGATCTTTGTTATTTTTTGTCTTCTGCTAACTTTGGGTTTGGCTTGTTCTTGTTTTTTGAGTTCATTAGCTTGTTCATTTGTTATCTTTAAATCATTTGATGTATGCATCTAATACTATAAAATTTCCTCTTAGCACTGTTTTTATTGTATCTGGAGGTTTGGGTATGTATAACTTTGTGTCAATATTATCATTCATTTTGAAAAAAATTTTGGTATAATTTTTGTGTCAATGTTATCATTCATTTTGAAAAAATTTTAAATTTCTGTCTTGGTATCATTGATCCAAAGATTATTCTGGAGCAGGTTGTTTAATTTCCATGTATTTGCATAGTTTTGAGAGTTTCTCTTGGAATTGATTTCTAGTTTTACTCTACTGCTGTCTGATTGATACAATTTTTTTTTTATTTCGGCATATTATGGGGGTACAGATTTTAAGGTTTCAATAAATGCCCATTTCCCCCCTTCCCCCCAAAAGTCTGAGTCTCCATCATGACCATCCCCCAGATGGTGCACATCTCACTCATTATGTATGTATATACCCGCCCCCCTCCCCCCTCCCACCTGCCCAATACCCTATTACTGTAGTACCTATGTGTCCACTTAGGTGCTACTCAGTTAATACCAGTTTGCTGGAGAATATATCTGGTGCTTGTTTCTCCATTCTTGGGATACTTCACTTAGTAGTATGGGTTCCAGCTCGAACCAGGAAAATATAAGATGTGCTATATCACCATTGTTTCTTAGAGCTGAATAGTACTCCATGGTATACATATACCACAGTTTATTAATCCATTCTTGGATTGATGGGCACTTGGGCTGTTTCCACAGCCTTGCAATTATGAATTGTGCTGCTATAAACATTCGAGTGCAGGTGTCTTTTTTGTAGAGTGTCATTGGATCATTTGGGTAGATGCCCAGCAATGAGATTGCTGGATCAAATAGTAGATTCACTTGTATGATTGATACAATTTTGACTTAAAATTTATTGAGACTTGTTTTTCAGCCTAACATATGATCTATCTTGGAAAATGTTCTATATGCTGATGAGCAGAATATATATTCTGCAATTACTGGGTAGAATATTCAGTAAATATCTGTTATGTCCATATGTTCTAGAGTCCTGTTTAAGTCCAGCGTTTCTTTATGGACTTTCTGACTTAATGTTCTGTCTAGTGCTGTCAGTAGTGTTGATTCATCCACTATTATTGTATTGTTATCTATCTCTTTTCCTAGGGCCAGTAGTGTTTGTTTCATTGGGAGTTCTAGTGTTAGGTGCATCTATGTTTCAAATTGTTATATCTTGTTAGGTGTATGTATATTTCAAATTGCTATGTCTTGTTGAATTTATCCCTCTATCATTATATAATATATTTCTTTATCTTTTTTTTACTATTATTGTTCTAAAGTCTGTATTATCTGACATAGGTATAACTACACTTGCTCACTTTTGGTTTCCATTTGCATGAAAATTTTCCACCTTTTTACCTTGAGTCTATAAAAATCATTACCACTTAAGCGAGTCACTTGAAAGCACCAGATATTTGAAATCTGTTTTCTTATCTAGTCCACCAAGGTACATCTTTTAAGTGGAGCATTTAGTCCATTTACATTCAAAGTTAATATTGATATATGTGAGATGCTGTTCCTGTCATAATGTTGATTGTTACCTAGTTGCTTTGTATTTTAAATTGAGTGATTTTTTTATTGTGAATTTTATACTTACATCTGTTTTTATAATGGTGAGTATGAAATGAAGCTTTTATTCTGATGTTTAGGGCTCCTTTTAGCATTTTTTCAAAGGCCAGTCTAATGGTGAAAAATTACCTTAGCATTTGCTTCTCTGGGAAAGATTTTATTTGTCCTTCATTTATGAAACAGTGTAGCAGGATACAAAATTATTGGTTGGCATTTATTCTTAAGAAGACTAAATATAAGAATGCCATTCATTCTGGATTGTGACGCTTCTGCTGAGAAACATGCTATGCGGTTAATGGGATTTCCTTTATAAGTGATTTGACACTTTGGTCTTTTTGCAATTATGATTCTCTATGTTAACTTTGGTAGTCTGATGACTATATGTCTTGATAAAGTCCTCCTTGCAATAAATTTGCCAGGAGTTTGCTGCGCTTCTTTTATCTGCATGTCTAAACCTTATTTGACTAATTTATTATTTAAGAGTGTGTTTTAATTCTTACATATTTTTGTATGTTCCAATTTATCTTCTCCTTTTGATTTCTAGTTTTGTTTCATTGTGATAAGAAAAGATAAAATTTATTAAGACTGGTTTGTGGCCTAACATATGGTATGTCTTTGAGAATGTTCCATGTACACTTGAGACAAGTATGTTTTCTGCTGGAAATATGACAGTTGTAGTATCTCATATATGTCTGTTTGGTTCATTTTGTCTATAATATTGTTTGTTCCCTGTATTTATTCATCATCTATATTATCATTTTATGCATTTAGAGGGAAATCTTAAAGTCTCCTACTATTATGGTAGAACTTTTTATTTCTCCCTTCAATTCCATCAATGCCTACTCCTTATATTTAAGCATTCTGGTGTTTGGTGAATATATGTTTATTTTTGTTTTATCTTCTTGGTAAATTGAAACTTCTGTCATTCTGCAAAAATGCCTTTGTCTTAATCTGTTTTATGCTGCTATAACAGCATACCACAGACTGGGTAATTTATAATAAACATACATTTATTTGGTTCATAGTTCTGATGCTGTGAGGTTTAGGAGGACAGAATCAGCATGTGGTGAGGGGGAGCCTTTATGGGTGTCATCCCATGGAGGAAAAGAGGAAGAACAAGAGAGGGTAAGAGTGAGCGAGAGCAAGAGAGAGGTGAACTCACTCTTATAACAACCCACTTTCACATAAAAAAATCCATCTCATTAATCCAACAACATTAACTAATTTATAAGGGTACAAACCTCATGGCCTAATTACCTTTTAATGGTTCCACTATTTAATACCACAACATGAGCCTTGGAGAGGACACTTACATGATAGAATTTCACCCCAAACCCTCAAAACTAATGTCCTTAGATCACATACAAAACATATTTACTTTCTCCCTATATGCCCAAAAGTCTTAACTTGTTCTAGCATCAAATTAAAGTCCAGAGTTTCATCTAAATCAAATAAGAGTGAGACTCAAGCATGATTTATCCTGAAGTAAATTCTTCTCCAGCCATAAGCCTGTGAAAATAAGTTATGTGCTTCCAAAGAACAATGGCATAGGATAGACATTCCCACTCCAAATGGGAGAAATAGGCAAGAAAAAAAAGTAACCTGCCCCAAGTCCAAAACCGAACTGGAACACAACATTAAATCTTAGAGCTCCAGAATAAGCTTTGTTAATTTCATATCATGTTTACTAAGGACGCCCCCAAGGCCTCAGACGGTCCCACTTCTTTGGCTTTACTGGGCTTAGTCCATCTAGAATCTCTCAAAGGTTAGTGTCTTGTTCCTGTATTTCTCTTGGTCTGACACTTCAAGCTGGCAGCTTTATATTCTAGGGTCTCAGAGTAGCCCTATTCCCATGGCTCCACTCGGCACTGTCCTATAGGGGCTCTCTGAGTTGGTTCCATCTATGTGCCAAGTCTGTGCCCGGGCCACAGGCTGTCTGCAACATCTTCTGAAACCCACATGAATGCAGTCATGTCCCTACAGCTCTTGTATTCTAGTCACCTGCAGAACTAGCACCACATAGAGGCTGCCAAGGTTTCTGGCTGTGCCTTCTGAAGCAGCGGGCTGGACTCACACCTAGGCCGCTCGCGCCGCGCCTGCAGTGGTGAGGAACGCTGCCCTGGAAAGCGGGAGCAGAGGCGCAAGGCCTCTCTGGCAGCAAGCCCATGGACAGTGCCCTGAGTCTGTTATCCCCCCAAATTATTTTGCCCTTTTAGAGCTCCGTGGTCTACAATGGGAACAGCAGCCTCAAAGTTCTCTGTAATAACTTTGGGGTCATTTTCCTAGTATCATGATGATTCCTTCAATTTGCACTGATCCCCTTAGTAAGTGGCTACTTAGCCATACCCATCGTTTGTGCTCCCACACATGCTTCTTTATTCTTTACACAGCCAGCCTAAAACTTTTCAAAATCTTTCTGTTCTGATTCTATTTTATCTATAAATTTTTTGTTTGTTTATTTCCTCTCAAATCTTACTGTATGCAGTTAAAATTAGTCATGCAGCTCTTTCAATATTTGCATAGAAATTTCTTCTGCCAGATATCCTAGTTAATTCCTCTTTTAATTTGTTTATTTTAAATTATTTTTGGTACATAAAATTTTTATATTTAAATCCCACCTTCCATGAAGCCTTGAGGCAAGCACACAATTGAGCCAAATCTGGGGGCACTTTATAACAAGACTACCTTTGCTTCAGTTTCCAATGCCTTGTTCCTAATTTCTGTCTGAGCCCTCATCAGAATGGCCTTTATCATCCATGTTTCTGCCAATATTAAGATCACAATCACTTAAATAATCTCTAAGAAGTTTCATAATTTTTTTACCTTTCTTTCTTCTCCTGAGCCTTCACCAGAATTGCCCTTAATGCCTCATTCATAGTAGTTTAGGCTTTTCCTATCATGATCCTCTAAATTCTTCCAGCCTCTCTTATTACCTCTCATTCAAATGACCCCAAAGCAACTTTCACATTTTCAAGTATTTGTCATAGCAACAGCCCAACTTCCCAGTAAACATTTTCTGTCTTAGTCTGTTTTATGTTGCTGAAACAGAACACCACAGCCTGGGTAAGTTTTAATGACCAGAAATTTATCTGGCTCATAGGTGTAGAGGTTGGTAAGTCCAAGAATGTGGTGCTGGCACCTGACTAGGACTTCATACTGCAACGTACTGTGGTGGAAGGTGGAAGAGGGTGGGACTGAGGAAGCAAGAAAGGACCAAACTTGCTTTTATAACAATGCATGGCCTTTCTTTTTTTATTTTTTGAGACAAAGTCTTACTTTGTTGCCCAGGCTAGAACGAGTGCCTTAGAGTCAGCCTAGCCCACAGCAACCTCAAACTCCTGGGCTCAGGCAATCCTCCTGCCTCAGCCTCCCGAGTAGCTGGGACTACAGGCATGTGCCACCATGCCCGGCTAATTTTTTCTATATATATTAGTTAGCCAGTTAATTTCTTTCTATTTATAGTAGAGACGGGGTCTCGCTCTTGCTCAGGCTGGTTTTGTACTGCTGACCTCGAGCAATCCACCTGCCTTGGTCTCCCAGAGTGCTAGGATTACAGGTGTGAGCCACCGAGCAAATGCATGGTCTTGATAATAAAACCACTCCTGCTATACCAACATTAATCATTTCAGGAAGATACAAAGCTCATGGCCTACTCGCCTCTTTAACAGTCTCTCCTCATAATGCCACTAAGCTGGAAACTAAATTTCAACAAGAGTTTTAAGAGTAGTCAGATGGTCAGACAAGATGGTAGGTGAGAAACACCACCAGCCAGAGCGTCTCTGCAAGAAGGACAAATTTTAGATGAAAGAGAAAAAAAAACAGACAGAAAAATGGATAGGATGAGGGTTGGAAGGAAGTGTGCCTGAACCTACAGGAGACTCCACGGGAAGAAGTTGTGGAGCAGAACTGGAAGGAGAAAAGCATCAGCAGGAACTAAGTCCTGAGAGGCCTGGAGACCAGCGACAAGGGTAAGTGGAGTGGTTAAAATTCCCTGCCCTTGCATCTCAGACTGCTGGTGGCTTCTGAGCTGCTGGAGACACCTGCTGAGGACACCAGCCCAGAGACTGCTGCCGCCAGTAAACAGTGAACCTCTTGCAGACAGGGTACCGGGCTCCCAGCTCCCTTGGGGCACCTCCCAGCCCACAGACCAGAGCGGTTGGCAGATGCCATGCTGTTTCCCTACACACTCAGTGCCTTTGTCCTGCCTGGGGGGTCTCAACTCTTCAGGCTCATCCTCACACAGACATTAGAACTCTGCCTTCACCAGCTGTCAGTAATGATAGATAAGTGACAACCACCCCAGTGACTCTGTGATAAATTAGAGAATGGATATATCTTTCTATTTCTTGTACCTCTGTGGTATCTTTGGTATTTGTAACAGAACAAGGGCCTAGACCTGGTTTAGTAAACCTCAATGGAAATTTCCAACTGAATTATTCTGCTAAATAGCTGGGAGCACCCTTAATATCTGATCCATTTGCGAAAATAAATCATTTGGATTTAGGCAGAGTTGTGATTCTCTTAATACTATATTGCTATAAAGAAAGTAAGACAGAGAACTCACGAGGCATTTAGTTTTTAAAATGTTTATTTTGTATTAAATTTAAAATTTACTTTTTTATGTAAGCAGAAATCATATTTGTCTAAATATTTAATATATTTGTAATCACACAGAGATTAAATTAAATTTTGACTAAATAGTAAGATCTGTCTCAAGGAGTGAGAGTGCCCATACCTCTTCTGAATTCTAATATCTCAGAGAGACCTCACTGTAGTGAATTCATCTTCTGAAAATGTCAAAGGAAAGAATATAGCACCAAAACAATGTAGATATAATCTCTTCTTTGTAGCCAAGGTGCCATTCTCATAGACAAATTAAAAAAGAAAGTCCAAACATATAATGAACACATAAGGAAAATGCAGAGAAATTTCCCTAACTTTAGGCTTATATAAGAGAATCCAAAGTTACATCTATTTTTTATTTTAGAACTGAAATAGTAGATAATTTATGAGTTAACTGCTAATTTTAGAAAGTTTATCTCATGGAGTTTATGTTGCTTAATAAATAATAATCTATATTCTTCAAAAGTAAACCAAGCTGCTAGTATTCTTCACTAGCTAAATATAATTTTAACTCTAAAACTTGCTAAACTTGCTAAAAACTGATGCTAAATTTGCATTTTTAAACAAATGACATGTAAAATGAGAATAAAGAATAAGTCATCTTTTTACTAAACTTTTTATTTATGTTTCAAAGACTCTATTGGAGCATGAGTGCATGTCATAATGTTCAGCTTTCTTTCTTATTCAAATGATTGATCATCTACCTTTTTTGTATGCTAATCCCTATCCTCGGCATTCATTTGAAAGAATTCTGTACATCTTTGTTCCTCAGGGTATAGATGAGAGGGTTCAACAATGGTGTGACTATAGTGTACAAGAAAGTGAAGAACTTGCCATGTTTTGAAGCAAAGTTGTTCTTAGGGTCTGTGTACACTACTGCCACTGTCCCATAAAACATGAAGACCACCAGGAGGTGGGAGGAGCAGGTGGCAATGGCTCTTTGCCTTCCCTGCTCTGACTTCATTTTCCCCACAGCGTGAGCCATGCAGCTGTAAGAAGTTAGGATCAACCCCACAGGCAACATGGTAAGCAGAGAGGCAGAAGAAAGGGTCATCTGCCACTCATTGGAGGAGGTGGCTGCACAGGCCAGTTGTATAAGGGAAGGGACCTCACACAGAAAATCATCCAGGAGGTGGTGAGAGCAGAAGGGCAGCTGGAATGTGACAGGAGATTGGATCAGAGGCTCCATCAGGCCAGACCCCCAAGCCACAAGTGCCAGCTTCCAACAGAGTGGAGGGTTCATGAAGGCAGTGTAGCGCAGGGGCTGGCAGACAGCAACATAGCAATCAAAGGCCACCACCACCAGCAAGATGCATTCTTTGACGCCAAGACAGATGAATATGCAGAGTTGGACGACACAGCCTGTGCAGCTGACGCTCTTGTCTGGCCGACACAAGTTCGACAGAAGAGAACCATTTCTAGCTGGAGCTATTTGGAGAAGCCAAGAAGGATGAAGCCTACTGGGAAACTCTTGTTGGTCATTTCTGCTGCTTTTGTTATTGGTGTTTGAAGGTAATGGTAACAAAGATTTTGTGAATGGATTTGCATGAAGACTCTACTGCCATTTATTTAGAGAAGGCAAGCATTATTAGTTGTTTAAGACCTATAGATGTATTCCCTTGCATTCTGCCAATGGCATACAATCTCCCTTCCACAGGTGGCTTCCAACAAAGGTGTATTGTAAGATGCAAAACTGGGAACTCATCTCTAAAGTTTGTAGTCACAACATCTCCATGGATACCTTCACACAGTCACGAAGATCATGCACATATGTCTTCCAGATTGTCCATTCAGGCACATATATAGTAACTCTTTAAAAACTTGAAATTAAATGTTAAACACAAAGATTAACCTTCAAATATGAAGTATACAAATTTAGCAGAGCATTATTTTGCATTATTTGGTGACATTAATAGGAACACATGGAATCCAGATTATCCCAGGAATAAAGTCCTTCTGCTCAGCCATTAATGTAGAATCTAAAAAACATGACCCTTAACATAATATTATTCTCTAAGTGTCTGGAGAAGTATATTGGTATAGGAGACACACCAGTTTCTAAACAATGCGATACCTACTTTATTCACTTTAAGTAAATTAACTTAAAGTGAAAAACTTAAAAATCCCAAATCAGATTCTTATGTGAGAAATGAATATAATATCTCCCACTTCAGAAGAAAGAAGTCCAAATTAAATAGGATAACAGCTTAATAGTGCCTGCTGGCTTTCAGCACAAAACTCCAAGCACATATAAAACTAGTGGAATAGAAAGCACTATATATATTGCTGTCTAATTCTTGCCCCACAAATATCCTCAATAATCAACAGACATAATAAATAACTGTCAACCAAAACCCACAACTAAAAAGTAGAAATGAATCACAGTGACAGAATTATGAAGTCCTGTGATTATTGTATATTTCCTGTGATGGGCAGGGAGAGAAGATGACACAGAGACATTAGCTAAATAATACCAACCCAGGGCATTGGATTTGGGAAACATTTTTCTGGAAGATTACTTTTCTGTCTTCCAGAAATTGTAGAATATTTTAAAAGAAATCAAGAATATGAAAGGCATAGGAGATAAAAAATAATGTTAGCTGAAAGGAATCTGAGTGAACCTTGTGAACATTAGATTCTGAAAGTCGGAAAACAATGTAAAACTTTCGGGCGCCTTATGGGGGACCGCTTCTATTTAACAGCAAATCCACGTGCTAGTGCTCAATGGTGCCGCGGGGCGGGGGGGGGGGCGACAACACGGGTGGTGGGGGCCGATCATGCGGGGGAAGAGGGGGGAGGCCCAACGAAGCCATGGGGGGGTGAGGGGGGAGGCCCGACGACACCGTGGGGGGGAGAGGGGGGAGGCCCAACGAAGCCATGGGGGGGTGAGGGGGGAGGCCCAACGAAGCCATGGGGGGGTGAGGGGGGAGGCCCAACGAAGCCATGGGGGGGAGGCCCGATGAAGGCTGGAGGGGGGGAGGCCCGACCGCGGGGCCGCTGGAGGGGGCAGCCCGTGGATACACAAGCAAACAAATAACTGGAAGGATTCGGGTCCTTCCGCTGCCACGTTCCATAAACGAAAACACAGCAGAGTATTATATCAAGAATTCAGGATAAAAATAGCGGACCAGGAATGAGGCATTTGGAGGAGGAACGCGGGAGCGCGGACGGGCGCCGGCAGAGGGAAGGAGCGCAGCCCGCCGCCGACCCGACACTTTTCTGAACCAGTTTTCATCCCCAGGTTCCTAAACTGACGTCATGTTTAGATATTCTGTCTTAAGTTCTTGCTATTAGGCTCCTGGACCGGTCTTGTGTTCTCTCGCGGAGCCCCCACATCGGTGCAGGGCCCGGCAAGGCGCCCGGGCGCAGGGCCAGGGGCGCACGCCCGCTGTGCTGCCAGTGCTGCGGAGCCCGCAGGGCTTGAGTGGCCCCGACTCGGCAGCGGGGGAGCCGTCGGTGGCGGCGCGGCATGGGGTGGCGAGGAGGCCCGACCCCCACTCCGTGCCGCCCTCGTGGCGCCGGCTGTGGCGCCCGCTGTGGAGGGGCAGGACGGCCCGGCCAGGCAGAAGGGAAACTGAGGAATCGGGCTGCTTTGTGACCTGCCGCTTCATGACACCCTCATTACCAGGAAGGTTTCTCAGGAAACTTCCCACTCCAATCTGTACCTGACACCACCACCACAGTTATCAAAAGGAGGGCACCCCACTAATTCCAAGAAACACTGCTTCTTTCTAAGAAATAAGATGCATATTCCTCACCCTGTTCAGCCTGTAATTAGCCAGGGCTTAAACAGACGGGAACAGTGGGAGCTGTTCTCCCACAAGGAGGACTAGACTCTATTCTGTCTGTGGAATGGATTTTCTATACTTCCTAAACAAAGCCCGTGTTCGCTTTATACTGTCAGCTCACCCTAAATTCTTTCTTGCATAAAGCCAAGGACCCACCTGGACATCCAGGTACTGCCCTGTGTCAGTGCTGAGAGAGGGGAACAACAGGATCATCATATGATAAACAGTAAAATCAACAAATCTCAATAAAAGTCCTGTTGGGATTGTTTTAAGCTTGTCAATTATTTTTAATAGAATTTACATGCTTGTTGGGGGTCTGACATTATACTTTTTGGGTTTAAGAATTAAATTTAGTGAGTAATGTACATGCTCTTCCCAGAGCATTTGAGAGTAATGTGTTCTGGACAGGGTCCCTGTGACAAATAAAGTTGCCGCCTAGAGGCATAACAAAGGACCTGAGTTTCTGCACTAAGGCAAGAGCTGCCCAGCCCCATGGCAGTGGGGGTCTGGAGGCCACATGATAAACATATTTTTCTTTTGATTGCTGCTTAGCCCCACTAGATGGCTGGTTAGTAAATGATGGGTAAGATCCCTCAAGGGAGGGGTGACCTAAGCCATGCAAAGCCACAGGGGATCAGCCTAAGAGGAACTGGGGCCAAAAATGCCCCCTGTGGCTGCCTTGCCCAACCTTGCTAATCTCAGTCTGTGATCTATGCCTGACGCCTCAAGCAACTGCCTGGAAACCTTGAGTCAGGGGACATCTGTGTCCTTAAGGCTACGTGTTCCGGAATTTATGGCCATTACTGCAATATCTGCATGGTTACATATAAGGAACTAACTTTAATTTTTTAGAGTATAAAAATAAAACTGACCCAGTGTATTAACACTTGAGTCATGTAACTGTCTTTGTACGTCCATCTGTGTTTTCCTTTGTGTTCTGTGTTCATCCTCTGTCCTATAAACGGGCCACGGCACATGCTTACCATATTGAGACCTTCCATCCAGTTTCTTTTATGCCCACTTGTGGAGTATTGCAGTGCTTCATTACAGATATCACAGATTTTGTGGACCTTTATTTCTGTGAAGTTTGTGATGTTTGCTCTTAGAAAGGGATTTCTTTTAACTGTATTTTATAACTGGTTGTTCTTGACAAAGAGGAAAGCTACTGATTTACTTTAATCAGTAGACTCTTCCCTGAAATCTTACTAGGTTGCTATTTTTATTTTATAATTCCCGCCATGATCCTTTACAGAATAGTTTCCATTTAACCCTTTTAACAACCCTAGGTAGTAGAAGTGGCTATTGTCCCGAACAAGTCATTCAGGATGCACCCAAGACCACTTCTCCAAATGTCCAAATATCTCTGAATTTTTCTATCTCACTCTCTCTGGCTCCCATATTGAACCTCTTCTTCTTATGGGACCACGTCAACATCATGCTTGTTGAGAATCCTAGAAATTGCTACTTCCCCTTCCCGGAGTACATCCCCAGCAATATCTGCAAGTCCATTTGTTTCACCATCTCCACAAAACATCAGTCAGCACAACACTCCTTCCAATGCGCTGCCGTTCCGTTATGCTGTTTCGTGTTCGAAGCGTTACATCCTGCTTCTGTTCTTACCTCACCCTTAATCAGTATGTCTGTTACAGTGCGTGTTGCAGTGTGTGTTGCAGCACATGTTACAGCAGGTGGTCCCGAGGACAAACCCAGTGGCTTGCAGAGAGTCAAGGAATCAACGTTTATTTGCTGGCGGGCTCAGAGGGGCCTCGCCAGCAAATTCTTAGCCCATCTTATTTGGCACAGCAAATAACACAAGCGCAAGTGTGAATGTTACATTTATGCTTTCCACACATATGGAGTCCAACACACACACACACACACACACACACACACACACACACTTTGCCTTTCCCCTCAAAGAAAATATATTTTACTTTTATTTCCTATTTCCCCCCACTTTTTTGTTGATTCTTTGGAGATTTTAGTCCCACGTTGAAAATAGCGTATCAAAATTTATATCAAATGTTATTTAGATGTGACTAATAGTTTTACTTGTTTTTTGCTCAATATGTTTTCTTATGAACCAAATTATCCTCATCAACCAGTATGTCATCTCTTTAGTATATTCTCAAGTAATCATTATAGATAAATTAAGTTTACTAAACTTAAGTTTAGTTACTTACCCACCTACAGTTCAAAGTACTTGGGGACAGTAGCCATGCGTTATTCAGAATTTAATCTTACCTTAGTTTTTTAAAAAATTCTAATATGGTATAACATGTTCATTGAATAAATGAAGAAAGGAATGTTAACACCCTGTCTCTGTTTGTTTGTATAAGAAGTTGCATACTTCAAATATCAGCTCAGATGCTGCCTTGAGCCGGCAATGTTCCCTAAATCTTCCTTCTACTTGAGGTTAATATTTCTCCCACAGTTCCTTATGTAGTCTTAGAGCTTCAATATACACATGATGCTAATTATTTCAGAGAGATACCACACACTAGATGCCTTCAAAGTTGGATCATGCAGAAAATGGCACCCCTCAACAAAGTGGGAAGATAACTGGATTTTCTCAGTACTGATTAGGCACATTGAAATGAGCATGATTTCTAATATCTTGCATTGTAGTACCATCACCCAGAAAGGAAAAAAAATGTTCAAAAGGGTATGGAGAAAAGTCTGCATTTAACTCTTCTTTTGTAAATAATTCCATATTTACAGAAAAGTAATATTTAAAAAGAATAATACAATTAATACCTACACAGCCTTTACCTAGCTTCACCCATCATTGACATCGGACTCCTTTGCTTCACTGTTCCCCTCTCTCTCGCTTTCGCTCTCTTGTCAGTTGAACACCTTATGACATTTTTCCTCTAAACAATTTATTATGCATACTCTTCTACAGAATAGAGAGCACTTAGCAACTTCTAAAAATGTAACATCAATAAAATGCAATCATATAAGAATTTTGAGCAGACAGGAGTATAAAAATGAAAAGCTTTTCCAGTACAGTGAGCCAGTGTCTCAAAAAGGGGTGAATATGAAATGAAACATCATGATGAAAGAGTCTGAGAAATAACATTGGCATAAAATCCTAAACATCTGACCTACAGAGAAAAGGAAACAAAATCATTAGTACCATATTTCCTACTTTACAGTTTCTTGAAAGATAGGTCCCACATTCAACATTTTCTTCAGAGACCCCATGACATCCTTATTCCTGAAACTATAGATTAAAGGGTTTAGCACAGGAGTTAGGATGGTATAAAAGACAGACACTATCATGTCTTTCTCAGGAGTGTGGTAGGAGCTGGGGAGCATATAGGTGTAGAAGGCAGCCCCGTAGAAGAGGATAACCACAGTCATGTGGGAGGAGCAGGTGGCAAAGGCCTTCTTTTGGCCCTCTGCTGAGCGCATCCTGTGGATGGTGAGGAGAATGAATAAATAGGAGCTTGAAATGACTGTCACAGGAATGAGGAGCATGAGGACACAGCACAGGTACATAAGCATTTCATAGAGTGACGTGTCTGAGCAAGAAAGCATCGTTACAGCAGGGACTTCACAGAAGAAATGGTGAATCTCCCGCGACCTGCAGTAGGGGAAGGTCATGGTGATTGGAGTGAGCATGAAGCCATCTACTGATCCCAGGAACCAGCAGCCAGATGCCAGGAAAATACACACTCTGTGGTTCATTAGGACAGGGTAACGAAGTGGATGGCAGATGGCCATGTAGCGGTCATAGGCCATGGCGGCTAGAAGAAAAAATTCGGAACCTACTAGTGTCAAATAAAGGAACATCTGCATCCCACATTCAGGGGCTGAGATCTTATTCACACCTGTGACCTGGTCCATGAGCATCTTGGGCACAGTGGTAGAAATGTACACCATGTCCATGAGAGAGAGCTGACTAATGAAAAAGTACATGGGGGTATGGAGGTGGGTGTCAGAGTGTATTAGAAGTATCAGGACAGCATTTCCAGACAAGGCCATCAGGAAAACTATAAAAATGACCACACAAACTGCAGCTGGATGTTTGGATTGACTGAAGAGTCCCATCAGGGTAAAATATGATCCTCCAGTGTGGTTGGTCATCCAAGTGCTATTGTCCATGAGGTTTCACATAGGCCATCAAGGAGAGATTTAGAGTTAATGTAATGCAACTCTCGGAAAGGAACGTTTAGTGAGTCTTCACGTGTGTGTACACACCAGCCTGACCGTGCAAACTGGAAGAAGTCCCGTGGGCCTGCAGATTTGAGGACTATAAATGACCTATAATTTAACAAATTTACAAAACAAACTAAGAATTCACAACTATGGATCAAAATAATTGGTAACTTACAGCCAGGTTGCCACAGTTACAAGCCGTAAACTTCCCTGAAGACAGATAGTGTCATTTGTCAACAAGTACTGGAAATTCACAGAGCTGCTGTCTTGTGCTAACACAGAAAGTGAATCATTGAAAAAAACAGAAATGAAATTCCTTATTTCTAGAGTTTTTGTTATAGAAGTCTGCATTGAGTTAACTTCTCTGGTTTAAGAGCACAATTGGGGTCTTAAAGACATTCAGAGGTATATCCCATATAAGAAAGATTTAGAAAGTAAATAAAGCATAACTTGGAAAAAAATTCTATACCAAACTCTTGAACCCCACTGCCCATAAAATTGGGCCCTGCCACGAGCTCTGCGGTTCTGTGGAGTGAGCCCCACATCTTCAGGAGCAGGGCATGGGCTTCACACAAGACAACCCCTTGGAGCCTCGGGTGGCATAGGGCAGGGAGCCCAGCCACAGCCAGACTGCAGCCATGGCTCCAGCCTCCCTCTATCTGCCTTTTTTCTGTCTACGCTATGTAACAAGAGGATAAGAATAATGTCTGAGCTCAGGATCAAATGGGGTAAAGTACACTACCAGTTATAGAGGAATAAACACATATACTCTTAAAGAGTTGTCTGTACCAGTTATTCTGCAGAACCTACCTCAGAGACAGCTGTTACTATTTTGTCTTAGGATGTGAGACGTTTTACTTCAGTTCTCCAGTTTCAGTACCTTGTTGTACACTTAAGATTTTGATTTTCAAAATAAAATGGGAAAATATCTATCTGCAATATAATAAATAAATAAGTAAAGCATGCAACCTGCTTCACAAAAAGAATTTGGATTTGATAAAAATTTTTATGTGTATATAGACTTATTTCATATAAATGTGTATAAACTTTAAATATATATTTATAGAAATATACATATATGAATATATAAATATAAATAAATACATGATATATTTGATATTTAGCCCTGGACAAGCAGAGCTTTGTGAAGATCCCACTTCCTTTCGGTCTAGTCCACGGTCTTCCCAGTTCATCTCCTTAGAGCCCCAACCGTCGGGAGTCAGAGGGTCACTGCTGCTTACCAGGCAAGACCTTAGTTGTTTTTGCAGCCATCATGTGCTTGATTGCCTGCCACAATCAATTTTCATGAAAACTGAGTCACACAAAGGAAAACTGAACAGCACTGAGATGTCTGTGATGCCAAGTCACTGTCACCTGCTCTGCCTCGCTGCTCCCAGCCTGCCTCCGTGTCAGACTCCGAAGACGGGTCTGAGACAAATCAAACTGGATTGCACTAAGGATGCCACCGTCACTTATTCAGAAAAAATATATGTTGTATAAATATGATTTAGAGTAGAATTTCTAAATAGCTGCAAAATAAATAATAAGAAAGAGCAATAGACACAAAATGTATCTGGCCTTTCTGAGGACAGTCCATAAGAGCTTCTTCCACATTTTTTCTTAAAGAGACTAAACCTTTTCAACTTTTCCACTTCTGACGTATTAACTGTTAAATTTTGATGGCTCTTGCCAACAATAAGGAAATAATAGTTCCTCTTTCTGGGAAGACTTCGGTGGTGGTTATAATGTAGGGATATTTCAGAAAGAATTTAGAAGTTTCAAAAACATTTTGTACTTTTGTAGTAATTCCAAAAACTAGCTAAGATATTTAACCCATTAACAGTTCCACGGCTCTGGGGAGAGGATGCAGTAGACAACATTGCAGACAAAAGTGGTGCTTCAATATAAGTGTCCAACACATCTGAGACACAATGTATAACAATGCACACATGTATGTTAATAACATACGTATTCTGCACAGGTATATATTCTACACACACATATATTCCTTATATCAAATCCTGACCCCACTGGCAAATGGTGGCAAATCTGTATGCAAAATTCAAAGACAGTCCAATAAACTGCAAAACACAACTGCTGACCTAGTCCATATTTGTCACCAAAGTAAAGCAAAGGCCAGAGTGGTGAATAGCACATGTGAAGACCCAGAAGCTGTTTGCTCAGGAAATTGAGAGTGAGCCAGATGGCAAGTGAGGGGGCTGTTGCTGGACAAATCTCTGCTGCACTTTGGTAAGTGGGGGTCACTGTCATCAAGCCACTCAGAGTAGCTTACCCAAGACACCAGACAGATAAGGAAACACTGTACCATACATGGTAACTGACCTCCCTGTTCATTCTTATTCTTTTCTATCCAATTGCTTGAATTTCATATAAACAGCTGAGTGCATGGTTAACTTGGGGAATTATAAAAGTAAAGTTAGAGTAATATCAAACCTTTATTTGAAGCTGGGAGCATCACAGAAATTGTTCTAATGCTTCACCACATTTTGTCTTCCCCAAGGGCCTATGAGATACTTTCTAATCTTATATTCTCCTTTTATAGATTAAGAAATTCAGGCTGTCAGGGTATCTGCCTAACATCACACAGCTAACTTGAGAGATGACTCAAGCCTCAGCGTAAGAGTAGAACCCAGAGCATGTAACTCTGCCTCAGTTCTCTTCGGGCCATTGTCTTCCCTTCGCAGTCTACAATTTGGGTGTGGGCCACCAACTGTCAGTTTCATCAGGAAAAATAAATATGACTGGGACATTTGTTTCTAGTGTTTTGTGACCCTTGATAATCATCCCAACTCCAAGAACAAAAAAAAATGACTCTTTCTGCTCTATAAAATTTCAGTCATGGGAAAACAAATGCATCATCACAAGAAAATCCAAAAATGTGGAAGAAATATATATTCTTTTGTCCATAAATAACTGCAAATAAAAAAACCTATTTTCTAGCTGGGCGAGGTGGCTCACGCCTGTAATCCTAGCACTCTGGGAGACTGAGGCGGGAGGATTGCTCGAGGTCAGGAGTTTGAAACCAGCCTGAGCAAGAGCAAGACCCCATCTCTACTATAAATAGAAAGAAATTAATTGGCCAACTAATATATAGAGAAAAAATCAGCTGAGCATAGTGGCGCATGCCTGTAATCCCAGCTACTCAGGAGGCTGAGGCAGGAGGATTGCTTGAGCCCAGGAGTTTGAGGTTGCTGTGAGCTAGGCTGACACCACGGCACTCACTCTAGCCAGGGCAACAAAGTGAGACTCTGTCTCAAAAAAACCCACAAAAAACAAACAAAAAAAACCACAAAAAAACCTATTTTCTAATATGTTGCAGTAAATAAGTGTTATGTAAAAGTTATCAGAGAAAAAGCACATTTTCTTTTCTCCATAAAACTAGACGATGGGGAAATGAGGAAATGCTATCAAGAGCAGGCTTACCCCTTTGCTTCTGCAGCACTAGCTGCGTGTCTGACTGAACTCACCATGCGATGATGTCTTGAGCCTCACCTAGGAGGGCCAATGGGCGTGTGGCCAGGTTATGAGCACAAGGAAATGTAGGAAAGTGACATCATCCCTGGTTTTACTATGTCCAGTAGGGGAGTGGATGAAAGTTGTCTGTTGATAAATCACCTTTGGGACTTTGAAGAAGAATGCAATTAAGAGAGTTAAAAGAACCAATAGATATCTCTGTTGCACGTTCCTGGTTTTCTTCAAATGGCTTTTTAAATCTCCTTCTATTGCTAAACTCAAAATCACAGCCAATATTAAGAATAATCTCATCATTAAAGTCTTATCTATGAATATATATAGCCTTAGCCTTTTTCACTTTACAAAATATATTCCATATATGTGTGTATATATCCTCATTTAATTTCCAAGTAAATTTTATGAGATATTGTTATTTTCCTTCTTATCTTTCACAGGTATAGAGTCTGAGGTTGATACATCAAAGACACCACTATCAATCGGCACCGTGATCTACACTAAAATTGAGGTCATCTCCTTCACATCTTCCTCTCACTCACTTTTCATTAGGTACTGATTGAACTCTTTTTTTGTCTTCTGTCACTCACTCGCAATCTGTGTTGCTTTAGTGTTGCATTTAATTTTAAAGTGTTTGTTTTTATTTTAAACACTGACATGCAAAGTAGAGATAAATCTAAAAACACAAACTGGTTCAATGAAAATTTAAAACCAACCCCAATGTAAACACCCAGTCAAAAAAATCACGCTTCAAAGGTTATGTCTTTCCTTCACAGTACAAGCGTTCTTTGAGCGCCCACGGTGCACGAGGCAGCTGGCGTAAGGCGGGAAGGACAAAAGGAAACCCACCATGTTGATCTTACGGACAAAGTCTTCTAACTTTTGTTGTGTGTGCTCTTTGGAAAAACGCTGATCGTTTTCCCACTCATGAAAGGGTTTCTGTGACAGCCTCTGTCCAGACCGAGCTTGTTCGTCCTTGCACACCGGAGGCCTGGGGCCTCCTGCCACCTCCAGGTGCACCTGCTTTCTCCTCAGGCTCAGACGGGGCGTGTGCTGGGGGACACTTGAGGGCGAGGAGGAGAGGGAAACGGGGTCTTCCTCCCTGTTTCTGGCGACAGTCCCCAGTAGCGGCCGCGCGGGCGGACTGGCACCCGGCCCGCGACCTGCAGTCGGTCCCCCGCCGGCTGGCGGCTTGCGAGGACGGCGGCCGGCCAGGCCTCGCTGCGCTTCCGCCTCTGTGACCGGCCTCCTGCGGTGAGTCTCGCAGGTTTGAAATACGTAGTGCTTGTCTATGACTGACAGTATCTAAGGAAGTTAATGTCTATCAAATTAATTCTACCACAATTGCAATCATCCCCTAACAGTAAATCATTGTTGTATTCAAATTTTAAATTATAAATTTTGCTGAAATAAAAATGTTTATTTTTATATTCACTCTCTGAATGTAAGTTTTCCCTAAGCTAATTTACCATAGGATATACAGTGTTTCAAACTTCTTAATATACCACACTACATTATTTTTCCAAAAGCATTTTCAAATTGTTATAACATCAAATGGCACCTGCACTAGTATTGTGTGTACTTTTCCTTCATAGTCAATTTGATAGATTTATTATTATTTAACTTGCTTTTCTTGATTACTGTTTATATGATTTTTCATGTGTTTATTCATGTAACTGCTGCTTTTGTGAAATGTGTTTATATTCTTTATAGTTTTTTTCTATTGAAAGCTCTTTCTATAAATATAAAAGTGTTCATATGTTAAAATAGTAACTTTGTGAGCATGGACTATGATATTTTTATTTCAGTTTTGATTTTGATATTTTGTTGCATCAAAATTTTAAAAAGTATTTGGTTTAACATACTAACTTTAATGATTTCTTTTGAGTGTGTTTGTGCTTATAAAGTCTTGACGCATTTGAGGATTATTTAAAATATCTACCTTTACATTTTTTAATAAATGAGCTTAAGGACTTTTGTACATTTAAGTTCTAATACAGCAATAATTTATTTGGGGTGTGATATGCAATGTATTGCTAACATGATTACTTTCAAGTAGAGACTAATTTCAAATGTGAATGATCTTTTCTTTCTTTTCTTCATTCATTCATTCCAAAAATATTTATTCAAGAAAACTCGTGTGCCAGCCACTCTTCTCGGTTTATAATGGTGGAAACAAAGTCCCTGTCCTCACAGAGATTGCAGTCTCGTGTAAACAAAGGCAATGAACTAATAAGTATGCACTGAAAGGTCGTGTATCAAAAACTGCATTAAAGACAAATAAAGGCAGGGTAAGGATCTAAGAATGATGAGAGACTCTATTTTGCACAAGTTGGCTAAGAGCCCTTTATTTAGGAGGTAAAATTTTATCAGACCCATAAATGAAACAATGGAGCCAGTCATTATACAACCGAACAGAGACGTCCAAGCAGAGGAACACCAAGGACCAGGCTCTGGGACAGACACTTGGCTGCCACATTGGGGCAGCTGCCAGGAGAACTGCGGCGGGCGGAGGGAGACGGCGGCGCACAGGAAATGAGCTAGGCGGCGCACAGGAAATGAGCTAGGCGGCGCACAGGAAATGAAGCTGGGGCGGCGCACAGGGAATGAGCTGGGCGGCGCGAGGGGCAGATCCTGTACAGCCGCGCGGTCCGCGGAAGGGCCAGAGGCAGTCACTCACATGTTTAGGGAAAGGGGTGCAAAAGTGCACATACAACACTGACAAGAGTGAAAGCGCATTTAGAGAAAAAAAGGAAATACCAACGGATTTTTGGTCCCTGTCTTCTACGACCTCTTCAGAAGTTTCCCAGGCAGGCTCCCACACTCTTGTCCTGAGGGCAGCTGGCTTTCCCTCCGACGGCCACACCTCCCAGCCTCTGCCGGCCCTCACAGAGCGCCACTGACAGGGCCCCAAAACTCTGGCTCTCCTAGCTTCTCTGTAAATCCTATCTGAGTGTGGACTGACGGAGGGGAAGACAAGATAGGACAGATGGACAAGCATCATTGGGAAGGCTTGATGGGGAGTAACTTGGGGAAGCAAGGATGCTTCATACTTTTTAAGTGGAACAATTCTTGTCTTCTTGGATGTTCACATTCAAAATGTTCAAATTTTTAACAGTTTTTCCTTTAAGCTGATTTTTTAAACCATTGGGTCAGGGTCAGAGGATCTAAAATTTTGATTGGAATATAATTTGGGAAGAATTGATGTTAAAATGTTGAGGATTTTCACATAGACACATGATAGGCCACATAGGTTATTCATATAGTTAGAAGCCAAGGCTGATTTAAATTATTTTTCATAAAATTCTTCCACAATAATTGTTTAGATTATCTAAGCACTTAAAGAACCAACACAAATGTTTCTCAAATTCTTCCAAAAATTAAAAGAGGAAGAAGCACTTCCAAATTCACTTTGTGAGGTAAACATTACTCTTAAACCAAAGCCAAATAAGGACACTACAAAAAAGGAATATTATAGGCCAATAATTCTGATGAACATAGATACAAAAATCCTCAACAAAACACTGGCAAACCAAATTTAACAGTGCATTAAAAAGATTCTTCACTTTAATCAAGTGGGATTTATCCCTGAGATGGAAAGATGGATTAACATACACAAATCAATAAATAACATACAGCATATTAACAGTAAATGGTAAAAATATATGATTATCTCAACAGATGCAGAAAAGACATCAGATAAAATTCAACATCCTTAAGATTAAAAACTCAACAAATTGGTTATAGAAAGAAGGTACCACTACATAATAAATCCTACAGCTAACTTAGTTGTTAGAAACTGAAAGATCTTATATGATTAGGAAAAGACAAGAGTGCTCATTTTCACTGCTTCTATTCAGCATATTATTGGAAATTCTAGCCAGAGAAATTAAGCAAAAAAAAAAGAAAGAAAAGCTTTCCAAATCATAGAGAGTTAAATTTTCTATGTTTGAAGATTATATAATCTTATTATAGAAAACTCTAAAGACTCCACCAAAATATTCCCAGAACCAATTAAAGAATTCAAGAAAATTTCAGGATATAAAATCAATATACGTAAGTCTGTTCTGTTTCTATACACTAACAAGGAATCACCTAAAAAGGAAATCAAGAAAAGAATACCATTTATAATAGCATCAAATGGAATAAAATATGTAGGATTAAATATGGCCAAGAAAGTGAAAGATCTGTTCACTAAGAAGAGATAAATAAGTGGAAAGACATCTCATATTTGTGGATTGACATGATGAATATTCTTAAAATGTCCATATTACACGAAGCAAATGTCTAATTAAGTCCAATTCCTATTAAAATTCCAATGATATTTTTCACAGAAATAAAAATAAATTCTAAAAAATTTATATATCCACAAAATACATCAAATAGCCAAAGCAATATTAATAAGAAGAGCAAAGCTGGAGGCTTCATACTCCCTTATCTCAAACCATATTAAAAACTATAGGAATCACAAAAGTGCAGTACTGCCATAAAGACTTACATGTACATAAATGAAATAGAATAGAGAGCCCAGAAATAAACTTATGCACATATGGTCAATTAATCTTTGAAAAAGGTGCTAAGAATGCATAATGGGGAGAGAATAGTCTGTTCAACAGTGGCACTGGTAAAATTAGATATCCACATCTGGAAAAATGAAATTGGACTCTTATCTTATACCATACGCAAAAATTAAATCAGAGTGGATTAAAGACTTAAATTAAGACCTGAAACTGTGAAACTTCCAGAAGGCAACAGAGGAGAAATAGCTCTTTGACATTGATCTTGGCAATGACATTTTGAATATGATTAAAATTAAAGCAGCAGGCCAGGTGCGGTGGCTCATGCCTGTAATCCTGGCACTCTGGGAGGCCGAGGCGGGAGGACTGCTCGAGGTCCGGAGTTTGAAACCAGCCTGAGCAAGAGCGAGACCCTGTCTCTACTATAAATAGAAAGAAATTAATTGGCTAACTAATATATAGAAAAAATTAGCCGGGCATGGTGGCACATGCCTGTAGTCCCAGCTACTCGGGAGGCTGAGGCAGGAGGATTGCTTGAGCCCAGGAGTTTGAGGTTGCTGTGAGCTAGGCTGACGCCACGGCACTCACTCTAGCCTGGGCAACAAAGTGAGACTCTGTCTCAAAAAAAAAAAAAAAAAAAAAAGTAAAGCAGCAAAAGCAAAAATTAACAAATATATCTATATCAAATTACAAAACTTTCCATACAAAGGAAGTGACAAAATGTAAAGGCAACTTACACAATGGGAGAAAATATTTGTAAACTATATATTTGGAAACAAAATTTAATATCCAAAATAAAGAAGGATCTCATACAACTTAATAGCAAAATATCAAGTAACCCAATTTTAAAAATGGGTAAAGACAATAGAGAAGATATTTTCCAAAGAAGACATACAAATAGCCAACAAGTATATGAAAAGATGTTCAATATCACTAATCATCAGGGACAAAATGAGATATTAGCTCACACCTATGATGAATGCTATTATCAAAAAGATAATACATAATACGTGTCAAGGGGGTAGAGAAAATGGAACCCCTGTATATGTATACTATTTGTAGGAAGGTAAGTTGGTACAGCCATTATTGAAAACTGTATGATGGTTTCTTAAAAATTACAAATAAAGCTACTATATGATTCGGCAATCCTACCTCTGGCCTATATCAAAAGGACATCAGTATCTCAAAGAGATATGTGCACCCCCATATTTATTACTATATATATGAATATTATGCAGACAGAAATTTAAAAGATGGAAATTTTGCCATTTGTGACAACATGGATGAACCTGGAAGACATTATGCTAATTGAAAGAAACCAGATACAGAAAGATAAATACCACATGGTCTCAGTTATATGTGCAATAAGGCAAACTCAGAAGCACAGCATAGAATAGTGACAGTGAGGGGCTGTGGATGGGAGTAATCAGGAGATGTTGGTCAAAGGGTACATGGTAACTACAGTTAATAGTATTGTAATATATGCTTGTAATTTCCTAAGACAGTAGCTCTTCAGTGTTTTCACTGCCAAGAAATGGTAATTATGTAAGGTTGTGGATGTGGTAGTTAACTTGATGTTGGTAGCCATGTTCAATATATAAAGACAGCCCTTGACTTACCAATGGTTTTACTGCTGATTTGGGGGGTTTATTGGGGTATAAATGTGGGGGCTGGACCTAGAAGAAAGGAAGGATGGAGGGAAAGAACGTGAGCAGGTGAATGAAGGGACAGGCGAAAATGCCTGCCCAAGGCTGTTTGTTTGCTGTGTGCAAAGGTCACAGCTGACGTGTAAGGATGTCTTTAAAGAAATTATCAAACGACCCTGACCTTGTCCTCCAGCCAAACTTTTTGTTATAA
Organism: Microcebus murinus; assembly: GCF_040939455.1. Classification (NCBI taxonomy): domain Eukaryota; kingdom Metazoa; phylum Chordata; class Mammalia; order Primates; family Cheirogaleidae; genus Microcebus; species Microcebus murinus. The sequence continues at coordinate 2,816,319 of NC_134116.1, read as the reverse complement.
CAATTATTAACTATATCTGCACTTCTTGTTTCTTATCTGCAAAGCCTCATGCTTGCTAGAGTTTCCCAATTCTTGTGTGCTCCCTGACCTTCTGCACTTACCCTTGGTAATAAACACGGGAAGGAACTCAGCTGGGGAGGCCATTTTCTCCTTCAGACTTTGTTCTCTCCCCTTCTCTAAACACGATGTGTTTCGAGTAATTATTCCTTTGCCGCCAAACTTCAGAGTAAAAAGCTACCATTACATATAAATGCACTTTTGACTTCCAATATTTTCAACTTATGATGGGTTTGTCAGGATGTGACCCCTTTGTAAGTTGGGGAGCATCTGTAATATGTCAAATCATGTTAAACACTTTAAATATATCCAATTTTTTGTCAGTTATACTTGAATAAATTTGGTGGAAAAAGGAGACTATAGCAACAGTAAATAAATGCAGTATGTTAGCCTCAGGTGAATGCCGGATCAAAGGGAAAACAATGACAATAGATGGTTATATGTAACAAGAAAGAGCAAAGAACAAAGAAACTGGTGCTATGTGGGAGAAGATAAAACAATGTATATTATAAAAGCAATAATACTTACATCAAGTAAGGGTTTTCATATGAAAGGAGAGATACAAAAATAGCCCATGCCAATAGAATATGAATTGAGAGGAGCAAAATGGAGTTTAGGTATTCTAAAGTCCTAATGATCTTTTAAATGAAGAGAGAGGAAGTTTAAAGTAAAAAATGAAAAAAAAAATGAAGAAAAGATTCTGTGCAAAGCCTGCATTAAAGGAAGTTGAAGCCCAGCGCAGTGGCTCACACCTGTAATCCTAGTACTCTGGGAGGCCTAAGTGGGAGGATAGCTTGAAGTCAGGAGTTTGAGACCAACTGCAGCAAGAGTGAGACACCTTCTCTATGAAAAATAGAAAAATTAGCCTGGCACATGGTCATGCCAGCCTGTAGTCCCAGCTACTCAGGGGGCTGAGGCAGGAGGATCACTTGAGCCCTGGAGTTTGAGGTTGCTGTGAGCTATGATGACACCACTGCACTGGGTGATAGAGCAAGACTCTGTCTCAAAAAATAAATTAATTAATAAATTAATAAATAAAAAATAAAAGAAGTTGATTCATCACACAAAATAGACCAAAAAATCAATAAAGACAAAGAAGGTCACTAAAAATAATAAAATATATAATTGCAAGTTTAAATTTGTATGCATCTAATAAAGTGGCTCCAAAACATAGCACACACACAAGAAATGAAACTAAAGTAAAAAATGTAGTGGGAGATTACATTCCCCTCGCCATAACTGACAGAAAGAATAGAGGAAAACTGATAAAATTAGAAAATTAATTTCAAATGAATATGTTGAAAAACACTATATCCAACAATGGTGGTACATATGGAACATTTATGAAAATTGATCACACAAGTGGCCATAAAATAAGATATAACACACTTCAGGTCTGAAATCTCTGCCCACAATGTTTGAATTCAAAATTCAATTTGAAAAGGTGAATAATGTCTATGTGGTTGTAGATTATTAAATATTATTCTAAATAATATAGGGGCTTAAATAAGGAAGCCCATGTCTCAAACCTGGAAGGTATTGCAAAGGCACCAATTAATGGGAAAGTTAAAGGATTAAATACACATATTAAAGTATGTTTTTAATTTAAAATCAATGAGTTAAACATTCTTGAAAAAAAAAGAAGAAGAAAAGTACAACAAATGAAAACCAAAGAGGATAAAAGAAACAAAATATACTATAGGGAATACCAACAAAGGCAGATGACAGTTCCTTGGAAAGATGAATACTATTGATAGTCTTCTGCTAAAACTGACTGGGAAATAAGCAAGGACAAATAACCACTGTTAGCAATAAAAAGTGGGGCATCACTAGAGATGCCAGAAAATTAAATAGTAATAACAAGATGCTTATTGATTCTACAATATATTTATTGATTGTGAGATATACACAAAATCATACCACTATCAAAATATCACATTATACCCCATAAATACATATAATTATTTGTCAATTATAAATAAATAACCTTTATCATTCACTATAAGATTTTATTTGAATTAGCTCCATGTATTAAATGACAACAATTTTTAAAGACCATGTAACAGGACACATGCACAGCAGCATTACTTGTAATTGCCAACAAACTGAAGACAGCGTATATATTCATCAGCAATAGGATGCGTTAATAAATAATGGTATATCCAGGCAGTTGAATCTTATACAACAAGGAAAATTAATAAACCCATGATGCTTGCAACAACATGGATAAATTGTAGAAATGTAATAATAAAAAAAATAAAAGCATGCAGGTATCACTTTTCCTTGGGGATGTATGACCACTTTCTGTTAGGTATCTATTCTTGCCCTCCTCCAATATTCAGTCACCTTGAATCTATGATAAACATTATCAAATAAATTATTATTTATTTATTTATATATGCAATGTAAATTTAATATATTCATATATAATAATAATAAAGTATTAATTGTACAATGTTCACTCTAGATTTAGGGTAATGGAGATTGGAAGATATATAGAGAGAGAAAGGGAGAGATTTCTTTCCCTCTCTCAATCTCTGTGTGTGCTGTATATAGACATACATACTGCTAAAGATATTTCCGTGGCTCCCGTCTTTCCCGTAGGTAACAGTTGAGCACGCTGCTACGGCTTAGAATGAGCTTCATAACCTGGCCCCTGCTTACAGTTGCTCTGTTAGAGGAGGCTCCGGCCACATTCAATTTGGTATTTGCAGCTTCCTGAAGTTTCCACTGTCTCGTTTATACCCATCTGTTTCCATTCTGGACCCCTCTTTGAAATGTTCTTTTGTCTCTTAAAAACGGCATATTATCCTTCCTTCAGAATTTCTGTTCAAAGCTGCGTTTCTCTCCTAGACACCCGAAGGCTCTCCGGGTGCGCTGAGGACGGAGATCTCACGCATGCGCAGCTCTCTCTTCCACCAGCGAACACAGCCCTGGCGCGAGGGTGCGCGTGCATTCTGCTCCGGCCGCGCCTCGCGCCCGCCAGCCCTGCGCAAAGCCCGCCGTCCACAGGTGCTGGGTGAGAACTGAGTGATTCGAGAGTTTAGGATTATTTTCAATTTCCAAGCAGTTTGATTGGGAAAGTAATACTTATATTAAATCAAAGAATTTTAGATAAACAATAAGTGTTTTTAAAGATTAAATAAGTTTTTTTAATCAACAATAAAATTTATATTTGAATCTACTAAATTTGTTGAACATTATACAGAGATAAAAAGAAACAAAACAAAAACAGAGAAAGTTGACAATATACTATCCAATCACGTGATACATGATAAACCATGGGCTTTAGCAATTAATATTTTAATAAATGTTTACAAGTCATACATATTATACATCTTTCTCTCATTACTCAAAATTGTGCCATGTACATTTAACACAATGACTGACAAGATTAAATAAGTTTTATACAAGACGATTTTGTGGATCAATGAAACACTTGTGTAGAGCTATCTAATTGGAAGAGCGAATAAGTCCAGAAGTTTTATCTGCTCACTTGACAGACAGTTGCTGGGCTCCTACCCTGTGACTGGGTCTGCAGTGACCGCAGAGAGCAGAGCAGATGCAAAGACCCGAGTCGTGGGCAGCCCCACCACACCCTGCCTCTTCCGGGAGAGGACGGGGCTGCACAGTTATGCGGACTGTTCAAGGGTCTGGTCCTGCACTGGACAACCCGAAAGCACTAAGCTCACCTAACAGTCAAAGCCCCTCAATAATATTTATGTTGCTAATTCTTACAGTAATAGAAAAACCAAGGTGGCTGTGAGATAAAGCAATTGTTAGGTTTGCTCCAGGTGGGAACCCGAGAAGTATGTCTAGGGCAGAATGTGGCTAATACGAAACTTGGGCTGCTAACACAATAGCTGCAGGATCTGGAGCGTCCCGGGCTTCGCGGCTCTGGCAGCCGCACTGCTTCCCACGCGCTCCCTGCTGCAGACGGAGCTGTCCCTCCCAGCTCTCCGGATCAGGACGGGAGCAGAAGGACGACGCCTGGGGCAGAGGGTCTAGGAGTTGGTCGTTGGAAGAAACTTTGGCTGCAAACAGCTGCTCTGCCCGCTGTCCTCTGCCGCCGCAGCAGGGAGCGACTCTTCACCTGCCAGTTTGGCCCAGAAACAACCGAACAGGCAGGGGGCAGGGGGCAGGGGGCAGGGGGCAGGGGTCGGCTGTCCCCGTTTATAAAACCCTCACTAAACCCCTTCCGTGCTGACTTCTTCTCGGACTCAGCCCACCCACGCCCCGCCCGGGTGAGTACCCAGCCGCGTTGCTCCCACGCAGCCTGTGTGACACGTGTCCTGTGGCCCATTCACTCACCCTTTCAGTAATTTGTTCAACAGGGCTGCTGAGTGGCAAATCCAGGACTCAGCCAGAGGCGTTTCTTTCTGACTCTAAGTAACCTCCTGACCCAAAGGCGACATCTGTGCGGAGACACAGGAGCACAGACGGAGGTGGCACAGAGGGGCAGGAAGGAACCCACAGGCTGGCCCACTTTCCTCAGGCTGTCTCTGCACGTTGCTCCACTTTCTCCTAAAGCAAACTCGATTAGGAAGTTGTTCTTGCCCATCTTAAAAATGATGTGAAGAAACTTCAAGGGCTTGGCAAGCTCACAAATGGCATATAGCTTTTCACAGTTTAGCAGCAACGCCTGGACTGAACTCAGGGCTGGTTGGTTTTAAATCCAATCCTTTCCAGTATTCCATCTAATCACAACAGTCCCCAGTCTACTGGCAACTGCAAATGAGATTTCAGTTTTTGTTTGCACGTTGTTCTCCAGAGTGGCAAACAGACAAATGAAAGACTCGTTAAAAATAAAGAAAACAAACAAACAAAAAATCCATAAAACCTATGGAAAGATAATATATAAGATTTCTTTAATAACATCAATAAATAATAGATATAATTATATCAATAACATAATTATAATGTTAGGATAACTAGCATTGCTTAGTCTTTGATCTCTAGTGTCTATTTGAACAATTTTGACCTTTTTATTTGTTTAATAACAACTTCTTTATCTTTTCTTTTCTTTTTTTTTTTGAGACAGAATCTCTGTTGCCCAGGCTAGAGTGCTGTGGCGTCAGCCTAGCTCACAGCAACCTCAAACTCCTGGGCTCGAGCGATCCTCCTGCCTCCCGAGTAGCTGGGACTAAAGCACATGGCAGGACTCCCGGCTAAGTAGAGACCATCTTGCTCTTGCTCAGGCTGGACTCAAATCCTGAGCTCCCGCCAGGTCCCACAGAGTGTTGTGATTACAGGCGTGAGCCACCACGCCCAGCCTGATGACAACAGTTTCTAAGACTACATTTCATCTATCTTTGGACATGCTCCTCTTACCTTGGGTGACATTTTTTGTCTAACTTGGCGGTATTTAGTTCCAAATTCAGAGAGATCCTTTCGTGCACTGCGGGAATAATTGTCAGCGGGAAGCAAGAGCGTTCAGTTGATGTGTCTTGTAAAGGAAGTGCTGTCAGTCCTACTGAAGATGCGCAGGCACGGAAACACCTGGCTTCCATTCGTTTTCTGTAAATAAGGCAAGATCAGGTCTTTCTGCCAGGTAGTAACCATTATCTAGACTAGATTAAACCCTAAAGAAACTAAATATGGAACCATTTTTATTTACATTCTGTGAAGTAAGATGATGCTATTATCTCTCTGGACTTTAATATGGAATGGCATTTGGTCCAGATAATTTTGATGGCCACGCAGTATTGAAACCATTGGTGTTCACACCACAGAACTCACCCTAGCATTTGGAGGGGAAATGTGTTTCTTTGTATTTACTGAGATGCAGTAGCAGACACTGGATCCCGGTAGCCCCACTTGTGAACTGTGGCTTGCAGGTAATGCAAAGCGGGGGACAGCCAATATCCCCTCCAGGGCTCTGCCAGTACCTGCGGTCTTCACAGAGTCGCCTTTAGGGCTGTACCGCAGAAGCCTCACACTGAAATGGTCAGTGAACCTGGGTGGGAGATAAGATAAACGGCACTACAGATGGTTTTCTTAGGTCAGCTACTGCCACACAGTTAAAAGGACTCTGGGGAAATTAATAAGATATACAGAATGAATAAGCAGCGTGCAGGACAAACGCCATCTGCACAAGAAAGAGAAACGTGGGCGGGCTCCAAGCTGGGGCCCTGGAGCCAGAGGGCGGTGGGGAGGAGGCGGCAGAGAAGGTGGCCTTGGGCGGGGTAGGGGGCCGAGGGTTGGCGGGCAGCGAGGGCGGGGGGTGTCGAGGGGGGTGTCAAGGGCGCGGGGCGTGGCGGGGGTCGAGGGGGAGCGTGGCGGGGGGGCGTGGCGGGGGTCGAGGGGGAGCGTGGCGGGGGGGCGTGGCGGGGGTCGAGGGGGAGCGTGGCGGGGGAGCGTGGCGGGGGTCGAGGGGGAGCGTGGCGGGGGAGCGTGGCGGGGGTCGAGGGGGAGCGTGGCGGGGGGGCGTGGCGGGGGTCGAGGGGGAGCGTGGCGGGGGGGCGTGGCGGGGGTCGAGGGGGAGCGTGGCGGGGGGGCGTGGCGGGGGTCGAGGGGGAGCGTGGCGGGGGGCGTGGCGGGGGTCGAGGGGGAGCGTGGCGGGGGTCGAGGGGGAGCGTGGCGGGGGTCGAGGGGGAGCGTGGCGGGGGTCGAGGGGGAGCGTGGCGGGGGGCGTGGCGGGGGTCGAGGGGGAGCGTGGCGGGGGGCGTGGCGGGGGTCGAGGGGGAGCGTGGCGGGGGTCGAGGGGGAGCGTGGCGGGGGTCGAGGGGGGGTGTGGCGGGGGGCGTGGCGGGGGTCGTGGCGGGGTCGTGGCGGGGGCGTGGCGGGGGCGTGGCGGGGCGTGGCGGGGCGTGGCGGGGGCGTGGCGGGGGGCGTGGCGGGGGTCGAGGGGGAGCGTGGCGGGGGTCGAGGGGGAGCGTGGCGGGGGGCGTGGCGGGGGTCGAGGGAGAGCGTGGCGGGGGCGTGGCGGGGGTCGAGGGGGAGCGTGGCGGGGGTCGAGGGGGGCGTGGCGGGGGCGTGGCGGGGGGCGTGGCGGGGGTCGAGGGGGAGCGTGGCGGGGGTCGAGGGAGAGCGTGGCGGGGGGCGTGGCGGGGGTCGAGGGAGAGCGTGGCGGGGGCGTGGCGGGGGTCGAGGGGGAGCGTGGCGGGGGTCGAGGGGGGGCGTGGCGGGGCGTGGCGGGGGCGTGGCGGGCGTGGCGGGGGCGTGGCGGGGGGCGGGGCGGGGGAGCGTGGCGGGGGGCGTGGCGGGGGTAGAGGGGGGCGTGGCGGGGGTCGAGGGGCAGCGTGGCGGGGGGGCGTGGCGGGGGTCGAGGGGCAGCGTGGCGGGGGGCGTGGCGGGGGCGTGGCCGGGGGCGTGGCGGGGGCGTGGCCGGGGCGTGGCGGGGGCGTGGCGGGGCGTGGCGGGGCGTGGCGGGGGCGTGGCGGGGGCGTGGCGGGGGTCGAGGGGCAGCGTGGCGGGGGGGCGGCGGTGGGGGGCAGGCGCCGCCGCGCTGTGGGCAGGTGCGGTGAGGGCGGGGACCCAGGGCCCGGGCAGCGGGGCGCCTCTCCTAGACGGAGGTGCGGCCCTGGGCTCCTGCGGGGCGGGCCTCCCGGAAGCCGCTCGGAATGTCGGGGCTGACAGGAGGGGAGGTCGCGGCGGGGCGGCCGCAGCGGCTCCCCAGAGCCCGCTTCCAGGCAGGGCGGGCGCAGAGTCCGCCCGCGGGGTGCCGTCCGCGCCCGGCGGAGAGCGTCTGGATCCCGCAGCCCGCGAGCCCGCCCGTGCCGGTGTCGGTGCCGGTGCCGGTGCCGGGCCACGGGCAGCTTGGCAGGGGCGCGGGCCGGGGTCAGGGCGGCGCCGGGAGGGCGCCCGGCTGGCCCTGGAGGAGAAGGCGAGGGTCGCGGGGCAGAGGAGGGACCATGCTTGGCTTCCTTCACCCTGTGAGGGTGAAGTCGGCACTTGAAGCTTGATTCCAGGAACTTCGATTCCTGAGTCCACGTCTCTCTTGCTAGTTTTCTCCTGAGGAAAAACTTAGAGTGATTGATTTTAAGTCTTTCGTATATACGTGACTTCCCTGAACTTTCTCTGGTAAGACATGCTCTTTGAGCAAGTTTTGAAACATTGGGTTAAACTTCGTGAGGTTCAATCTCCAGGAGTCTGTCGCGCGCTGGCCGGAAACCCAGGGCGAAGTCAGGGCGGACCGAGGAGAGCACACTCGCAGCGCCAGCGCCTTCCGCACGCCGGGCCTCTCACTGACTTCCTGCGGAACGGAGACTGGGAGGCCGGCGCCCGATGGGCAGAGGCGGAACCAGGAGGCGCGGCGGAGGTCTTACCTCGGAGTGGGCGAAGGGAGCCAGTCGCAGCCGCAGCTCGCCCAGGACTCAGCGATGAGAGTCGCCCTGACGCTGTCAGCAGTGCTGACGCCAGTTAACATAACTGACACCAGGAAGTCATCTGAAAACTTGAAATCGCCTTAAATATCTTCTACAGTTATGCATTTCCATTAAAGTCCACTTTTCTCACCAAAACTATGCAGTTGATTCTGCTGTTCCTCCTGTGATTCAGTCCCACGCACGGAACTGTGGGAGGCCTAGGGCAGGGGGTGCGGGCTGCATGGGCATGGGATGCGGGCTGCGTGGGCAGGGGGTGCGGGCTGCGTGGGCAGGGGGTGCGGGCTGCGTGGGCATGGGGTGCGGGCTGCGTGGGCAGGGGATGCGGGCTGCGTGGGCATGGGATGCGGGCTGCGTGGGCATGGGGTGCGGGCTGCGTGGGCAGGGGGTGCGGGCTGCGTGGGCAGGGGATGCGGGCTGCGTGGGCATGGGATGCGGGCTGCGTGGGCAGGGGGTGCGGGCTGCGTGGGCAGGGGGTGCGGGCTGCATGGGCATGGGATGCGGGCTGCGTGGGCATGGGGTGCGGGCTGCGTGGGCATGGGATGCGGGCTGCGTGGGCATGGGGTGCGGGCTGCGTGGGCATGGGGTGCGGCCTGCGTGGGCAGGGGGTGCGGGCTGCGTGGGCATGGGGTGCGGCCTGCGTGGGCAGGGGGTGCGGGCTGCGTGGGCAGGGGATGCGGGCTGCGTGGGCATGGGGTGCGGGCTGCGTGGGCAGGGGGTGCGGGCTGCGTGGGCAGGGGGTGCGGGCTGCGTGGGCAGGGGGTGCGGCCTGCGTGGGCAGGGGGTGCGGGCTGCGTGGGCAGGGAGTGCGGCCTGCGTGGGCAGGGGGTGCGGGCTGCGTGGGCAGGGGGTGCGGGCTGCGTGGGCAGGGGGTGCGGCCTGCGTGGGCAGGGGGTGCGGGCTGCGTGGGCAGGGGGTGCGGGCTGCGTGGGCGAAGCAGCTCAGGTGCAGCAGTGCACTGGCCCTCACAACCACAAAGGGACTAAGGCATTTTATTTACTAATTGTCATGCAGAGAAATAATTTTTGCAAGAAATTATAGAAAAAAAACTACACATACCCAAGTTATCAAGTGCTTTTTGAAAACTAAATATTTATGCTTCATTTTGCTGGTGCTATTTTTCCACAAAATGGTACCTCCAATGTCCAACATTCCATTCCACAGAGACTGAACAAACGGATGAAGTTAAAGGCACCAGATGGAGCAGTTGAGTTAAAACTCTCATAAAGTGGCAGCCCTGTGATCTAGCCTAGGGGCCTTTCTCATCCTACATCTCAGCTTACTTAGTAAGCCAGTAAGATCCCACCTCCTCATAAATCCATAACTTTGCTCAGCAATTGCTTTGCCTGAATATTCCAATTTTTAATTTTTCAGTTGAATTGCTTGAGTAATGCTTGATACAATGTCCAAAAAACCTATAAGTTAGGGAGAGAGTTAAGTTCCAGACGACTGAAGGGACTGGAGCCCCATGACCACCTGGGGTCTGGTCAGCCTCAGGGTTGCTGCTGTACACCAGCTTAGAGAAATGTTCTGAGGAAAAATCACACAGTAAGTGAGACACATAGAAATGCAAAGTAAAATATCACGTACTGTACCTAGGGCAAGAAAATCGGGGACTTTAGGAAACCTAAAGTCAGAACAGCGTAAGAGAATCACATGCCTTTGCTCCTTTGGCCTTCATGAAGCACTGAAGAGACATGTCATCAAGCCGCATTCCCGCGAGGACAAACAAGGCGTGTAGAGTGTAAGCCTTTTACCCTACCTTTCTGTTCCACCAGAGAGCGAGTCTAAGCCACACCAGCCACACGAAGCCACTTTCAGCATTCTAAGGCCAGGGTGATAAGCTTTAAATTCAGGAGGCACGTTAGAAAAGTTACATCAGCACTTTCTCCACATCAGGGAATTCAGGTGAGCTTCTGTTGTCTGATCCCTCCTATGTTGAGCAAACATAAAACTCACCAGACTGGGGAAACCAGGAAAGAACTTTCCATTTTCTTTGCTTATTCATCTTCCTCACGTTTGACATTGGCTCTTCCCCACGTTTGACATTGGCTCTTCCCTGGAGCTCCTAATTGCTTTAAGATCCTCACAGAATCCATCATTTGGGGTTTTGTTTTATTTTGTTTTCCATTTGTTTGTTATTATTTTATTTATTTATTTTATTTGTTATTTATTTTATTTATTTGTTATTTATTTTATTTATTTATCAAAATGTATTTTTTTTCAGCATAATATGGGGGTACAAATGTTTAGGTTACATATATTGTATATATTGCCCCGCCCGCCTGAGTCAGAGCTTCTAGCATGTCCGTCTCCCACACGGAGTGCACCCATTAGGTGTGACTGAATACACCCGCCCCTCCTGCCCCTCCCACCTGCCCAACACCCGATGAATGTCATTACTATATGTGCACTTAAGTGTTAGTCTGTTAATACCAATTTGCTGGTGAGTACATGCGGTGCTTGTTTTTCCATTCTTGGGATACTTCACTTAGTAAATGGGTTCCAGCTCTATCCAGGAAAATACAAGAGGTGCTAGATCACCACTGTTTTTTGTGACTGAGTAGAACCTCATGGTATACATATACCATATTTTATTAATCCACTCATGGATTGATGGATACACTTGGGTTGTTTCCACATCTTTGCAATTGTGAATTGTGCTGCTATAAACATTTGAGTGCAGATGACTTTTTTATAGAATGTCTATTATTCTTTTGGGTAAATGCCCAATAATGGGATTGCTGGATCAAATGGTAGTTCTGCTTGTATCTTTTTGAGGTATCTCCTTATTGCTTTCCACAGAGGTTGTACTGGTTTGCAGTCCCACAAGCAGTGTATGAGTGTTCCTATCTCGCTACATTCACACCAACGTTTGTTGTTTTGGAACTTTTCGATAAAGGCCATTCTCACTGGTGATAAGTGATATCTCATTGTGGTTTTGATTTGCATTTCCCTGATGATTAGAAATGTTGAGCATTTTTCATATGTTTATTGGCCATTTGTCTTCTTTTGAGAAGTTTCTGTTCATGTCTTTTGCCCACTTTTTAATGGGGTTGTTTGATTTTTTCTTGCTGATTTTCCTGAGTGCTATATAGATTCTAGTTATCAGCCCTTTATCAGATGTGTAGCATGCAAATGTTTTCTCCCATTCTGTAGGTTGTCTCTTTGCTCTTGTGCTAGTTTCCTTGGCTGTGCAGAAGCTTTTTAACTTGATCAGGTCCCATTTATTTATTTTTGTTACTGCTATGATTGCTTTTGGGTTCTTCTTCCTAAATTCTTTCCCAAGGTCAATGTTGTTTTTGATAGCTATATCCTAACTTTCTACAGACAGTACACATGTGAACTAAACATGTCTGCAATTTAAGAGGTGAAACCTATCAAAAAGCAAATCCACCTTTTTCATGAGGATATTATACATTTTTAAAAAGTTTTATTTTACTAGTTTTGACACAAGAAAGTGACTCCCAATGCTGGGAGCTTCTTGAAGTCCAAGTGGGTTCTTAGCTTCATACAAGAAAGAATTCAGGAGCAAACCAACAGTATAAAGTGAAAGTGAGATTTATTCAGAAACTATAGGAAGTCTACTCCACAGACATAGCAGAGGCAAGTTCTCCCTGCAGAAGAGAACCAGCCCCCTGGTTCTATTGCCTTTCTCTTTAAGCAATAGCTTAATTATAACCTGAACAAGGGAAGAATATTCATGCAGGGGAGGTGTTTCACCAGCTTGGTTCTAACTGGTTGGAACTTGCCCTGCATCCATCCTGTTTTGATCAGGGCAGTTTGAAACTTTGAGACTTCCTGACTCAGTTAGGCAATGCTGCAGCAATGCCCAAAGCAGTACCTGCCCAGTTCCCTGTCTCAGTTTAAAATCATATTTTCACATTGGATATCTATTTAGAATACTCTCTCTTTTTGTAAAAACAAACATGAGTTTCAGAAAGGTAGGATCATGCAGAACACAAATAACCAAGCTCAGAACTTTAATCCCAAACTGATTTAATATCCCATGTAATTCCTCTCACACTGTAGCCTATAACGAAACATGGTTGGTGTGTATCGTGGCCTGCCATCTAATGATTGCTTTCAGTGCTTTATAATACAACCAATATTAATACATGAGGGTAGGGATTATATCTTCAGTTCACATACCTTCTCCATGCCATCTGGAAGATTTAAAAGCCTGTTGTAAGTTCTTATGAACAACTTATTCACTGTATAATTGTTTTCTAGTTGCACAGCTAAGTTCATCCCCGTATCTCCCAAACTCAAAGAGATAGGTACCTGGAATGTTATCAGCAAGTCAGTTCTCTGATGCTGCTCACTTTCCTATTTCCACTGGAATGCCCAGCCCCATGTAGTTGGGACCACAGGATTCTCAGTAGTTGGGACTTCAGAAGTCAGGAGGTAGATAAGAGAATATTATAACAGAAAAAAGTTATTTGACTTAAAGAGTTATTTGACTTCAGAACTACTATTCAAATATTATATTTGTTTCCAACCAATTGTGTAATTTTAGTCAAGACACTAAAACCTCTGAGTGTCAGTTTCTCAGACTCCAATGGAAGCAGCAGTGCCATGTGCTCTTTATCTTCTGTGAATCACAAGACGTCTGTGACTCTGAAGTCCAAATGAGGTGCAGGCTTTCACCAGGAGAGGGTGATCCTCCTTCCTATTTGCCCTAACCTCAAAGGCTCAGAGAATTCTCTTGAAATATTATCCTCATCGAACTCAGATTACGTAACTTGGGGATGGAGCAGAACAGGAAAAGGGAGCCACATGTCATCAGTGCCTGCTTGGTTCTGAGACTGTGTGGAGCCGTTCCCAGCACCCAAGGATACAAGCACTGAGTACTGCCTCTGTCCTCGTGTGTGCTCATCCTTCCATATCTGCAAGCAATGGGTCCTAGGACACCCTGTGAATGCCCACATCCCCATTGCTCAAGTCCTTTATATAAAATGGGATGGTATTTGCATATAACTATGCACATCTTATATTTGAAATCATCTTAACTTTTTATTCTTGAAATCATCTTGTACAATGTAAATGCTGTGTAAATAGTTGTTATACTGTATTGTTTAGGGAATAATGACAAGGAAAAAAACGTCTGTACATGTTCAGTAAAGATGTAACCATCTGTGGTTGATTGAGTCTGTGATTGGTTGAATCTGCAGATATGGGACCCACCATTAAGAATGGCCAACTGCACAAGCAGACTCTGACACCAGCAATCAGAATCAACATATTCTCTCTTTGACTGACCCACTCTACCCTCCAACATTGCTTCCCCCCAAGGTGTTTGAGGGTACCTTCAAACAGACACTGCCTTATTTCCTTCATAACTCCCTTTATGCTGTTTCCTTGCTGCAAATTTACTGAATCCATTTCTGTATGAATTCCACTAGCTGTGAATGCTCAGATAAAATGACAACTTCTATATGAAGCCTTTCTCTACTCTTGATCAGTGAGACCTCTCCCAGCTCTGAGACATAACAGCACTTGATTTATACTCTTCTCAAGGTCTTATTTCACTTATTCTTGTATTTTAGTTCTAACAAAATTTTATATGACTGATATGTATATGTATAATTAAAATGAAATTAGTTCAAAAGGATATGTAAATGCTATATAGGTATAAAAGTTAAAAATATAAAATAGTGTTTTAAATCACAGGTGCAGGGTTAATATACTTGAATACATAAAATTGCAAATTCTCCCTATATAAATTTTACTTAATATTATAAAATTATTAATGAGATATATACTTACGAGTGTTTTCCTTATAGATACAGTACTTCAATTAATAGTTTTATATGGTTTATCTATAACCAAAAATATAAACAGACTTAAGAAAGTAAAATGACAAAATGGTCAACGAAGTGTTCCATCATCCTGGGTCCTTCAGGGCGGTCCATGTGAGGAGCCCTGGCACCCTTCACAGACTCAGTGAGGACATCACATACACACTTGCTTTTGTGATGCTTCAGAGCGCCTTGTCCATGATGACTGATTCATCGTCATACTCGAAGTTGCAACATAGCCCTCAACTGACCCCCTTGCTTTATGTTCATACAATGTATCATCCTCCAGCACGATGATGTCAAATCTCACTGTTTGTCTGTTATACTAAGAAGGCAACATGTGTTTATTTTCTTCTCTACTGTCCCCTAGCCTTAGCGCTGTGCCTGGCATGTAGTAAAAATTTATTAATGTCTGTTAAATAAATAAATAGGGGGAAATGATGGTTAGAGAGTACAACCCCTTTCGAAATGAATTTAATAATCTTTTTTAAAATTGAAGATGTTCTTTCCTTACAATCTAAGACTTCCAAGAAGATTATGCAAGGGTAAACATTGTTGCATATTATAAACCATGAAAAAAGTGGGAAATCTAAATATTGATCTAGGGAAAATGTATATATAAATAATAGATATTAATATCAATTTATTAGAAATATTTCAAAAAGTAAAGTTGAAGGAAAATATGTGTTGCAAAATGATCAATGTGATAGCATTTAGCAAAACTGTCCTGTTAATTATTAAATTTGGATGCATATACCTGCAATAAAAATATAAAGAATTGATAGGCAAGATACTCAGCTACCATTATAAAAATATGCTTTCTATAAGAACACTGAAGGGAGAAGACCCAAGGAGACACAGATAGGGCTTCAGTGTATCTATAATATATTTTTAACAGTTGAAATGAAAATATTGAAACAGTAAGATTTTGGCAGTTGAGTTTGGGCATTGTAAACACTATATTAATATATTTTTGTCTTTAGCTTTGGAATATTTTATAATAAAATGATTTAAATAAAAACGAATTATGTACATTTGGTTAATCTGAAGTCCATGCCTCTCTTCCTTTTAACTTCTTGACCTTGAGATTTCTCTGAACTTCTGGATGAGTTCTAGCTTTCTTGGAACAACAGTTTAATTATAGGTGACTTTCAAATTTTAAACCCAAAATCCAAGTTTTCAGTTTATATTATTACATGCTATTTTTCATGCCCATTCTTTTAACATGGCATTTCCTACTTTCCACTGATGAAATGATTTTTAGCATACATAGTCAATTCCCATTCTAAATCTACTCTGAACATCTTACATTTTCTTAGTTGGAATTTTTCTCTCATTTATTTCATTATATCTTTTGCAAAGGTTGGTAGGTTGATTTTATTTTTACTCTCTTTTCTTATCAACTTCACAAATGGTAAGATTGTCAACTACTTTGGAAACAAAGACAATGCTTTTTCTCCATTTTTAATTATAGAGAGTGTCTTGCCCAAATAGAAAATTGGAAAAAAAAATGAAAAAAATTGTTTAAAATTGTAGTTTTATTTTTACTAAGTACTTTAGTATCTAGTGAATATTCTAAGGATAAATTGAGCTCTCCCTGCCCAGTACCCTCCCACCACCCTTCGTGGAATTCTGAAAATGGTCAGAAGAATTTGGTGAAATCTGATTACTCTTAGGGAGCCCTCAAGAGTATGACCCTGGATTTGCAAAGCTAAATCAAGGAAATGATTTTCTTTTTTTTTCATGCTTCATATATGCTTTTATTTATTTATTTATTTTATTTCGGCATATTAAAGGGGGTACAGATTTTAAGGTTTCAATAAATGCCCTTTCCCCCCCTTCCCCAACAAGTCTGAGTTTCCAGCATGACCATCCCTCAGATGGTGCACATGTCACTCATTATGTATGTATATACCCGCCACCCTCTCCCCTCCCCCTCCCCAATAGCCTATTACTGTAGTGCCTGTGTGTCCACTTAGGTGCAACTAACTTAATACCAGTTTTCTGGGGAGTATGGTGCTGGTTTTTCCATTCTTGGGATACTTCACTTAGTATGGGTTCCAGCTCTAACCAGGAAAATGTAAGATGTGCTATATCACTGTTGTTTCTTAGAGCTGAATAGTACTCCATGGTATACATATACCACATTTTATTAATCCATTCTTGGATTGATGGGCACTTGGGCTGTTTCCACAGCCTTGCAATTATGAATTGTGCTGCTATAAACATTCGAGTACAGGTGTCTTTTTTGTAGAGAGTCATCGGATCTTTTTGGTAGATGCCCAGCAATGGGATTGCTGGATCAAATGGTAGATTCACTTGTATCGCTTTAAGGTATCTCCATATTGCTTTCCACAGAGGTTGAACTAGTTTGCAGTCCCACCAGCAGTGTAGGAGTGTTTCTCTCTCTCAACATCCATGCCAGCATTTGTTATTTTGAGATTTTTGATAAAGGCCATTCTCCCTGAAGTTAAGTGATATCTCATTGTAGTTTTGATTTATATTTCCCTGATGATTAGAGATGATGAGCATTTTTTCATATGTTTGTTGGCCATTCTTCTGTCTTCTTTAGAAAAGTTTCTGTTCAAGTCCTTTGCCCACTTTTTAATAGGGTTTTTTGATTTTTTCTTACTGATTTTTGTGAGTTCTAAGTATATTCCGGTTATCAGCCCTTTATCGGATACGTAGGATGCAAAAATTTTCTATCATTCTGTAGGTTGTCTGTTTACTTTCATGACTGTTTCTTTGGCTGTGCAGAAGCTTTTTAGTTTCATCATGTCCCATTTATTTATTTTTGTTGCTGCTTTGATTGCCTTTTGGGACTTCTTCATAAACTCTTTGCCTAGGCCGATGTCTAGGTGAGTGTTTCCAACATTTTCCTCTAGAATTCTAATAGTTTCATACCATAGGTTTAAGCCTGTTATCCAGTGTGAGTTGATTTTTGTGAGAGGTGAAAGGTGTGGGTCCTGCTTTAGCCTTCTACAAGTGGCAATCCAGTTTTCCCAGCACCATTTATTGAAAAGGGATTCTTTAACCCAGCGTATGTTTTTGTCTGCTTTGTCAAAGATTAGATGGCTATATGAGGATGGTTTTATATCAGGATTCTCACATCTGTTCCACTGGTCCATATTCTTATTTTTGTACCAATACCATATTGATTTAATTACTACAGTTTTGTAGTATAGTTTGATATCTGGAATATTAATGCCTCCCATTTTGTTTTTGTTGCCTAGAATAGCTCTTGATGTTCGGGGTCTTTTTTGGTTCCATACAAAGCGTAAAATTATTTTTTCTATATCTGTGAAGAATGCTGATGGGATTTTAATAGGTACTGCATTGAATCTGTAGATCAGTTTGGGGAGTATACACATTTTAATGATGTTGAGTCTGCCGATCCACGAGCATGGAATGGATTTCCATCTGTTTACATCCTCTGCTATGTCCTTCCTCAGTGTTTCATAGTTCTGCCTGTAGAGGTCTTTTACCTCCTTGGTTAAGTATATTCCTAGGTACTTTAATTTCTTTGTTGCTATTGTGAAGGGAATTGAGTCTTTGAATTGGTTCTCAATTTGATTGTTGTTGGCGTATACGAATGCCTCTGATTTCTGTGTGTTGATTTTGTATCCTGAGACTTTACTAATTTCAATTATCAGTTCCAGCAGTTTCTTGGTTGAATCTTTGGGGTTTTCTAAATATAATATCATATCATCAGCAAACAGTTAAAGTTTGATCTCATCTGCCCCTATTTGGATACCTTTAATTCCATTTTCCTGTCTGATTGCTGTAGCCAGGACTTCCAGCACTATGTTGAATAGTAGTGGAGATAGTGGGCAGACTTGTCGAGTTCCAGTTCTAAGTGGGAATGCTTTCAATTTTCCCCCATTCAGTATGATGTTGGCTATGGGTCTGTCATATACGGCTTATATCATTTTTAGGTATGTCCCTTCTATGCCTATTTTCTTAAGTGTTCGTATCATGAAAGGGTGTTGAATTTTGTCAAAAGCTTTTTCTGCATCTATTGAGAGAATTATGTGGTCTTTTTTTTTTGTTTCTGTTTATGTGGTGAATTGCATTTATAGATTTACGTATGTTGAACCATCCCTGCATCCCTGGGATGAAGCCCACTTGGTTGTGATGGATTATTTTCTTGATAAGCGTCTGGATTCGGTTAGCTAAGATTTTGTTGAAAATTTTTGCATCTATATTCATTAGGGATATTGGTCTGTAGTTTTCTTTTTTTGTTGCATCCTTTCCTGGTTTTGGTATCAGAGTAATATTCACTTCATAAAAGGTGTCGGGGAGGTTTCCATTCTTCTCGATGTTGTGGAATAGTTTCTGCAAGACAGGTACTAGTTCTTCTTTGTAAGTGTGGTAGAATTCGGGTGTGAAGCCATCTGGACCCGGACTTTTCTTTTTAGGGAGATTTTTAATTGCTGTTTCTATTTCAGCTGTTGATATTGGTCTGTTCAGGTAATCTATTTCTTCGTGATTGAGCCTAGGGAGGCTGTGTGTTTCTAGAAATTTGTCCATTTCCTCCACATTTTCCAGTTTGTGTGCATAAAGATTTTTGTAGTATTCATAAATTATATCTTGTATCTCTTTGGGATCAGTTGTGATATCTCCTTTTTTGTTCCTGATGGAGCTTATTAGAGATTTCTCTTTTCTGCTTTCGTTAGCTTAGCCAATGGGGTGTCAATTTTGTTTATTTTTTCAAAGAACCAACTTTTTGTTTTGTTAATCTCACGAATAGCTTTCCCTGTTTTCAATTTCATTTAGTTCTGATTTGATCTTGTTGATTTCACTCCTTCTGCTGGGTTTGGGGATGGTCTGTTCTTCTTTTTCCAGCTCTTTGAGTGGTTTCATGAGATTGTCTATTTGTGATCTTTTTGACTTTTGGTTATAGGCATTTATGGAGATAAACTTTCCTCTCAGAACTGCTTTAGCTGTGTCCCAGAGGAGTTGATAACTTGTCTCTCCATTGTCATTTCTTCATAGAATTTTTTTATTAACATCTTTATTTCTTCATTTATGAAGTAATCATTTAGTAGGAGGTTGTTTAATTTCCACGTTTTTGTATAGAAATATGAGTTTCTGTTAGGGTTGATTTCTACTTTTATTCCACTGTGATCTGAGAAGATACATGGTATGATTTCTATTTTTTTAAATATCTTGAGGTTTACTTTGTGTCCTAGGATATGATCAATCTTAGAGAGTGCCCCGTGAGCTTATGAGAATAACATATATTCAGTGGATTTTGGGTAGAATGTTCTGTAAATGTCAGTCAGTCCCAGTTGTTCTATAATTTTGTTTAAGTCCATTATTTCTTTGTTAATTTTCTGATTGGAGGATCTGTCTCATGCCATCAGTGGGGTGTTGCAATCTCCGGTGATTATGGTATTGCTATTAATCCATTTGTTTAGATCCAGTAAGGTTTGCTTTATGAATCTGGGTGCACCTAAGTTGGGTGCATATATATTTAAAATTGTTATCTCTTCTTGTTGAACTGTGCCCTTCACCATTCTATAATGACCCTCTTTGTCTTTCACTACTTTTGTTGGTTTAAAAACTAAATCGTCTGAAATTAGAACTGCCACGCCAGCCTTATTTTGGCTTCCACTTGCCTGGAATACTGATCTCCACCCTTTTACTTTTAGTCTATATGCATTCTTGCAGGTTAGATGTGTTTCCTGAAGACAGCATATACTTGGCCTGTATTTTCTTATCCATTCAGCCAGCCTATGTCTCTTGAGTGGAGAGTTTAAGCCATTCACATTTATTGAGAGAACTGATAGGTAAGGTAGATTACTGTTCATTCTGGTGGGTTGGATGTTGTTGCTTTGATTTCTCTCTTGAGCCATAGTGATATCTGGCCTTTAATCTTTGGGTTTTGGTTATTTTTATATTCGTGAGTTTCTATTATGGTGTTCCGTGTGTAACACTGTTTTGAGTTCTTCTTGTAGGGCTGGTCATGTCTTGGTGAATTCTCTGAGGCTTTACTTGTCTGGGAATGTCCTTATTTCTCCTTCATATACAAAGCTTATTTTTGCAGGGAATAAGATTCTAGGCTGGGCATTGTTTTGTTTCAGAAGAGTGAGAATGGGGCCCCAGTCTCTCCTTGCTTGTAAAGTCTCATTAGATAAGTCTAGTGTTATTCGAATTGGCTTTCCCTTGTAAGTTACTTGCTTCTTTCATCTTACAGCTCTTAGAAGGGCCTCTTTAGTTGATATTTTGGTCAGTCTGATAACTGCATGACATGACGTCTTCCTGTTTACATTGAATCTCCCAGGGATCCTCTGGGCTTCTTGAACTTGTATGTTGAGATTTTGAGCAAGGCCTGGGAAATTTTCCTCTATTATATCTTCAAATAGCTTGTCCAACCCTTGAGTGTCGTCTTCTTCCCCTTCTGGTAACCCTATGACCCTCACATTAGGTTTCTTCACATAATCCCACATCTCTTATAGGCTTTGCTCTTTTCTCTTGTTTCTCTGCTCTATCTCTGTGTCTGATTTATTTAATTGGAAGGTGTTATCTTCAATCCCTGAGATTCTTTCTTCTGTTTGATCTACCATGTTCTTGAGACTTTCCACAGTATTTTGTAATTCCCTTAGTTGATTCTTCATCTCCAGGAATTCAGTTAAAGTTTTCTTCACTGTGTCGATCTCTTTAGTGAACCTTTGTTCCATATCCTGGAGGCTTTTTGTGGTTTCTTTGTGTTGGTTATTGAGTTGTTGTTGCAGGTCGGTGAGTGTTCTTATGATCCACATTCAAAATTCTCTTCTGTCATTTTGGTTTTCAGGTTTTGGTTGTTGTCTGTTTCTAAAGGGCTTGTGCTCCTCTTTGGGGTGTGTTTTCCGTTTGTTTCTTCATATTTCCGGAGTTCCTTCGCTGATTTCTTCCCATTTCGCTCAGTTGTTGTTTCTTTCCTTTAGGTTTTTGTTTGGGTATTCACACATCTTGTTTAGTTTCTGAGCTGGTAGGTGGTGTTGCTCACTGGCAGCAGCCATCGCTGGGCTGGTGTCTGCCCGTCTCTCTACCCGCTGGGGAGCCAGCAGTCCGAGATGTAGTGGAGGGGAAACAGCCATTTACCCTACCCTTCCCGCTGGTCTCCGGGCTGCTCCGGCGCCCTCCCGTCTTCTGCCTCCTTAATTACACAGGTGGAGATAGATGGTAGGAACGGGAGCAGTTCCTATCTCAGCTCCACCCGCAAGGCGGGGCTAGAAACTTTGGATCCGAAGGCCTAGCCCCAAGTCACCAGAGTGTGTGGGTCATAACGT
This sequence comes from Microcebus murinus, assembly GCF_040939455.1. Lineage (NCBI taxonomy): Eukaryota > Metazoa > Chordata > Mammalia > Primates > Cheirogaleidae > Microcebus > Microcebus murinus. The sequence goes on along the minus strand of NC_134116.1, from coordinate 2,794,863 downwards.
CTCTCTGTCTTGTATTCACCAAAGGCAGCCTCCTACTAGGCTTGGCCCTGCCCAGGCAATCTCCAGGGCCTGGACACCGAGCGCAGGAGACCTGTGCAGGTAGAGCCTGGCCTGAAGCTGGCAGGCCCATAGCCAGACCCACGGATCCCTGTCTTCTGTCTGTTTAATTACACAGGTGGAGATAAGTGGTAGGAATGGGAACAGTTCCTATCTCAGCTCTGCCCCCAAGGCAGGGACAGAGACTTTGGAGCCAAAGGCTCAGCCACAAGACACTGGAGCGTGGTGGATGTAAAGTCTGTCTACCTTATAGCCACTAAGGGCAGGCTCCCACGAGGCTCAGCCCTGCCCAGGTGGGCTCCGCACTCTGGACACAGAGCGCAGGAGACCTGTGCAGGGAGAGATTGACCAGAAGCAGGCAGGTAGGCAATGGGAACCACCAATCCCTGTCTTCTGTCTCCTTAATTACACAGGTGGAGATAAGAGGCAGGAATGACAACAGTTCCTATCTCAGCTCCGCCCCCAAGGCGGGGACAGAGACTTTGGAGCCAAAGGCTCAGCCACAAGACACGGGATGGTGGTGGATGTAAAGTCTCTCTGCCTTATAGCCACTAAGGGCAACCTCCTTCGAGGCTAAGCTCTGCCCAGTTGGGCTCCGCACTCTGGACACAGAGCGCAGGAGACCTGTGCAGTGAGAGACTGTCCTGAAGCCAGACCCACCAGGCCCCATCTTCTGTCTCTTTAATTCCACAGGTGGAGATAAGCGGCAGGAACGGGAGCAGTTTCTATCTCGGCTCCGCCCCCAAGGCGGGGATACAAACTTTGGAGCCAAAGGCCTAGCCCCAAATCCCCGGATGTGGGGGTCATAAAATATCTCTGCCTTATAACCACTAAAGGCTGCCTCCTGCAAGGCCCAGCTCTGCCCAGGCGGGCTCCACACTCTGGGCACAGCGCGCGGGAGACCTGTGCAGGGAGAGACTGACCAGAAGCAGGCAGGCAGGCAATGGGACCCACCAATCCCTGTCTTTTGTCTCCTAAATTACACAGGTAGAGAAGCGGCAGGAATGAGAACAGTTCCTATCTCAGCTCCGCCTCCAAGGCTGGGACAGAGACTTTGGAGCCCAGGGCAGGGCTCTGGGTCGCAGGAGAGTGTGGAAGGCAATGTTTCTCTGCCTTAAATCCGCCAAGGGCAATCTCCCCTGTAGCACTGCCCCGTCCAGGCAGGGACCACTCTCTGAGCACAGAGTCAGTGCCACTTGTGCAGCAAGTGACAGTCCAATATCAAATTGGTGGAGCAGGGGCGCGTACCAGCACTCTCTCTGCGCCTCCCCTCCAAACCCCGAGCCCAAGTCAGCGCTGTCAGCGCCGGAATGCGGGGGCGGGAGTGGTGCCGGAGGGGCAGAGGAGGGGGGGTCCTAATGGATCCAGGAGTCTAACTTTGCACACTCTGACCTCTCAGTGCTATCTCAAACCTCCTCTATATCCAAAGTCAAAGCCTCCTTCTGTGTAAACTCCCCTTCACCTTGACCTGGGAGTGTTCTGCAGGGAGATGCCCAAGTAGGCTCTGGTTCCTGCTGGGCGGAGAGCGGTTGCTGCGCGCGGACCCTCCCCCACCTTAAACTGCGGCCGCTGTGAGCTCTGGCGACTCAGCGCGTTCCCTGCTCTAGTCTCCTCTCCACATGGCTTAGTCCTGCGCTGCCACTTCTCACCAACTTCAGGCACCTCCCGGCCTACATGGAAGTGTAGCTCGGTGTAGGAGGGGGTGTTTCTCAGCACCGGGTAGGGCTGGCACCACTGCCAGCCGGCAGCGGCTTAAACTGTGCCTCGCTCCCTCCCTGTTGTGTGCCTCCGAATCTCCGAGTTTTGCAGAAGAATGATCCGTTCACCTTTGCTTTAGGCTGTAAATGGTCTTATTCCTCCGTTTCTTGTTGGATGTCTGCGGGCTTGCGAAGCTGGTTCCGTGGAAGTGCAGATCGCTCACGTGTGGCTGTCCACTTTCTTCACTTTTCGCTCTGGGAGCAGAGAGCCAGGAGGGCACCCCTACTCCGCCATTTTCCTATCTCCAAGGAAATAATTTTCTGACTTCTATCCTTAAGAAATGAGGAGATTAACAAGTACCCCTGCCCAAAAGAATGCAACTAAAAAGCTGAACAAAACATTCAAAACTTCAACTATTTGATGGCTTTGGAATGTGGCAACATACAAACAAGTTTAAAGGCGATTATTCACGGGAACTACTGAATTCCAGTGTGTGGTGTTTTGCCCCAGCATGCATTCCCTACCCCTGGTCTGTTGAGCGGCAGTTCAACAAGCGTGGTGCAGGCTGTGGAAACCACCAGTGTTGACACTGCTTGCTAGTGAAGGCTCACTGAGGGCGTTGGCCTGTTTGGTACAAATAATGAATGTGCCCAAGAAGGGAATTCACAGGGGCTTCCAAGTCATCAGACCGCCAAATAGGCTTTATAAACTCTGAATACATCCTGCCTTGACTGGAGGCTGTGAACATGTGAGACAGAGAATGACTGGCAAGATCACAGGTCACCCACACATCCCTGGCAGGAGCCTGTCCAATTCCCAGGCAAGACATGAGGGAGCCTGATGGGGAGTAGAAGACAGGGCCCATTTGAGAACCAGCTAGTTTGAATGTGCTTTCCAGTCTACACACAGAATCTATCAGCAGGGAATGGAAGCGTGACAAACATGAACTATTTGAACAAAACTTCTAACCACTCTCCAGCTCAACAGTGAACTATGCAGATACAGGAATGAAAAGATTAAACATCTCTGTAAATTTTCAGGGTTTGTCAGACCAGATTAAAAATATAGGACTCAAATGCATGCCTTGTAAAGAAGCATATACATTAAATTCAAATAAGTTGAAAGCAAAAGAATAGTAAAGATATATGAGGCAAAGAATAACTGTAAAAGAACTGAAATGGCTATGTTAATATCGAGCAAAATATATCTTAAGACAATAAATACTATTGGAGACATAAAGACACTTTATGATAACTAAAATATTAAAGAAATGACATCAGCAAGATGATGGAATAAGAAGTCCTGGCCCTCTTTTCCTCACAAAAACATGAATAGAACAATGGTATTTGTACCAAAACACCTTTATGATGTCCATAATCCAATTAAGAATTGCAACACCTCAGCTAAGCACAAAACAAACAAACAAAATGCTTAGAAATGGGTGAGAGAAAAGAAACAAACAAAAAATCCATGTCAGTCCCTCTTCCATGTCAGCACAGCTCTGCATCAAGACATCTGATCAGCCTGCAATTTCTTCCCGGGGGAAAGTGAGAGAAGCATCCATCTTACATCCCCTGTCTTTGGGGCACTGCATGTGAGCCTTTCTTCTGTCTCACTTTACTCAGAATGTTGAGCCAACAGAACTAGTTAAAATACCTAAGGGCAGTTAAGAATAAAAAAGGGGATGGGGCCTCTCCACAGCCTGCACAGCACCATGGGACCAAGAAAAAGATCACAATCCTGGCCGGGCGTAATCCTAGCACTCTGGGAGGCCGAGGCGGGTGGATTGCTCGAGGTCAGGAGTTCGAAACCAGCCTGAGCAAGAGCGAGACCCCATCTCTACTATAAAATTAGAAATGACTTGGCCAACTAATATATATATAGAAAAAATTAGCCGAGCATGGTGGTGCATGCTTGTAGTCCCAGCTACTCGGGAGGCTGAGGCAGTAGGATCGTTTGAGCCCAGGAGTTGGAGGTTGCTGTGAGCTAGACTGACGCTATGGCACTCACTCTAGCCTGGGACACAAGGCGAAACTCTGTCTCAAAAAAAAATCACAATCTTGAGACTTACACAGGAGAAAGGGGGAGAAGTGGGGCTGCACCATAATCCCAGCATCCCAGTGTATTTCCCAGAGACAAAGGGCAGGCGGCTTTCAGCATCCTCCACAGTTGTGTGGGATTAGAAGAAGGTGCACAATCCTAAGACCTCTCCTTCATGAGGAAGGGAGAAAAGTGTAGTTTGCACCCAGCCTGCTGGTGTTTCAGTGGATGCCCCTACGGAAATGTGGGCCAGCTTACGATGGCCAACATGGCTCAGTGAGATTGGGAAAGGCACACAACCCTGAAATTTCTCCACCAGGATGGAGGGATGTAGTGAAGCATGCACATCCACAGGAACCATATGAGAGACTTCTAGAATCTCTAGATTCTGTGCTGACTGTTGAAGTTATTTTCCTGCCACAAACAGTCTGTAAATAATGGAAGAGATAACCGCTTCTTCAAATGCATAAACACCAACACAAAGTTACAGTGAACACAAAGAATCAGGGAAATATGACACTACCAAAGAAAAAAACTTCTTCACTAATGGACCCTAAAGAAAGGAAGATCTATAAATTAACTGACAAAGAAAATTTGTCTTAAGTAAGCTCAGGAAGCTACAGAGAACACAAATAGGAAACTAAATAAAATAGGGAAAATTATACATATCATTAATTTGTAGGGATTTGTTATACACCCTTTGTCAGTTATAATTACTACCAATATCTTTTTATATACTCGCCTTTCACTCTTTTAGGGTATATTTCATCAACAGAATTTCATACTTATCCTTTATTCAGTATCCTTTATTCATCATTCACTTTATTGTTGATATTCTTTGAGTCCTATTTAAGAACTCTTGTGTCTCCCAAGGTCTAAAGATATTTTTCTGCATCATCTCTTAACAAATTTATTGTTTTATCTTTGATATTCAAATATACAATCCATATGGCATTTATTTATGATGCAAGATAATGGTCAAAATTTATTTTATTTCATACACACACACACACACACATATATATGTATATATATATTTACATATTACATATACATATATTGCTGGGCTTGGGCTTTCTGTTCCATTTCTTTGACATATTTATCTGTCCCTACACCAATGTCACATTATCTTGATTAAAGTAGTAACCAAATCACCTTATTCCAGACTCCCATCTTTGTTATACTTCAAAAGTACGTTGATTAATTTGGGAAATAGATACATATTTTATGACATATGCAAGTAGATGCATATACAATTAGTTATACATTCCATACCATGATAAGAATAAATCCCAAATAGAACCCAAACGGCCAATATCTCTGAAGTATAAAAAATTCTTAAAAATTAAATGACAAAGAACCAAAGACCCAATAGAAAAATGGGAAGAAGGTACAAACACACAAATTCACAAAAAGATATCAAAATAGCTTATAAACATGTGAAAGTTTTCAAACTCATTCAATATTTAGAGAAATTTAAACAGCATTGGGATATAGTATATTTCTCACATATTAGATTGATGATACTTAAAAAGTATGACAATACATTTTATTGGTGACTTGTGGGGAAACAGGCACTCCAGTATACTATTTGTGGGAATGCAAACAGTGCAAACATTTTGGAGGAGAATTTGGCAAACTCTAACAAAATTACATATATTCTTACCTTTTGACCCAATCATCTAACTTCTAAGAATCTGCCCTGATGATACATCTCCAACAACATGAAAATATGTATGCACACAGTTATTCATTGTAGCATTGTGTGTACTTATAAATTATTGAAAACAATCTTAATGCTCATGTATAGCAGAGTACTTGAATAAACTGTTATATCCACACAATGAATAATTATGTGATTGTAAAAAGAAAAAATGAGTGCAGCTCCATAGAATTATTGCTTTATTGAGATGTCCCCTACAATATTAGAGACAGAAATGATCTCAGGAATTTTCCAAGGCCTTTCCCTGAAGGACTATGTGAACTTGTTCGTTTGCATATCAAAGGCTGCCTTGCCTCGGGAGGGCCTCTCAAAGGTCAGTGGCAGCTGCTTGCCAAGGTGAAGCCGCAGTCTCAAACTTGTGGTTTTCACCTGCTTTGAATGACAAAGCAGGTCTTCATGGAGCCAGGGGATGAGAGCTGATCAAATACTGCCCATCTGAGAGACAGACACCTGCAGCTAAAAGCAATTAGCCCAAGGGCCAGTTCCTGCTTGATTCCTGACTGCCTATCTCCATCCACAATAACTAGATAAAGAAATATGGAGCCACTATATCTCTGTGTAACCCCTATGTTAAGTGATAGCTATATCTTAGAAGTTAGAAGTTTGTCTTTGAAAGATTTTGTAACAGTTTGCTCACATAAATAGAGTTAATTAAGGGGTCTCTAGAAGCGTTTGGGGATACTTTCAACAGAAAACAAAAATGAACTACCTGTTATTGTGTAAATCTGTTACCCCGGTCAACCGATCATCGTACCTATAAATACTGATGTAACTTCACTCCTTGCCTCACAATTTACGGGCATATTGTGAGGTCCCCCAGTATCCCTACTTTTCTTTATGAATCTATAAAACTATACCTTCATCTCTGTGTATTATTTTATTTCTATTACTTTTTATTTTATATTATTTTCTTATCCTTTGCGATGACCCCTGCCTAAGGGACCCGATTTTTTTCTGGGAGCGTAGCTAACTCCCCACAAATGAGGAAGATGTCTATAAAATGATTGTAATGATATCAGAGACATATTGTTAAATGAAAAAGTAAAAATATTCATAGCATGCTAGCTTTCATATAGGAAAAAAGATAGAAAATATATGTGAATTTATCATTTGTGCAAAAAAAATACAGAAAGGATAAACTTGAAACTAGTGAGAATCATTATAAGCAGGCTTTAGGTGAGAATGAGGTACAAGGAATCAGGAAATGTGAGCAGAGATGAAGGAATGAGTATGAGTGAAACTTCTCTGAGCATGTGTTTTTAGACAGTTCTGACTTTTAGAGACTGGGTAATGTTTTACATACCCCAAAATAAATAATTAAAATCATCAAGGATATGGGAGGAATCTAAAATAGAACACAAACTGAAACATATGAATTTAACTTCATTACAAATTAATAACAATACTGAAAGACATGGAGAAGAAAATCACTAACCTAAGTAACCTACAAAAATAGTATTTTAAATGTATACTATATGTTGTTGTGGGTCAAACTGTGTTCCCCTAAAATTTTTATGTTGAAGTTATAACCCCTGGTACCTCAGAATGTGAACTTATTTTGAGATAGGGTCAGAGATTATTTTTTCAATTTATAGAGAAAATTGAGTTAAAATTAGGTTGTTAGAGTGGGCCCAATTCAAATGTCTGGTATTTTTATAAAAAGAGAAAAATTGGATGCAGATATGCATATAGGGAAGATAAAATGAAAAAAAAGTGTATGATGATCATCTACAAGCTGAGGAAAGAGACCTAAAACAGACCCTTCCCCAATAGCCCTCAGCAGGAACTGACATCTTAACTATGGACTTTTAGACTCCAAAACTGCTTCCTACCACCCCGGGGGAATCACCTTCATAGTTGTTCTTTGACAATTTCCTCTTATGTGTGTGAACTCTTGCCTCTTCCTAGAATTCTTATTAAGTAGATTTTTATGTCATAGCTTCATTTCTACATCTTAGTATTTTATTACTTACCTTTTTGCCATTTTATTCAACACTTCTAGAGATTGTACAGACTTTATATTCCAACTATTTTCAAAAGTGTCCTTTGACACTATGCAGGCACTGTCTTCTCAACTCAAAACCTAGGTCTATGTTTAAAGGGAGGCATAGGCTGCACCAGAGGCTTCTGCTGGAAAGCACGTGTGCCTCTAACTGGCAGGGCCAGTGTGCACTCCTGACCTCTGTTTCCTTGGGTGCAGCACTGAGGACTTGTTCACTGTTCTCTAATGTCCCTTCCACCTGATTAGACAATTACTCTGGGACCTGGAAGAAATCCAAACAGCTATCAGACAACAGGGTTAATTAACATCTGGGGCAGAATTCCCAAGGGACAAAGGCCAAGGGAGCCCCCAGAAGTGGTTACATAACAGCAGGCATTGCTTTTGTTGGATAGTTACCCCGCCTAAGGCACAATCTCATATTTATTCTTCATTTCTGGAGAGTCATAGCCCATTGTGAGGTATATCCATTGGCCAGGCTGTGTTTCCCTCCATGCATACCAAATCAATTACCTGTGCAGATTTTCCACAAAGAATTGGCCTGACTCCCTTGGGGGCGTTGCATTTTCTAGGTCAACACTGACTTGCACGAGCAGGATTACAAACCCAGTTGTCTTATTGAGACTAATAATTTGGTCCTTGCCTGGCACTCACTGCCAGGCCAGTTCTCAAGCTCAGTTCTCAAGCTGTGTTAATTTGTACCCTCCAGAGATTTATGAGTTTCATTCCCACAGGCCCTGAAATCTATAGTCAGGGGATTCCAGATATCCAATCGGAGCAAGGACATCAGTTCTACATGGAGGCAGTACAGAGATGAGTTGGGGCTGGAGGGAGGGTCTGAACTAGGAGAGGCATTGAGGGCAACAGAGAGAGAGGGTCACCAAGCAATGTCCTTCCCCACTTAGATTCGCCTTCCCTCCTTGGACATTATTCCAGCTGCTCCATTCCTGACTTGGTTTTCAGTCAAGGTGAGAGATGGGAGGAGGATTGTGGGGGTGGGTGGCCCCAGGAGTGGTGGGAACTGAGAGATGGTGTATATGGCAGGGGAGAAGTCAGGATGGGAAGGGAAAGGAGGGGACAAGATGACTATGCTAGTCATCTTCTGAGTCAGATGACCTAGTTCAAATCCAGGCTCTGTATTTGTTACTCATTTGATTTTAGGCAAGTGAGATATGTTCTCTGCTGGGGTTCTCTATCTGTAAAATAAACACAGCACAGTGTTTGTGAGAATAATTGGCAAGTAATTAGTAAGTACAAAGTACTTAAAAACAGTGACCTCCTCTTAGCGCTGAAGTAATTATTGGCTGGGTGCGGTGGCACATGCCTGTAATCCTAGCACTCTAGGAGGCTGAGGCAGGAGGATTGCTTCAGGTCAGGAGTTTTAGATCAGCCTGAGCAAGAGCGAGACCCCACATCTACTAAAAATAGAAAAATTAGCCAGGTGTGGTGGTGTGCACCTGTGGTCCCAGCCACTCAGGTGGGTAAGGCAGAAGGGCCACTTTAGCCTGGGAGTTTGAGGTTGTAGTGAGCTAGGCTGATACCACTGCACTCTATCCTGGGGTAACAGAGTTAGATTCTGTCTCAAAAAAAAAAAGTAATTATTACCATTTCAACTATTATCTTTCTATAGATTAGCATTTGTACCTCTCCAGAAATGCATTAATATTTTAAATTTCATAATTATTTGTAATTAATTTTTCTTCCGTAAGTAATAATTGCTATTTTAATTGTTCAAGTTTTGGTGAAAAACAGTATCATTCTGGCATCACAAGGTTCAAGAAGAAAACCAGGCAGAACAAACTTGCACCATCCAAGTCTAACTAAAATCAGCCTTCACGGAGGATTAGCTAACATACCCTAGTCGTGTGTCAATCCACCCAAGCTTCAAAACCAACATGTGCTGGCATTCTAACAAACTCAAGAGTATTTTTTTCCATAGATGTCCCTCCACTTTTAACCAGACTTAAGAAGGTAATACCATGTTTAGCACTTAAAGCAGATAATATCAATGGAATTTCAAGCAGAGACTGGTTCTAATGGGTTTGTTCCTTTACTCTCCTCCTCCTCCTCTCTGTTTTCCTTTTGCAGTACTGAACAGTCTCTCATGCCAGGCGTTATATCCTAGCACTGAGATCAAAACGTAAATAAAACAGTCATGTTTCCGCAGGCCAGGGGTGGGAGAGAGCAGAAGGTTACCAGGTGTGGCGAGGGGCTGTGAGGCCCAGGTGGGGCTCTGTTGATGAAGAGTGTCAGTCCTCCATCCAGTTATTTCGGCCGCTCACTCACCAAAAAATCTGTCGTTCCAACTCCAGTCAGTATCTAAGATCAAAACTATACTTGTTTAATCTTCAGAAATTCCATAATCTGTAAGCTCTAATATAAACTATGTTCTTCGGGTAATGGTGGCTGGCCAGTGCAGGCCCAAAGTGTTGGCAGTGGAGACAGCCGTGCATGTGTGGGGGCAGGGCAGTGGCATATGGGAACGTCTGTGGTTTTCCCTCAATTTTTCTGTGAACCTGAAAATGCCCTTGAAAAAGTCTATTAAAAATAATTCCCTCTTGAAAACTTCTGAAGGCCTCCCCACAGGAGCGTCTGCTGTACTTTACAGTGGCAGCGATCCTAAGGGAATTACCTCATCAGCTCCTGCTCGAGAGGGAGAACCGTCTCGTCCAGGCCCTGACACCCAAAAGAGCAGCCAGAGAGTGAGGCTCTGCCGGGGAAGCAGCGTGAGAGGGCTGGCGTGGCCTGAACGGCCAACAGGGTTAGAGGGCGTCCTGTGGCCCTCAGACAGAGAGAACAAGGGACATAAGAGACCAGCGTCGCTCATCTCCTATTTCATTGTTTCACGTTTGGAAAAGGAAGCCAAAAGTTAGGCGTAGCATTTCATCTGACATCCAGCTTCGTACTTACAACCAGTGCCATTCTGTGCAAAGTAGATGTCAGCTGG